>NW_011645638.1:640334-1239724 GCF_000225545.1 Orbilia oligospora ATCC 24927 | reverse complement strand
TCTCTCTCTCTCTCTCTCTCTCTCTCTCTCTCTCTCGACTCTTCTCTGTGTACTCGGCACTACTACATACATCATCATTGTTGCTGCTGCTGTAGTCACAAACCAACGAACAGACAAACAGACGAATCTCCTTTTTGTTTTTTCAAATTCTGATCTGTGCCACTGCCAACATTTTAACATTTTAACATTAACATTAACATTAAAAACATCATCAACATTAACTTCATCCCGCCCTGCCCTGCCCTGCCCTGCCCTGCCCTGTCCTGTCCTGTCCTGTGTTGCGCTTCCAATTCGAACTGCTCCCAGCGAAACCGACAGACAAGTCCATTCCATTCCATTCGATCAATCCATCGATCCATCCAATCGATTCGACTTCAATTGCCACAGAATTCAAATCGGTTCAGCACCTGTCTTTTCCTGCGCTGTAAGTGCATTTTGGTCTTTGTGTATGTTGTTATGTCCCTCTCTCTTTAACCTCTGTCTGCTTTCATCCATCCAATTTCATTTAACCCATCACCACCATCACCGTCATCGCCACCACCACCACCACCGCTTGAGAGTACTTTTAAAGTACCAAGTACTTACCTAGGTACTTACTTTTACTTCCTTCTTCCCTCTTCTTCCCTTTCTTCTTCCTCTTCTTCTTCTTCTTCTTCTCCCTCAGTCCCACCTCGTCCCACAACATCAATTCCGAAATCCCACTTTCGATTTCGAATTCAACATCTGACCGCTTTCCCCAACCAGCCAATCAGCCACCCCGGGACTTGGAACGAACAGGCAATCCAGGCGACACAATTCAATTATTTGCTGCCGATCAGACCCGTCCAAGCAATAAACTACATTTCTCTTTTTTTTTTTTCTCTTTTGGAATCATTCCATCATCTTTGGCTTTGGGCTTTTATTTTATTTTATTTTATTTTATTCATTTTTTTTTTTGTTTTCTGGTCCCTTCGACTCCCTGGATCTCTCGGTCTTTCTGGTTCCCGAATAGAAGAGAAAAGGGACCCAAATTTCAGAGAGAAGGAGACAAATACAGAAGAGAAAAGAGAAGAGACTCTCTCTCAACCATGCCAATTCGTCGCGGTCTGGCTCTCCCCGGAGCTCCCAAAACTTCGGTCGCGTCTGAAGGTCCAGTTCCCGTCATCGCTGCCAGACGAGTTCTTCCAAATCTACCTCCACCGCCACCTCCAGGGTCTGGTTCATCGCAACATCCTCAATATCCTCCCGAAGATTCAACTCTACAACAGACAACAACCACAACTCCCAATGGAGGAACTGTAACATTGGTCAATACTCAGCCTGGAAATGGCAGTGATATCTTGATCGTACGTACCCTCTTCGAAATTTTTTTTTTTTTTTTTTTTTTGGTTTAAATATTTTATTTTTTTTGGGGTCGGCCCTTGTCTTTGGTCTCTGGTCCGTGAGCCCTTTTGGATCAGCCTGCATCATGCCGCTGTTGTTTCCTGACCCAATTGACTGCACGACACGACAACCTGCATCTCTTGCTTGCATGCCTAACTTCCTTTTGCCTTGTCTCTTTTGCACCCCTCTCCTCCCACTTTCGCTCTCATCCCTGCCCTTTACGAGATCAGTATCGTTTATTCAAGAACTAGATTCGCTAACCAGTCGGGTCATCTGTTACACAATTGTGCATCCGGGTTTTACAGAGTGCTAGCGAATCTGCAAACATCGTCTCCATCCATCTTATTAACGGCAAAACCTTGAGAATAGTATGGGAAAATGCTGGCCCCGCATTGCCTCCCCCACCTCCACCTCCATTGCCTCAGTAGAGGATCAATGACTACTACGACTACTTCTCCAATCACAATATCTCTGCGACATTGAATATTCTCGACTCCTCAAAACACAAAACCTCTTTTTCTCCTCTTCTGGTTTCTCGGTACTTCAATTCCGACTCTCTCACAAAATAGTGGTGGTAGTTTTAGGACTTGGATCAATCAACACCGATATTCTACACACTGGCGGCCGACTTGATACTTTCTTCTTCTTGCTCCCAAATTCTCGATGATTCCCAACCATTAGTTCTCTGTTACTTTCTTCCTCTTCCATATTCTCTTCTTCTTTCTGTTTCTCTATTATTATTCTCATCATGCGATCAAAATATGAAAGGAGGGGAGTTTTACTCTGGTCGGCGCAACAATGATTTCCCTTTTTTTTTGTTTTTTTATAGCTCTCTCTGTTTATGAATGGCCTTATCTTGTTTTTCCTGCGAAAATTATTCCCCTGCTTTTGCTTGGTTCCCCCCTTCCGTGTGTTGAAATGATATATCCCATCAGTTTTTTGCTCTACTTCTGCTTCTCTCTCGCGGTTCCTTCGGATCACTAATACCTATACCACCTCCCTCTATGCTTTGACTTCGTTGTTTTCTTCTTCTTCTTCTCCTATAGCTCCGGCAATTCAGCGTCACTTTTCGATCTCCTTTTTTCTCAGTCCCAAAAGAAACCTATACCACTGCACCGTGCAACCTCTCCGCTTTTCTCTTCTCTGCCAATCGCTTTCTTTTCTTTCTTGCCCTTCCTTCCCTTCCTTCCCTTCTCTTTTACTTTTATCGAAGGAAAAAAAAGCTATGATATTACTTATAGCTTGGTAGTTGTGGTGTCAAGTTCTTTTTTTTTTTTTTTTTTTTTTTTTTTGCCTGTTTTTCGAAAATTCAAAGTTTATACGATAGTTACTTACCTACTAACATACTCTTCTTTTTTGCCCTCCGAGTCGACATTGGTTTAAAACAGCTGCAGCTAGCTTTTCTTTCTCTCTCCCTCCCTCGAGCCTTCCTCTCTTACTCTCCTTTTTTTTTACCTATATATCAGCTTTTTATAAAAAAATGTGAATTAGTTAGATTATAACAAAAAAGACAAAGGAACACACATTTATGCCTTATACTTGAGTACCTTTATATAGGTATATACTATATATTGAATTTGCGGTGTAAAAAGCTTTGAAGATACTTGGTTAAAAGTGGATAATATTAATATTATAATGACAGCTAGTTAGGTACTTAGGTATCTAGTGTGAATACTACAGCTCTTCTGGATATGATATATACTTAAGTACCGAATAGGTAATTAATCATGAAATCGAAATCAATTGGTATATGTATATATATATATATATATATATCATATTATAAAACCCTTTTCCACGATCATTATAAGATTCTACAAAAAAAGTAGTAAGTAATTATAAACACCACAGACGCTACCTAAGTAAGTATACATATTATATAAATGAGTATTTCCCACCCCCTCACCAAGGTACGAAGTAAAAAAAATTGATCCCATCATAAAAGCTGGAATCCTTTCCGTACCGATACATACCATCAACCTCCTCTCAAAAAAGAGGGGATGTCGAAAAAACCTCCACCAAAAAAGATTCCAACAATAAACCACCAATGATCACAAAACGTGATCACTATAGCGGTGGGATTTAAAGTCAGGGGTATGATGGAGGGGTACAATTCAGGTGAAATATATAATTCCCAAAAAAAACTTTTTTGGGGATTTAATATATTGTTTGGGGGTGGGTTATATATCCTTCTTCCCCAATTCTCCCCGATCACTTTTAGAAAAAAAGGAAGGAAGAGAGAGAGGGAAGGGAAGGGATATAATTGTTGGATATTTGCAGCACAGACTAATTGACACGCCATAGAGGAAAGGAAACCCACGAGGGGGTTTACTGGCTTTGTGGCAACTTAATGGTGCGCAGGGTGTGTGTGTGTGTGGTGGGGGAGTAATTTGAAGGTGATAGATGGAAGATACCTTTTTTTAAAAACTTATTTCTTGTTATATTTCTTGAATTTTTTTTGATCTAAAGCTAGTAGTCTAATAGATAAGACGACAAAAAAAAGTTATGCTTTGATCAAAATCTGCCCCTCGTATTAGTGGTAACATTTATAAGTTGGTAAGATAATCTTCGATCTCCTGTGGTGTTAGCTTTCTAAATCTGGGGCCTTGGGCGCCTTCGACGCCGTCATAGCCTAATAGGTGGTCCGCTGGAGGGCCAACAATGCCTGTAGCTGGTTGTTAGTATGCTTTCATCTTTTTTGATAGGACGAGAGGGAGTGGAAGAAAGTGGGACATACCAATCTCCACGGTATCACCGTTCATCTCTCCTTCAATCGTCTCCTTCAATGTCAATAACGCTACATGAATAGCATCCTCCAACTCCAAACCTTCCGCATACCTCTTCTCCAAGAAAGTCTTCGCACTGGTAGCACTCTTGCCTATCGCCGTTGCCTTCCAAGGGAAATAACTCCCCGAAGGATCAACCTGATACAAACTCGGTTGATCGGTATGTTCATCCCATCCAGCAACCAACATACTCACCCCGTAAGGTCTAACACCACCGCTCTGCGTAGCCTCCTGAACGACCCTGGCGACCTCTTGGACGAGAATACGGGTTGGAGGGTATTCGTTGTAGATACGTTTGTAAGAGGTGTGTGAAACTTTTCTGGCTTTGTCGACTAGGACGCGGAAATCCGGGCCCATGCCGGCGTAGACCATGCCGATGTTTGGGGTTATGAGGGAGATTTTTTCGAGAGAGTTTGGGGTTATTAGGGATGAAGAGGATTTTTTTTCAGTAGCGAGGACGACGCCGTTTGTTGCTGGTTTGGTGTTGGCCCGATTGGGGATAGTGTTAGTGACATGGTTGGGTTTAATAGGAAAGTGGGATATAACACAGAGAGAGGAAGAAGAAGAAGAAGAAGAAGAAGAAGAGGTATTACCTTTGATACCGAGGGCTGTTATTCCTTGGTTGACTGCATTTAAAGCGTATTCTGTATAGGTCGAAGAAGGAGATGATGTTAGATATATTGGAAGTTGAGAGGTAGTAGAGTTTGTAGGATAGCTTGATGAGGGCTTGTTTGCGAACCTATCTGAACGAGCTTTCCACTGTACAATCATCATCGTCATCGTATTAGTGACATGCTGGAGCTTCAGATAGCTACTAGGTATGCTTCCGGGATGACGTACCTTGGGGAGAAGGTGGTTAACGAGAAGGAATATCGGTCTGCCATGGTGGGTATCTATTCTATCCGAGCTCTATGAGAGCTACAAGGGACAGCTGACAAGAGGAAAGATGAAGACGGCGGAAAGGTATCAATCCGAGCTGTCGGAATTGGAGACGAAGCTCTGATCTTGTAGATGAGCAGGCGGCAGAAGTGGAGATGGTTGGAAGAGGTAGTGGGAGAGATAGTGGTGGTGGAGGTGGTGGAGAGGATAATGGAGGTTACGCGGCAGCAGAGGAGCGTGTTTGAAGTGAGGTCGCTGTAGTGTAGTAGTGCTAATGCTCTGTGACAAGCCCAACGCAGAGCCGCTTAGTCAGCCGCCACTGTCTCTTCTTAGCGAACACACTTGAACTGGACGTTTCGAATGTGAATTCGAACCACGTTTAACTATTAAATAGCTCGGGGGCATCTCGAAAGCATACTTTAGACCCGCGCTGTTAATCAAAACCCAAGCCTTTCCCTTGGTATTTGTCTTGGTTCTGACCGGACCCGGTCGCAAATTGGACAGCCTGGACAGTTCGTATACGGGATAATACTACACTACGGGGAGCCTCGTCGCCGGCTTTTAATCCCTCCGCTGTTTATTATGTGCATGGCCTGGCCTGGACTTGACTATCATACTTACATATAATGCCCGAAGCATCCCACCTTTTGCTTAGGATTTACCCCTCCTGACTGCCACTACTCCGACTCTAGTATCGCCAGTACTTCTACCACTAGTAACATCTTTTTCTACATCGACCATCTGTTCAAGATGTCTAGCTCGGAAGCCGATCCCGAGTACATCTGGGTCAGTTCAAACACCCCAGGTGGTTGGGACGCAGAGCCACAGCTCCCGGACTTCACCAATCCAGATCCGACAGCATCCGCTTCCTCCTCCTCTTCTACCAGAGCAGGTCCTTCTTCTTCTTCAACATCACAACCTACACAAGAACAACCTCGTCGACGTCGTCGTCCGGTTCTGAAACAATGCCGAATCTGTCTCGACCAAACTACGGAAGATGTCGACCCGGAACTCGGTCGTCTTATCTCTCCGTGCAAATGTAAAGGCTCGGCACGTTATGTACATGAAGAATGTCTTCGGGCCTGGAGATTACATTCTGCCAATTCACAGAGTTTTTATAAATGTCCGACATGTCATTTTGAGTATCGGTTTTTGCGACTTAGGGTCGCACAGATGATGGCTAGTACGGTTCTGGTCGGTTCGATTACGGCTTTGATTCTGTTAATTACCGTTTATATTTTGTATGCGCTTCCTCCTTCCATCTTCTGTTCTCTTTTATTTTTCTCCGGATCAATTACTTAGTTAGATGGTATTGAATGCTAATCAACTATTCAACTAGGGGCTTCGTCGCCGATCCGATTATAAACCTATACATAAACCCCTGGTACGCCGTCGACGGGGGTAACTTCTCCTTCACAATCAACGGTTTCACAGTCTACGGTCCCGCTCTCCACAATACTCCTCGCAGTCCTCCAATCCCTCGTTCTGCAGTCGGAGTGGGGATTGTAGAACACATGGTACGTGGGCTAAGTGCCCTCGGACTTATCGGATTTGGGAAGGTTCTGATCTTCTCGCACCATTGGATCCGGTATATATTTGGAGGGCCGGGAGTTAGAAGGGGAGATGGAAGGGATCGGCTGGGACAGTTGAGTTGGATTATAATTATATGGGGGGTTGTTAATTTTTTGATATTTGTGTGGGGGTATGTTAAGGGTTGGGTAAGTGGATTAGAAACTTGTGATATGTATGGGGAAGATTTGGGTGCTAACTGTGGTTTCCTTTTAGACGAAGAACATCCTGGATAAGATTGCGGCTGGGGTTGCAGACATTGGCTCTGAAGATGACGATGAAGAAGAAGAAGAGGGTCCTGCTACGGAGAATGTTCCGAAGAACGATATGAAGGAGGAGGTTAAACAAGAGGGGTCCAAAGAAAAGGATGTAAAGACAGATGTTTTCGATGAGAAGGAAGTGAAAGAGGAGGTCTCCGAAGATGGACCCATCAGAAGGAAAGGTTACACAGAGGTTCCGGAGACCTAGTTTGAATTCTCTCAGTTAGAGAATTATATCGATTCCCCCATCACTATTATTATTATTGTTACACTGGCGTTTGAGGACCGGGCGTTTGTTCTTCGGCAATTACTACTTTACTTTCTGTTTTATATATCATTCGAATAGCGTTTTATAATATAATACTTCCGAATGCCCGGACCTCGGTTCTTTCTCCTCTCTCTCTTTTTCATCTTTCAGCCTAATACAAATATATCAATATAACTTCTCTTTTATTCAGAATGGATGATACGATATTTGGATACTCAGAACAATCACTTAAACAATAACCAACCCCTCCCCCCCATTTTCGATTTAATTTGTCGTATGATCTCCCTCCTCGCATCCTCTGAGAAAGTTCAAGTACTGCGTTGCATGTTGGAGATTTCGCCTATATAAATTCTCGCCAAAACCTCAGACCACTCACCAACTTTCAATATAATCAATCATATCCAACCCTTCACCCCTCAACCGACAATGTCAACAACCGCCGCAATCTCGCGGTCAATCCTACCGCGATGGCCCAACGGCCTGCTCAGGCTTCAAACCCGAGGTACAATAATCCAACCATCTCCAATGATACCAAACTCCACCAAAAAACGCTTCCTCCGCATCCCTCCCAAGTTCCAAAAACCCTCCCAACCAGTCCTCGAACAACCCACCAAATACACCCCACCATCCCACCCCACAGGTCCACGAACCACAGCAGCCCGTGAATCAGCCCACAAACCACTCCCTCAAAAACCCCACGTCGATGAACGAAAACACTATCCAGGCATGATGCCCCCACCGGGGACAATAACCCATTGGATCCTCCACTCTCCAAAACTCCACGGATTAGTCGCCGTTTCCGTTTTGGTATCCCTAGCGCTCTACGTTATGTACCGAAACTTCATGGAGAACGATGAAGCTGCCCAACTTGCGTATTTTGACTGGAAGCATCCGATTATGTCCGCTCAAAGCTTTGTCCAGGCGTACCGTGAGAGTGATCGGATTAATACCGCGAGGATTATGGAGAAGAGACGGCAGATTTCGGAGGATATGGAGAGGAAGGCGCATTATAGATATGTGGTTGAAGGGAAGGTTGGTGGACCTGGTGAGGGGTTGGGTAGTTGGGGTGTTAGGAGGACTCAGAAGGATCAGGATTTTGGGTGGGGGATTATTATTGATGGGAAGACGATTGATAAGTATATTGTGGATAAGGAGAAGGAGAAAGCTGAGAAGAGGAGGTTGAAGGAAGGAGGGGAGGATGGTGGGGAGGATGGGAAGGCGCCGGTTATTCAGCTTGATGAGAAGCCGGTTCCGAGTCCATCAGGGGATCAGAAGAAGACTTGGTGGTAATTGTAATCGGTGAGGTTGAGATGACGAGGAACTCTACTATACTACTATATCAGAGTCGTGTAATTATTCTATTGTACATATACTTTTGATAATACCCCCTTGTACAAAATAAACGCCATGCTAGATGCCCACAATCAAGTAAAAAAAAAAAAGAAAGTGCCAGATTAAAATCAGAGAAATCGATATCAAGCTCGGAACATTTGCTGATGCGTCGTTTCGCCGACACCTTTGATGACCTCGCCAGCTTCCTTAACACAAGCGTTGACCATCTGTCGCAGTAGTTTTCGATTGATACCCTTTCGATCGCCTTCCTTACCACCCCCTCGACCGACCTCCATGCTTCTTACTCCGACAATATCGCAATTTCCTTGTGCATCCGATAATGAGAGGGTAACAACCAACCCTGCTTCCGCAGCTGCGACCTCAGCAACACTTGGATCTAAAAAGACGTTATCGCCAACTGCGACAACAGGTAGAGACATTGGCGGTCGAGGGAATGTCTTAGGTTCGTATAAAGGCACAGAAATCGCCCAGTCATCTGAAAACGTAGGAATATCATCAACATCGTGGGGTGATGTGAGTTTTGGTAGGTATGTCGAATCAAGTGCCATATTCACAGCCGTCGATAGCAATAGCGGTGAAGGATGTGAAGTCGGTGTTAAAAGCAATACCTATCATCCCATATCATCCCATATCAGCATTGTATCCTCATAACCCCAATCAAGAGGGTTAGGCCCCAAACTCACATCAATATAAAGCTTCCAATGCCATCCACTACTAATCACCAACCGGTCTAAAATACTCCATCCACCAGCTCCACCAGCCAACAAACCCTCCTTCAACCAAACCGCCGCCCCACCGTCTCCTTCATCTCTACCAGTAGCTCCACCAGCGCCCGATATCCCACCAATACCCATTCCACTCCCCGGTCCCGATGCCCCACCACCAGCAACTTCAACAGAAACTTCAATCCATTTCTCACGCTCGATTACAGTGACGTATTTTGTCGTTGCGTCTTTTTCTATCTCTGCTTTGATGCCGACGATACATTCGCCGGCTTCGGACATGCAGACGCGCGCTGAGCCGTTACAGTGTGGGAGGAAGGAGCATTCGGCGACTAGTGGCCGGAATTGGGTTGGCGTTCGTAGGTCGAGACGGATTGGAGGGGAGAGGGAGAGGGAGGCGTAGAGGTAGGAGAGTTCGGGCGGTGAGAGGGGGGTTGGTGGTGGCATTGTTGGGGTGGGTCTCGAGGATGATGGTTGGTTCTTTTTTTGATGGGTTGGTGGTTGTAGGATTGATAGAGGGAGAAAGGTGTTGAAGGTGTGGTGTTTGGGCTATTTTTCGCCAGCGATAGTTTGATGGATGTGGAAATTATTGGATTTATGTATTTCCTATTATGGAATGGCTTTATGCTGAGATATCCGTTTTGGGAAATACGCATTTTACAACATTTAAACACTGTTTGAAGGCTCATACTCGCAGATGATATGATTGTCCTTTATCCTTTTGAAGGAAATTTTTTCTATTTCGTACATTGCCCGGTGAAAATTTTTTGAAAGCTCTAATTATTGGGAAACTTATACGGTCATTTGGCTTGGAATTTTATCATAACAAGTATTCTCACATATACGGATCACTGTGCTTGTATTATATTAATCCATTTTCCCATAGGTGATTCTTTGGAAATACGAGGCGCTTTTCAGGCCCCTATCCTTGAGCTAGAATGACCCTCCAGCTGGCGCATGGACCGGGATTCAAATACTTCGAGTTCCATGGTAATTGGTAAACAACTCTTGGGTGAATGGATAGTAAACCGCATTAATTTACTTGCTATTAGTCTTAAGATCTTATGCTCTTATCATTATCGCTTTATTTGATTCATAGATGTATTTATATACAGGACTCCTATATACTAGTAGTACGTAGTACTACAATACAATCTCCTCAGAAGAACCCGTCTTCCAAACGTATATTATCCAAGAGAACGTCTATAGCGCTACAAAAGTATTCCTTTAATCTGTTGGCATTGGTTGCGGATAGTAGCTTCCGCAGTTCTGGCAAGAAGTGCAATCACCGGTATTGCAGCAGGTAGTACAGTACGAAAGCATGCGGGAATAGGCTTCGGAGCAGTTTGGTGGTGGTGAGCTTCTGCAAGATCCGTATTGAACGCGGCAGTTGTATCCGCAGGCGGAGACACACCAGGAGTGTAGGTTGGTACCGGCGGTGCAGCGTTTTTCTAAACAAGAAGAGGGAAAAGGAATGTTAGTATGTATGATATATGTATGTGTATGTGGTAGGCTCATGGAGTGGAAGAGGTTGTGAGGAAATGGAGACGTACGAAGGAGTGGGCTTGGGTCTGCGTTAGAGACTGGGTTTGGTGCGGCGCTGGCGGCACCAAGGAGGGCGAGGAGGCAGAGGGTGATCTTCATTTTATATTATTTAACTATTTTATTTGAAGGGATGTAATGTTTGGTAGCGAGTATATGGTTATTATATTAATTGAAGCTCAAGGATGGCGATATACTGATGAAGTATCATGAAATCCTGGGAGACAGATCCTTCTATTTATACTTTTTTTCTTGCTTTCTTTCATGGAGATAACTGTCTATAGTACTAGTACGCCGCTTGCCGGTGACAAAGAGCTTGAGCCTTCGAACGATATTCAAAATCTTGGATTTTCGAAGCTAGCTGCTAACAGCGGTACTGCAACTTTGATCTCAGGCTGGCTTCAAGTTCAGCATGCAGATCAATAGAGAGCTTTCATTCAGCCGGAAGCTCTTTTTACCCACGTCGCGTCGAGTACATATTTTCAGCTAGCTACTTCATATCATGCATACAAATGCAACTGCGAATAAGTGTTCTTCACACAAACCGCCCGTCATATCGGCCCACCATTCCGTTACACGATGTTAAGACTGTACCCTAGAGCCTCTCACTCGAGGCGGATTTACAGTACTGTTACCCAATCAAAGGCATCACTCGGCGCCACAGTCGGGGTAAAAAAAAGAAAGAAAGAAAGAAATCGCTGCTAAAACTGGCTAACTGCGGGGATTAAAAGCTTGCAAGCTATAGACCGGCAATTTGAAGATATGCATCCCCGTCCAGGTCTGGTTCACGAGACAAATTTTAATCCTGGCTATAAAGGGCGCATTCGCATATCGCCTAACCAAGTCTTGAAATCAGTCTTTAAAAACCACAATGACTATGAGCCCCTAATTGTTATTACCTAAAAATTATGAAATTGGAGAAATAAAAGTACGGGTTTGGGAATGTATTTATGTGAATTGATTAGATTATGTTTTTGTAAATTTAAAGTCAACCTTATTGATTTGTCATATCTAGTCTGCGAGGAGACACTAGTTAGCTAAACTATTATCCAATATCTATAGATACAAGCGGATAACATCTCAATTATGAATCCTTCTAGTATAGCTATATATATAGATCCACAAGTTCGAAACTACATCGGATAATATCATAAAATTTGTATCCTAATTAAAAAAACAATTTGAAAGAGAGAATGCAAGGGGAACCAAACCAAAGAACAACTGCAGCAACAGAAAGAGAGTGAAAAAAATTCGGAGGGGGTTGATCCATCGAAAGAGCCGGCGGGTCATACCGGATATATAGATGCATCTTCTGCATATACCCCATTTCTCCCACAAAAACTTATTATAGTATATTATACTAACTATAACAAAAAAGTTCTCTAACAACTAATTTCCATCCCAAGCGAATTGAGCGCAGGGCCAGGGCATGGTGACCAACCGATTTCCCACAACCTTGATACTTTGGTGCCGTCGGTAAACGGGAAAATGATCCATGACGCCTCCTAGTTCGAGTAACCGATCGATCGTTAGTGTATACGGAACACCGTACCAGTGATTGCATACCATCTCGCCTATTGTGAGACTTGTGCTAAATACTTCAGGAGTTAGCTTGTCGGAACTTTGATGCCAAGTCCTAGCTAGGACTCGGTAGGCGGAAAGCTTGAATGATATGATCATGATCATGACACTGCGAATTTCTTGCTTTACCGCCATATCCTAAACTGAGATGTTTTCCCTTTGGATAAAGTGAGAGAGAGGTTTAATCACGGTAGCAGCATAATCGTCGTAAGTGCTCGAAATATCATTGAATATAGCTGGTAGTACGTATACTCTATAGCAGTCTAGTGGTATCGAATGGATATATATTCGGATGGCTCATGTTCAGAAGTTAAGCTGTAACAAAGATTTGTAGTATATCTTTTAGTGATTAAGTGTGGATGATATCTACGTTCATTGCTGGAAGATCACAGGGTATCCCGTCCGCTCTGCCTTACTTAAGCTTCTAAGCGGGCGCTCAGTAGTATAGTGGGTGACCATATGCGAATCGCGCCTAACGTAGATTGTATTCTTTTTGCATCGTTTGCATACTTTTTTGCAATTTTTGGATGAGCCATTGTTGGGGAACCCGGGGTGTGAAGTTGGAGATTTGGTGATGTTTTGAAGTGTAGATGGGTTGTTATCGCTGGTGTTTGCGATGCCTTGGCATGCTTTTACACCAAAACAACAACCTTTTTGCAACAGCAACGCAGTTTGGTTTTTGTGACGCGCAAAGACTGCCACTCGCCGGCGGCGTGTTCCGGATCCTAAAACTCCCGAGCGGATGATTGTGTACCTAGATTATTTTTCCGGTCTGCAGCTTGAGCACCTTGTCTAGCCTATGTTACCTCAATAAGAGGCCGCTTCATCCCTATCAACATAATCGATTTGAAGGCTGTAGCAACCAGCTTGCATCTTGATCCAACGACCCGCAATGAAATACAACTACCTCTACATCGCTGTCTACGCTCCTCAAGAAGGGAATTTCTACCACTGGGCCTTAAGTTTTGAAACAGAAACTGGCATCTACAACTTCGAAGTCATCGGTCAATCCCCCAATTATGACTATTACAAACATATAAGCCGAACCCCACCGGAGGGAAATCATGCTGGGTTTATCAAAAAGTATCTTGTAGCAGAGATTGATAGAAGGGATGTTAAAGATGTCATAAGGTTTTTCGAGGACGAGGCTGAATTGAGGAAGGATATTTTGGAATGGAATTGCCAGGACTTTTGTCTGGAGTCGCTGGAGGAGTTGAAAGATCGAGAGTTGATTTCTGGGGAAGACGAGTATTATGAAGAGGGGGTTGAGGAAGCGAAGGAATACTATGGACCTGCATGATAGCCTTTAAAATTTGGAAATCTTCGTCCATTGGCTTTTTTAGGTCTGGGGACAAGACAATCCATTGGCTATTATATGGCCGCCAAACGTGAACATGAATAGGAAAGAGGTTTATAAATTATACAATAATCTGTAATTATAGTCTCGCATTTCCATTATCTATATTACCAACCGAAACTAAAAGAACCCAACCAATAGACCCCACTAATAACCTTCGGCGCCGTTAGTTGTCGATGTTTCGAAACCTGCACTATCTGCAGGTTTTGAGTCCAATATACGATCTTGCCAAGGAATAACCTCCCATCTCCAACTGGTCAGTTTTCTCATATCAGATCTAGATACATTCTCCAGCCGCCTAATATTTTGGTGGATTTTATTGAGGGTAGTTTTTATGGAACGGATTCCGACCAGCAATCTAGTATCTTGTATGATCAAGTTGATGATGAATGCAGCGAACAAGGCCAACCCGTTAACAAGCCAGAAGATGGGTGCCTGAGAAAAGAATTTGAGAAGATATCTCTTGATCACAGCGCGTATCGATTTTGTGCGGAACTTTCGTATCACGGACCTTGTCGTCGTCGTTACGACCGAAGAATAACGGGTTTTGAAGAAAGCAGCACCGGCGCTTTGTAAGGGAAAGATGATAGGTTAGTGAAATGCGAGTTCGCTGGAGTGTGTCTACTTGAAGCCATGCATGGGGTTGGTGTATCTTACAAAAAGAATCCAAATATTCCTATGAGCCTCGCGCGTACAGAGTGCTCATGAAACTTAACTTCCTCAATTTCCGACAGTATTCTTTGTATCTCGGCATAGATATTCTTCTGTATCACGCGGGTCCGACTTTCTCTCTCATCTGGCCGGCCTTAAACAACTCCGAATTAGAAACTCGATTACGTCTGGGGAAAGATACGGGGGAAGGTATTGGGTCATGCCTATTTCAGCCTGTACTTCGCCAGGTGTCAACCCTTTTAGTCCATCCCCATGTACAACGGTTCCATAGCGCTTGAGGTAACGAACGAGTGCATTGCGGCTGGAATGAATGTTGACTAAGTTTAAGAGCGGTATTGGCGTTTCTTCATCCATCATATCGCATTATTGCATTTGAAAAGAAAGACTTGTAGCTAAGATCCTAGTATTTGTTCTCTGCTCGGAGATGATTGTATTTTGCTAGTAGTCTGAGCAATATTGGTTTTATTCTAGAAGCTAGCGCTAAAAGCATATTTTCTTGGGGGATCATTTCGAAATAAGGCTTCATATATGGACAGAGCTGCAGCTATATGCACGGTACACTTGGTTGGCTTCGTGTAACTGCGCTAGCTCCAGGACATGATTAGGCTGGCCAATTAAAAAATTACACCGAAGCAACACGTTATTATGGATGTGCGCCATTTCAAGGCTGCATATGATGTGCTTGCATGAATAGATGCATACTGATGTGCTGGAAGGTGAGAGGGACAACGAAGAGAAAATAGGGTCAATTGAAAAACATCGATATGTAAAATGAGGGGTTGGTATTGTAAATTGTTATCATTTTACGGGGCTGAATGCAGCTATAGCTACCTACCGGACCAACCTGGTCATCTTTAAGAACTCTTTTAGCTAAGCTAAGAAATCTGTCTCTTTTTCAAAATGGAATTTAGGGCCATTTCAAGTATCGCACTGATAAATCCATAGAAGATTATTTCGGTTATATGATAGAACGCTATTTGACGAGTATAGCGGTGAAGCAGCCTTTAACATGAAGGGCCACTTTTGAAAAGTTATTATAAAGAATATTTTCAGGATTGAAGCGTAGGACGAAGTAGAGTCTGATTGACAAAAGTAGGTTTAAGCTCGCAATCACGTATGCGAGAATCTGTATTTTTTTTGAAAAAGTTTACTTACGGAGACCCCGATTGGTACGGTTCTCATCACAGTTAGGCCGAAGCTACAGAAACTCTCCATAAAAACACTAAATCTCAATTCTGAGATATGTGTATTAAAACTAAACGTATTAAAACCCAACACTGTAAATTTAAAGAGATTTCCCTGTAGATCTGATCCCTTAAAATTCGAAAGGCGGAATCGTTTTTGACGTTCGAAGCTTAGTTCTAACATCAGGCGCGCCTCTGCAGATAGCATGCGAAGTAATTTCGAATTTATGGCTTGTTAAACACCAAAGTCTACTCGAATTATAGTATTTGTAAAATTCAAACTAAAAGTGCTGATGCTGGATGATATCTGTATTCATTCTGGATTTAATCCCTAACTAAAGACCGCGGTTTGGACTTTTGAATTTTTTCCTCTCATGAATACAACATACGGCCATATATTATTCATTTTATTTGTTTCCCGGGTTCTTCAATTACGCAGTATTCTCCCCAGGAGCACTCTCATTTGCATATTTTGTTAAGAAAGAATTTGCTGCCGTTGCTTCCCTCCTTGCTGCTGTCGGCGACCCAAACAACTGGCTGCCCCCGATTTCTCTTCTGATCGCTTCTTTCTTAACTTCTTCCAAAATTTCACTTCCACGACGGTGGACCTTTGCTCCGGTCTCGGTCGAATCTATGGTTTGTTTCATGTCATCGATAGCAGAGTCGACCTTCATCTGCGCCTGTTGTGTGATTGGTTTATCAGTGGAGTGTTGGGCGGCTGAGCCGGTGTGAAATCCCATAGTCTCCCGCATTCGGTCGGTCTATGTATCCATTTGGTCAACATCTTCATTCCTCGAGAATTTATATAGTAGTAAGAGGTTTCATACCCAGCTCTTCCTACGTTCTGGGATTGGCATCGGGTTGTCTTCGTGGTCAACACCTCGCATGCCCTATTGATTAAAGTCATGTTAATTTCGATAAATTTGATATATTGATATTGAACTTAGATATCCATATCACTCTTGAAGAGGTGGCACATACTTCTTTCATGCCCCTCATGCTTGTGGACTTATCATTGGAATTGGAGTTCATTTCGGCGGTGTTGGAAATGTGATTGTTTTGTGTTGTGTTTAACTAAATTGGGGCTGTTGTTACACACAATTAAATTAGCCAAGTTCAATTTCTTGGCGGGAATGTCTCGTAGAGCAGAGGCGGAAGAGATCGATATTGATATTGATACTTTGATGCTCAGAAAACTTACAAAATGAGAAGGAAGCAAAAGTAATGGTAAGACTTCGATTGATATTTGTGTAATTGTTCAAACTTCCGAAGTTTAATGATTTACCCCGCAATATCGAGATGCAATTGAAGTATTTATACATATCGGCCCGAGACAAAACACTAACGTCATGGCACCTGAAAGGGAACTCTGAATCCAGCAAAACTTATTTTAATTCCAGGAAGTAATGATACCGAAAGCCCTGACTATGTTTGTACATCATTATTGCGAACGTAGCAAATGACAAGGTAAATTTCAGGAAGCTACCTATTCCTCTGCTTGCCGTCCATTACATCATGTCACGAGACTAATTGCGGTGTTGGGGTGTAGATGTAATACCGGATCGAGATTCGCGCCGCACTAAAACCCTTCGAATCCCGTAAACGGTTGCCACCCGCTAGCATACAAAATTCAAACTTGCTTTTATCCCTTCCACAAAAGCACTTGAAGTAAAGTACTTTATACCTATACAAAAACGCCTGGTTCTAGAACGTAACCGCTAGAAATATGCAATGGTTTGCCGTAGCTATTCCGAGCCAGCCATCCAATTTTATTTTCTTGAACAGAAAGGCTTCTACTATCCATGGAACTCTTCTGACTCATATGGGAAGCATCTCTTGTAGAGGTACACGCAAATCGTATCCTGCGGGTTGATTTTGGCATCGAATGTGGCTTTGAAGTATCCGTGTGTTCCAAGACTTTCCTTGATGAACCCGCTACGCCCACGTTTTGTGTGCAATGGCAGGGCTTTGAACCAACTGACATCTTCTGCATTGAAGAACATATACCGGACTGTTACAACCTTCTTGTGAATCTTGTAGGGGTGACCAGTAATGATACGGCGTTTGGCGATGACCCTCTCATGGTCGGTGTTAAGGAATGAGCCGGTACCGACTAGCTCAAGGTTACCTAGAACCGATATTAGTATTTCTCTTCCTCTCTACCAGATCTAGGAGTGTATTCTTACCGTTTGGATGTTGCTTCCACCATAATACTGGAACATTTCCGAACGCCACCTCCCCTATTAAAGTGGCGACGGAGGCCCTTCCAGGTTGTAAGAATTTCTCGTACTTGTGTACATTGTTCTTGGTTGCACCACCTTGGCTGAACAATGGTTGAACCTTCCACCTCCTCGATCCGCATTGCAAGACTAATGTATCCTTTGACTTAATTGGCGGTCCCTCATAGTCGCTGCTTAATGTGATGCTATAATTCACAACCGCCTTCTTATGCTCGTGCCGTAATAATCCAAAGAGACCTGTGATCCGGGTGTTATACTCGTCGTATTGGCCCGCTGCCAACTGTTTCGGTACATCCCGAAGGTAAACCTTGACTTTGGACCCTGTTGGCACGCCGCCGACTAAAGCTTCTCGCTGCACCTTTAGTTTTGTAGCTTTATAATTATCGATTCTGGCCAATGAATCCCATTTCTTGGGCTGGAAAGGAACGTCCTCGCTAGTTTCCCAGGGAGACGTCCTGAAGTCCTTGAGGCCTCGGTAACGATGCAATCGTTCCCTAGCGGTTTCCTCGGGTCGTAGCTCGAATTCATCGGGGAATTCAAGGTCATCTTCTGCATCTTTTTTCCTTTGTCGGAATTCAGTGATCCTAGATTAAATGTGTTAGCTAGGATAGAGAACAAGTTTAGTAACTAATACTTACGCCTTTGCTTCTTCCTCTGGTGACAAATCCAAGAACATCTCGCTCTTGGTAGTCCCAAAGGTTGTTGTAGCGTCATCCATATCCTCCTCAGCATCCATCCTATCGTCTTCCTCGGCCTCTAGCTCGGCCTCCATCAACTCCTCTGCTTCGTCTGTCTCTTCGGTGTCGGAATCATCTGTATCGCTGTCTACAATCCATTTGGCTTGCGTTGCAGAGGTACCTGGCGGCAACTTTCGTCTTCTCACTGGCTCAGGCTCGATCCCATCAATCTCATCATCATCAAAATAATGATGGTCATCTAACAAAACCCCTCTTCGAGTATCGGGTAGAGACATAACTTCCTCTTCCATCGAGACTTCATCCGTAACCTGTTCTAAGACGTCTTGATCCTGGGTTGGCGCATCGATAACCGCCGATGTATCCATCGAATCGCCCCTATTCAATTCATTTGGTAGGGAGACCACTTTGTCAACTTGGTAAATGCCGCCATCTTGTAACTGTACTAATCTATCCGCCTTGAGAGCTTTCCCACGAACTGTGCCAGTGACATATGCCTTGCCCTCAGATTCGTCCCAAGAAATCTCCGATGCCAACATGTAGGATCTCGCATCTCTCCATAAGATACCCTTTGGATGCTGAGAGCAAACGGATCTAATCGCATTTAGCGCTTCGGTTGGAGAATCAACTGCGTAAATTTTATCCTGCTCTGCGAAGAAGTGGTTTATATAACTCAATAGAGACTTTTTGACGTCGGGTCGTCTTTTTGCAGGTTCGACGGAGTTCAGGTTCTGTACCAGGCTAAACACAGTGGATACTCCTTGCCATTCGATAGCCCGTAGCAGCGATTCACCTATATCATCAACCTCCTGTGTTGCAGAGAGGATAAAAAAGATGAAGTCGGCATATTTGCAGGCATCCAAGACGGGGAGGAGTCTTCGCTCGGGAATAACGTATTGAATTTTCTGCTTGAATCTGTCGACACTATTATGTAACTGAAGTCAGTCTGAATCCCACTTCATGACTAGAATTGGCCCACATACGTAACGGTATGCACCCCACTCGGATATTTCTGTGTCTCCAAGTCCAAAGCAGCATTCAAATGATTTAGAACTGTCTCTGAGTATGTGTCTGCACATAGCGGCACTACAGCAACAATCCTTGGAGCTCCGTTCCTGCCGTCAAATATCCTATCTTCCTTTGCTCTCTCGATTGCCTTTTGAATTTGCTTTTGTCGAGCTTGGTTCCGGCGGTCGAGTTTCGATTTAAGTGCTTGAGCTGGTGATTGGCGCCCTCCTTTCGTTTTTTCGATTTTGCCCTTGCTCTGTTTAGCTAGTTGACCTTTGGTGGCATGGCGGGACTTGAAGGCCTTGTGGCCGGATCTTGTGGCGGAGCGGTGGTGATGGCCGCCGGATACCATAATGAATGGCCTTCGATAGGTACGTTTGGGGTACTTTCAGCTGTATTTAAGCACCAATATGTGATTTTTGGAGGGGTTGAGGTTGAATTTTAAGCTACCGCAGAGTTGCAGGCTGTTGTGTATGGAAGCTAAGATAAAAAAAAAAAGATGCGGAAAATTTGTTGCTTGTGTGTTTTTTGTGTGCGACTTATCAGCACGTGAGCTGCAGCTAAAAAACTAAAAATCGTCGCGACAGAAAAAAAAAAGTTCTGACCACTTCCAATCCTTGAATTCACCTTACCGAACATCTTCACCATCATGGCTTCCGACGACGAAGGACCAACAGTGGTCGCCTCGACAAGGCCGACAAAAGTTTCTGCTAAAACCTCATTACAAAAGAGTCGACACGATACCGAAGCCGAAGCCGAACAAAAGGCGATCCAAACATTCAGAAAAAATGCCATTGAGCAGTATGGCAGGGGTGCGCAGGTACCTGTTAAGAACATCAAAGCGAAGAGACTGCGGGAAAACATGAAGCGTATGGAGCATAAGTTCAAGGAGGGAGCTGTACAAGCTAAAGCTGCCGAATTGCTATTGGAGGAAGACCCTGGTTATTTAGAAGCTGAGGGCCTTGAGAAGACATACCATTTTTCGCAGAAGGATCTTCAGAAGGAATTGGACATCGGAACTGCGAAAAAGGGATTTGAGTTGAAACTGCCGACGTTTGGGCCATATTGTATTGACTACAATCGAAATGGCACAGATTTACTGCTCGGAGGAAGGAAAGGCCATGTCGCAGCTTTCGACTGGCGATCATCTTCCCTGCACACCGAGTTACAGTTGAATGAGACAATCCGTGATGTCAAGTAAGGCAAAATTTTTCACCATAAAATAGGTGAGATGCTAACTCCAGTGTTAGGTGGCTTCATAACTCCCAGTTCTTCGCCGTCTCACAAAAGAAATACGTTTATATCTATGACCTAAAGGGAATTGAAATCCATTGCCTGAAGAGCCACATCGAAGTTACAAACATGGAATTTCTACCGTACCACTTCCTTCTCGCTACAATCGGAAATGCAGGCTGGCTGAAGTATCAGGATACCTCGACTGGTCAACAACTCTGTGAAATTAATACGAAACTTGGATCCCCGATGTCGATGACACAAAACCAGCGGAATGCAATTCTACACGTGGGGCATGCAAAGGGACTAGTTACACTATGGTCACCGAATGTGACGACACCATTGGTTAAGATGCTGTGTCATAAAGGCCCAGTTAGGTCTGTCGCAGTGGACAGAGAAGGGTATTACATGGCCACGGCTGGGCAGGAATCCCTTGTCAGCATCTGGGATATTCGGATGTATAAGAAAGTGCATAGTTATTCGACACCCATACCAGCGAAATCACTTCACATATCCGATCGAGGCATGTTAGCAATTGGTTGGGGATCCCATACACAAGTATGGAAAAATGCTTTACGGACAAAGGCGAATTCACCATATCTTCAGCATCACACACCCGCAAATGTTGTCGAGGATGTTAGATTCTGCCCATTCGAGGATATACTTGGTGTTGGGCATGCAGAAGGATTTGAGTCCATTATCGTCCCCGGAGCTGGAGAAGCCAACTACGATGCCTTAGAATTGAATCCGTTCGAGAGCAAGAAACAACGGCAAGAGGCTGAGGTTAGATTGTTATTGAATAAATTGAAACCTGAGATGATATCGTTAGACCCAGACTTCATTGGTACGTTGGATCGGAGAAGCGCCTCAGAGAAGAATGGGGAGACGTGGCAAGATGCCGAGAAGAAAAAGGTATGCGCTCTGGGCAACATCACATCAGCTCTTATTGCAAGTAGCTAACAAAACACTTCACAGGCCGAGGAAAAATTACAACTAAGAAATCGTCAGAGGGGCAAGAACTCTGCACTCAGGCGGCATCTTCGTAAGTCAGGCAAGAAAAATATCATCGACCTAAAGCGCCTCAAACTCGAGGAAATGAAGGAAAAGCGGAAGAGAGCAGCCCAAGGAATTGCGGAATCAAAGCGGGAAGAATTGGGCCCTGCAGTCGCAAGATTCTACAGACCTCCTGCAAGGTGATAGGAACTCATCACGTACTTGCTAATTTTTCGGGGAGTAGTTTTGTGCGGCTCCACGCGAGACATTTGTACCATATCTGTGGGATTTTCGGCGTTCAAGGATACCCTCAAAAGAACATATTACTGTACAACTTGAAATGCGCTTTATACATAGACGAATGCAGCGAACCTGTACAATATATTACTATGTCATCATTGCACCGGATCTTTTTTTTCCCTTTCAAGATCTGTTTCGCCGTCCCGAAGCGAAAATGAATAAAAATAAAATAAAAATAAAAACAAAAAGATAAAAATAAAAAAATAAAAAAATAAAAAAATAAAAAAATAAAAAAATAAAAAAATAAAAAAATAAAAAAATAAAAAAATAAAAAAATAAAAATAAAAAATAAAAATAAATTGTTTGACTGTTTGCTCGCTATCGGTCAGGAACGAGCGCGAAAAGGCAGCATTAGCGCGGGGAACAGGCCAGAATTAGATTAAATATCGAGACTAGCTCGCAGCGGGGCAAGGTCTCATCCCCTCTTAAATATCAGCTCTCGGTCCCTTGGCCTACTGTTATCCGTTTCTCGAATTTTTGCTCCACTTGACTATCTTCACCTACGCACGAATCTCGTTCACAGCCTTTTGCTCTCGCCCTTATTAGTTATATATATTAAGATGGTAAGATAGAAAATTATTTCTTAAACCTTTCGTATCTCGGAGCTGCAATAATATATGTAGTTGCTCAGCTCCTCAAAATGGGGCGTTTGCAGTTCAAGGTTTTCAGGCAACTTTTGCGACAAAAAAATTTCATTGAAAAGTACTAACACAAGCTCACCGAAATGAATAGGCGGAAGATATGCAAACTATTCCCTCACTCGAGGATGACTTTTCGAACACTGGGCGACCAGCTGAAGACCTTTTCGACGATGAGATAGTTCCCAACCCCTCTCCTCCAAAGGACAAGGTCGTGATACCAACGGGTCCCAAGGCACACGGCAATAATGGGCGCGGCCGCGGCAATGGACGTGGGAGAGGGAGGGGTAGAGGTGCACCCAGAGGTCGAGGTGGTAGAGGTGGTCATAACGGTCATAACGGTCCACCACCGACAAATGACTGGAAAGGAGGGGATGGTGCGGGAAGTAGCATCGTGAGCAGGTTCGCACCCGCTCCCACTACACCCGCTCCCACTGCACCCGCTCCCACTGCACCCACCACCACTGCACCCACCACCACTGCCCCTGCCCCTGTTCCAACCCCCCCAACGGAAAGCAGTACCCCAGCAGAAGAAGGAGCGAAGGAGACAACACCAGAAACAGATCAAACCCCAGAAGTAACGGAAACAACAGAGTCGGCGCCAAATCCGGACGGCGAGGCAGAGGACCCCGCAGCTGCCCCACCAACTGGTCCCGCCGCGGGAATGTTACGCAAGGAGTTCCCATCCCGAAACCGTATTGTGACCGGCGGGCCGAATCGCCAAAAACTTACCGAAGAAGAATTAGCGAGTCGCATGGAAGCCGTACGACTAAAGAATCAAGCTCGAATTGAAAAACTGCAGCGCGCCGCCGAAGATGAACAGAAGTTTAATGAGGCGGAGCAGGTTAGGAAAGCAGAGGAAGTTAAGCGAAGGGCTGTTGAGAAGAAGAAGCAAGTTGAAGATGGAAAAAAGAAGAAGGAACTTGAGTGAGTAGCTGCCAAACTGTTCCTTGGGTTTGATGTACTGCAATTAATCACGATATATTTAGTGCCGAGCGGGAGCAAAATCGCCAACGGAAGCTAAAAGCATTATCAAACCGGGAATGGGATGTTAGCAAAAACGAGGAGGATTATAACCCATCAGGTTACACCAATAGGTCTCGCCGAGGAGCACATGGTGGTGTTTCCGGGTTTATTTCCAACCCGGATGCTGGCTACTCGAGGGACACGGAAGGCGACGGAGTAGGAGGCGATGTAGATCGATCATTCCACTCACCTCGTGGCCGTGGAAGAGGCGGAAGGGGCCGAGGGGGTCGAGGTGATAGAGGGGGCAATTTTGGACGTGGGGGACATCAACCTGCAAATAATAATAACAACCGGGGACGACAGACCGCACCGGCAGATGTTGGCAACGAAGCCGAGTTTCCGGCTCTCCCTGGGTCGAAACCAAAAGTAGAGAAAGCACCGGAGACTCCAGTTGAACCGGAGACTCCTCGCGGTACATGGGCTGAGCAGGCGCAGGACGCTGCCGAGAAGGCCGAGAAGGCCGAGAAAACTGAAGGCGAAAAGACAGAGGCCGCTGCATAATCCTGTGGACATCGTAGTTCTCTTTCGATTTGTGAGCTTTCGATACTAGGCCCCCTGGCATGGCGCTCTAGTGAGGCCGAACCAACTTTTCTCCCGCGAAGGTTCGTTATAGCTTCGCCATTTTATAAATAAGTGTACCCACTGACTTCGTTCTACAGTGTATTATGGGCAATTCTTAATGATTGACATGTAAAATATTCCGTTAGCCATCACTGGCGCACTGAGTTTTTATTTATTTTTGGTGATGTCTGTCCTGAACCTTCTCTCGTAAATCGAATTTAGGCCAGAAACTAGCAATCTATCCGCAATGTTCGTACGGAGTCTAGTCTTAGCTGACTATCAGTTTTGTTGTTCTGTAAGCATTCAAACTCTTCCTGGTTTGAGACAACCTTCTCCCTATAATATAAGCTTGATGGTTGGACGAGTGCAGTGGTTTAATATAAATATAGTAAGTTTTAGTACCAGTCGGTCTTCTATTCTCCAACCCCATGGACAGATCTTTGCATTGCATTGATCATGAGCTTACATTGATGTCCATCCACCTCGACCAAAACGGCACCCTCAAACTGAATTCATTTTGTACAGTCCTCTGCATAATAATGAAAACCTACTTAGTCGTAGTACGCTCTAGGGGGTAATTCTATTGAAAATCTTTATGTCTAGGATAGTAACCTAGGTCAGCAAATAGAGCATAGATCTGGTCTCATTGTTTAGGTAGATTAGGTACCCAGACTCTATTACTCTATCCGATATTACTATGTATATGTTGAACCCCAGAAACGTTTAAACAACACAGCGACTCTAAAAATCCAACGTGTCTATGTTACACAAGTCCGGCCTGGTTAGCAACCTCACCTCATTATCATTATATCACACTAGGCTTGGGTCTAGGTGCTCTCGAGGTGTATATCACGTCGCGATCTAATCCATCATCACTACTTTAACCTAGCTACCCTGCTCACATTAAACTTTATAGCTGAGTTTACAGATGCATATCACAAATTGCCTAACAAAAACAAAGAATCTACTTGAAATTAATAAAAACATAATTGTTTTGTATTTTCATTCATAGGGCTATTTGCTCTAATAGGTGGCCTTCATATGCCCCTCTTTTTTGCTCCCTTTCATCCTAGTGTTCTTCGTCGGCTCAATAAATATGCCGGGTTTGGAGTTGAATACATGGGACGTTGTTTTGTGTTTTTTGTCAAAGGGTGAAAAAAAAGAAAGAAAAAGGCAACAGCGACAGTGAAGGAATGAAAGGATAATTTTTTCATGCTTTCATAGTGAAAACGGCAAATACACAATCGTTATTTGCTCGTGGCGTGTCACATGATTTCATAAACATCCTTCGCAGAGTTCATGAGAGATATTAGGAAGGGAAAGGCTGGCGGGCATTTCGAGTCCGGAGCAGTCATAGGGATAATAGTCGTAATAGAGGAGGATTGTTGAGCCGACTGAAGGATGATTCGTAGCGGGGAAAAAAAAAAAAAAAAGGTGAAAAAACAGAGAAGGCCCAGATCATGCAGGGAGAAATCAACAGAAGAAATACGAAAGAGGTATCTGGAACAGAAAAACAGAAAAACCTGGATAAACGGCATAGCAGAAGCAGCGAGTATTAAAAGGCCATAGGGAATAGAACGGGGACGGTTTATTCCTCCTCACTCTCAGACCCGGAGGATGGATCATCATCGCTCGAACTCTCAACTTCTAGAAATTCAAAGAAAGAGAAAATTAGCAACCAGAAAAGGCAATTGCGGGTTATATAAGCGGCAGACATACGTTTAGCTCCCATCGAGGCCAAAGACCTTGGTCCGTCATCTGTTGGAGAACCTCCTTCAAAGCCTTCAATCTGACTTTGAATTTCGCGAATCTTGCGCTCCTGTTCCGTGGCGGACATCGGTTTATTCTTTTTCCGTTGCTTCGTCGGAACTGCCTTCGGCATCTTAGGCGCGGGGGCGACCGGAGCGGCAGACTCAGCGGGAGGTAGTGTATTCTCTGTGACGAAAATATATAGCTTGTGGACAGTAGCCGGAGCTAGTTCGTCAATATCCAGTTCAATTTCATCACCCTCCTGTCAAATTATTAGTACTCGTAACTTTTAGTGGGGATATGTGAAAACTTACAGCGAGATCGGGATGGTACGTCTTGATAAGAGACAGTACTTGTTGCATCTTATGAGGCGAGAGTTGATTAATACGCTCGCTTAACTCGGTCTTTTGTGCGAAGGTCATGTACGGAACTGGGGGTTCCTTCTTCTTGGAACTTGATCCTTTTTTCTTATTCAAAGGAGTCGTCTTTGGAGTAGGCTTCACAACGGCAGCTCCGGTACTACTTGACTTCTTATGTTTCTTGGAGGTGGCTGGAGGAGACTTCTTTGATTTCTTCTTCTTCTCGATAGTTTCGATCTGGGAATGGATGGCGCCAAGCTGAGCCTTGAGCATTTCAAGTGCCGGGGCAGCATCTTCGTCACTATCTTCATCGTCTGAGTCCTCGCCTTCCTCCTCTTCAGCGACAACAGGTGGGGTTGGAGTCTCTTCCTTGAAGCTTGGCTTCTGGGACCACTTCTCGTCAAAGACGGCTTCCAATTGCTTACCACAGTCATAAACTGGAGAACTTGGAGGGTTAAACTTGTAGCAGTTGTTGAACATCAAACGAATGTCGGCCTCGAATTCGTTCGAGTTGTTATATTCGTTGTGGTTCAGCTTTCGTTGGATCTCGGACATATCCATCGGCTTCTTGATGATTTTGAAATAGTCAGGAATTTCAAGGGCTACAGGGTCGACTGGATTGTAGAATGGATAGGCAATTGAGTTGTGTTGCTTCTTCCACAGTTCCTTCATGATTGTCTCGCAAAACTTGAATTCGGCAACCGACTTCTTGCGACGGGGTTTGAGATCGGAATAAGGCAAGTCCTTGGGAGGTGGGGCGTGGATGGGGCGCTTTGGACGGCCATCGGCAGTTACTATGCTGTCTCGACGGATTTGTGGAACCCCTCCGGGTGTGAGTGAGAAGGTAGGTGACGCTGCGGTTGGCGACATGGCTGAGGTAGGGACCGAGGCTCGGGCCGATTCACGACGAACCCTAGAATCTGGTGTATTGACGACTGGGGAAGGAACGCTAGGAGGTGCAGCTGCCGGAGCTGCAACCGTAGCCGCAGCAGTGGAGACGACAGGTCGCTTTGGCTGTGGCTTCGACTTCGAGATGATCTCCGCCGGCGGCATTTTTTCGAGGGCATGAAGGTATTTATCACGAATATGAATTCCAGACTGTGTAACGGCGTGCTCAACTCCGTTGAACAAAATCGAATTCTGGACCATCAGGTGAACATCACCCTTCAATTCTGCTGGGTTATGATATTCATTCGCAGTCAGCTTCTTCTCGATATCAAACAGCGACATTGGATTTTTGATTATTTCAAAGTAGGTGGGTAGTTGCAGTTTAACAGGGTCGACGGGATTCAAGAAGGCCTGGGCGTCTTTGAGTCGCTTGATGTTTTTGAGGTTGGAGAGAGCAAATTTTGTTTGATGAATCGGCATTGGGTCACCGGTGAAAACCGAAGCCTTGGAAGGACCAGGTTGATCAGCCGTCGTATCCATCGCGGTGGGACTCGCGACCTCTGCTTTTGATGGTGGGGAGCCATTAGCTTTAGCAGCATGCTCGGGAGCGGCAGCGTCTGGCAGCGATTCGGGCTCGGCGGTCTTCTGGCGCTTGTTAGGACGCTCAGGTTCAGCAGACTCTGATCGTGCGCGGACCAAAGAAGAACTCATCAATGATGAGGTTGGGGGGGATGATGTGTGTGCCGGCGCATCAGGCATCTCGGCGTCTTGGCCGGCTGTTGTTGCCGCCACCGTTGCCGTTGCCTTTGGCTTTGACTCCCCATCCAATTTGGGAGGAGCTTCCGTAGTTGGAGTAGGAGTGACGTCCTTCATGTCTACTTCGGGGGACTCAGAGGACTTAGGTGCTTCTCTGATACCGGAGGTGGGCTGTTGGACAACGGCCGGGGTAGCTGTGATTGGTTGGTTAGAAACGCTAGAGTCACCGGCGACGGCAGGGATGGTGCCGGGAACTTCGATGGGTTTCGATGTTGCTTCCGGGGACTCCAGAGTGAGGTTGCTCATGGCCCGTTGGCCTGTAGCTGAGGTATCGAAGGACTCGTTGAAGGGAGGGGTTGGGATTGGCGGGGATAGTGGCACGGTGATAGGCTTTAGTGGGGTGTTGCTGACGGAAGAGGCTGAGTGTCCACTATTGCTGTTACCATTGGAGTCTGCTGTAGCAACCGCAGTATCAGGTTCAATGTTGCTCTCAGCCTTCTTGATATCTGATGTTGAAACGTCTTCAGAGTTAGGTGTGGCTGTGGTTATGGCCGGGGGAGCTGGTTTAGACGGATTGGAGGTGTTGGCATCCGTAGAAGGAACAGGTGAAGATGAAGAGGGAAGATTGGCCATGTTGGAATCGGAGGAAGAGGGAGGAGGACGGAGTCAGGGCGTTATGAGCTGCTATGGAGCGACTGTTAGGGAAAGAGTTGTGCCACTAATAGCTATTGATAATGTTGGTGATGTCGACGCGACGTTGTCGTTGTTGATGATGATGATAATGATGTCAACGTTGATGTCGATGTTGACTTTGATGTTATTGGCGATAGAGGGAGAATGGATTTGAGGGGGAGACGGAATGAGAGGTGCGTTGGGAGATTAAGTAATACACCTGCAGGACAACAAGCAACATTTTGCCTTCGGTTAGCAGTTGTTACCTTTAATAACTTCATCTTCATCTTCAACCTCAGCTCAACTTCAACATTCTTTTATCCCAAACAACTTAACCACACCACACCACAAACAAACTAAACATATCAGGACAAAACAGAGCAAATAATATTCCGACACTCATCCAGCCGTGGGAAACTGCACTTGTTCAAACAATGGTAGACAAACCAGAGCAGGCCAGAAGCTTCACAATCCAACAGTGTCGACGGCGATGCGATGCGACAACAGCGATGGAATCGTGAAAGTGTTGCTGTGGAGCTCGAGACGAAGTGGGCCGGCGGAAAAAAGCAAAAAGGGAATAATTTGAGGATTGAAATCAAACCCGGCCAAACGCCGGCGGTGGAAAATTTATATGCTGACTAAGAAGACCACATTGACAGACCCGGAATTCAATCCAAATCAGAATCAACCTCCATGTCCAGTCAACCGGCTGAAAATCACTGCAACGTGCGAAAGAGGGTATATGCATCAGATCGCACAGCGCTCCAAGAATACCTCGGACCCGTGCACCAGATGCATGTCTACCACCACTGCCACCCGCTGACCGTTGATATCTTTCTTGATACCAACGCGGTGCTATCGTCACCGTGAACTATCTCTTTTATGCTGCTGCTGTTGCTTTGATATTTGTCCCAAAACGTCCAGACTAGTGGGAAGAATGACCGGGATATATTCATGGGCAAACACCACACCAAAAAAGTGGCATTCCAACGCCAACAATGAAAACCCACCAAATGTTGCAGTGCCGCGATAATAAATGCAGGCACAAAAGAACGAAAAGCATAAACCAAAAACCCAAAGATAAAAAATAAAAAACAAGCAAAAACAAGGGAAGAAAGAAAGAGAGAAAGAAAAACTAATAACATACTTTTTGAATATAGACAAGAGAATAATATTAGAAAAGCAAAAGGGTATAAAATAACTTTTGCTTTGAGTCGTCAGTTCGTCACAGAATGGATATATGGAGGGAAAAGGTGTGTGTTGCGTGGTGAATGCGGTCTCGTGAGTTGGAGTCCAAAGGCAGAGAGAAATCGCCCAATAAACACGGATCTAACCAGTGGCGACTGATCGTATTTAAGAGAAGGAAGGGGTGGTTCGTCCGGTTGGTTCTGTTCCGCCAGTCCAAGAAATGCGGTTAGCCAGTCTCAAATGGTTTTTTCGTTGTTGCGAAATCCCGAAATCGAAAAGAAAAATAAAATAAAATAAAAAATAAAAAAAAGATTAAATGGGTGCCACTGGGGTATGTATATCAAGAGAAATTTACGGGACTTGAAAATTGGGGGGGAAGCAGACTGCTGCGGGTGGTTTTAAATGGACGATGAATCAATGCTTCCTTACCAAAACAAGCCTAGTTTCTGCGTAGGCCATGCAAGAGACCGTGTGCGAAGGAAAAACCCTTGCCCCTCTCTTTCCTCTTTGTTTTGATTTTTGGGCTGTCATGGTTGGTGGTGGTGAGACTGAGCGGCCAATTTGGACCTATTGGCTGGCAGGACCACAGGATAAGGGCAACCGAGAGAGTGGCCCACCAAAGCAACCTTCTCAACCTTCTCTTCCCTCTGTTCGTTTCTTTTTCCGCACCTGGGTTGGCGTGCTTTCATTCCAACAAGGGGTGTTTGCAGGCCATCCATCCAGGCCTCCCGTGAAAATAATCGCGCTGCTGGCTGTCGACGAGGAACGGACCCTTTATCCCGAATCTTAGTTAGTCTGGTGTCCCTTTCGCTTCCATCTGACAGCTGTCGTTCCCCTCACCTTGATAACACCACCATTATCGTGCTTGGTTTCGCATAACAATATCCTAAACCATGAGCTTCACATTCTTTTGAAATTTGAATCGACCAAAGGTCTTTATGATGTGACTTTTTCCATGCTGACGGGAACGATGTAGATTTTCAAACTCCATCCAATCAAGGAGGAGTTTTCTTTTAAAAAAAATTCTCTCTTGAAAATGCCACTGTGCGTGTACATCTCTGTACATCCCGTGACTTTCCGACCGTTATTCTCCCTTATTCTCCATTTCGAGTCAGCAACGTGAGACAAACGCGTAAGATCCGCTCAAAAGAGCCCCTAGAATTCCGATGCCCAGAATATTCGACGAAACGCCTCTTATTATAGAAGCGGGAAGGACAGATAGCCGATAGCTAACTTTGCAGAATGATTTCCGTTCCTCATCGTGGTATTCTTTTGTTGTCGTAAGAAAAGAAGTGAGAGAGCGTTTTCATTTCCGTATTCCGTATTCTATGGTTACCTCGCAAAAAAGCGGGGAAAAGAAAAAAAAAACGCTCTTTCCCACCCCCAATTTTGCTATTTCGTAAGAGCAAAAGTGAGTAGAATCCGCCACGAAATGTTGCGTGGACCATGTTTATACTTGGCGGGGGAGACGAAAATATCACAAAAACGACGTTGAGGCCGCAAACTTCGATGTAGCTAGTCGAGACGGCTGCCGCCAGTTCTTTTCTTTTCTTTTCTTCTGTTAGCCAAAATTTAGTTTATTTTTTTCTGGGGTGTGCATTCTCGTTAAAAGAGGGGCAAGATGCAGGAAACGACGGAGTAGGTATACGCACGCCGAGTTTGCTGGCAGCAGGAGGGGGTATTTCACCTAAGGTGAAAACTAGAGAAGGATCATGGAGCGATCGTTACACATTGGTATGCGTCGACGGTTCGCTGCATATCGAAATCGTGGCTAGATCTTGTAGGAATGTGATGAGGACGTGCGTCTTCAGCATCAGTACGACTCATGGTTTGAGAGCTCCGAATGGTTCGACTCGAGGTAGCCTCCAGATCCTGAGAAATGGGGTACCAGGATGCATCGGCCTTGATCCCCGAATAATATTTTTTTGGATAGATTCCATAACTTAGATAGTATTAAACCAGAAGGATGAATGTATTTAGCTCAAGTATATCTAGGTTAGTACCAGCTCTTGATATTTAATACATTTAGAAGAGATATATCGGTATATTTGGTTTGTAAAGGAACTTCGGGGGGTTAAGAAGGTTGTAGGTATATAGTATGGAAGTCATACGGTGGGTAAAAAGCAGGACTTAGAAATAGAGAGTGACTCGGCACCAAATTTAGCGACCAGCAAACATCCAATAGTTTTCTTCTACTCTAGAACACACCTATCACACACATAGCGCAATATCTCAATTGAAAGGACATTTTTTTATGAAAAAAATCTACGGCAAATCTAAATTTTTGGATACAAAGGTAGAGTAATAATGATAAAAGGCTTGATGCGCCAGATTATCACAAGACTTTACGAGCGGGAACGTCAGACAACGCACCTTGACATGTTGCATGTTGACAGCTCGTTAGGCTGGTTTTATTGGCACAATACTTCCTTTAAATAGTGGAAGTCTCCGCAATGATTCGTGTGCACGTTTCCCTCGCTTTCACACCCCAGTCATATATAAAAGGTAGAAAGATCTATGCTCTCTAGTCTTGACCTCTTAAATTTATCACATCTTATATTCAATCAAAATGGCTGTAAGAAGGGCTCCTCGACTCCAGGCCCAATATCAAAACTCGACGAGGCCTCCAATTATAGACTATCTCCCCCATCCGCTAGACCTCCAGAAAGATGACATGCCTAAGGCGCTCACATATGTCGAACAATACCAACGTCGATTCTCGGCTTCCTTCCGCGATCACTGAAATTGGACGGAGAAACTGAAAGATCGCACTTATTTTGCCAAATTACTACGAGATGCGCAGAGGGAAGACCGGTGTTTAGGCAGCGAAAAAGTACTGACATGGCGAAAAGAAGACATAAAAATGGTGTACGACGATTTGGTGAAAGGATATGAGCCTTATGTGGCATCGTTGAGAGAGAAGGGGAGCTCTATAGAGCCTGATATAGACTGTGTCTGGAGAGAAGACGATTTCTTGGATAACGATGGGCTGAGGCTCAAGCTTAGAACTGGTCAGTATGACTATTACCAAAATAAGTGGCCCTTGGACATAAAAAAAATTTAACCCAGAAAATATGCAGCGATGGATGCTCTTAGAAGCATTTTCTTTATGAGCGGCGAATGGCGCTTGACTAGCGAGGACCAAGTGACAGATTTCATAAACCCTTATTGTTGGCCCATAGTTTACGGCCACTCCTGCATTTCGGGTACCTATGACGACATTGTGGTCGAACCACCAAACTTCAAGCGTGGTTATTATGAAAAAGAGCTATATTCCAGGAAGTTCTGCTGGCTCCCTTCCGAATTTGAAGTTTCCCCAGATGGGGAGAGTACCAGAATTGCATCTTATATCAACAATCTAGCATTAATGCCTCAGGAGCGATTGCTTTATCCGATACTTGAAAAAATATTCACATATTTTGTCCCGATGTTCGACCGAACTCTTGCGGATATAGAGGGACGGAAGTATATGTGCAGGAGAGTCAGAAGTCCACCCTCCGACCCAGAGATCTGGAAGCTCCCGGAAGAAAAGTACAAGAGGAGATGGGAAAGGCTCTTGGCCCAATTTCAGCGTGGTGAAAAGCTCCAGGAGAACTTCGATAGCGACAGCTCAGAAGAAGAGCTAGAAGATAAAGACGAAGACGAAGACGAAGATCCGGTTCGAGAGCGTCGGCGTTCTAAACCGGCACCGCGCCAACGATATATCAGAGTCAGGGAGCTGGCGACCTATAAAAGGAAAATAGGTCGCCGGTGGGAGCCACCCGAGTTGAGCAAGAGTACAAGTTTGAAGGGTCAGACCGCGAAAGTTGTCGTCAGGTTAATGAACATAAACCTCCCCCCACGGAGCCCGAAATTTGTTACGAGGGGCGGCTGGATGGTCGAAGGGGTCCTGGTAAGATTTTCTACCCGAATTGAAGTTATTCCGCCGCGTCATGCATGCGCATGCATTGCTGCATTTATGAACTCACATAGAGCCCTAGCTCTAGCGTTCTAGCAGTATATATATATATGCATGACTCAAGTATAGGATGTTTCACTGCTTACTAGTACCTAATTACAAACGCTGCTCCGCAGAATGAACGGATTGTTGCGACAGGTATCTATTGCTATTCGCAAAGAAATATCGAAAACGCTAGGATTCATTTCAGCGTACCGATAAAAGAAAACCTCAAGGATAAGGACTGGGGCCTAGTGCACAATTTAGATATGAGGGCAGATTTTCAAGAGGTTGGGGCTACATCACTAAAGGTGCGTACATTAGAGTATTGTAGTTTTGTAAGCCTGCAGGTGTACGCCAGACAATTAACATCGGGTCAAATATACAAACCTCTTCTGAAACCCTCTAACCCTCCGAATCTTTCTTTCTTTATGGTAATTGGGAACACTCACAAAGTAATCGCATTGTTTCGTCTAGGAAAACCGAGCAATTACGTTCCCAAACCTCTTTTCCTACCGCCTGGATCTATCCCTTGAGGACTATGACCTACCAGGGTATTGTAAATTCGTGATATTCTATATTTGCGACCCCGGCCACCAGGCAAGTAATATTCAATCAATCAAAGTACCAAAGGCTTTTTATTGCCAGCTAGTATACCCTGTTTGGTTAGATGGGCTAATATTATTACACAAATAGATTCCAACTACTCGGGATATAGGTCCACAGCAGCCTGATGTCAGACAAGAAATTGACGATCTGTTAGCGAAGCGTCTCCCTCGCGAACTTACTGCTATGATTCTAGGATATTTGCCGCCAGTCATACCGGATTCAGATGCGGCCGCCTTCAAAGAGGCGTTTTTGAAAGAGCGTTCAGGTTCGTAGAACTCTTATCTCGGTCTTTGTCTTAAATTAATTTCGGAAAAGAGTAATTTACACGTAGAACTTACGATTAACGCTGGCAAACGTTATTTCTAGTTCCGGGTTTTGTGTTCCGTACTAACGACGTCGACGCCGGTGCCGACTCAGGATCGGATGCCAGCTTTCTCGAGTGGTGACCTTTCTCGAGTGGTGACTCTAGGATTACGTTGTTTTCGCTTCATACGAGGAGAAGAATCATTTTCAAGACAAGGTTATAATTAACTCGCGATATATTATATATTATAGTTGTATTTAAACCTATTCATCTACTACATACATCCGAAGGCTGAAGTAACTCTCGAATCAAAGCTGACCGGACTGACCACAACGGTACTAGAAACAATATCAAGTAGTGAACACTCCAACAAATTGGGCACGCATTCCTATAAAATAAGTTGCCTGCATTGCATTTCCCAGCTTAATTTTCCCAATATTTGTCTGTTGTCGGCATGCAAATTGCTGGAAAACCGAATTCACAATAAACTCAAAAAACCCTTTAACTGTCATTCTGCCAAACCAAGGTTCATCTGTAAAGGGCAATTTCTTCCTGGCCAGCCGCCGCTGCCATATTTCGACGTCAAGGTTAAGACATCTGACATCTGGAGTCGAGTTTATCTTCTCGAAGATGAGATCATTTAAGAAGTAACATTTTTCGAAATCCATAATCCATTGAACCTCTCCGGCCACCATGATTGAAAAGGCAATTATTTTGTCATCATCAACTTTTAGAGTGATGTTTTCTCCGAAAACACTGTGGATGCCGAAGCGTGGACAGGTGGGACTAACAGTATCGACATATGAGGTTACCCCCTCAAGCTTCATAAAATTAGTGTCATCGAAGATGACATCCTGACCATGTGTGAGAAGGATGTCTCTCCAAACTCTTGATGCTCGGGAGCAGAGATACCGTGAGTCCCAGGGCAGATAGGAGAAGATTTTGAGTTGGATTTCAACAGGGAGAGAGATTACCCCCGTAAGCATGATAGCTAGTTAGAGCTCCGACAGAGATGCGGCGAATTTACAGAGCTATTTCTAAGCTTAGCCGCCGTCAAGCACCTAGACTTTCTGGATATGAATTGAGGATGGCGCGAGGTCAAGTGATTTCGTTGGAATGTATGAGTCGTAGCTCGGGGTGGGGTTTTCAAATTGCGCCGACGCGACGCGAGAATAAGCTTAGTTGGAAGCATTCAACATCAACCAATCGGATGCATTCTTTACCCCTGTATTTGCCCAATCGAGAACCTATTTTATTACAAGGCTGGGAAAGTTAGAAACCAACGAAGAAATGCAAATGAGTTGTTCATCGTTTCTTGGAGGACTGCTGGATGCAATGCCAGGCATTGAAAACGGCTACAATATGTTGTCAAGGATTTAGTCATAATAATGCATAAGTGATTATCTCTGCAGCTACCTGGCTTGGTCTTGAAGCGATTGGTATATGAGTCAGATTACAATGTGTAAAGGCCTTATAGCTGTAGGGCAAATTCAAGCTCCTTTTCGCGAGCTTCAGACTCAAACTTAAGGGTTCGAAATTTGTATAAGTATTCCCTAGCTGTCCGATATTCTAGTTTATTGCTATCACTATTCGCATTTAACTAGCGTATTCCAATAGTACAATGGGATAGGCCCTATCCTATATAATACACTTCATAGCATTGCCTCAGCATCCCTCATACTCTATCTATCTACGGCCTTTTGTTCCCTAAATAAACTGTCTCTCGAGACTCCAATCGATCCAGTTTAATTTCATTTAAATTTACTCCAGTCAACGAAATTATAGGCTTCGAGAATGGTTGCTAGCTATAAGCTTCCAGAGAGCTTCCTCAGCAAAAATGTCAAACTTCTAGCGGACCTCGACAAAAATACACCCGCATTCAAGGTTACCGACGTAACTAGCCAGGACCCCGTCGAAGATGGGACCACAAATAAGAAAACAGACGAAGCCTCATCATCTCCGCCACCGACCCCGCCTGATAGCAATATTTGGTCAATTACCTCCTCTGGCTATAATGAAATCAGAGAAAAGGCAATTAGCGGGCTCTTAGTTGACTCCAACGGCAAATTCGACCACAAGAATCTAGGCCTTCTTTTTGATGTCAAAACGGATACGGCGAATATATATGGACAAAATTTAGTGCAGTACTTGTGCAAAGATCTCGGGGCAAATTATATGGAATTTAATATCGACGATCTTGATAAACTCGGGCTTGAGTTTTATAATCAACATAAAACAGAAAGAGAAAAGAGGGAGGAAAAGAAAAAGCGGATCGAGGAAGGGAATAGGGAAAGGGCAGAAAAAGAAGCCGCACAGAAGGCCGAGGAGGAAGCCAAGGAAGCAGTGAGAGTAGCGGAGGCTAAGACCGAAGGCGACGAGAGGGCTGAGGCTACTGAGGGTAACAAAATTGACGGACAGAGCGGCAATGCAGATAGTAAGGGCGAAGAAAACGAGACCTCAAATCCAGACAAAGACGAAAATAACGAAGAAGAAAATACCGAGGATGAAGACGACGGTGACGGCGAGCCAGACGCCGAAAGAGGTCACTTCGCAGAGTTTTACTTCGGAACACCAAGCCGTAACGGTGAATATGGTAATGAACAAATGAGCCAGCGAAATAAGAGAGCATTAGATGCTCTTCTTGATACTCCAGCTATTCTGAATACAATTGGGACGGATCCAATTAGTACAAAAAAACAATGTAACGGCAAAATCCCGCTCATTCTATTTGTCTATGGAATCGAAAGGATGTTGGATATGACTAGAGGTTGGCGTTTTCTATCTCGTTTACGCGATGCGATCCGAGAACGCCGGAAGGCTGGTGTTCCAATTTTTAGCATTTTCTTTTGGACCAGGGCAAATTCACGCTCCTGCTATATCAGGGCCCATAAGAGGACCAGCATTTATAAGATGAGCTATCTGCCCGATAGTATTACCAATCAAAAGGTGTGGAAATTGGTGGAAGGTTCGTTGAACCGCGAGACCAATATTAGGGCTCTGAAGAAGGCTTTACAGAGTCGTTGCTCTTATTTAGTTGATGAAGGCGTTATTGGTGGGGAGGTCGAATGGGATTTGAAGGGAATGGAGAATGATGATTCGATTATGAGCCGTAATCACATGAGTTCGGAGGAACTCGACCGCATCGTTAAATTGATTACGGCCCGAACTTGGGGGAAACAAAAGGTTGACTTTGAAGATATCTCAGAAGTTTTGAATAAGATAGAAGCGGCGCGACGTTCAAGAGAATCAGACACTAAGGACGAGGTGATGCCTGAACTCACTAGTGAGGAGCAAGATCTCAGAAGATATGTGATAAAACCAGGTTCGTCGTATATACATACTTATTTTTCTGGCACTAAAAACCGAAAACTAACGGTCGATAAAAGTCAATGTCCTATCACATATGACGATGTGATCATAGACCCTGTTACCAAAGCTACTGTTAAGCAGTTTGTTGCTCTTTCAAAATTGAAAGTCAGTAAGAAGAGCTCATTTTTGTTCTCATACTTCAAGTCGCCTGGTATCTTATTGTTCGGTCCGCCTGGTACTGGAAAGACCCACCTCTGTCGTGCTATCGCAAACGACTCCGGCCACACATTCATAGCCCTTTCTGCTGCGGAACTCAACGGACGCTACGTTGGCGAAACGGAAAAGGCGATTAGTGCAATGTTTAGCCTCGCACGGAAGCTTCATCCTTGCATTTTATTTCTTGATGAGGTAGACTCGTTGTTCTATAGACGAGCTAGCAATGACAAATCGTGGGAGAGGGGGGCATTGGCTCAATACCTTCAGGAGATGGATGGGATAGCTGCGGAGAACGACAGCAGCAAAGCGCCACTTGTCATTGTAGCTACGAACCGACCAGGCGACCTCGACCAAGCTTTCTTACGTCGATTACCGTATCGCGTATTTTTGACTATGCCGAGTTATGAAGAACGTCGACAAATTCTCGAGAGGATGGTTCCAGCTGAGAATCTAGCCGAAGATGTTAACCTTGCAGATATCGCGAAGCATACGGAAGGATATTCAGGATCAGACCTGAGAACATTGTGTGGTCAGGCAGCACTTGCTTGGGCAACCGAGCTTGATATATCTACTGGGGAAGCTTTTAATGAACAGGAATTCGAAATAAAGTTGAGTATGAAAAATTTTGAGTTGGCATTCAGTCGCACGGGTCCTAGCGCTTCGCCCAAACTAATGGAGAGTCTCGAGAAGTTCCATAAAAAATTTCAACAGTAATTTTCTTTTTTTTTTGGGGTTTCATATTCCCATAGCTTAGCTAAGGTCTGAACAGGCCCGATTGGGATTACCGAAAATTATATACATAGAGGTTTGGTTATAATTCATTGAGTATCTTCCGCCTTTCGCGTAGAAAATATTAATTAAAATCCGGAAAGTTAGACTCTATAGCTCTGGCTAGAGCTAGATATGAGTATTGCATATATTGTGACACAAGATTAAGAGTCGCCCACGAGGCTATAGCTAGTGTAGCATCTAATCGCTGATATCGAAGATGAGATAGAAAGGTGATGATGTAGATGATGATCAGAAGATTCCGTTTTGGGAGTTACAACGTATTACTGCTGCAACGCATATCGGCAGCTTGGGCTTCGTGTAGTGGGCACAGAATTCTAGAATCGAATGCCGATTTTGAAAAGCATACATGACATCAGAGGAGGCTTAGTGAGGTTCTGGTAATACAATAGTCCATAGATTTATGTATAAGGCTACTAATCCAAGCTCATGTATAAAACGAGATAGAGACCCTCAAAGGAAAATTACTGCAATTGAACTATGAATTCCTGAAGCAACGTAATATATGTAGATATGCGGGAAACAAAAGAAGCATCCTATAAATCCGAGGAGCTGCATTTCTTTGCTTGAACAGTGTGTTTATTTCCGAAAAGCAGGGCTTTAGATTGTGATCCAACCTTGTTTTTCACCGTAGCTTTGACGTAGAGTATCTGGACCGCTAAAGACCCCCGGTGTGCTATGCATAATTTTATGACGACTTCGCCAGGCGCAATGGCTAAGAATTTGAACTCACCGGCATCAGAGATTGGACCTAGGCACTGAACTATCCCTGTTGAAGATAGTTCTGCATATGACAAGTTGTCTCTGAGACTGCCTAAGTTGAGTGAGAATGTATCGTGGATGGATACTGTAACGGTCTTGGGCCCCGTGAGTGTTACCCCTGGAAGGTGCTGCTTTTGGGGAGGTACAGCATTGGAAGTAATATAATCGTCGATTCTCTTAGCAAGCTGTAGAAGCAGTTCGGCATATTGCGGGTCATCCTGTAAATATTTGGCTGGAACAATGATCCTGATACGGGTGCTATTGCGCAACCAAGAGACTGAGGATGGAAGTCGCACTGAATTTTCACCTAGTTCGCTCGAATCTAGGATAAAGTCCTTAGGTATGCCATTGAGAATCTGTTCGCGTAAATGCTGGAACCCGTGGATTGCAATTCGCTCTGATCTTGCGTTCGTAATCTCTAGGGTAAGACGGTCGTCGTCGGAAGCGATCCCGCAAAATACTAGTAGTGCCTGGCAGCCTTTCGAACCGACAACATAATCGTCCAAATCAATAGATGCATTCGGGAGCAGACCATTAACGAGTTGAAGCAGACTTTCAGGATCGCAAGGTGCGTTGTTGACTAGGTCGGACTCTACATCGATTTCACCAGGCTCGAGCTCAGTCAGAGCGAATGGGGTAGTGCCAAACCCGTTCAACCCGATCATACTAGTGCGCGAAGCCGGGTTCGAAGCTAGGGAGAGGTTAACTCTGAAAATATATTGTAAAGAGAGGCTAGTCTTACTGTATAACCAGTCATATGGACCTCTTGTATGATCCGTTTGGCTAGCCAGATAAGTGGGACGATCCTGTGTTCCGCTAGCTGGTGCGTTCGGCGCAGCTTGTAGACAATGGGTAGCATCTAGGACAACCGGTTGCTGGCCTGCTTGAGTGACAACCTCTATCCAAGCATGATTGCCGAATGAATTTCGTTGGGGGTCATTAGGAGGGTAATATGGCAGTTTTCCTTGACCAAAGAAAGGAGAATTGCAAGCAGGGTACTGTGGCCAGCCGAACAGTGGTCCGCTATTGATAAAACCATATGGAGTACAATATATCCAACGGGGATCCAATAGTTCATTTCCTTGATTGTCTTGGATTATGCATGCAGCAATCTGCGTCAATCCAGCCAGATCGTAGCAGTTGAGACTGTCGAAAAGGCCCCTGGTAAAACGGCGGAGCTGGAAAAGGCCGCCTAGGTATCCATCGATATATGACGGAGCGCCGTTGATCGTTTCGTAAGAAAACAAACGGGTTGCATTCAACTCAGGATTGAGTACCAATCCGAGATTCCAGATGACAGACATCGACCTTACTAAGTAATTAGGGAGCGCGTTTTGCAAAATCCCCGTAAGCTCCTCCGGAGTAGGAAGAAATAAACGAAATGCATCAATAGGATATTCTCCACCAAAGTTTGGTCGAGCAATTGTATTAGGGGTTCCGGGATTGAGGGGACCCTGTGGTGGTGCGGAGGCTACCAGACATATCTCGAGACGAGTTGTCGTTGGAAAGTTGATTGGAGGAACTGTTTTACTCATTCGTTAGTAGACCACTCGAGAAGCTAGCCAAGGCTTAAAGGGGGTTTGGAGTATTGGGATACCGCCTGTGATGTTGATGGACCAACTCCAATCACCTGCTATCCTACAGGGGAACCTTTGTGCCTCAGCAAAGACCTGGAAATTTACCACCGGCATAGCAGTCCCACTTCGTGGCATTGTAATTGTTGCGCTTTGCAAAAAATTATGGCCTCGTAGGGTACCAATAATGGTGAACTGTGTTCCCGTTTGAACACCGTTAATCTGTACCTCCATTCCAATGCGAATCATTGGGGCTTGCGCCGTCGGCATGGAAAAAGTGCAACAATTGATGGACCCAGTCGGGGTTTCATTGACATTTGGTGCTTGGACAGACCAGAGAGAGGTTTCTTGGTTGGCCGGTATCAAAGTTTGGCCACGATTTCTGGTCGCATAAGTAGGCCAGCCGCTTATGTAGTTAATAGCGAAAGATGCCATGATAATCTATAGCTTTCTTGGTAATGAGTAGAGTAGAATAGATTCGTATATTCAAATACAGTGGATAATTGGATTGGGGAAGAGAATACTGTTTATGAAGCCACTGAACAGAGGCATATTTATACAAAAACAACTGTCAAGGTTTCTCGAAATGACTTGCAGTAATTGATTATATATAGGCAAGCTGAAAATGGCCATATGGGAGGGTTGCTATTTCAGCTTTGTGAATTGGTTCGAAATCAATTGCGAGTACTGAAAACAGGCCTGGTTGCAATTTGTAAAGTTACATGCGGGGGAGAATTCACATCAATCTCTTCTCTGGTCAACTAGAAGCCCCACGCCAGCGAGATCACCTTCGAGTATTGACTCTAGAATCGACCTTGAACGGCTGAAACTTTGCGGCACCGGTGATTGCTTGACGAACCAAGTTTTTGTGATATCACGCAGCCATTCCTGTGCGCGCGTTTGGACTATCCATTGATAAATCGCTGGGCTTGTCCCGGTTCCCCGTCTAGATGTTAATGTTCCTGTGCATGTGTGCGAGCATGCGTCTCTTAGTGCGTTCCGCTTCCTAGGGATCCCATCCACTATAACCTGCCGATAACTCTTTACATCAAACTCAGGTCAACTAGCTACCTATTTGCTTTTCTTACCATAATGTATATAACATTATTTTGGGAGGGGTCGCCTATCATCTGGTGGACCGGGGTTAGAGCATCACATTTCTCATGCAGATATCAGCCCTATAGTACACAGTATACATATCTATCCTCACCACACCGTTTACGTAATTTCCGCTGCAGGTCTAAGTGGGACCCCTCGTGAATTGAAAAGCTTATATTCTTAGCTCACATGTGCATAGAGTCTTAGCATTCGAAGAACTTTTCAATACTACAAGAGAATGCTTGTTGTTTAAATTTGAGTCTAAGTATATTTGTTATAAAGCACAGCCGGAGATGTTTGTCTCGTCGCCAGACGTCACTCCTCAATTGTGGAGATGTGGGCCAATGCTATCCTGCATCCGACGTATATATCTGGGGAACTCTTCACTCAGCCGTAGTGTCAAATCCAACTCAGCTGTTGCGTTGATGCATAATGCCGCCTAGCCTAGTGGTATAAATCGGCGATATGGAGTACATTTTGCCTCGAATGAAAGAGGTACGATGCCGGCTTTAAGATGAATAGTGTAGCTAGTAGCAAATATAGGAATATGCAGCTCACTAGTATTATTAGATTTCTCTAGTTATTGATTTCATGTATTAAAATTTAGATATACAACCACTATGCGGACTATTGAGGTTAGTTACCAATTTTATTTTAACATTCGAGGTAATAGTTTGGACTTTTGATGAATCTGAGATTCGGCCATGTGGGTTTTTTCCTGGTTCCCCAATTGTAGATTTCCAAATCGATCATAGAGATGTGTTTAGAACTCCTTTACCCTTGATTTTTACCGGTACTGCTAATCAATTGTCTCTCATACATGATATACTTGCTTTTGTCGGACAGGTTTTCTTCAGCTTGCACATACATGACGCAAGTCCCATATAAGCATTAAATATCGATATTAATTAGTCTACGGTTGGGCTCGAGTTTATATAACCCCACGGATATCCAAAAATTCCGGAGTACGAATTGGACGTCAGATCTGCAAGGTGTCGCAGTCGGGGAAGCTGAACAGGTTTCTGAGTTGATTGAGGGTATTAATGTATTCTGCATGCTTAAACAGACGCACAATAGGGCTGAAAAAATCACATTCGTGCCGGCTTGCATAATCAGAGCAGTTATCTGGGCTGATTCGAACTTGTCATCCAAAATATTAAAATGCCGCCTGAAGAGTAGTTTTCTGCAATATCTATGTTCAGCCGTAGTCAAGATTTCGGTAGCGTTCAGCCCAGTATTATATTACAGATAGACTACTCAGTGCTTACAAAGAATTTATAGCTTTACGGTGTTCCATTTTAATGATTATTCACTTGGGCGGATAGATCTTGTGCATGATTCGGAGTTGGTACCAGAAAACAGGCCAGTAGTCTGATTGCCGAAGTCTTGATCCATTGGTATACTTACCTTCTCTCTCTCTGGCTCACAATGTTCCCGTATCTGAATTTGAGAAAGCTCAAATCTGGAGTATGGAGTCTGGAGGTATCAATTAATTGCAGGGTGGACCTTTTGGGGTTTGTTAATTCTAGAATGGGTCCAGATCAAGCTCAAAAAAATGTATGACATTCTTGTTTACGTTAAGTTCATTGCTCTAAGCTAAACGTTTTAAAGTCAGCCTCTCTTAGCAAAATGGCTGTATATACTTCCAACCTACCCGTACGAAAGCTATCGGGTGTCTATATTCGAAATTTATACTGATCGTTGGACAGAAGATAAATTTACCCGACAATTATAACTCCAGGGCAGGGTTGAGTTAAGTCCGTACCAGGTTACATCTATAACAAGCCAACCATGTAGAGTGTATCTTAGTATAAGTCGCATTTATAGATATAATTTTCAGCGTTTCAGCCAGATAAATACATCTAGCCTCGAGGCCAGGTGCGGATACCTGTGCACGTGCCAAAAACGCGTTGTTCATGTTGGAAGACGTTGCCTTCCAAAAGCGTAGACATGTCGCCGGCTGCAGGCGCTGCAGACAAACATGCCTAATTTAGATACAGTATCAGGAGTTTATCATTTTTTCAACACCCTGGAAAACTAAAAAAAGTTTATGGCAAAAAAAGTTTCTTCAACTTCCATCTGTCGCATCGACATTTTACCATCATCCACCATTGCCTGCTCGACAGTCTTCCAAACACTCTGGAACGACGGGTCTCGGTTTCACGCAGTCGCATCTCCTTCCTCTCTTTTAATATCCCTTGTAGATAATCTCAATATCGACCTCTTACCAATAAATACGCTTTAAAAAGATCCTGCCACTTTCGCGACATCTTTCAACTATTCACGATGGCCGGAAAATCCAAAAAACAGAAGCTCGCTGCTCCCTCAACTAAGCGTACCCTTGCGCAATCCACTTCCATGTCCACAGCTTCTCCCATTCTTAAATCTGCCTTCTCTCCATCTTGGTCTAAGCTCTCGCTCTTTTCATCCGTCCTACGCGGGTTGGATGCCCATAGGTTACGATGCCACGATATAACCTCAGGTCGTCTTCAATGCGAACATATCTTCGAGAAATCTGTCGAGATTAACTCCCTCTCTTGGGGTTCACTTGTGGAAGCTGAGGGCGATAGGAAAAAGAAAAAGAGGAAGAGGGCTTCCAATGCAGATGCTATAGTCGACGATGATGAGGATGTGCAACAAAATACTGGTGAGGTGGTCATTGCGGCAACAGGAAGTAATGGGAAGATTTATCTGTACTCTCCAGTACAAGCCGAGGTCGTCAAAACACTAGACGGAGGTCATGTTGGACCCGTAACAGATTTCCAATTTGTTGAGAGTGCAAAAGGTGTTAGGGCTTGGAGCTGTGGTGGGAATAAGCTTGTTGAATGGGATGTCAAGAAGGGTTCATCAATCAGGTATGTTGAATATATAGACTATTTTTAACTCGATGTCTTGTGGGCGGGGTGCTGATTGTTTTCGCTAGAAACATCTCATTCGGCGAAACAGTAAACTTCTTCAGGACTCTCCCTTTCCCTGATAGCATTATTTGCGCTTCTTACTCTACTTATATTGTCGACATTAACTCTCCACCATCTGATTTAATTTCAACCTTCACCTCGCATACTTCCCAAGTTCACAGCCTTCGCAAAACCTCCAAGCAAAATAAGTTCTTATCTGCAGCAGACGGTGACCGCTTCATCTACGTCTCTGATATCAAGAAGGAGAAGTCACTCGGCTCCCTGGTTGCCAAGAGCGACGTCACAAAAGTCGACACTGCCGCCCAGGATACGGCCCTTATTGCAGTTACCGCAGATGGTGTCGTCGAAGTCTTCCAACAACCGTGGTCATTCTCGTCCGCCTCTGAGACAGAGGAGGAATCGTCTCTTAGGCGAAGAAAAGCCATGACAAAGACCTCAGAAGCAAGGATAAAGATTGTCAGGCCCGATAATAATCAAACCGTGAAGGTTATCGATGCTTGCTTTGCGGGCGACCATGTGGTCGTTGCCTGGGTGGAGAATGCCACCAGTGTGCTCTTCGAAAAGGTCAAATGTCTAGGTGCTGACGGCACATTGAGTATTAACGGTGACGTTGTGATTACCAAGGCGAAAACTGTTGGTATTGGCGGCGCTGTGTCCGGAAGATCCGATGCAAACGATATCAAAGATGTCAGCAACGTCAATCTGAAACAGAGCCATACCGTCGTTATTGAGGGTGCCGATACGCAAGATATTGGCATGGTTGACGCTCCTGAGGACCCAGAGGCAGACGAGGAACCCGCCAAAGATAGCGAGGACGACCAGGAAGATAATGCGGATGATCCGGAAGAACAGACTTTCGAAGACCGGATAAAGGCTCTCAACCTTTCTGCCGGGGGATCGGCCGGTAGTACCGAGAAATCACAAAGATCTGACGTATCTCCTATGACTAACATTACCGTTCCATCCATCGACGGGGCTGCAATCATTGCCAATAACTACCAGGCAGTCAAGTTCCCCAACGCCACATCCTTGACCACTGTACTCACACAAGCGCTCAAGACCGACGATCGCGCATTACTAGAGACTTGCTTGCAAGTTACTAAAGTCGACATGATCGAATCAACCATCCAGAGATTAGACTCCTTGCTTGCCGCTGATCTCGTGATGAAGCTATCAGAAATTATTGCGAGGAAACCGGGGCGAGCTGGAAGCTTGATGATATGGATCCAGAAAACGTTGGTTAACCATGGAGGCCACCTGCTCACTTTACCGGATTTGGTTAGGACGATGGCGTCGCTCCAGAGAGTACTCGGCAAGAGGGCGGAAGCCCTGCCAAAGATGTTGGCGTTGCGAGGTAGACTTAGCATGTTGGTGGCACAGATGAAGCTACGGAGTATGGCAAGGGATAGACTGGGGGCGAGTGGCGATTCGGCGGTGATTTACGTCGAAGGCGTAAACAAAGACGATGAGAGTAGCTCCGAGGAAGACGAGGATGAAGTTATAGGGGATGTTGAGGAGAGCGAGGACGAGGACGACAGCGATGGCGGAGTCAATGGAGTTCTTGATTCCGCTAGCGAAGGTGAAGAGGAAGACGAGAGTGACGATGATATGGATGGCCCCGGTATCTACCTAGATAGAGAAGCCGAGGAAACGGATAATGATGACGATTCGGACGAGGAGGGAAATCTTGAAGGATTTGTAGTTGACGATGACGAAATAGACTATGACAGTCAAGATGACGGAATACTCGATGAAAGCGAGGAGGAGGCTCCGAAGGTTGCCAAAAAGGGCAAAGGGAAGGTAACAAAAGGACCGAAGCTTTCGAGAAGATAGTCAAAGGGGCTTAAAGGTTGGCATGTGCTTTTCAGAGTGCTTTTACTATTGTTCTAGCTCTCTTTGGTTCACCACGAGTTAGATGACACGTATTCCGCTATATATTTCGAGGGGGGGGGTTCACTTTTATATTTCTTCTTGTTTCCTCTTCCGGTGTACGATATATTCTTGCTGTATCTTCCTCTTTCTTATATCTCGTTTGTCGGATTTACATGCATATGCGCATTTGCTGAGGCATTACTAGATCCAAGGAAGCCATGATGCGATTTTCTAATTTAACAAAAGAATTTTTGGTTTCGAAGTTCAATTCCATTATAAACTCGTAAGAACCCGTCGAAATAGGATGGTGTCAATTCTCGATATATCCCTAGGATAATTACTACACTTTTCAAGACCGGACCTAATTAATTCTTGAGTAATCATCAACCATGGGACGTATATACTCTATGGATCCTGATGGTGGCCTCTCCATTACTAACTCTCCATTAATTTTCGACCTAACCCAGGATAATTGGACAAGACTAACTAACTACTAATTAAGCAACGATAGATTCGACAACGAGAGTTGTGTTGCACGCGCCAGAAAATTTTTTGTGCGACAGCGATCTAAAAACAACAACCTTTCAATCCAAATGCAACAAACATCTCTGCTGTATATTTCGAGATATTCTAACTAGGGCTAGGGTAATTCACCACTCAATTGCAATACAAATCGACAAACCAGGGGGGAACAAAAAAGGGAAGGGAAGATTTTAAGGGCCCTGTGAACCCATTCAACGACATTTGAATTCGAATGTTGGGACGGAGGGTTGTTGCATATGCACGATGGCAGGTCCGCGTGGGGGACAATCATCTCAGATCGAGATGGTTGCATTCGTCGGTGGCATGTAGAGGTTTATTAGAAAAGAGGGTTGAGGGTTCTTTGGTGAAGCCATTGGGCGCGCATAAATGCAAAGTATGGAGACGGGATATTGTTCTAGGGAGGATTGGGTACTCTTCGGTTGCGGGGCATGAAGGAGAATCTCAGGCCGAGAATGTAGCTACTGGGAGGGCAACGGATGAAATTTCTTCGACGATAACATCTGAAAATGAATTGGAGACTGTATCAGAGGAAATAACGACATCAGAGACGGAAGGGGAATCAGAAATAATAACAACTGCTGCAATGACGGGGGGAGTCACAGAGCCGGTATCAACAGCGGTCGAGGAAACGACTGAGAACGAAGTACCAGGCCGATCTCACTCCGATACAGAAAGTGCATATCTTGGATCAGATCCTCTGGGACTTCCAACCGAAGTTCCAGAAGTTCTATCTTACCGCGACCCAAGTTCTCCAATCCCAACGACTCCAATACTTGACAACCTACCTCTCCCAGGTGCAGAAACCAAAAAATCATTCCCATACTCAATGCCCGAAACCTGCCCCGGCTGTGGCGCAAAATCTCACTCAGGCGATTTTCACGAACCAGGCTTCTACGGTCCGGAAGCCAATATGCCGACTCCTAAGTTCCCTTGGGATCCAAAATCACCGTTCCACGCTTCACCAAAACAGAATCTAGAAACCATTTACAAAGCTGCTTTAAGCCAGATATCTGAAGAAGTCAAAGAAATTCTACGAGAATCTAATATGAAACCACCAGTCGATGAAGAGGATGAGCCGAAAATTCACAAAAAGATCGACCGCCGGCATCCAAATAACCTCGTTAAGGACGAGGAAGTGCTCGATGACTTTATCCCTTACGAAAATCTTCCAAGTCCTCAATCGGCGGAGTCAGAATCCTGGTTCGAGGCTTTAGTACCTGAGGACCCCGAACGCAAGGAATTGGAAATCCGAAGGAGAGCGCGGCATACAATTCTTTGCAATAGATGTCGGAGTCTACTTCATTACCAAAACACAACCGTCCAAGGACCGGATGCAACTTTCACTCAAGCAGCGGAGGTAATCGCCAAGTCGCCGTTTAAAAGGATACATGTTTACCACGTCATCGATGCCGCAGACTTCCCGATGAGCGTTCTCCCGAATGCTAGAAAAGCGATATTGGCTGGACTAAACAACCTGAAAGATGGAAAAAAGAAAGACGTTTCACTATCCTTTGTTATTACCAGGGCAGATCTTTTGATGCCAACAGAGCAGAAAGTCACAAGCCTGATGACCTACATCCGAAGAGTACTAAACAACTACCTAGACGACGCGGATAAAGAAAAAACCTTAAAAGATCTAAGAATCGTCAGCGCAAAAAATGGCTGGACCACAGAGAGGCTGAAAGACGAAATTCGGGGGAGAAAGGGCGGTGTAGTCTTTCTAGGGAAGACAAACGTAGGAAAGAGCAGATTGTACGAAGCAGTTTTCCCAAAGAGAGGGAAGAAAGATTTGGCGGTGAAAAAGGGTTTTGGAAGAGGGGATCTCGAAGAACAGGCAGATTTCCTTGAAGATGATTTTGACTTTTATATTCAAAATGGAAGGAGGGTTAAACACCCAGAGATGCCTCTAGCGAGCAAGGTTCCGGGGACGACAGTCGGCCCCATCGCTATTGATTTCGCAGCAGGGAGAGGACAACTAATCGACCTACCCGGGTTTTCGAGGGGAGGCTTGATGAAATATCTGAAACAAGACTACGTCAAACAAACTGTGATGGTCGACAGAGTTAACCCTGAGAGGTACATTGTACCCCCAGAAAAGACGTTCTTACTAGGCGGCCTAGTAACTGTACGACCATTACAACCTGAGAAAGGTCGACCTGTTACACTAGAAGTAGCAGTATTTTCGAACGTCCCCGGCCATGTCGCGAAAGAAGAGAAGGTCGAGGGCTTCCTAAACCCCGAATCTGATTCTACAAGTCCGAAAAGAGACTTTTTATGGGCAAGAAAGGCAGCAGTAGAAAGCTTTAAGTCCGCTGGTACCTTCAAACTCACAGACGATGTTACAAAAAGAAGAAGTGGACCTCTAGTCGAAGGAATGGGAGAGGATCATTTTAAGAAGGTGTCCTTCAGAGTCTATGCCACAGATATTGTAGTGGAAGGCTTTGGATGGCTGGAGATATCGGCGCAGGTTGGAAAGGATGACCCTCAGCCGGAGATTGAGGTTTTGTCACCAAACGGAGAGAGTATACTCCAAAGAGAGACTATGAAGGCATACCAAGAAAATTTGAAATCTGGACCAAAGGCCGCGCCAGGAAGCCGACCGAAGAAGTCAATGAGAGGTGCAAAGAAGGCACAGAAGAAAGAGTTCAGGAAACTAAAGAGTCAGGTTGGTTCAAGTAACAGCGCCTCTAGCCAGTAGATACGCTCTTGGACTCGATCACACCGCTTGATCGTTTTAAGTTTACAACGATTCTACATAATATGTACTATAGGAATAATGTATAGAAGATTAACCCTCTAATTGCTCGAATAGCTAAACTAAGGACCGTATGTGTACAACTCGTATTTTGTAGCTACTGATATATATACTCTCCATAATCGAACTAAAACTAAATTGTAATTATAGGTCAATCGAACGATATTGTGCACATCAGTACACCAAGCATCTAAGACGAGGTTGGCACCAGTGCAGTATTATGAGAGTCGTCGCGCTAAGACTGCTCCAATATATTCCAACAGGCAATTCCGGTCGCCCGTGTTGACCGGTCGTTAAACCCGCCAGTCACGTGACACCAATTATCGCCGCCTCGGAAAGAGCAAAGCACAACGTCAACCCGAAAAAGAACGAAAAACCCAGTGTCGAAACTACCCGTATATCCCACCCCTCTATATACGTCCCCCCCACCACGACCTTCCGATAAACCCCCCTTCTCAAAACTCTCACCACACTCCTCTCACGATGCTCTCTCGCACCGCTGCCTCGATAGCCCGCGCGGCAAACCCAATTGCCCCTCGCGCGGCCGTCATCTCCTCTCTTCGGACGTACGCCACAGCTGCTGCAGCCGACGCCAAACCCCCGGTAGCCCTCTACGGCATCGATGGCACCTATGCCTCTTCCCTTGTATGTATTCACTCTTCCTTTGATATCAATTACTATACACCCTTCTACCATCCAATTGAACTTATCATCCACTAACGCATAAAAAAACGTATCTCTAGTACATCGCCTCCGCCAAAACCTCCACCCTCGACACCGTCGACAAATCCCTCAAATCCCTAAAAACCCTTTTGGATAAGGACCCAAAACTCACCAGCGTCATCTCTTCGCCTACTCTTTCCGCATCCGACAAGTCCTCCCTTGTTACTGAGATCTCAAAGGCCATCCCGGGTGCCAGCGGTGACAAGAACTTCAAGAACTTGCTCGAGGTTTTGGCCGAAAACAACAGATTGGGACTGTTGGGTGGTATCGCTGAGAAGTTCGGTGTCTTGATGGGTGCGCATAGAGGTGAGGTCGAGGCGACTATTACCTCGGCTCAGGCTTTGGACCAGAAGACCATTGGACGTCTGGAGGCCGCTATCGGAAAGAGCAAGTATATCCAGCAAGGCCAGAAGTTGAAGGTTGTCAACAAGGTATGTACATATACCATATACGATAGTACTCCCATGTGCAATTTTCTTCAATGTAGTCAGGCTTACTAACAAATGTTTTCTTACCCTTAGGTCAACCCGGAAGTCCTCGGAGGTCTCGTTGTTGAAATTGGCGATAGGACAATTGACCTCAGCGTCTCTTCCAAGATTGCCAAGCTCAACAAGCTATTGACTGATGCTCTATAAATAATTCTCCCTCACGGGTGGTTCAGAACGTCTGTGGTCTAAAAAAAATGGGGTTTGTAGAATAGAAGAGAGTCGGAGAGAATTGTCATTTTCCATTGGTCTGGCAAAATCTTCCATGTAATTATCAACATATGCCTTTTTTTTTCTTTGTCAATCAAAAATTCAATCGGCGTGGAAGCGGAAATGGGCCGATTTTTTTCTTCTGATATACCTAAACGCTTACTTACCAGGGCTTACCAACTTGACGATAATTAAGTGACTAGGATTAGAGATAAAACCGAACCAAATCAGAAACTATGAGGTGTGAAGCAGAACGAATGGATTGTATTTCCTGTCTACGAAGCCAGTCTAATGCAGTACAAAGCAAATTACCAAGCCATAGCGATTGAACAGAGAGCCACCAATTGCAAACCCAATTAATCCGCCGATTAGAAGAAGAAAAAAAGCCACGATTCCAAACGCTGCTTCGCTGTGTATGCTTTAACCTTTTGAAGTGCCCTTTGCATTTCGAGTTGGATGCCCATTAACTTACGAAAACGAGTCCAGCATAGCCAAATGAGACGGAAACCAATTAGAACGCATTTTCTTGGGTAACAGACAGCTTTTAACAGAGCCTAGTCAAGTTGAGTCTCAAACTCATCCTCATCGTCAAAGACAGACCCGTGAGTCTGCACTCGCTTGAGCTGGCTAGTAACATAGTCAAGCACGTGCTGGTCGTCTTGTTCACGGGCTCGTTCCTGCGCTTCATCCTCACCAAGGCCAGTCCAATCGTCACTAGCGTCGTCGCTCACAACATCGCTGCGGGCAATGTCGCTGCGGGCTCCGATACTACGGGTCGAAGCACGACGCACATTTGACATTTTTGGACGTATGACCCTCGAGAAGGACTCGTCAAAATAATGTGAAGCGGCTGTTGAAGGCGTGCGAGGAGTTCGCGGGAGACGACAATTGATGCCCGTGTCGTGAATGAGTTTAGCAATAAGCCCAGTCCATCCGGTTTGGTGCAAAGCCCCGAGGCCAGCGCCGGTATCAGCATGGAAGAATTCGTGGAAGAACATATAGTCTCGCCAGTGCGGATCTTGGTTCATCAACTTATTTCCCGCATTGCAGGCACGGTTGCCTCGCTCATCCCTAGTAAAGATGTGCTGCATACGGTGTTGAATCTCCTCCGCAACATGACCGAGATGAACATATTCTCCGGATCCAGTAGGGCATTCTACTTTAAGGCTGTCTCCGTAGTACATGTAGAATCGAAGCAACGATTCAACGAGCAGGAAATTGACACAAAGCCAAATGGGCTACCATTGATAACAAAAGTCAGCAACATCACTTGTGTGATTTGATCAAGGGTACTTACACCACGCCAGTTACTGTTGCCTCCGAACATTCCACTGTTGGAGTCTCCTGGAACGTAGTCGACTTTGAATTCTTGTCCATTGACGTCCATGTAGTACGGATTTTCTTTGTGATGCTTCGAAAGTCTATCGGACGAAGTAAGTATGCAGGGTGAGATAATCTGATGCTTAATGGGTTTTAACTTACGATCGAATACCATACTCCGAGAAAAACTCATTCTCATCCAGCATCTTTTGTAGAATACGGATCAAGCGGTCTCTGTTGACCAAGGCTAGCAAAATTCTTTGGCCTTTACCGCGATGTTTGATGCTATGGATGTTACGTTCTGCAACATCCGACCGATTCTCTACAAACCACTGGAATCGTTTCTTGAACGATGGCAGACGCTTCATAACTTCTGGCTCAAGCGTCAAGCAAGCATACAATGGGATCAAACCGACAAGCGACCTGACGGGCAATTGCTGAGCCCACGGACCTCCCCAAGAAATAGCATCGTAGTAGAAACCGTCCTCCTCGTTCCACAAGGATGTTTCTCGGTCCCCGCGTTTATAGGTCAAAGCATCGGAGATCAAAATGAAGTGTTCGAAGAATTTTGAAGCGATATCTTCGTATGTCCGACGATGCTTTGCTAGCTCAAGAGAAATATTCAGCATGTTCAAGCAGTAGAAAGCCATCCAACCTGTGCTGTCTGCTTGTTCAAGAACACCTCCTGTGGGGAGAGGCTCTGAACGATTAAAAAGCCCAATGTTGTCAAGACCCAAGAAGCCTCCTTCAAAGACGTTCTTTCCTTCTGGGTCTTTTCGGTTAGCCCACCACGTGAAATTGAGCAAGAGTTTCTGGAAGACTCGCTCCAAAAAGTCTAGGTCCTCCCTTCCGTATATCTTTCGTTCGATTTTGAACGTACGGAAGGTAGCCCATGCGTGGACCGGTGGATTGACATCACTGAAATTCCATTCATACGCTGGGAGCTGACCATTCGGATGCATATACCATTCTCTTGTCAGAATATCAAGCTGCTTCTTCGCAAATTCAGGATCAATCATAGCCAAAGGAATACAGTGAAAAGCAGTATCCCAAGCGGCAAAAAACGGATATTCCCAAGACTCCGGCATGGAGAGAATATCGTCGATATAGAGATGCTTCCAAGCATGATTCCGAATGTGTTTCCTGCCCTCTGGCGGAGGCGGCTGGGACGGGTCGCCATTAGCCCAATGATCCCAAACGAAATGGTAAAACTGTTTCGTCCACAGCATGCCACTCCACGCCAGGCGCTGAATGTTTCGAAGATCGTCAGCCATAGGAAGTGGGCTCAGTCTCCAGTAAAATTCATCAGCTTCGCAACGCCGAGCCTCGACAATCTCGTCGAAAAGTTCTTCGTCGATAGCCCCAGGCTCAGTAGTTCTGCTAAACTTGAACCGAACGACAGCGCATCCGCCAGGTGGAACACCATCAGCCTCGTCAAAAGCGTACCAAGCAGCTGCTTTTGTGCCAACATTTCCTGGATTGACGGCTCCGAGCTCTTGGTTTACAATATAGCGATGGAAGCCATCCTTGACATAAGGTGTGGGATTGTTTCCACCGTAGAGCTTAGCGAAATTCGTGTCGTTTTCAGTAAATATCAGCTCAGGGCTGACATCGGCAGCGTCGGCAGAAACACCCGGTGATGGAGATAGCTGGACATATCGAGTCCCAAGTCTCCAGTGCTCGGCTTGTGCAATAGTTGCGGCCTGCTTCGTGATATATGGCTTCTTTTCTGGTGGCTCACGGCCCCAGGCCCAGGTATTCCGGAACCATATCTGGGGAATAATGTGTAGAGGAGCGGGTTCGGGCCCACGGTTGTAAGCAGTAACTCTGAAAAGCAGCTCCTCTTCATCTTCTCCATCCTTGGCAGTCTCGATGAAGATATCCCAGTAGCGGTTGTCACTAATTTATGAATATTGTCAGTGCATCTCTTTTATTAGGATCTAGGAGAAGGGATTCGCGACGTACTCGAAGGCACCGGCGTCGAAAATTGTGTACTCGGGCATGTTTCGGTCTCGCTTTTTGTTCTCCTCTACCAATTTCTCATAAGGGAACTGCCCTTGGGGATATTTGTAAAGGAATTTCATGTACGAATGCTATAGCTCGGTTAGTAGATATTAAAAAATTTTGTTTTCAGAAAACATCCATACCGTTGGCGTATTGTCAAGATGAAAGTGGACTTCCTTGATACTTTCGCCATGATTTCCTTGAGGGTTTGATAATCCAAAGAGACGTTCTTTGAGGTATGGGCTAGAAAATAGTCAGTAATATGCACCAATATAAATTATCCCAACATTTAGACTCACTCCTTTTCGTTCCAGAAAGAAAACCCAATGTTGAGGAAACCATGGTTGTCCGAAACGCCTGCGATCCCGTCTTCACCCCATCGGAAGGTACGTAAACGTGCATGTTCATGTGGGAAATCTATCCAAGTCCGATGAGTTAGCTCTGTAGAACGAACCTAAGATTGATGAGTGCCATAAACGGCTACTTACTGCTCCATGCATCGCCATCCGGCCTGAATTCCTCAGGGTAGAATATCAGTCATAATATACTAACAATATATATTGATAGGCAGCAATTGCACTCACGAATAATCTTCTCGTACTAAAAAAAAAGGTAGCCGTATTAGCATCGTTTTGGTAAATATATCTATACTTCATAGAGATATAAAGCTTACCGGTAGCCCACTGACGCTCGCTAACATAAGGTCCCCATTTCTTCCAATACTTGGTTCTCTCTTTATCCTCCTTGAGACGTTTCTCCTCTTCAGTTAGATACTCGTAATTGCCGTGAACAACCATTGTGATAGTTGGAAGTTCGGCTTGATACCAAACTGAAAAAACAGTTTTAGAAGACGCGGGACGTCGACTGAAGGCAAAATGGTTGATAGGCTCGCGAGACTTGGCAAGCTACCGTTAGATCTGCTAGCTTGAATGGGTAACAAGCACGCGAATCCTTAGTTTAAAAGCTAAGGATTTCTAGTGGGGGAAACGATTAACCTTCTTGCTCGAATGGCAAGACTTTCACCGGTGCCGGCTTGTGGCTAGGCTTTTATAGACGTTGAGGGAATGTATGCTGGTCGGTCGATTCTGTTCAATGCAGGCGAGTTGCTGAGCTGTTAAACGTGGGCTGGTAGGTATTTTAACGATAGAAGGAATGCTTGTAGACGAGTCCAGGGCAATTGAGCATGAGGTTTTTTTCTCTCTTACCTTGCAGGAGAAGGAATGCGAATGAGAAGAAAGGGAAGTACCCGTCGATTCCGTTAAGAAGATTACTTTACAAGCCAGACCTGGCCAGGGACTGCTGGCTAGAGCGGGGCGCCAGTTCACCTAATCAACTAGCCAAATTTTATATAATATTTTTTTTATTATGAGCACATACTCTGCTACAAACAGACAGACAGGCAGGCAGACGGTCGGTGGCATTCTCGTAGATCGAGATAAGCTAAACTGAGCTAGAAAACACCACTATCGATAGTCGATAGTCGTGCAGTTCTGTACCTTGTAACGGCGCAGAAATTAAATGTCGTGATAGGTACCAAACGACGTCACTTTTGACGCCTGTCCGAGTTGGGCAGCCAAACTTGGGTGGGAAGACCCTGAGCCGGCCAATCATATGGGAGGGGCCTCTGACTAATCGTTTGTTGGGAGCGGCAAACCATGCTAACTACAACTAACATAGCTAACGGCCGACCAGCAATAAGTACCTACTTGCGGGTGGTGGGTGGGTATTCATGTAATGCAATGCTAATGTTACTGACTGCAGTGCAGCAGCATCCATCTAGGTTCTTCGAGGCAATTTCTGCGATAACAGCGTATACATATGCATGATTGAATGGCATATTTCGTTCGTCGGATGAATTTAGACTCGTGAGCCACAACGTGCCACAAAGATGGACTTCACACGAGGCTGGTGATATTGTGATACACCTGGATGGGCCGATCCATATCATGGATGCATCAACTACCCCTCTCATTGCATTTGCATTTGCATCGGAAAGTTTGACTCGACTCGACTCGACTCGACTCCGAGAGAATCACAAATATTCCGTCTTCCGTCCATCCGCCCATGGCCAATGAGGGGTGCTTTCTGTGACATGTTGATGTTACCCATGGTCATTTGCATTTTCTATAGAGATTAATGGACGTTTCTCTGATTACCAAGGAAAACCGAGCACTGCATTGCACCTTCAAGTCGACTTTTGTCTTGACTGTCACTTGTCACCTATCACCTATATAATGTGCAAGATTTTGACATGAGCGACCGGGTACACCGGGTACCTATCATAACCGAAACATTTTCACGCTTCTGTTCCACAAAGAAAACAAAAAAAGCTGAAGGTTGAACACAAAATGCAGTTGTCAAAAAGGTTCTTGAATGTGTGGTGGCTTGTCATATGAAACCCTGTGAAGGCTTGGGCCACATCTGATAGGTCGATTGGTCGCAATCCTCCGCTAGCACGGGGAATGTTTCTATCCCTCACACTTCATAATGAATTCTTTTGGCCGGCGATTTTGGCCGACTAAACAGGAGTTCTCAAAAGACACATTTTTATTCTTTCAGCGGGTGCTAACTTGGGCAAAATGCAGAAAGAATAAGGCAGCAAAGGAACCCGAGGCAAAGATCTGGTCGTGCATGGGAAGGGCTCGCATAGATGCATCTGCCTCTGCCTACACCTACACTTGAAACCAGCCATCGATACAAAAATATACCTACTGTCAATGTTTCACCTTGTGATATGACACGGGTGGCCTCCTATACTTCGTCGCAACTATATATGTCCTTAAGTACTTGCACCGTATACGCCGACGATCACCCTGATATTGCTCTGATTCTTGTCGATACCAGGAACACGAGGTTGCTAGCTTGGTAGCCGCACGAATTTTTTCTCATTTCCTCGTCCTAAATAGGTATGATGCCAGGACCAGCTCCAGCACTTGCAGCGCCAAGACACAGGCGACGATGCCCGCCAGAGTTTTGCTCCGTCACAGCGCGGTGCATTACTCCCAATCGCCCAACATAGAGTTCGTCCAGCCGAGATTGTGTTTCCAACGTCCCCACCTCGTTCAACCTCCCACAATCAAATGGCCGTTAGGAAGGAAATTATTTGGAGCCTGGATTGGTCTCATCAATCTCAGGTGTCTTTTCCTCATGACTATTTGGGTCTTCACGATCATCACAATGGAAATTCGATCCAGTTCTAATATTACTTCAAACATTGTTCGTGAGAGAAAGGGACGGAAGGAAATGTCAAGGCGGCGATGGTCGCCGGGCCAGTACAAATGGTGTCCATCCATACTAAAGCTAGTACTATGAATCCACAGTGGAGGCGTTAGCCTCAGCCAAACGCACGTGTGTGTGGAGAAGCTACCCTGGACGGGCTGACCTTGATGTGCCCAAGATCCAACCTAAACTTAGACAGTCCAAAGCGTTCGGAGCGAACGCGCATCGGGCCTCCTTCAAGTTTTGCTCCGCAAGAAGGTGGATGGAGAGCAATCTAGCCACCGGTGTGCATGTTAGCATATTTTTTGTCAAATCTGCATAATTCTGCGGCTGGCCCACCAGGAAGATTGGATTTCCAGCATGATACCGCATATGGGTGTATAAAAGGTCTTTACGTCCCCTTTTGTTGCAACTTTTTCGGAATTCAACCCAGAGGTTCAACTTGAAAGAGAGTGGATCAAGTCTTCACAGCCAAGGTTCGAAGCTACCTTGCACTGCCAAATCGGGAGGATATTCATACACGCAAGTGTATTGTTTAATATCTAATCTTTAATCTCTGCCCTCGATAATCCCCCACACCACACGATGAAGGTAACTTTCGCTCTCGTTCTGCTCTCGCAGGCGTTATCTCTCGTTAGCGGAACTCGCTGCAATGCCGACAACTGCGCCAGACAAGTTACAGGTGATAGGTATGCCGGTTACCTACAGAATCAACGGAGAACCGACTGCACCAAGTACCTAGTGAAGACCACTTACAGAGGTATCTCAACCAAGTGGGTGACAAGGACAATCAAAAAAGTCGCCACAAAGACCGTCAAGAAAACCGTTACAAAGACTGTTGGGAAAGTCGCCACAAAGACCGTTGGGAAAGTTGTTACCAAGATTGTTCCAAAGGTTGTGACATCGTACACAACCAGGACAGTTAGAATCACAAGCGGTACTACTACTATCACTGTCACGCCCCCAGTAGCTTCGGTTACCAAGCGAGATCTGGGTCTCGAGAAAGAGCATGAGAATATGGATATGCTTGAGACTCGCAGTGAGCATGAAAATATGGATATCCTTGAGGCTCGCGGGTATAATTACCCTCCTAAGGTTCAATCAGGAGTCGTAAAGAACTGTGTCGGCTGGAGATACGTCCAAGGCAACGACAATTGCGACAACATCGTCAAGAGGTTTTCTAAGGCACCTATTGCCCTTACCAAAGCCAACCTGCTTAAGTGGAATCCAGCTTTGAAGAATGGATCTGGTCTTAGGAAGGGGTACTGGGTCTGTGTCCGCATTGACAACATGCCATCATACATCAGCGCTTGTGATGCTCAGCGGTACACATCTGCATGCTCATGCTGGGGTATCAAACCCGGCACTAAGACCATCTGCAGCAAGACCACCACCAAAACCGCCACTAGGACTTCAACTTCAACAGCTACTCGGACATCCACCTTGACCAAAACCAAAACCACGACAGGTACCGTAACTAAGACTTCAACTTCCACCAGAGTAGTCACCTCGACGTCAACCAAGGTTATCGTCGTAGACAAGACCTCCGTTATTCCTGCCTCTACTGCAACTGTTACCTCTCTGCCAGATGGACACATTGTCTGTGGGGGCCAGGCTGTCAACCCTTTTAATAATGATAACCACTGCGGGAAATGTAATGTTGCATGCAGCACTTACTGTCAAGCCGGTGCCTGTGCGGGCTGCACTGCAACTACTTCAATTTGCGAGGATGGCGGTGGTCATCTCTGCGGTGACGACTCTACCTGTATCTGTACCTTGAACATCGAAGGTCAACGCACCTGTGCTGTCTCTTCCAACTGCGAAGGCGACGTCTGCTCAAAGTCTTCCGATTGTCAGAGCGGCTGGACATGCGTTCCTGGAACTTGCTGCGGTGATGAGCCAGTTTGTATGAGAGCACCAAGCGGTTGTCCTAACGGTCAAAACATCAAGAGAATTTTCAAGCGCGAGCCATTGCCAAGTGGAACAATCAGCAAGCGAAGAATTCTAGTTCCAGAATTCGATCTATCGTGGAAGTTGGCCAGGATGAAGAACAAGGTTTAAATTCCTAATCTCTGATATGATGTAATTTAATGACTGGAGTTTTTGCTTTACATTTTAATAGCCTTTTATCTATCTTTAATGTTGTTTCCCTGGGGCATCAAGCTTGCGTGCATATCTCGCTAGATGTGTATTTTATATTGTATAATCTTGGAAGCTCATATCTTCGCTTTCCTTTGGCTTGCATACGGTGCCAGCGGGTGTATTTTTTTTTTTTTTTGACGGAAAATTCATTTCATCTTCAAATTACAAAGCACAAATGATACCAACGCATTTCTCTTTGTGTCATTTTTACAATCTACGGACATACTAATATCGACCGATATAATATGATATCTCGATATTTTTCGGATTCACAAAATTCCCTTCGAGATCATATGAAACTTTCCACTTATGTTATGGTAAAAGCCTATGTGGCCCCTTAAACCCTCCATTGGAAAAAAAAAGGGACTTGTGTTCAGAGATTTTCATCTCATGCAATGCTCCGGCAATTTCGGACCCCAACCACATTCAATAAAAAGACCCGCTGTGCTCCCATCCAGAGAGCACCTGCATATGAATAACACGTACAATCATGTATAATAGAACTGTTCTATGAAAAACTAGGAACAGCCCTATAGCTTATAGAAATATCACCTACTAACCATCCTGTCACGCATCGAACCCACCAAAAACATTCTCATGCTACACCTACACTCAGTAGCCAGGCCTCGTGTTCTCCGTCGTTCCTCGATCGATAGCGTCGAATATTTGCTTTTCAGGCATAGGTGGCGATAAATCTACATCGACGCGCCCTAAAAAGAAAAGAAAAAAACAGATCCCATAACGGTGGGTGGTCTGGAACTTTCCCGGGAGGAGATCGTCACGAAAGTCTACTAGGACTTTTAAACTGCGGAAGAGGTTGGGGTGATGTACTGTACCTCTTCAAGGGCGATAAAGTTAGTGGTTGGATTGGTATCTATACCCTATTCGCGGGTATTCTCATGCAACCCGCATGCAAGTGTCGTCTAGTTTACATTTGGTCCCCGCCAGTGCAATGTCCAATGCGCCGATGGCGTGTCCACTACGTGTATGAGCTTTTTTAGATCAACGGGGAATAAATGCAAGCTAAAGTCGATGAGAACCTCTTGGGGAGGCGTACAGCCGAGGCTAGAGTAAGCCACATTCTCTACGCCTGCTTTGAGGATATCTGAGCTCTTTCGATCTTGGGAGGTATGTAACTATGTCTTTAAGTACATTTACCTTTGAGGACCCATCGTCCAATGCTTTCGCTAAGAGCCAGGCCTAATACTACTATACTAGCGAGTTAATTATTATTTTCTTGCCTACTTGAGCCTTAGTATGTGTAAACCACCCCGGCGATTATGGCTTATGTACTACAGGACAGTCACTATGCCAACGTTCTATGAATAAACATTCGAATCATGTACTTGCGTACTTAACAAGCCAGATTTCCATGTATTCTTCATGCACTCCGGATCCAATGCATTGTATGCCGATTGTTTCATGAAAGACAAGGCTTGCAGGTATTTACCTTAGAGAGCTATGCAAATGCTGCATGTTACGGTTACGAACCGGTCTGATAACGGCAGGCCTGACCCGGGCTGTTACATGTATACGGTACTAATATACTACTATCAGCTATCATATATAATTTAAGAGCTAAGCTACAGCTATTTACCCTGTTCTGGGCCAACTACGGTCTTAAATGTATAGCTTGCCTATATATGCTATATATGGAATAGGTATCTGAATCTTGTAGCTACCCGAATACTTCCTAATGTACCCAGGCCAAGTGGCTAAGAAATAGCGGGGCCGCCACTCTTTCCTTTGTGGCGTACAATAATTGCTTATAAGATACCACCACCTTTGTACACAGTTGAGGAGTCTGGCGACGAGCTCGAGACAAACCTTTGTACTAGTCATTCTAGCCAGTTATACTCTCACATAATAGTACGTAGGCTACAGTTGACTACTATGATTAGGTGATTTGCCACAGAGGCTTTTGTACCTACCTCTTTTGGGCGGGCTTTTCATACATGTAACCTCAAGGGCTTAAATATCTCTGACACAACAGTACTGTCTGTGTAAATTTATAAATCCTGGTATCGTTGATTCATATGAAGCAGTGTCTCTAATAGATATTGGCGCGGTGTGCATCGTCCTGCAGGACTAGTATTTGGTTCTATAGATCTAACTCTAGATCTAGATGAATACGCATGGAATATTATCAACTGCAATCGACGTAATATATACTTATATATCTACGATCGTTCTCTTCTACCTGAGCCATGTAGACTTAGTTGACTCTAAATTTACATATTTACGTATATACAAATGATCTCAATATGATTAATTTAAAGGTCTATACAGTAGGATATCTTCATGAATGCATGTACTCTTGGAAGTTAGCTATAGTATTACCGGTGCAGTGCCCTGCATGTAATTCTAGGTTTACAGATCCCGTATTTACTTAGACAGATCTAGATATCTAGATGCAATGATAAAACTAGATACAATGTAAATGATCAAACTTAAGGAATTACGGGGTTATGACCGGTCGACCGTTGGACATGTACTTGCTACTTAGCTATATATTTATATCACTTATAAATATGATATTTATACCCTGGGTATCGATATCTGCGATTTTTACTCATTAGCTAGCGCATACTACATACTACTTGATATCAGCCGGCAGAAAACTTATTAAGTTCCGACGTCCGGTGGCAGTCTTCTGGGTCTATGTACGAGACGTCGACAAGTTGGTAGTTAATTAAGTATACTAGTAAACTCAATTTCATTGAACACAAATTGCATTGATATCAAAGCGCTGCAGTTCTATGAAACGTTATGGCTACCATAGACCCATAGTTATTTGCGCATAGTTTATCTCTGCTAGCGCCATATATGTATGAAATATCTTCCAGGTCTGGGTACGAGACAAATGAAATATGTAATATCTTGATAAATTAGCTATCTGTAAAGGGACTGAATTAGGTATGCATTTCGAAGAATTCAGGATTTATATACGATTAGGTAAAAATCTGTAGCAACGTTTTAATAACCAGCCGGAATTGCAGCCGCCTTAGAGCCGGGTTTGCTCGTCTATACCTAAATATAGAATAAATTTGGGATGTGGAAAGTGCAGTCAGGCCTCGGCGTCTCTAATCGTCTGGTATTGGGTCCATCGATGGTGTTGGTCGAAGGCGGAGTTGTAAATTAACAATGCAGACCGGGTCTAGTTAACGAGGCTAGTTCACGACTCTGGGATGTCCAGACAAGTTGGGGTGTACCAAAAACTTAGTAGACCGATAAGTATCGCACCCTTAGAAACTCCTGCTAAAATTCCGAGAAAGCAACATGCGTGGATTATTCTCAAATCAGGTACGCTAAGACACACATCATATACGTCGAGAGTTGCGTGGCCTAAGAATAAAATGATTCGACAAGGTCATTTGTAATGGATAGATTCTGCGAGATATCATCAATTGGGGAATTCTCGACATCGCGAAACAGTGTCGTCATATATTTCCAGAAATGGTAGCCACAAAGAATGACAAGAATGGCAATGGCAATAATACTGACGTACGTCTTATCAATTTCTTTCGCCCCCCATGCTTCGCACTAGTAGATAAGCAATTGAACGAGTATTTTTTAACAGAATAAGGCTTAATAATTTGTACAGTTTCCAGGTCCTCCACTCACAATCTACCATGAACACCACATCTGCAGGCTTCCGAAAATACAAAAATAAGAACACATATCGGGTTTAGTGCTTGGAAGACTGGCGGGAAAGGCGTAGAGTCTTATCGGTCATGAGCTTGTTGACCATAGAGTAGCCAGCGGCTAGAAATAAAAAGGTTAGAAATGTCGAAATCCACAGGGGGGGGGGTAAAGGGTGTCTACAAGTGTTTACATACCCACAATGGCGGCACTACAAACCAACCAACATATCAGTGATCCGAATTCTAGGCCTTCAGCAGTTTATCTCGGATCTGGAACTTACCCGATGACGACGGCAAGAGGGATCAATTCAACTGGTACATCTTTGATGCGGCGAAGACGTTGAGTGATAGTGTGCCCTGTGTACCAAAGGATCGCCATCGTGTTAGTAGTTCAACTTCAATTAGTATCCGGTAGGGATAAATATATCGGTGGAGGGTTATAAAGGCATCCAATTCGGCATGGATGTCTCAGGGTAGCAATTCGGGATAAAAAGGATTCGGGATAAGGAACTCGGCTTTGCGAATTGGGTATCAGGGAGGAAAGAGGAGGATGTACCGCTTTGTTCCTCTTTCTACATGGATCCAAAATGTCGTTAGCACGGTCGATAGAAGGCTGGGAGAAGACTTTGAAGTGTCGGGAGGGGTCTTACTGGGACAGCCATCCTGAGGATTGGGCTCTGCCTCATGGCGACAGTCCTAGTCTGCTGCATCCTCAACATAGCAGTTGGGCGCATTCTCAAAGCCTGGGTTGCTCTCATTTTGACAGTGTATCGTTGGACGACGGTCGAAGAGTGGAGAGGGGTCTGGTTCTATGTACAGGAGTGGCTGGAATCCGATGAGTATTGTCGGTGACGGTGACGGTGACGTTGAAGTTCAATCGGAGGTTTTTCTTTTGTCAGGCCATCTCGACCAACGACACGCCGGGCGAATGGGCGCAACACACTTGCACGTTCGCCAATTGGCTCCCTCCACACTCAATGTCCGCGCCGAGGTCCACTAGAAGCTGCTACATGTACATTCCTCTCTGTTCTGTTTTTGGCAGGATGTATTTAAGGGCCTGTGCCCAGCCCGAGAGGGGGACAATTAGGTTTACGAGAGCAATTGAGACTTCTTTTTTTAAGATTGCAATCTGTCGATACCGATATCAATACTAATATCAACATCTGTCGCAATGTCGGGCGCGGTTTCTCGTCTTTCCCAGCTCGCATCCCAGCTCCTGGCCGCCGGGAATTCGTTCAATCCATTCCAGGTCCAGAAACCTTATTCCCATACACTCTCGCCAACATACTTCCTACCACGGGCTGCTGCAATCGAACCAGATGCTACTGCCGTTGTTCATATAACTGCCAATAACAAAACTCTTCGTCGAACATACCAAGAACTTGCAGACCGTGCTCGGGGTCTCGCCTACTACCTTAAAGCACACAATTTCAAACGTGTCGGGATTCTTGCTCCAAATACCCCTGCTTTCCTTGAAGCATACTTTGGAATTGCAGCCGCAGGTGGCGTATCTGTCGCCATAAATTATCGATTAAAGAAAGATGATATATCTTACATCTTCGATCACGCCGATGTCGAAGCTATAATTGTGGACACCGAATATCTAGGACTGCTAGACACATATCGGGAATCACACCCTAACACTGTGATAATCGAGGACACGGACACCGATGCTGTAGAAGGGGAACTTTGTGGTCCGTTTGATGGGGCCGTTCTTGAGGGTCTTAAAATCGACATTCATTCGGGCTCGAAGGGGTGGGACGGCCTCGAGGCCCAAGCGCAAGACGAGGATGCCCTGTTCTCGCTCGCCTACACATCAGGTACCACCGCTCGCCCGAAGGGCGTTGGGTACACCCATAGGGGTGTATATCTCGCTGCTCTCGGAAACGTTATAGAGAGCGGTTTAAATTACCACCGCGGAAGATGTAAATACCTCTGGACCCTACCACTGTTCCATGCAACCGGGTGGACTTTCCCCTGGTCTGTAACGATGGTACGAGGGACTCACTATTGTTTGAGGAAGATTGATTATGGTCTGATCTGGAAGTTCATGAAAGAGGAGGGAATCACACATTTCGCGGCCGCACCTACGGTAAATACACTGCTATGCAATGACAAGGCAGCGGTTAAGCTCGAAAATCCCGTCAGAGTTACCGTGGCTGCAAGTCCACCAACTGCACACCTATTCCAGCAGATGACAAGCTTGAACCTCCACCCCGTCCACGTCTACGGCATGACGGAGACCTACGGCCCAATCAGCAAGGGGTATTACATGCCATCTTGGGACGACCTACCGGACTCTGAGCGGTTCGCAAAAATGGCTAGACAAGGGCATGGCTTTATCACGAGTTTACCACTCAGGGTTATTAGAACCGGAGAGAACGTGTTAGAGGGGACGGTTATCGATGTCAAGAAGGACGGGAAGGAGATTGGAGAGGTTGTATTCGTTGGAAATATTTGTGCTAAGGGGTATTATAAGAATCCCGAGGAGACAAAGAAGTTATTCGCTGGTGGGGTTCTACATAGCGGAGATTTGGCGGTTTGGCATGAGGATGGTGCTATCCAGATTATGGATAGAGCAAAAGACATCATTATCAGTGGTGGGTAGACTAGTGGTCTCGTGGATCGGAAAGGGATTTATTTGCTAACTAAATTTTAGGTGGTGAGAATATATCATCAGTAGCCTTAGAGTCGATGTTGGCGAATCACCCGGATATTCTCGAGGCATCTGTTGTAGCTGTTTCAGACTCTCATTGGGGCGAACGGCCAAAGGCGTTTGTCACCATCCAGCCGGGCAAATCTATTACCGGGGAGGAAATCATCGAGTGGGCAAAACATGTGAGCGATATTAGCAAATTCATGGTGCCGAGGGAGGTGGAGATTGTAAACGAGTTGCCAAAGACGAGCACCGGCAAAGTCAAGAAGACTGTCCTCCGGGAGTGGGCAAAGGGAGCTGATCGTAATTTGGTCAAATAAGCCCCCAAAACAGGGCGGCCATTGGTATTTAATTACGGATAAGGTTTGGATTGGGAGTTTTGAGAATACGAACTAGTATAATGAACATTTCGGCGCTCTATACGGTACTGATAATGAGCAGGTAAAAGTAGTATATCCGGAAAGGCTTACATCATAAGGCAATAGCGATTGATTTTTGCGCCACAATTTGATATAATACTAGTCAGTCTAAATACATTCATCCAGAAACGCCCGCTTCCCAAAATAAACCTATTCATGCGAACCAACACCTCGAAAATCCAACAAATATAGAAAGTGAACAAGTTGCAGGGCGTAGAGGGAAATTGTAATAATAGCGTTCATGCTCTAGCCTTTCCTTTGCCAGAGACCTCCTCTTCCTCCTCTTCGTCACTTGACGACAGAAAGTCATCATCTTCGTCGAACCCGAAAATTTTCTTTGGTTGTACCTTGACCTTCTTGGTAGGTGGTAGAACCTTCTCGTCTTCACTTGACTTCGAGGATTCCTCGGAACTGTTGTTTTTCTCGTCGTCGCTGCCTTCCAAATCCTCGCTTGTGGAGCTCTGACCGGATGGGCTTGGTACTCTAGCGGCACTAGAATTTGCTTTCATGGCTCTTAGAACCGCCTCTCTAGCCTTATCTCTCCCCTCGTCCTTCTCCTCCAACCACTTCGCGTCGTCGAATCTCTGGTTGACATTTCCACCACCTCTTATCTTCTCATCGGCGGCCTCGATGACCTTCCCCCACCTTTCTTTCCTTTTATCGCGTTCCTTCTTGTCCATATCCGGCTTTGTCTCAAGATATTGTGCAAGCGCCTTTGCCTCTTTGACGGTTCTTAACCTTCTTCCATCTAAGTTTCTACAACTGTCGCTGTTCTCTTGTCCCTTGCGTTTTCGCGAGGACATACGTCCACCAGCAGCACGAAGCTGGGAACCGAAACCACCCTTACCGCCGGGAAGTGGCGCCGTAAGGCGGAGAGTGAGGAAGTCATCTGTGAGATCGTTGAGAAGAGATGAAAGTGGAGTTCTAGATGTAGGAGAGAGAATTGCTCCCTTCGTAGTGGTAAGGCGAAGGGGTGTCGTAACAGGTGGGAGATATGCGTCGAGGGAGGAGAAGACGTTGGATATCGAGGAGGCTGACGGGAGAGGCAGGGATAGGGTGGAGGGGAGGCCGAGACCGGAGAAGGTCTCGATGAGGATATTTGTGGTCGCCATGGCTTCTAAGCAGCGTACGTGGTGATAGTTCGTTGTTAATACGCGTAGATGATGTTGGTGAAATGGAATGGTTTGAAGGTTGATGATCTTAGACGGAGGAGGACCGGGGCCTGGGCGAGGTGGCGATGACTTGATGTTGAATCTTGCCAAAAGGAGGCTGAGATTATTGCTAGTCTTAAAGAGGAAATATTAGTTTGATTTAATTATACTTCCTAATTAGGCTAGGTTGTGTTGAGGGCACAAACCCCTTCCGCCAAATCGAAAATTGGAAGTGTCTTGGCGGCAGAGTTGTGTGTGCAAACGAGGATAGTCGAAAGCAAGCAGCAGCAACTTCAACATCGACATCATCAAATCCTGCCAATCGTCGAAACGACACCCGAACTCTCCGACCTTCCCGAACTCATAGTCGACACGGTTCCATACCCAGCCATTCAAGATGTACGTTTTTTCCGACTTCGAAGCATCGTCGACGGTTGCGAATTTTTGGAGATAGTTAGTTAAAGGTGGAAGTGCTGATGATGATGGTCAATGCAGGCTTATTCCAAAGGCGGATCGCAAGAAGATTCACGAGTACCTCTTCCGAGGTGAGAAATACCCCTTCCGTCGATATTCTGCTGGAACTACTTGGGAGGAGGAATTGGATATGAAGATTAGAATTGTAGGATTGGTGGCAGCCTGTCAACGACACTGTTTGAACGACAATTAAAATAAGAATTCACGACATATTGAAGGCTATCTTATGGAAGAATTGGGCTAGGATTCTGTTGGAATTGGGAAATAATTTTAAGGAAAATACTGACTGGAATTTCCAATATACAGAGGGTGTGATGGTCGCTAAGAAGGACTACAACCTTCCTAAGCACACTGAGCTCGACGTCAAGAACCTCTTTGTTAGTAACCTGCTCGCAAATCTAGCTCCAATCTACCGAGGGAACATAAAGTCTAACCTGATTCGATAAACAGGTCATCAAGGCTTGCCAGTCGCTCACCTCCCGTGGCTACCTCAAGACCCAGTTCTCCTGGCAATACTACTACTACACCCTCACCCCAGCTGGTCTCGACTACCTCCGTGAATGGCTACACCTCCCAAGCGAGATTGTTCCAGCTACCCACGTTAAGCAGCAGCGAAGCACCGCTCCACCACGCGGAATGATGGGTGGTGATGACCGACGAGAGAGGAGAGGTGGTGACCGTGGTGACCGTGACGGTTACCGAAGACGGGACAAGGAGGGTGGTGCTCCAGGTGAATTCAAGCCAGAATTGTAGGTTTCCAAAGTCCATATATCCATTCCGAAGATATAGAAGCTAACACGCATTATAGCCGTGGCGGATTCGGCCGTGGACGTGGTGGTGCTCCCCCAGCAGCTACCCAGTAAATTATTTAATGCCACCTCATTTTTCTCCCTCGACTGTTTATCTCATACTCCTTACCGCCTTATATTATGACTCTGTAATATCACATTGCTGGTCTCTCTCACCCACGTCCACATGCTCCTACGTCTATACATACGCAGCATTCCATAAGAACACCTACGATTTTTCATCCTCCTTTCTCTGTGTGTTCCCTTTTTTTATTACTATATCTCATGTCGCTTCCTTTTTATGTGTCTATACGGATTCCAAACGGCGTATAATTTGTTGAGATCATTTCTGTTTCTTAATGAAAAGAATCTCAATCTGTGGTTCCCTAAGCAGGCGGATGCCGGGGAACAGCTGAACCAAATAACTCTCCAATCGTAAAAGAAAAGAAAAGAAATCCGATAGTGCAAGAGATACGGGATGAGATGAGAATATCTAACAGACTAGAATCGCATCAATAAGCCAATTTGTGATGACTAATATTCGCCACTACATGCAACACATTTCCTAATAAAAATACAACTTTCTCCTGAACGCGTCTTTAATTTCCATCCATTTACCACGTTCAAAGCTGCAAGAAAAAAAGCTCGATCTCGGATTTCTAAATTTAAAAAGGCTTCCGAGTTAGGATCTTAACGGACTTCTCAAAAGCCATTAAATATTCCTGGCAAACATCAGATCCAACTATGTCCCAACGCATAAGCTGTCCCGTCTGCAACCGTGATATCGCTCTTTCATCCATAAACCGACATTTGGATGAGGGATGTCCTGAGGAACAAAATGTGTCTGAAACTTCTGCTTCCGGATTCTTTACTTTGACTAAGAATAAGGCGTCTGCACCGTCTGCACCGTCTTTATCTGCAAATTCTGGACGTTCTACAATAACCCCAAGTCCAGCGGGAGGCAAAGATTGGCTAGTTTCGTCGCCAGCTTCCAAACAGTCACAACAATCTCAACAAAAAAGGACATTCTCTCTACCATTTCAAGGGACGAGCCACGATGCCAAAAAATCAGATTCGAGTGGTGGAGGCACTGTTTTCACTAAATCATTCGGAGACGATGTGACGGCGGATCCGGATACGCCAGCAGCCAAACGTCAAAAAACCAACCCTGCTCGCTCAGCGATGCCGCTAGCTGAGCGTGTTCGGCCGAATACTCTTAACAACATATTTGGTCAAGACCTCGTTGGTCCTGGTGGTATCCTCCGCCGAATGATAGAGTCTGATTCTATTAAGAGTATGATTCTTTGGGGTGGTCCTGGTTGCGGTAAGACCACTATCGCTAGAACGATAGCTGCAAGTACCAAAGCTCGGTTTGTGGAGCTATCTGGGACGACCAATAATATTGCAGATTGCAAGAAGATTTTCGAACAAGCGAAAAGCGAGCTAGGCTTACTAGGAAGGAAGACAATATTGTTTATCGATGAGATCCACAGGTTTACAAAGGTAATGTTGCATTTGTCACATAAGATTTGGCTATTGGTCCCATGCATGGTCAAAGCGAATATTGGAGGCTAATGAAGATTTTTAAGTTAGACACAACAAGATGTCTTTTGTAAGTTTAATAGTTCAGCCATGCTTTTGTCGAGCTGAAGGGCTAACATGGGTTCGCAATTCTAGTGGCGCCAGTTGAAAGTGGTCAAGTCATTTTGTGAGTACTCAGATTGATATACGCGGACTGATCAAATTTTTGATGTGGATATTGACATCTTGGTGGCCTGACTTCAGGATCGGGGCTACAACTGGTAAGGCTATAATTTGACTAGTACACTACCATAAACGGCCATTGTTGACACACAATTGTTTGAAGAAAACCCGTCGTTCAAAGTTCAATCCGCACTATTGTCCCGCTGCCGGGTTTTCACATTGAAACCTCTAACCACAGAATCCACCCTCAAGATCTTAAACCGGGCTCTGTCAACAGAGTTTCTGGAACAAAGTGACATCCCGCCGCTATTGGACGATAAATTGTTAACGTACCTTGCCGAATTCGCTTCTGGTGATGCTAGAACGGCGTTAAACCTTTTGGAAATATCAATCCAGCTTGCATCCCAACACCAAACCGGATCAAATCAAGGGTTTACGCAAGAAGATCTCAAGAAAGCGTTAACAAAGACACTAGTTTATGACAGGCAAGGGGACGGTCATTATGATACGATTTCCGCATTTCACAAAAGCGTGCGGGGTAACGAGTAAGAATAATATTCTTAATTTAGAACGACAATTGCGAACTATAGAAATACAATACTAACTAAAACCCCCCCTCACAGCCCAGATGCAGCGTTATATTACCTCGGCCGAATGATCGAGAGGTAAGCTCCCTTTGTTGTCGTGAGAATTTGCATCTGATCCTGGATGAGACCTTGACTTAACGTTCTGAATCAAGTGGCGAAGACCCGTTATTCATATCCCGCCGGATGATGGTTATGGCTAGTGAAGACATCGGATTGGCAGATAGTAAGTTTCATTCGCAAATTCGCAATCATATTCGGTTTCGAGTATCATGCATGGATTCCACGATTTCGATCGATTTCAATTGACAGGTTTCAATCAATTTTTTTGATTCCAAGACACCTTACTGCCGCTAGCCACGGCAACGCATTTTGCCGTTCAAAACGTTGGAATGCCTGAAGCGAGGTAATTTACCGCCTTGACGTTGCAAGCTTGTGCAACCACGCGATGTGTCTAAAAAAAACCAATTGGGCTGACCTTCTCATAACAGAATCAACCTCGCCCATTGTAATACCATGATCCCTCCCTCCCACAAAGAACAAGAACAATACATGGCGTTTTGGTTGAGGCGGTCCTAACAGAGCCCTCTATTACACCCCTTTGCTTAGGTACCGTGGCGCTATGTCTCGCAAAGAAATCGACCCGAGCATACCGGGGTCTTAACAATGTGTTGGCGCTCCTGCAATCCGATCCAGAGGCTGCGAGTGCCCCAATCCCTCTGTACGTACTAACATTACCTTTCCCTACCTTGTTGAAATCGCATTTCCGAACAACATTATACCCTTTTCTGTCGCTCTTGGTTTTTTTTTCTCCTTCTTGCATTGTTCGAAACCCCTCTTCGTCGGCCCTGCTGCCTAAATATGTTTTGTTTCTCATCTCATAGTATGCGGGTCTATTCTCTTTCTCTCTCTCTCTCTTTTTTTTTGGACCCCAAAATTTGCGACGATACGGCACAGCACAGGGAATCATAGCTAGTGCTTTGTATTGGTCCACTTAGCGTCTACGGATTAGCTTAGGCAGTTGCGCAACCTGCCCACAAGATGCTTAAACCCCAACCCCTTCCCTTGCAAGCCCATGAAAGACAAGACGAAAAATAAAAAAGAAAGAAAGAAAGAAAGAAACGAAATGGAAAAAAGTGAAAAAGAAAAGAAGAAAAGAATAAGTAAAAACATATCATAGGATAGCTTCGGGCGCCTTAACCCGGTCATCTTATCATCTCGAATCGATTTACCCCATTTTTCCAATTCGTGTGGCATCCTTTTCCCTCTCCCGTTCTCAACCCACACCTTCAAACCCCTCCCTCCTTGTTCCCCTTATTGATCAGCCTTTTTTTTATTTTTTTTATTTTTTTATTTTTTCTTAGACAATTACTAACATAAAGAAATGACACAATGTTTTTTCTGACTTTTGCTTTGCCGCAATTGTCACCTTTTGGGAAAGAAAAAAACAACCTTTTTGTGAACATTTTTATTTTGAAAATACTCAGCCACCTACGCAACGCTCCAACTATGTTAATGAAAACTTTGGGTTATGGGAAAGAATACAAGTATCCACCAAATTATGTGGACGGGATTGTGAAACAGGAGTACTTGCCTGAGAGGCTTATAGGGAAGAAGTTCTTGGAGGATATAGATCTGGGGACTAGGGTTGATGAGGAGGCTTATGAAGAAGATGGCGCGGGGGAGGTTTGAGCAGGATATTTGATATATTGGATAGAAAAAAGGGGATACGAAAAATGATAGGAGGTGCGGGGAGAATTAAATGATTATTTCTCATGATATTGGTTTTTACAATAATTGAGCGCGTAGCGTTCGTTGATGCTGTATAGAAACTGAACTAAATATATACATGACAACCTGACCCCATCTATAAGCCGTAAAGAATGAATAAATTATAGACCATATTGAATAACACAAAATTGATAGAATCCAAAGAAACAGTTTTTTTTTTAAAGAAAGAATGAAAGAATGAAAGTCGCCATCAAAGGATAAAAAGAAAAAAAACCGAATATAATCAAAATCAAATGCTACCGTACCGGCTTGTAATGAATTCAGTAATCTCAAACGCTAACCTTCTAATTATCTGAGACTTCCATGGTTTCCCGCCTAAGCTTGGGTTCCCAGTTGGAGGTGGAATACTGATCAACCCAAGGGCTGGATCTTCAACTTGGACTGGACCCATAGGATCATCAGACCTTACGGTTATGGTAACATTAGGCCGAGGACTCCCTCGCCAAACATCAATACACCATTCCGAAGTATAGACAGGGCTCACATTTCCATTTGGAGAGAGCCGTCTTCTAGCAGTCGCTGAATGTGTAAGTATATACTGTTGCAAAATCGATATAATAGGCTGCGGTGATCGAAACTGCGCTCCTGGGGGGCCTAGCGGTTGTCTGTGGTCCCGTTGATCCCACGGCGAAGCAACTGAAGGCGCAGAAGAGCCGGAAGATGGCCCCCCGCTACTACCTTGTTCATAAGCAACCGCAGCATTCACAACTATAGCCTCAAACTGTCGTCTGGCCGCAGCAACGGCACGAAGGTAATCTGACGCCAAATCCTCGGGACCCGAAGCGCTAGGATGTTGTAAGAACTGTCGCCATTCGGTAATATCCATAAGTTGGTGGACTACAACAGTTCTAAATCGTTCCAAAAGTTCGGAATGGAGAATGAACGAGAGCTCGGCGGCTAGTCTACTATCTCCTACTTCGACTGATATCAAGAATGTCCTTCCCATTGCTGAAGATAGCATTGGTGATTGGCCGGGGCCACCGGCAGCGGCGAGGGATCGATTCGATAACGGTCTTGTGATTCGTTGTATTTGTTGGATTTTTTCGACACCCGGCAATGTTGGTGTTGAGGTTGTTGGCTGCTGACGGTCTGTCGCTGTTGGATTTCTTTGCTGCATATGCATCTGTGGGCTGGAGTAGTGGTGAGGCTCCAGATAATCCGTGGAGAACGATGACGTTTCATGTCGTTGTTGGAATTGGCGATAGTTTGCTGGGTCGGAGGCACGTCGGTCCCCTGCAAGCGGGAGGTCACTTTGGTAGCTCATAGCTGGGGAAGTAGCTGTCCGAGATGTAATTGTGTTAACTTTAAGGTTGCTAGAACTTGTAGGAGGTATTTCGTTTTGTGCATCTTTTTCATCTTTGATAGTAATTGTTTTACCTATCCGTCTCCTCTTCAAGGACCGCGGTGGGCTTGTATCCATTACTTTGTCTCTTTCTGGTGGATCTGGAGGTTTTGTGGTACTGGTGATAGTAGTGGAGGTGGAGGTGGGAGGAGCCATACTTCTTGATGGATAGTCTCGTTCATGCGAGCCAAGTTGTAATAGAGCTTCTGCTCCATGGTGGTAACCCACTTCATCGCTTCGTTTCCGTTTGTGTTCTCCTGGACTAGGTTGTCGACCAAACGGTGACGATGATGGGCCGAGTAAGCCGTGTATAGACCCACTTCTCGATGGTCCCCCAGGCATGGAAGGTGCCGTAACTGTTGGAATGGGCAGAATAGGATACGAATCCGTTATCGAATAGGCACCAGTTCTGCCACCACATCTCGAACACCGAGAAGGTTCGCCGGTCGAGTCATTGGGGCTTCGAGAAGAGGCATTGTTTCCCTTTTTGTTCGACCTCCGAGGCTGGTACCGATAGTCCGGGTATCTAGCCATATGTTGCCGTTTTTCTTCCTAGTACGGTAGAATCAATCGAGTCAGCTCATGAATGCTTTAAATCAAGTCTATGCAAGAAGATACGAAGAATGTTATAGAGCGACGAGCTCCATTGAGCACGGATGCACTTACGTCAGCATGGTTCTGCCATTCTTTCCGTGTGTCCTCGGTTGCATTTTTCCACATGTCGCCGATAATCTTCGAGATTGCAGGATTCGATTTGCCAGGGTTCTGAGCCATGACAGCGGAATGATGATGTTGGCGGAACAAGATAAATGCTGTTGGAAACAAAAATCCAACATTGAAACCCGGGTTAGCGCTCCTTCATTAGATCGACTGGGTCTCCCCAGGGTAGTAGAAAAAAGTATCACAACAGGCAATATGCAGGGGTTGTTTGTTCGAACTGAAGTTCGGGATAGAGGAGCTCGCAGTTTACCATTTCTAGGCCGTGGAATCTTCGGCGTTGGCTGACATAGACAAATGTGCGCCGGAGGTGTACTTGAGTGAGATGAAGACATTTGAGATTCTGATACCCCTTTCGGTTGTATGCTTCTAGGTGGCATTCCATTCGCGAATGGCGGCGGTCGATAGGGTTTTGGGAACTTATAGTATTCCTGGAGTCGGATGTCGTGCGATTGATTGTGACTGATATATTCTGAAGGGGGTATAGTAAAATTCTTGTGAGAATTATCGAACAACCGAGTGAATATATAGCCCATCTGAGAGTAATAATAGTAATAAAACTTGCATTCAAGGGGAAAGAAGTAAAGCAGAGAGAAGAAGAAACTGAGGCAGTGTATCTAACACGAAGGAAAGTAATCTGATATCGAGTAGGTTTGTAATATGGCAAAGGGCAGTATATCTGGGAATATCGAGGCAAAGGAAAGAAAAAAAACCTGGCTCTAGTAGAGATCTAGGAAGTGGGTAAATTGGGCCTTTTTCTTTGCTTTCAGGTCACAAACGGGACAAAAGGAGCAGGCAAGCCGCAGCCTTCGTATATAGAACAATACGATTGTATTCTCGACGACTTGTGCCATGTACCTTTGTTTTTGCGAGACACCACAAAGTAAGTGCGAGCTCGAGTCTGGATGTTAAGCCTTTACAGGTCAGTAAGAATCCAAGAACTGTCATCCCAAGACAGTAAAGTAATGTAAGTTAACTGTTTTCTTCTATTTTCTACAGTGGTACACAGCTGTATAGCACTAGGATAGGGCAGGTGCTGTGCCGCGTCAAGGCACAGTGACGCCACGTCTTCTATCCACTTGACTGAAGGGGCCGGGGAGATATCCAAAACGTAGAAGTAGGCGAGGGAACTCACTAGGTATTCAAGACAATCCCTAGGTTAGACTGGCTATAACCGCCTCAAAATGGTCGAACTTGGAAGCTATAGCTGCAGCTACCAATATCCTGGCCTGGTCGATCGAGGTGCACCTTAAGACCTTGGTAGGGTTGTGTTAGACAGAATAGCCTGTAGTCGTAGCTTGTATTCCGGAGAAACCAAGCTGGGTTGGATTCGAAACAGACGGGTCATCGAACGGCAAATCGTATAAGTAGCTATAACGGTTTGGGTCTTGTGCATACATATAAATATGTATCTCCACACCAAGTGCAAGGCGGCATGGCCCTGACGTTCTGACCACTATGTTTAACGCTATAAACGTCTTGGTGCCGTTCTGCGCGGCTGATAAGATCTTTTGGCTTCGCTCACACCTGCATTCGAATTTAGGACGTTTGGGCCGAAACAACAGCGTTCAAGTTGGATAAATTTGTGAGGGTGTGTGGGTGTATAGCGGTCACGAGAACGTTTGAACCTCCATCCGAAAAATAATTTCTAGCCTTTGGCAGAAGCGGATTGTCAAGATTTCTTGCTTTTTTTCTTCCAAGATTTCAGATGATATACCGCAGTCGAATAGACGAACTAATACGCGGTAAGTGCTTAATGAAAGGGCGATTAAAAGTTTAGTAAGTTTTGGGGGAGGCGATGCCTGATCTGAGGTGGATGTCTCGTAGGCGGAGCACTAAGTTTTGCTCCCAGGCTAAAACCCGTATATTTCTCAAGACAACTAGGCAATTGGGAAGATATTCCAACTGGCAGTAAAATTGATTCCGGCCAACCTGAAAACGGTTACCTGTTATACATAGTCCTCGCGGTCTCGCGCTAGGCCAGTCGGTACCAAACTGTCGGTAAATTAACCAAAAAGTGGATCGAGACGCACCCTCAACAGGGAGATATAGACCGAGAAATTCTTCCAAGCATCCACTCCCCCCCATTAAGCCTGCATCATTGGAATTTCAAAAACAAAGAAAAAAAAAAAAACTTGGGATGGCAAACGAGTAATGTGATACTCGGAGCGTATACAGTCGTCCAATAGCTGTTCATGCAAGTGTGCATTGCAGCACGATATATCATATTAATTTCTAGAAACCTAAACTGGCTGTTAGAACGTTAGCACTAGTTGCTGTGCCGCACGGTTGCATCTTGGTAGGGCTAACCGTGCCCTTCACACTGGATTGCAGGAAGTTGGATACGAAGAAGGGCTCTCAAACTGCGCATCGAGCTCACCTGTTCATGTTTGAGCTTGCCTTTTGTAGACATGGGTCGAATATGATCAGGATTTTTCGGAATCAAGTTGTGTAGATAGGAACATATGATACCCCCTGCGAGAGTGGGAATATGGTACGCTCCAGGTCATCTTGCAGGACTGGCTGCAAGCTCTTCTCGACTGGTTTGGATCTATTAGCTCTCAAATGCAAGCCCGAGGTCAGGGGGTCCCCTGGAATGCAAGCAAGTCCGTTTTGCTTCTAAGATCCAGGGTTTTTCTTTTTGAATTTTGAAAATGTTGTGTCAAGAAGATGCAGCAAAATACACATGTTTCAAGAATCGCCGTTCGTATTGCAACATATAGCGAACCACGTGGGAACGTTCCGATATCAATTGCGAATTCATATCCAACATTTTGTTATCGAACCAGCTGCAGCTAGCTAATTAGTTAGTTAGTAAGACGAATAGGCAGGGACGGCAGGGACGGCAGACGAAAGACAAAAGACGACAGAATTAAGACGACGACGACGACAACTTGCAATAAAACAGAGCCGCTGGTGTTAACTCCGCCACAGGGCTATCGAAACCCACATCTTTCATCCGGTTGTGACGGTGTGATATCGATATGCAGAAGCCGCGGCCAATGGCTGTTATAGAACATACATACAGACATACATACATACCACTTATTTACCCCTCTAGCTCCTAATCCTGAGGAGGCCAACTGACCTAACCGCAACCATCAACCAATGCAATGTTGGTAATGGCAATATTAATGGCGGTGATTATTGGGGTTTGCGTTGCCGGTCAAGAATCCAGATCGATCCTGGCATATCATCGGTCCCTCCAGTTCCGAGTTCCTGGGACTTGTCATATCCGGTTTCTCCAACGTTGCTACAATTTCGGGCTTGACTGAGTGATTTTTCCCTCGGTCTGTCCGTTAACAGACTGCTCGGCTTGCTTAGCTCGCCAGTTGTATTTCATTTTTTTTTCATTTTTTCTCGTTTTTTTCTTTCTTTCATTTTTCATTGTTTTTTATCCTTTAAGCTTTTTGTGATATGTTAAACCCCCCCGATTCCTCAGCTTTTGCACATGTTAAGTTAGTTAGGGTCAGCGGTGCTGAGGCGGTGAATCCCGCGCGCTGTATCGATGCGGCACAGACGACTCTGACTTTTGGTGTTGATGTTGGGTTAGCTTCAACAGCTTCTTTGCCGCCGACAAAGTTACTAACTTTAGATCATGCCATGGGAGGTACCTACCTACCTAGGCACTGTACCAATCCCAAAATGATCATGTTCCTGTTAATTGGCCAAGGAAGCCCCCAGTTGATTGCTACCATATGCAGCTTTTCCAACGCCGACACAACAAGTATGTAATCAATCTCTTGGGTCCCTTGAACGGGTGGATGGTGGATGGTGGATGGTGGGTAGTGATGGTGTGTCTGTCCCGAGATTGGGGACATGTCTGACACCTTGCAGCCTACAGACAAATAAGAACATTCGGATTCAACCTCGTATATCTGGTGTGCCCCCCCAGATTCTCGCTTCAGCAGGCCGTGATATCACACTGGTCCCTGGACCATGGCGTTGGTGTCTTCCCACGAGAAACCACTTCGCCTCTTTCTCACTTACCGCTTTCTTTCTCGTGGATCCCCACCCTCCATCATTCATAGGAAATGGCTCCGGCCTCACGGTCAGGAGGCTAAGCTTTTGCTTCCCGTCAAATTCGCTTCTAGATGTTAATGCAAACGGCATCCCCACCGCCACAGCCCCGCCATTCTCTATGAAATACTGAAACAACGAAGGAACACTGGACGATTTCTTTCTATTAGGATGCCTCGGTCTAAATGGCGAAACGGAAAGGAAATTCCGACTATGTATGTACAGCCGCAACAGTGCTTTTCCCTGCAAGCAGCCGGTAAGGAAAGCCCGCAGCGCTTACAGAGCCTCCTCCACATCGATTCGCATAAACATGTTCCTCTGCAGTACACAAAAAAAAACTCCAACCCGTGCAGAATTTTGTGCGAGATATAGGAAAGAAGGAAAAAATAATAAATAATAATAATGAACAGAGCATTAATTCGTCAGCATTACCCCGCATCACGATAAAAATAAGATGCATTCGATATGCAAAAATTCCTTTCGTCTTTGCCGTCCGTCCCACTTCTTCAAGAGATAAAGCTGTTCGGTTGCGCGCCGGCAACGATTTTAGCGCTGCGTTTCACGTCGATGAAGAGATCTTCGCATTCCTGCACTTCAAGTTCCGTGACTTCTTGCTTACTGGCGACCTTGGCCAGAATCCATGCTGGTGTGAGCAGCTGTAGAGCATACCTCAAGCTGGAGTTAACGCCATGTTGTGAAATGATCTCGAGAGCCGCGTCAGATATGTTGATTCCTTCGGTCTTAGCTCTCAATTTGATAATTGTCTTGATTTCCTCGGCGTTGTAGGGCAAAGTTTGGATGATGAGCAAACGATCTAACAGATCTGGTGGGATCCCGTGGGCGGATACGATGTCTTCCGTGCCGCGAATGTTAGACATGCCTCTATTGGAAGCGAGGATGACGATAGGCGAAATCGACGATTCAAGGGCACGGTTGAGGTACGTAAAGCACTCAATATCAAGCATGTGGACCTAGAAATAGTAGCACACCGCATATTAGAACCCGGCGCTTCGGTCGTGCAGAAAATGCTTTATTTGGAAGCACTTACCTCATCAATAAAGAGAACGCCAGGAACGAGTTCCGCAATGCCCTGGTCGATGTATTTGTTAACTACCTTGTTAATTTCCTGCCGTAACTTGTCTGTGATTTCTGTCTTCTTCGGCTTCATCAATTGGCCCATCATGCTCATAATGTCCTGTCCGCCTTGTGGCCTCGCATTGGCAACATCGAGATCATGCAAAGTAACATCTTGTACGATTTCCTTTTTCTTGTGAACCTCTCCTTTAGGAATCGGAACGTATTCTTCGGCCTCTAGATCGTATTCAGTGGCATATGCGTCGGATCTCCCGACCCTCTTCACCGCCCCAGTGTTTGCTTCAATGTAAACAACATCTCCTACGGCGACTCTTTCCTTCTGAACGCTTTCGAAGACGGAGGGGTCCAGCCTCAACCTCTTTGTTCCTCGCGCGGATTTCAGTCCCACAATCACGCTCGAAATGGTCTTGCCGTATCCTCCCAACGGATTGTCAGCCTCCTCTGGTGTCAACTCTGTGACTTCTCCCTCGTAAACCTCCTTCGTTTCCCTAACTCGTAATCCAATCGCTCGTCTAAAGTTCTCCATCAAAGCTTCTGTCTTCTTGACCTCTGTCGAAAAGATTTCGCTGCCAACTATCGGTCTGAAAGGGACTTTGGTTCCAAGTTCTTGTGAGACTGCTAACGCGAGTGCAGTTTTTCCGGTTCCAGGTCCACCGGCGAGGAGAACGGCGTTTCCGGCCATGCTTTTCGATTTAATGAGATCGACAACGATGCCTAGTGCCTATAACCAATCGCAAAACGGGTCAGAGCAGTTCGGTAAGGAAAAGATAGAGCTTGTAACCATACCTCTCGGGCCTTTTCTTGCCCTACGAACCCTCCTGCGACCTTTTCAGATGTTCCATCGGAACGGAGACCAAGGCCCTTGATATGAGTATGCGCCGCGGTTCTGGTCTCACGGGAGTTACCCCGGACCTCACTGATGTTGACCATTTTGTAGTAGTTTGTGGGTAGTGACGGTAGTTGAATGCGATGGGAATGTGTAAGAAAGTTTTTTTTTTGTTCGGTGAGTGAATGGAAGACGAAGTTGCGAAGAACGCGTCGAGCGTTTGCATCAACCTTTTTTCTTTTCTTGTGTGACGTTGGAGATGGAGCTGCAACACAAAATACTTCTTACATAACTACCCACTAGCTCCCCCCGTCTCCAACAGCAGCTCTGAGTGCTGGTACTTGGTTATAAGCACTCAGGACTAACAGGACTAGTTACTAATCCAATACAATAGTTCATGTCAGAGAGGGTTTCAAAATTAGAAACCGTAATCTTAATATCAGATATCGTATGTGAGGCATAGATACTAGAAAGGGTACTATTCTTTGTCCTCAATAGTTGCAAATATCCCATGAATCGCTCAGATTGCTCTACTGCTGGACAGCAAAGTACTTCACACATTTATACACCCTCAAATTATTTCTTCGGAATTGATATATAAAAGCTGTGGAATGAGGAGAAGCCGTTGGTCTCACTAACTAGTCCCAGCGACTTGAAGTCGCATTATTATAGTCGTACAAGCGAAAAGCCAATACGTATGCTTATATTTCAAACATGATTATTTTATCGCCAGAATCCGACTCATACCGCTCCAAGACCACCTATCTAAAACCCGTAAATTACAATGCCAATATATACTTTATACTCTATTTCATTCCCTAAGCCCCCTTACGCAGACTTCGCCAAAATACCCTCCAAAATATCTAGTCCCTGATGAATCTGCTCATCCGTGATAATATACGGCGGCACAATCCTCAACGTATTCTTCCCCGCCGTCAAGATCAATAATCCCTTATCCCTACACTCCGTGACAATCTCCGCCGGATCCTTCGTCAACTGTACTCCAATAATCAACCCCCTCCCTCTGATCTCTGATATCAAACCAGGGTATTTCTCCTTAAGCTTCTCCAATTGTGTCTTGAAAACCTCTCCTTTCCTTTGAATCTCCTTCAACATCTCCTTCGACGACAACCTTCCTAATACATGATGCGCAACCCTCGCCGCCAACGGATTCCCACCAAATGTTGTCCCATGATCTCCAATAACAATCTTCTCAGCAACTTGTTCCGTCACAATCGTAGCTCCGATGGGGACTCCATTCCCCAGTGCCTTCGCCGTAGTCATAATATCAGGATGTGCTTCCTTTGGCAAAGCGCCATGAGCCCACAGCTCCCCGGTTCTTCCTAACCCGCATTGAATCTCATCATATATCAACACCGCCCCAACTTCCTGACACCTCTTCTTCAACGCCACCAAGAACTCTTCAGTGGCAATATGAATACCCCCTTCACCCTGGATCGGCTCCACGATCACACCACAGGTCTCCTCGGTAACCAACTCCGGAATCGCAGCTACATCATTAAGATTTCCGTACGAAAACCCAGGAACCATAGGTCCGAATGGTTTCTGATACTTAACATTAGGCGTAGCACTCAAAGACCCCATCGTACGTCCATGGAAAGAATTATGAAACGATACGAATCCGATTTTCTTTTCGTTACCGCTAGACTTCCCAACTTTTCGAGCGAACTTGATAGCGGCTTCGTTAGCTTCGCTACCAGAGTTACAGATGAATACCCGGGATGCATCGGTCATGGCGCCGGAAGCTCGGGTGGTATCAATGATTAGACGGGAAAGTTCGCCGGTCCAGGGATTGTGGTAGAGGTTGCAAACGTGGATGAGTTTTTGGGATTGTTCGGCGAGAACGCTGGTGACGCCTTTGTCTGCGTGGCCGAGGGAGTTGACGGCGATACCGGCGGTGAAGTCGAGGTATTTCTTATTGTTTGTGTCCCATCTATTATGATAATTTGTATATTAGCATACCACGCTTCCGTAAACATCCGATACTGATATTGAAGACTATTCATACAAATAAGAACCTTCTCCCCTTTCGAACATGATATTCGGCCGGGAGTATGTTGCAACCATGTAGTTTGCTTCTTTGGCGATAACATCTTTGGCATCCAATTGAGCTGAGGTCTGTTATAGAAATCTCGAGATTAGCGTTTGTTGAGTTTATGTATGTGTATGCATAAAATGTCACAAGATATAACTTACAGCTCCAGATCCAGCCGATTGAGCTGCTTGTGAAGCTGTACTCGCAGGTCTGACGATGGTCCTGGTCAATTGAACTCGAGGAGCAGCCGTAGCCAACCTTCCGACGGCGCGCTTCGTAGATATGGAGAATCGGAGGGCCGCCATTGTTGAGTATTTTGTTGAGAGCCTCAAACTAGATCAATTGATCAAATAAAATGGAAGAAAAAAAGAGAAGGTATATCAACTCGAACGAAAAGATATTCAAGTAACCTCCGCGACCCTAAAGAACAGCAATCGACGAAACAGAATTGATGACGCAGAATCAACTGTGACTAATACTCTCATGTTAAGAAGCCGGTCGTTGGTTGCTTATCGAGCTAAGGGCAAAGGCAGCGAATGTTTGTTGTTGCGCCCTGAAAAACCCGCAATGGAAACCAAGCTACTCCGGCCGCGGCGCCGATACGCTAGGCCGGGTAAAACTATGAGATGCCCTGCAGATTTTTCCTATGGTCCATGGGTGGCCCTGGAGGATCCCCGAGACTCCCTGTATGCATTGGCGAGGGAAATCATAATTACAACACCAAAATAGGTATCAAGATATCGATATCGGAACTCCACAGATGTTCGGATATGCGGCTTTGAATGACTCATAATTTCTACGTACGGATTGCTTGTGCATTGGATGGGTTCCTGGTTTCGGGCTACCCCCAAGATATTTCAATATAATTCTTTGAGTTTTCCTTAGAAAAATGTCTATAGTTGGTATAGCTACATGGTGGCACACTTTATCGTCAAATGCTGGAGTATCACATGCATGATTTTATATATACACCTAAGATGGATAAGTGAAGCCGCAATTGGCGATTTTCACCAATTAGAACCTGAGGTCCCATCCAATCTTAGGACCAAGATTTGGCAATTCTTCGGCGACGCTTTGGACATCCTGAAAAAAAATTAAAAATTAGTAATGGGTCTTGGATATGGGATCTGTAGAAGTTACGACTTACTTTATCACCTCTTCCTGACAAACAGATGACAATATTCTTTCCCTTGCCTAGCTTCTTTGCCAGTTCCATAGCTCCCCAAACAGCGTGGGAAGATTCAAGAGCTGGAATGATGCCTTCAGTCTGTGACAATCTTCTAAAGCCCTCGAATGCATCCTCGTCATTTGCGGCAATGAACTCTGCTCTTCCATCATCCTTCCATTGCGAGAGTTGTGGACCCACTCCGGGATAATCCAATCCAGCGGAAACCTATCTCGAGTCAGTATTTGTATTTTATGAAAAGGAACAACAAAATGGAATAATTCGCTTACGGAGTGAGTGTCGAGAACCTGCCCGTGTTCGTCTTGCAAAATATAAGTTCGAACACCATGCAAGACACCCTTCTGTCCAGCTACCAAAGTGGCGCTGTGCATCATGGTATCTACACCATGACCACCCGCTTCAACTCCCAAAAGTTGGACCTCCTTATCATCCTGGAATGGGTAGAACATGCCGACACAGTTACTGCCGCCACCGACGCAAGCGACGACAGCGTCTGGGAGTCTGCCAGTAAGTTTAATCATACCCTCCCTAGTCTCACGACCAATAACGCTTTGGAACTATTCCCTCTGTTAGCCTCGATTCTCCTTGTTGGTTAGGTAAAGGGCATAACTTACGGTTCTGACAATCGTGGGGAAAGGATGTGGCCCGATAGCAGACCCGATAATATAATGTGTACTATCAAGATCCACAACCCAGGCTCTTAGGGCCTCGTTGACAGCGTCTCGCAAGGTTCTTGTACCAGCCTCAACGGCAATGACCTCAGCACCGAGCAACTTCATTCTAAAGACATTCAAAGCTTGTCTTCTGCAGTCCTCAGCGCCCATGTAGACAGTGCACTTCATTCCAAACTTGGCAGCTACAGTGGCAGTAGCAACACCATGCTGGCCAGCTCCTGTTTCGGCAATAACTCTCGTTTTGCCCAAACGTTTAGCAAGGAGCATTTGACCAAGGGCATTATTTATCTTATGGGATCCAGTATGGTTCAGATCCTCACGCTTGAGATAGATATCGGCACCACCAGCGTGCTCAGTGAGCCTTGGTGCAAGATGTAAATGCCCTGGTCTACCCATGTAAGGGTAGTAGGATTCGAATTCTTTCCAGAATTCAGGGTCCTTGACGGCTTCGTCAAATCCCCTTTCAAGCTCAATAAGACAATCCATCAAGCTTTCAGGAACGTATTGGCCACCGAATTCGCCGATTTTCGAGGGAAGAATCTAGAATTCATTATATAAGTCACTAGCCAAAAAAAAAGAGAGTTCGTAACAGAATATCTTGCCTCGGGGTGGGGTGGGTGTTCCATGTTGAGCGCTTCGATCTGGTCGGCAAGACCGGGCTCGGTACCATACGGGCCCTCTCTGATGACACCGTCGACCGTAACCTTCGACCCATCAACAGCTCTATTCTCTCCGTTCGCAAAGGTAACATTCTCGCCATTTGGTTTCGAAAGGTCACCCAAATCCGATCTTCCGAGGACTTCGTACAGGTATTTCCTAAGAGCCAAAGTCTCATTTCCTGGATTTTCGCGAATGACATTCACGATCTGACTGCCGATAACTACACCTTCGGCGGCGGCGCCAACAAGCTGGAAGTGTGCTCGGGTGCTCACACCGAACCCGACAGCGATTGGCTTATTTCCAGAAGCTTGTTTGACCCTCTTGATTAAATCTGGTAGGTCATCATTAAGCTTACCGGTGGCGCCAGTAACACCCATACGAGAAACCAAGTAAATGAAACTGTCTGCGATGCTGCAGAGCTTCCTCAACCTGGCCTCTGAGGTCGAGGGTGCTACAAGTGGGACGTAACTCAAACTGTATGTTCATAGCAAATCAGTAAAAAATTTCCCAATGAAATGGTAACCAGCATAACATACCCTCCCTTAACGCAGTGATCTCTGAACTGCAGAGCCTCCGTCTCTGGCGGCAGATCAACCACGATGAAGCCATTGATACCTGCTTCAGCACAATCCTTTATTAACCTCTCCTCGCCGTAGATGAGCATGGGGTTATAGTATCCCATCATGACGATTGGTACCGTGACTCCAGCGGCTCGGGCTTGTTTCGTAATGCTAAGGACGGTAGGAACGTTGACATTGTTTTGTAAGGCGATCTAACATTACGGCAAGATAGTCAGCACGGAATTCCTTAAATAAGGCAGATGTAAAGGAACATACGGTATTGGAGCCTTGGATTGTCGGGCCATCGCCAATTGGGTCGGTGAATGGCAAACCAAGTTCAATAACGTCTATGCGATAACACTATGAGCCAAGGTGTATACACAACAGCAATTGAGTCCCGGGATATCATACCGGCACCTCCGGCCTGTAAAGCCTGGAGGATAGGGACCGAAAGTTCGACGGTAGGGTATCCAGCGGTAACGTAGGCGACCAAGGCATTCTAGCAGTTGGCGTTAGTCATGGATATTGATTGCGACCTTCCTAGGAAGAACGAACTCTGCCTTCGGCCTTGCACTTTGCGAATGCAGCTTTAAGACCTTCCATCTTGTTATGTGTATGTGTGTATGTGTGTATTTTCCGGGGTAAGAACCAATTGAGTGAAGCAGAGGGTAAGCCGTCGATAGAGGAGAACAATGCAAAGAGAACGTTTGAATTGAAGTGTGTTGGATGGAGATTTAAATTCGTCTACGATGTCTCGACCACCTGAAAAACAATGAGAAGGCTTTTATTCCCGACAACCGCGTAGAGTTAACAGAAACCTCAATGACTCATAGAAATTCTCCAGAAAAGCGATGGCGCTCCTTTTTTTTTTGGTAGAACAAAGAACAATTACTAAGGTCACGCTGGCTCGTCTGTTGGATAAATCTTCAATACATACCAGGGCCGAATGAATATCTGCAGGCAAATTGCCCCGCACAGGCCTGTCGCCCCACTATCGGCCTCCCCGGTAAAATCTTTTTGACGGAACAAACCTGGTGGAATGCCGCCCCGAGCCTTGGGTGCAGGGACAGGGTTCCTGCCGCGACAGCGCCAGTATTGCCTGGAGCCGACGTCGGAATGATTGCGGATATCGTCAGGCTGGGGGAGCACCATGCGGAAATTGATGAAGGAAGGATACGCCACTTTGTGATCGAGATCAGCCTGCCGCCACAGAGCCTGCCGCCACGGGACCAACCACAGGACCAGCCTCATCGGAACAAAGCGGGGTGGGGCTAATTGAAGCGATCCTGAATTGAACAATTGCAACAAATTTGAACCTAATATATTCCTTGAAGCCTGAGCTGAGTGATCTCCCCAACTCTGTACTACGTAGGTTTCAGGGCTCTCTTTATTCTTGAACATTTTGCCTTAGCTTTTTAACCTTCTTGGCTTGTGATCCCACAATTAGAATTCGGCCTGATTGTTATAATATAATTTAATTGACCGACGGCGGTGGTACGAACCAGATTATCAATAGTCATGAGTCAACTCTCTCCTTACGACATCTGGGTACGAATTTATGATAGTCTACCTTTAGACCGGAAATCTATGCAAAGGTATGGATCCTGCGGAATGAACTTTTCACTGTAGATATACTAATTAATGTAATTCCGCAACCACCCGCACGGTCGTTCCTACACCATAGGGCTATTTTAGACCAGATCTACAAACTTTGCTTTGAGAACTGGACTCTCAAGGGACTTATTCACTTTCTTACTGGCGGAGCAATTATGATCCTTATATTTCTCCAGATAGCAGGGTTTGGCTTGCGTGGTCCTGTCGCCGGGTCTTTGCGACAGTGTGGCAGGCATCAATCGGCAACGTCGCCACCCGTAGTTTGTTCGCATTTCTTCAAAGACTTGGAATGCGCTATAAAACACATATTATAGTCGGTGCCCTTATTGGAATTTGGGCAAGTTTTTTTTTGGCCAAATAGGTAGCTAGTGGAGGCGATGAGGTTCGTGACGATGGAACCGCTCCGGGAACGTTTAAGAGAGATGGATTGGGCCGAAGGGCATTGAGACCTTTGCGTCCGTTGCAGGATGCCTATCGAGTTAATAGATATGGCTTCCAGAGTAAAACCAGATTTAGAGGCTGATGCCATGATAATTGTCCTGGATGTAGTACTAGAACACTGAGGATAGAACTATATCTCAACTATCTTACAATGCAATGTTTGGGAACTCAAACTCAGGAGAATTGATGTGCGAAATCAAGAGCGTTTGGTATGGTATATACATATATATGAGATACCTGCAGGACTACATACAAAAGAAAAGAAATACAAGAAAGAAAGATCATCGATCATCCAGCTCAGTGCCTCCCAAACTTATTTCGTAAACCAAATGCTGCTGCGGATGTCCCAAAATGGTTCGGCTTCGGGTCAAATGGTCGCGATCGGGAGCCCATTTAAATCCGGGAAGCGTGATGGAGGCCTAGGGAGTAGGAACGGTGATGGTTCAGATCGTAGGAGGCGCGATGATGGTTCGTGATATCATGTAGTTTTAGGACACATAAGAGCGGTAGCTTTCTCAATTGGAATAAGGGTAAGAAGTGCTTCGGCAACTTGGGAAGAGATATGTTTACTAAAGTCTTTACCCACCGCTTTGGGCCATTGGCTGCGAGGTATACTTTGGGCGAACAGAACGTGCAGTTTATTGACCAAGTATGGCATTTCTCTAACCTTAGACAGGCCGATAGCATTCAGAGCAATGCTGAAAACTGCGAACCCGAAAGCAATATATTTGTCAAACAGATCCCTCAGAGCATTGGCGACCTTTTTGACGTTACAAGTCTCCAAAACATCGAACACTTTCTTAAAAGCCGCCACCACGTCTACGACAAGGTCTATGTTTTCGACGATTTCAATGGCTATAACGATTGCAGTGCCGATACCCGGGAGCGCGATCTGTATACCTATCTTTGCCGCAATTTCGAGACCGCTCAGAAGGAAGCCCATGGCCTTTTCAATGTCGGGGACTTCATCTGCCTTCATATACGACAGCGCTAAACCAAGCCCTTTTTTTCCTTTGACGTTTGGAATTAAAGAAATAAAAAGCTTTGGGTTTGGTGTAGCGTCTGCAATCTTTATCGTCTGTTGTTTCAAGTTGCTACCGTTCATGTTGCTTTCGGCAAAGTAGACCTCCTCCGGATCCCCGAAGAGGCGGAATTTCGACACGCTTATTATCAGCTTACCCGCCTTCAGCAACGTCCCGGCCCCGGTTTTAGTGGGATCCTTTTGCCGCCTGATGGTATATTCGAGGGTTAAGGTTATAGGCCTCGGCGTAGAATTGAAATCTATGATACTATTTGTTTTTATACGTAATGTACCAAGGGAAATTACCTTTTTCTCATTCTCAATACTTCTGTTTATTGAGATATTAACAACTTTTCGGCATTATTTGAAGCCCTGTTGATTGATGTTAACTGGGTCAAATAGGGTTTTGGACTATTGTCTGGTTAGAATTTGTCGTCCCCACGGTTCATATAATTATGCTACTGGCACCTACATTCTTAGTGTTAATGAATTCAGTAGAATACTTAGGCGTAGAACATTAACCATCATCGTTCCTAACGATTGTATTATCTGGCCCTATCCAGTCACCAATGTAGCCTCCAATCTTGGTTTTAATCGTTACTACCTTGATATGGAACGTTATATCGTATGGTATACCGAGTAGGCCGATTGGCATCTGAACGTCACTATCTAGTATCTCATCACGTGCCCAACCGACGGGTATTTGTTGACGTCGAACATGCATCGCCATGGTTTGAAGATACTTTATACCTAGGTATCTATCGGGCGTAAAGTAACTTCTGTTCCGGAAAGACAAAAGGTGGGGGATCTGACGAATAAAACAATTCAGACTGGTGCCCCGGAAATTATATTGCGATTGATATAGATCGAAATCGATAGCTATAGAAGAACAATCAATGCTTCTATAGCTGTGTATTTATAGTAAACTTCAGATCTATATAGTACACTCGAGCTTCAATAGTAGATTCGTCCGTATACTACCGGCCGCGAAGACAATATTGATCGTTTCGAAACACCATTGATCAACCGCTCATAATTACCAAGCTTGGATTTCTCACGATGCAATGCAACGGTACGGGCCCACAAGCTCGCATAGTCTAGCCTCGATGTAAACACAAAGGGAAACCTGCTGCGTGATATCCTATGGTGGTCAAAACGTGTCAGAACAAATGTAAATGAGAAAACGACAAAATAAACTTGACAATTGAGATTCCAAGCCTATTCTGGGTCACCTTAGGCCGAATTCGGTACCACACCAGCCCGCAGCACTGTTGGTGGCTGTTGGGGTATTTCTGGCAAGGGTTTCTCTTGAATTGAAGGTCCTCCTTCGGATTTCTCTCGAGGAGAGGTTTCAAGGTAATACTTTGATTGAGCGTCTGGGAATTCGACTTGATACCAGCGTAGCTCACGGACCGCCTGTGTCTCGCGCAGAATCGCCTGCTCATGCAACATCTGCCTTCGTTGATCTGAGAGGTAAATGGAAACAGCCCTATATAAACAAAATCAATATCAATATTAGGTTATAGATGTATTGGGATGAGGGAGAGAAAAAAATTCAATATTAGGGGAGAATGGTATTAGTATTTGTGCCTCAAAAACCATTTATAATTAGGTAGTAACAAGTTTGTAAATACTTTTAGAATCTAGATTCTCACCTCTAGCAATAATACCGGCTTAGCTGTTTACAATCGAATTCTTAACATGGATTTAAATAAAACTACTTACCTAGGTAATTAATATGCCTAAACAACGATCAAGAAAGGGTTCTTTATAAGCTAACCCACCACCAGTTTACTAACTTTACCTATAGATTCTCAATGGCTTTTAAACCCCTTTCAGAAGATAGCGCATGTATTTTCCGATATGTGAAACTTGATTTTCCCAAAGATTGCCGCATTGTTATATGATCTATACCATGAGGTGTTTGCGAGTTGAGGATAGTATTCTGATATGCTGTGCGCATTTTTGCACGTCCCTGAATGAGAGCTATAGTGGTAGGATGGTTAGCGAGATAATAGGCGGTTTGAGTCGCCGGAGGGGATAAAGGAAGGATGCTGTAGGTTGCTTTGGAGAAAGTCGATCTGATGAAAGCAGCACTTACGGGATGTCCGACAACATTATATAGACGGGTATCGCCGTGGGTAGTCGTAGGTCCTATTATGGGCGGGTCGGTGATGTCTGGATAGTGGTGGGAAGGAGTACAAAACCCACGCGGACAACGCGAAAAGACAAACCTCGAACGCAGCAGTACCAGAAAGTTACGACAGTGTACCAGGAACTCTACACACACCGTCATACAAAAACTTGTTTCTCTTTTTCTTCCCTTTTTGTTTCTGTAATTACCAAAGTAGGAAGTACCTACTTAGTTATGATATTGTTACCCCGCAGAAGGATCCATCAAAGACTTCGCATTGATACAGGAAACATTTAAACAGCCATTTAATAAACTATAAAGATCAATTAAAATCAAACTTCGACATAATCGGACGATTACTTGAAAAACAAATTAAAGGAACCGCGTATATATACCAACTAGTAGGTACAATTCCTCAGAGCGTGAACTCCAAAGCGGAGCTAAGGTCACGCTGAACCGAGACTAGTACAATGTACATTAACGTGGGATAGTAGAACTAAGAATTTATAGTTCCTGACACTTCTCTAGGGTTTCCTAGGCTAGTCAGGATGGCTCTGGACGAAAGAACAAAGACAACATTGGAGAATTGTCTTCGTATCATTTACCAAAATCTCAACAACAATCCCACTTACCTAGAAATTATGGACCTCTGCGCGCCATTCTTCGGCACCTCCGATGTTGAGAGAGGAAACCTGACCGATTTCGTCGAAGGAATTTCGGCGAATTCAGAAAGAATAAGACGACAGATGTATTTTTTCGAGGGACAGAGCTTTGATTGGCAGAGCAGCGTCTCGTTCTTGGAATACGCAGAAGTTCGGTTGGAGATCGGGATTTTGGGCATACTTACGATATAATTGGCATCTGGTGTTCCGGGAAGCGCTTGCTATGGAGTTTAAATGCGTTTACGGTTCATTAGCTACTGGATCATTAGGGCTGATGGTAATGGGGTCTGGCTTTGGTACCGTTCCAGGGCTCTTGGGGTTCGCGGTATTCGCGTATCTGGGCTATACGGAGATCGACAAGGTTTTGTGAAGTATTTGAATATTTGGAAATTGGGAATGGTATTTTGGTAATATGATTGCAACATTCGGTGTTTGTAGCTATTCTCGAAATCTCGGGTATACCACAGCCAACTGGTACTTGGAAGTCTTATATTATTCTGCATGATGGGTTGATGCACAATTGAGGAGTCCGGGGACGAGACAAGGTTGATGATGATGTTTTTGGTTGATACATAAGTAATTTAATGTTGATCAGTTATAGGTTTTTGAGGGTGTTATATTAGTGCAATTTCTAATTTGGAGCTTCAAGAGCCCTTAAGTGAAGCGAGGTACAGTACATCCGTAAACAATCCCTTCTGCTCTGGAATGACTTTCAAAACTTGATTTTATAAGTATTTAAGTAATTAGGTATTCATGCCAGGCAAAATCTCCGAAGCCCCTATTGTGCATAACGTCGATGGTTTCCCCTTCCGCATGTTTGTAAAAGATCTAGTTTCTATATTATCAAAAACAGAAATAACCTGCAACCATGGAAGAACCGGCAGAATTTTCTGTCAGCAGTCAGAAAGGCATATCGGTTGACATGTCCTTCGCAGGCCAATCCAATGTCCATACGTGTGTTGATTTTCGATACCAATTGATCCCTAGTCTATATAAAAGTCGATATACAATTAGTATACCAATACAGTTGGTATAAATATGGAAGAGTAATACGTACGATTTTGAAAATTGGCCAAAGCGATTGCGAACCATTACATTGTGAGGTTTCGAGCGTCGTAAGCATATACCTATATGCGCATAACCTTATGAGCCATCTGCAAGATTTCAAAGCTTAGGGTTGAACTCTCAGAGTTTGCAAATGGGCTGTCGAGAACTTTTGAAAATATCCTTGTAGGATATCCCTCCTAATCCCAAACTTACGGCTGGTCAGATACTTTAGTATAGTATATTGATAGATGGCTAAAATATTTCTTACATACCTAGGTAATTTTCACTAACCCCCTGTATCATGGCTTTTCGTCTAGAATCGGCGACACAATAGGTGTCAAGAAGAATATTTCCTAGTCTTCCTCTGGTGATTATCTCCCATAGCATGGGGCATCATGCATTAGGTCCGGCCGACTAACAGGTCGACTCCGGAGATTTTCGAAAACTTTCGAAGTACGTTCTTAGACGGCATTTGCGGCGTATGTCCTAAATATAAACCCTTTGTCGAGTATATATATTCCAACCTCTATCACTTGTATATGCAATAGTTAACATCGAAGATACATTTGATTTTCTCAATTAACATATTGGAAGGATCAAAACTCACGAACCAGGAAAGCTGTAGTAAAATGAGAATATGTATCGATAAAAAATTAATAACGATGTATGAAAGGATCATATGTGATTCTGGTATTATGTATTATGAATATATAAGTACTTATATATATTCAAATTTGTTTGCAAAAGGTTGATCAATTAAGACCAGGTTCATCTTCGTAGATTGTAAAGGTCCTGATCAGTGTAGCCGTGTTACCCGCCAGAAGATCTTAACAGAACATTTTAGTGATATCGTGAAAGTTCTACAATAAATTTTGTCAAGGGGTTTGATCAATTGAGCTATCATTCTTCTCCTTTTATAACATATTGATGATGGTTAGATATCATGAGGTGATTATTTTATACATGGCCATGCGGAAGTAGGATTAAAATTTATTGCCTGCTATTAAATACTTCATGATGGCAGTCTTTATATTCTATCTCTCTCCATTCATTTCTATTTTTTATTAGAGCATTGCATCAACTTTGATATTCAGTCGGCATAGTTTACCTGCTTAAGTAATTACAGGAATGAAAAGCCTGGTAGGTGAGGGATTGGATGGTATTATAGTAGCCATATATATACCTATGTATACTTAAGTATATACTTATATATACCTCACTACAGGGAGAAAATAGCTAAACGTTCACCAAATATCTGTACCCTGTTGGTTTCCAAGTGAACTAGTGCGTATTGAACCGGGGGGTTTTAGTCATATTCATGTTTCGAAGTGTCACAAGACAGATATATTTACTAAGCCACGCGGTTATCTCATGTGTACCAAAAATCTAACATCTTGCAATTGCATTATCGCTTCAATCCAATAAACAGGTAAAAGAAAAAATGCTGTAGACATGTTTCTTTCGAATACCACCTCCCCGCGAAACAAAATCTCAAAAAAAGGAAGAAGAAAAAAAAGCAAGCCGAGATACCCAAGTATCCATAAAGAAACTGACTGGGGTGTTTAAAGATCAACCAAGTTCTCTTCTTGGGTTTTGTTATCATCTTTTGGTGCCGTATCCCTAGTATCCTTTGTCGCGGGCTTCTTTCCTTTCCTGTCGCCGGCGGATCGTTGATAGAACTCGTTGATAACCTTCTCCGGAATACCTATATCGAATTAAACTGGTTAACACTCTATTCAATGATGCACTGTTCTAGTTCATTTTGTTTAGGTAACTTACGATTCAACAATTCCTTCGGGTAGATTCGGAGCAACGACCAGGCGATATCAAGAGATTCGAAAATGGTTCTCGACTCGTATGCTCCCTGAGAAATGAAGTTTCTTTCAAACTTCTCAAGGAATTCCAAGGAAAGCTTGTCTTCGGCAGACAAAGCCTCCTCACCGACGACTGCTTTCATGGAGGCAGCATCTCTACCGATGGCATACTTGGCGTAAAGCTGGTTCGAGACATCACCGTGATCCTTCCTTGTCATGCCCTATTAAAAGTTTTAGCAAAATAAATCGGGAAAATACAATGGTCTATCGACGCGGGTCCCTACTTCACCAATAGCCGACTTCATGAGACGGGACAACGATGGCAAGACATTAATTGGAGGATAGACGTTTCGGTTATGTAGACCACGATCGACGAAGATCTGACCCTCAGTAATATATCCAGTAAGATCCGGAATTGGATGTGTAATGTCATCGTTAGGCATGGTCAAGATTGGAATCTGGGTAATAGAACCATTTCGACCCTCAACACGACCAGCTCGCTCGTAGATGGTGGACAAATCAGTGTACATGTAACCTGGATAACCACGACGACCGGGCACTTCTTCTCTGGCAGCGGAAACCTAGATTCTAGCGTTAGACTTGAATTTATAAGTCCGCTACGGGAAATATTCAATCTCACCTCACGCAAAGCATCGCAGTAAGCTGTAAGATCTGTCATGATAACCAAGACGTGCTTCTCAAGCTGGTAGGCATAATATTCGGCGGTTGTCAACGCCAAACGAGGAGTAATGATACGTTCGATTGTAGGATCATTTGCCAAGTTCAAGAACAAGGTGACACGCTCCAAAGATCCGTTCTCCTCGAAATCTCTGGTGAAGAAACGACTGGTTTCCATATTGACACCCATGGCTGCGAAAACAATGGAGAAGTTGTCCTCATGACCATCGAGGACGCCCTTCGTCGGTCCCTTGACCAAACCAGCCTGGCGACAAATCTGTGCAGCGATTTCGTTATGCGGAAGACCAGCAGCAGAGAAAATTGGAATCTTTTGACCACGAGCGATAGAATTCATTCCATCGATAGCTGAGATACCAGTCGAAATCATTTCTTCTGGGTACACTCGGGTGTAAGGGTTAATCGGAGATCCGTTGATATCCAAGTAATCCTCTGCGAACACCTTAGGACCCTTATCAATCGGCTTTCCTGATCCATCAAAGATACGTCCCAACATGTCCTCCGAAACTGGAATCTTTAAACTCGATCCCGTGAACTCCACTCTTGTCTTCTTAACATCGATACCAGTAGTTCCCTCAAAAACCTGGACGATAGCCCTATTTCCTCGAACCTCAAGGACCTGACCAGCACGTTTCGTCTGATCGGGTAGAGTGAGTTCGACGATTTCATTGTAGCGGGGGAACTTGATGTTATCGAGGATGACGAGGGGACCGTTCACACCAGCGACAGTGTTGTAACGTATACGAGGGTTGACATTGTAGTTACGAGTTACGGCGGCAGCGTTGATAGCGAACGCCTCTTGGGCGGATAATCTGGCTTCGGCCATGATGTGCCCGCCGGAGTAAATGGTCGTCGCGTAAGAAGAAGATGGGTTCGGGGGTGGTTTGGGGGGTTAGCTGCGGGCTGGTGTCGTGGAGGTACGCTGTGGTTTTCAAGCTTGCTGGGATGCGGGACGGACTGCACTACGTCAACTTTGGCTGGTGCTGTATCGATAACCTGACAACACAAAACCCGATGCCCTGCACATCCGTTATGCAAATATCGATATGGACCGCTGCATAGTATACTCATTGCATTACTTTTCTATAAAAGATTTAAAGAATGCAATTGCATTGCAAGTTGTCGTTATCTTAGAAATCATGTAATTTTTACCTTATAAGTGTTTCGTCGCGATCACGACGATATCGTAACAAGGTACTTAAGTTCTGCTGTTAGTGTTTAGAGACCGATGTGAAGTACGTAATGCAATGGTATATAGTCCGCGAATTCGATGAACAGTCCAGCCGTCCAATATAAAACCAAAGATCAAGAACCATGCTAATGTAACTAATTTAATCCCAAGTACCAGTCGAAAGCATATTCATCAAAGGCACAAAAATCAACCAGAGGGCCCTAGGAAGGTAAGGGTATAACCTTAATCTTCAATGGCTTAGACCAACTGTGCGAAAGCCTGCACCATAAACCAAGCCATAACCAGGCGAATCCAAGTCTCATTCCTCCCAGCGCCAGACCCAGGTCCTCGGACTTGTTCTTCGACATTATCTTGAAACTGTCCGATGACATTCCCATGTGGAGCGTATTCTAATAATTCCAATTAGTCGGTTCTGTATATTGTATTATTCAACTAACTCGCAACCACCCGATACAACCACCCGATAAAAAGACTTACCACATGCAAGAAACCACCCGGGTGCCTTTCCCTCACCCCCACACTCCTTTCTGGCACATCCGATTTGAGTAGTATTAGTCCATACTAGCTGTGTGAAGTGTCCAGTCTGATAAAGATTGATATCATTAGTACTGGTATACATCCTGGATTATCCCCAAATGGTCTCAAAAACCGTAGAGAACATACCTCCATGCTAAAATCTGGATCTCCATAATCGTACTCATCAACTTCATCCTTCCACGCCGTAATCGCCGCAGAAACATTAGGATATCCTGCAGCTAAGTTTTCACCATAAGGCTGGCCCTGTATCCCAATACCCATCAGTTAGATCTATATCCAAAAAATCAACTTTAGAATTATAGAATACGCACAGAGTGTTCAAATATACAATCCTCGACAGCATTTTCTGCTGCTTCTGCAAGGGTATCATTCCAGCTTAATGCCGTAGCATTATACCAATCTCTGTATGCTGTTTAAATTGAATTGCGCGAGTGTTAGTATGTGGTATTGACTTGAGATGTTGGAACATATGTGTTGGAGCTTACTGTTCGTGACATTCAAGACCGCTTCTTTGAAGGCTTTGTCAGAGGTATAAGATTTATCGGCGTCTTGCGCATGGATAAAAGAGATGAAGGATAAGATAATTATGAGTAGGCTGAGGGTATGCATTTTTTATTACTATAATATCTTTACTCAGAGAATTTGCAATATTTCAGGTTTGACGAAATATATAGCCAACGTGTATTTTGATTCCAGTGCGCAGCGCTGAAATCGAAAGTAGAGAATACGAAAAGAAGCTCAGAATGCTGAATCAAAAAAATAATAGGGTGAAGTCCGTGAGAAATATTGGTTTAAGCAGTTAGATTGATATCTGATGCTATACCAATATCCTTAAAAAAAATACTGAGCAGGTCCGCTATCGCCGGGTGTGTACACCCGATTATATACTACTCATTAACTCCATCATAAAACATATGTAATTTTAATGTAAGTCTTAGTAAATGACATCGTCACACCTCCACAGCCCACATTTCGAACCCATTTCCAAGGTTTCCTCGTTGAAGATCTTTGATATCAGAATCACCAGGGGTACGTCGACCTTGCATTGTGGAGCCGAACTTCTGGAAAATTACGTCGTTGGGAACATCTCCCAGCGAACCAACTTTAAAAACCACACCTGCAACATAAAAAAAGTTGGACGGGAAGCCGAACATATGCATTAGCTTTGGATCAACCTTCCACGTGGATTATTCAGGAACTAGCTGAATAGCAAATATCTTTAAGAATTTTAGCTATTGCAAATTAAACCGAAAGATTGACATATAACGGCGCTGTTTAAAGGTTCATGAGCTCGAGATTACGTAAGGTTGGGGTTTGGCCATGTGTGAAATGCAACAGGATAAACACAAAATCCGAACAGAGGATTGGAATCTACCGTTGATTCAAAATCTTATAAAGAGCGCCTAGTCCCCTTCGAGCAACAGTGGATTCCTCAAAGGCATCTTTCTCCATCAAGTCAAAAAGTAGATTTGAAGGCAACCGTGTGAACATCATCTCAGTCTTGTAAACTTCCATTTTACGCAAATTTTCCGCTATTACTTCGTCTTTGCCACGAAGATGCAGTTTTACTAAGTAACTGCTATCTTGTTGATAATCTATTGATAGCTGTACGTTAGTTCATTTGACCTAAGACGGCGTAGAGGAATAACTCAACGGGGATAAATAGAAACTGGGTATTTGATTATACAAACCTCGTGGAGGGTACGCATCAATTGTTTGGGGTTTATCCTCAAACTCAGATTCTCCGGGTCGAGGAAGATTATTGGTTTGGAATATAACCTCGCCTCTACGTATGAACTGGTCTCCGCTAAGAGACAATGCCGATAGATGAGTTTCATCCTGTTGGATAAAGAGCACAAAATGGAAGTGTACGTTTCCCATTCCGAAGACTATCAGATTTCCTCCAGAAGTTAGCAATGAGGGTTCATATTCCAGATTGGGCGTACAAAGTGAAAAGTCTAGAGGAAATTAACGTACGCGGTCCAGCACTACCCTGAGAAATCCATATCCCTTGATATGACCTATCTTCCGTCGGCACAAGTAACCCTTTGTCCAACGCAGCATACGTGTACAATTTTTCTTCGTCAAAAACTTGGAATAAATCTTTGCTATAGTCTCCACCGTCATCAGGCCCGGTCGTATGTCTCCAATCGACTATCGTCCTATCTTTCGAAGGTATTTCTATCGGTGGCCAGAGCGGGTCGGGTTTGATGCGACGAAATATCATTTCCTTCGCTTTGTATCGAAAAACTCCATGATCTTTATCACTAGCCGTCATGAACGATTCCGTTTCCAGTTGCCAGCTAGGAGGGGAGATTTGATCTGGTAATGTAAAAGGACTAGCACTAAACGGTGAATTTGAGGAATAACTGAAATTCTGGACCTTTTTGACCGATTTGACGATTTGTAGGACCGTTTTCCCAGCTACTCGATCATACCGAGGGACCAAGAGAGTTCCGGCATCTGTTTGGTTACCAATCCAAACTTTTCGATGCAACCATGCAAAATTGTCGTTAGAACCTTGTAGATTGTGGTTTCCAATCCTTCCTGGTTCGTCGGGGTGATAGTACGAGCCGCCGTGGAAAATTCTATACATTCCTGCAACATAGCTAGAGCGATTTGGATTGGCTGACTTTCCGTTTGGTAACCGACCAAGCTCGTATACATGAACCGTACCTATGTAACCACACTCGGATCTTATAATATCTAGCAGCGCATGCTCTTTTGTAGTTTCCCCAGGGCTCTGCTTATGCCATAATACACTACCAGCCACAGATCTGTGGAATATCGGCTGACCTTCTTCCGCGGTGTTAATGCCGTGTATACCCATCTTGGGCAACTCGACTAGTAAACAGGGCCCTTTATCGGAGGAGTGTTTTCTTAATAAACCACAATTATGCCAGTCCTTAAGAGCGTTTTGGACCTTGAATATTACTTGTGGGTGAGAAGATGCAGGGATTATCCCATTGAAAGTATCCTCCCGGTCGACACGACGACAATACCATCGACCATCTACGGATCCATCGTCTCCGATTTTGAACTCCTCTCCATAATCGTTGAGTTCTCCGACCGGCATGTCGTACAACGACTGGGGACACCAAGACCACCCCCCAGACTCTGCTATAGTCGGTTGGTCGTGCATAAGCGCCAAAGCATCGATTCGTCCAAATTTTGAAAGTACTCGTTTTGTAAGACCCTGCGAGGTGTCGCCAGCTTGAATTTCGATTTCCGCGAGTAAAGCCGCAATAAGCATCTTATCACGGGCCCAAGAAGTACTCCTTGGTTTTAATACCAATAATAAATCGTGTATCGAATGTATTGGACTACGCAGCCGTTTCAGGATCGAAGACGCGATCAAATGCCCCGTGGATGTTCGACAGGCTTCCTGAGCAAGTACATCTTTGTCGAGATCCTTGATAATATGGCCACCCGTTATAGGATCCTTAAAGATTACCTTTATATTCTTGGACATGATGAACTCAAGGGCCGTCCAACCGCGAGTAAACCATGAAGAAAGAACAATTGCAAGGCAAGGGCTTCCATCGTCCTTCCACTCGAATTCAGTCAGATATGTGTCGTGAAGAATCGTACATTCCGCATTCGCATAATAGTTGTGCATCTCATTGATGGCCTTTCTCCTTGCTATTGGCTCTGTGGGTATAGATATGGTATCCCACCAGATCCCTTCAATCTCTGGACTAACGTCCCGAATACAGCCCGCAAAATAGTCGAATAGGCAGGCGTTGACTTCTCCAACTGTCCCTAGTCCGATACCTGTGCCATCGGACCATACGTGTGATATTGCTGCATATTTCCTTCCCATTTCGAGAAGTTGGGGAGGTTGGTTTATTGACCAAACGGTCCAAAATATCGGGTTTTCAGCAGCTTTGTTGAGAATTGCAGGGTCGAATAGCATCTTGGATTTGCAGGTCGAGTCGTGTGCGCCAGTCCTCAGCTGGGGTTGTAGAATCGTGTTTAAGGACCCGGAAGTATTCATTACTTCACATTTATGCAACCGGTGAACCCTTGTAGAATCGAGTGTAGTTAGGGTGCAAGAATTTGTTAAACAATCCTCGTGTCCTTGGTGTGATAGGAGCGGATTGGCTTTAACAAGTTCCATTAGAGCCGGGAAATCCACTTCTCCTCTTTCAGTCGCATTTCGTAAATTCCACAGACGATTCGGACATATGCTCAGGCTATTTGCGTCGAAAGTGGCCATTTTGACAGTTCTACCATAAACATTCAGAGGTATGAAGTGTGGTGACCATATTCCTTCCGAGTAATCCGAAGTTCCGAAATCTCTTTGCACCCTGATCGCCCAATATATGATTTCACAGACCGCAAAAGGATCAGTCTCTCGAAGCCCACCTTTGTCATCTCTCAAGGAGACACCATCATAGAAGTTACCCTCCCGTTTATATTCTTCAAGAAGTCCATTAAGAACCGTGATCGAGGCCGCAAGATGAAAGAACTTTGAGTCGGACGGCAAACCGTCTCTTTCTTGATGAGAAACAGACATTTGGCAAGATATAACTGTCATAACCCAATCCCGGAAGTTCGTCCACTGTGAGATTGGAACCACTTTCTGTAAACTTTGGCGGCTCCGCCGACAATTTGGGTTCTCACATCTGAGAATTCGAGCTTCGGTACATATGCGAGCCACACGGTTCAAGAAAGGAATCTTATTATCACCAAATTCCTTCAAATCCGTTTTCACCCAGTGGCCCCAGGTTCTACCCCAGGTTCTTGATAAATTTGCACAATTTTCAACAGTGTTAACGGCTTCATCGTGATCATAACTTTGAAGTTCGTGGTTGTCTCCTTCAGTTGTTTGTTGCAGGCTATAGCTAGGATCCACAACAGGCGGCGAGGCACCGGGATCCTGGTAGAGCACCGTATCATGATCAAAGTAAAACAGACCGGCCGGCCCATAACCGAAGAGTGGGAGGGTCTGTGGTGGCTTTTTTATCTGAAGGCCCTTTAGCGGCGTATAAGATGTGGGTGCGTATGCCGGAGTGCTAGCCATGTTTCTCGAGACGACCTGAGATATCTGAGACCTATATATTAGCTAGTGAGATAACTAAGTAGCTTTTGAGGAATCGTAGCTAAACGCTCGAGAACTAAGCCAACATCCATACGCTGGAACCAAGCCGGCTATAGGCCGTTAGGCTTTAGCTAGGCCTCGACTTCCCTAATCATGATTCGTCAGGCGAGCTGGCAACTTCGAACGTACTTCGTCTAGGACTATAGAATCCTAGACTTAAGAGCTAGGTCTTATTCACTTTCCAAAAGAATTTAATCTACATCTAAAAAGTACCATGTATTCCTTATGCATGTATAGCTTGACTAGACTAGACCCCACTAGTCAACGGCTCGACACTGCAATTACAAGGATCGATTCGAGTCGAAATCCGCATTACATTATATCACGCTCGAATTAAGAGGACCAACACATTATCAAGATTTAATTGTGCAGGATGTCGAGGTACTTTGTTTTCCATGCTATCCACCGTATATTTTATGTACCTGTACAAGCGGGGCTGAAAACCAACCCCCCTCCGGCTCCACAATCAAACAAGGCTTCATGAATTTGATATTTGATATAATCCAACTATTTATAGAATTAATTCCCACTAATACCATCTAAACAGTAGCCTTAATCTTTTCCCGAGCTTCTTCTATTTCGATATATCGACATTACATTGTATTCAGACTATTGCATCTTGCATTGTAATTGTGATCGATTCGAAGTTGCTTCAAGTATCGGATCCATTTTCGTATCTATCATTAAATTGGGCGCCAGCGCACCGAGGCAAGACCGTCTAGAGGAAGCCAAATGCATACGTGTATACACATGCATGTTAATAGAATCTACAAATAAGTAGAAATGGCTGTAAGATATCCTTCTCCCTACCTCTCTCAGTATCTAAGTACCTACAGCAGGCTAAGTTTCATAATTAACTCCTCAACAGGCCTTCACACTCGGAACATTCATCAGGCTCGCCCAACCTCATGATTCAGCCTCAAGCAGCATCGAGGCCGCTTTATCAGTACCGGAAGGAGTTTGGGCATTCCAATATGATATAACCAATAGTTTCGTCTCCGCCTCTTGGACTCCGTCGAATAAATTGAAAAAACCAAAACCAAAGAATTCAAGATATCGTCTGCGACTATGGAGTGGTAGCGAACCTCAGAATATGGAATTAAATGGGATGGAACAGACGGTTGAGTTTGAGTTGAATAACCCACCGCGGGAGCAACCGATTGAGAGGATTACATTGGATATATGTTTTTGGTTTGGGATTGAAAGGGTTGGTGATGGCGTAAGTTAAAATGCATGATAAAGGAATATTCTGACGGTTTGAATACTAACTTAAATTTTTTTTTTTTTTTTTTTTTTTAATAGTCTGGGAGTAGTAACTCAAACTCGCAAATATGGTCGGACCTCATCCAAGAATTGGAAAATACGACCCGTATTTACACCTACTTAAACACTTTGAGCGTGAGGTGGAAACCGGTAGTTGACAGATTCCAGAAAGCGAACCAGTCAATCAAAGACGTAGATCAGAAAACGATAGCACAAGGCCGGAGAGCGGAATGGATCTGGAGGGAGATGAGAGGTCTCCAAACAGGCATCGAAGAGCTACGACGAATAATTTCTACTGGAGAACCATTCGCCCAGAATGACTATATCGAAAGCACAAATGCTAATGGAGATGCTTCAGAGGACTTGAAACTTGAAAAGGAGATGCTTGAGGAGGAGAAAACGAACCTTCAGAGGGACATCAAAAAGTTAAAGAAAAAGATCGCTACAAATGATGTAGATATCACGGAGCTATCGGAAACGGTATATCGCCTACAATGTGAAAACGACATTCTCAAGGGCGAAGGGACGGCCGAAGGAACAGGCGAAGGAACAGGCGAAGACGCTATTGCCATCGCACTTGACGAGATTAAATCGCAAGAAAATGAATATCAGGGTATTAGTTTTCTAGGTCTGGGTACGAGACAAGGTATTAGTCAAAGGATCGTTCAGAAGGAACGACCCCGAGAGAATCGGATGAAACACCGTGCGAAGAGTCGTGATAGAGCCCCCGCGTTCGGAAGGAAGAACCGCGATAAAGGTATCGAGCAGCCTCTCTCCTCCAATCTCATGACACCCCGTGTCTTTATGTGCCCTAGAAAGCTAAACTGAACTTCGCAGCCGTGGACTCCTCTCCTTCGACGCGGAAGCCGATATCGACTACGGCGTTTAGATCAAGACCCGCGAGGATCCAAGAATACCAGCCAGCCCGCCGGTTTTCAGACGATAGGATCCCAACGGCCTCGCAAGAATCACCAAGACTAAGTAGAAACACCGGCGCTACTTTTCTGGATGCGGGCTTAAGAGCAGCGCCCACCTCTCTGAATGCCCGAGGGGCCACTCAGTATGAGGCCCCGACAGCGCCTAAGAACAAAAGATTACCCAAACACCCTGAAGGAATTCCAATAGCACCGCCTGATCTAGTGGCTTTTGCTGAGTTCCTGGTCAAGAACCCAGGACCGAAACAACCAGACCCCTATGTATACAGAAGGGATCGCAGGGGTGGGCGGGGTCCATCGGGTTGGGACACATATGTTTAAAGCTCCCTAATAAGAGTCGAGTCGCAGCTATGTGGGGCCTAACAAAGCAGATATAGCTCGGCGACGACGGATGTTAGGTATTTAAACAATCTGTAATTCGAAATATTGTGTAAACATAAACCCGATGCAATTTTAATTTTTTTTTATATTTCTTACATACTATGGGGTCCTCTTTTGCATGATCATATGAGCTAGCGCGAACAAATTTAAAGAAGCTTCGAATGTACTAAATTCATTCATCCAGAAACTTGGGAATATTATTATCTATCTGCCAGTACACACGCACAGCTTACCGAATCGAATCCCTTTCGCATTCGTACATACCTACTTACATTTAAAGACTAAAGTATACGTTAGTTAGATCGCACAACATGCAACAGAAGAGTTGTGATACAAGCTTAAGCTTAATCCCCAGCTAGTAATCCCGGACCCTTGACGACCCCCAATTTAAAGACCGAACAACCCCGAAAACCCGAACGCCCAATTAAAAGGCCAAGAACTTAAGAGGGCTGTCGAACCAATTCTTCCCGAACACGTCGACACGGTTACTTAAGTCCCTAAGTAAGTAAGTACTTGTAATGGCAACGTTAAATTGATTAAAATACTTCCTAAAATGAAGTAGAAGTGTACATTCCTAGTGCGTAAAAGTACTTTGTAGACTGCCTTCTCCATAGAGGCCGGCTCTTGGATTCTTTTGCGTTGTGGGCTGTTTGGGGGTTTTCTTTGTGATGAGGGGACAAGGTTGGCCCGAAGGAAAGGACGAGCTCCACATCTGTCCTAACGCCGATGATGTCACAGCGCAGGTCAGAACTCGGGACGGCACAGCTCTGGCAGGGCCCAGAACATCATGGAGCATGCCCTCCCACTGCCCGATTGGAGAAAGTGCGAAAAAAAAAAAAAAGTGTTTGGATGAGCAAAGCGTGAGCTTACAGATATACGAGGTATGCATTCCCAAAGCGCTCGATTCGATGCAGAAATATTTCAACCCCAAGTGGAGCCCCAAGCGTAGATCGCAGGTAGAATGCTTGCTGCAGTTGAGTGCGGTATCCAGACGGATGTTTTTCTTCTCGCTATAAGCGCCCACGGGGGAAAAAAGTGACAACAGATACATGATGCATCGACGGTGAATGTTGAGAGAACGGATATCCGTTAGTTCTCCTTGGCCTGTCGCTCGACCGGTCGTTCCCGATACAGTTATAGCAAATGTGATATATGATTTGATGGGACATAAATCCGCTACCCGTTCGTTTCCTTTCAATTCGGTTTTAGTCTCGTCTATAGCTTCCTTCCTTCTTTCCTTCCTTCCTCCATATCCATGCGTGACTTGTGCGATTTCAACAAAGAGGGAGATATATTACCCAGGGTTGTCCCTCATAAATCGATACTGCAGGCCAGGGATACGCCTGCTACCTGCGGGGGCAAGATTCTAGATTCGCATTTTGAATCAGAAACTCGAAATATCTCAACATCCATGTGCCTATTTCGTGTCACACTCCCATTCCAATTCAATTTCTCAACCTTTTGAGCAGGAATCCGTCACCGTTAGTGGCGCCGCTCATCGGCTATGATAGCCTTTAGGAAAAGCGAAAAGAGTAACGAATGCCAGTTCAGGGTCTGGTGGTACCGTTTGAGGCACATAAAGCCGGGTTGAGCGGAGGAGAGTTTGTTCTAGAATTACTTTTAGAAGTCATCGAAAGTTTAGAAAGGGTAAGGTTTATAAGTGTGTATGTGTGTTAGATGACGACGTCGACTGCGGGATGCTGGTGAAAGAATTGGAATTCGGAATGATGGCGTAACAATCGTATGTCCCGACACCTGATCTATATATACTATCAGTGATTATTACTAGTAGTATTGTTACAATACTATACCATCGGAAAATATAATTCCAAGCAGGCTTTCGATCGTGAAATATCAAATTGAGGTCTGTGCTTTCTCAGATTCGTATCCCTTTCTTCTTCTCCATCGTCTGATTCAGTAATACTCACATACATACATACATGCTTGGGGAGAGTATGCGTGATTTAGCCGCCCCGCACTTGTACCTGGTCCCTCGATCCAACGATAGAAAGAATAAGATACGATACCGTACTGGTGCCTGGTACATACTCAAGTGCATCCTCAAGTTCTCAATTCCCGAGACCAGCTTTTTCTCAAGGTTAGTTAGGTTATTTTCAAAGCCCACACGAACACTCTACATACCTATTCGGCCCCACTTCCCTCCCACTTTGTGTATGTAAGTGCCAGCGCTTTCTATCAAAACAAATTAGTATAACCCCGATCGAAAGCCCAGCTGCAGGGCAAAAGGGTGGAGATAAAAGCAAAAAGGGGAACGACCTGCTTGGTTCGAAGAGCGCAAGCCAAAAAAAAAAAAAAAAAAAAGGCCAGAGAGGTTAACCATTAGTTAGGTCCGTGCTGTGCCGTTTCCTGCTTACCTTTGTCTTCCCTTGCATGGGCTACCGGGGCTATTGCCAACTTTTTGTGAGGATTCTTCCGCATTTGCTCAAACGGTTTGCCGGTTCCTTAGTTTCGATTGGGCCCAGCTGAGTAGTGCGTAGGTAGGAAGTAGCCTCAGTGCAGTGCGCAGGCCCCTCATTTTCTTTTCTCTGACCCGATCAGCTGCCATATTATATCCCGATCTGCCCTTCTTTTGAAGCTTCTGGACGAGTTCCTGGCTTCTATTGTTGGTTTTTTTTGCCGGTCCCTTATTTCCAATTTTATTTTTAATTTTATTTATTCCGCGCGTGTCTTTTATTGTGATCGATTGTTCCTTGGATGCACGAACGTTGTCAGTATAGTAGGTAGTACTCCGTTCAATTCACGTGCACGCACCCGCACCGGTTGATCTGATCCGATCTTGAAAATTGAATTCACGAGGTTTGTGGGTTTAAAACCTTACCTGAGAATATTCCGAATATGCCTCTGGTTGTCTCTGTATAAACGTCATCAGATGGTTTGCAATCGGAGCCGGAGCTAACTGGTTTGTTTCATGCGCACTTCAGACCGAGAGGGGCACACCACCTGGCAATTCTTACTTGAACTCGACCTCCATCCATCCATCCATTCGTTTCCTCCCCCAAACACAGGCTGGTCAACCGGAAAAGTCATACCACTACCGTTACCTGCTCTCCCCACCAGCAAACTCGGGCTCTCCCGTCGGCCACAAGGTCTTTTTCTCAGCTACCCGAGTTTGGAGCTTCCTCGTAAGTCATCGGCCATCGCTCACGCTCTCCGTTACCTTTTTCGCCTCGTCGCTGGCCCATCGAGTTAAGTTTGTGGTTTAGCCGGTGTGGTGGTTTGGTGTGATTCTCGGGCTATGTTATGTCATAGTTAACGGGTGTGCACTGTATTCCAGATGCACCGTACATACTTTCATACATAGTACTTACATCCCCTCTCAACCCCACACACGGGCAATCAAACCAAACCATGGGAACCACTTTAAATATGCATCAGTAGCCAAGCTAACAATATCGCTTCCACCCTGCGAAGACTTTTTTTTATTTTACTTTATTTTTTACTTCGGACCCTTAGCTTACATAGCCATCGACCGAGATTCCGATATATTATCCCACTGCACTCTCTCCATTTCCCTGCGTTTCGGCTCCATTATTAACACCAGGATTTGCGAGATCAGACGATTTTCCAGATTTTATCGACTCGACAACATCCCAAAAACAACCATCCAACCCGAAAAACCCCACAATCTAATCCACCATAAACCGGAACCTCCCACCATCTTCATCCTCCCAACTCAAACCGCTACCCCTCATACACATCTAAAACACATACTCAAAAATGTCGGACGGGGTATGTTTCTCCTTCCCGTATATTATTTGACTACTCCAAAATACAAACATTGTTTAACTCGTAATTTACAGGAAGCTTTCGATCTTCCAGAGAATGCTTCAGAATACGTCGACGTAGAGACCTTCGAACAGATACTGGAGATGGACGACGGCGATCCGGAGCGAGAGTTCAGTCGGGGACTTGTAATCGGATTTTTTGAACAGGCAGAATCTACTTTTGACGAAATGGACGGTTCTATGTGTGTAAAACGCCTACCCTTCCCCGCTGTCCGAAGCTACCAGGCTCCAGACAAAGATTGCCGGCTCTTATCTTTTCCTCGGTACCCGGTCTGCTAACGCTCCGACTGCGATATCTAGACACAAGAAGGATCTCGCACAGCTCTCTTCGTTAGGCCACTTTCTTAAAGGGTCTTCGGCAACCCTGGGGCTCTTCAGAGTCAGGGATACCTGCGAGAAAATCCAGCATTTAGGTGCCCTCAAGGATGAGAGCGGAAACCTAGACATCAAGGAGGAGGAAGCGTTGAGAAAGATAACAAAACTTCTGCCGAAAATGAAGCAAGATTATAAGGCCGCGGAAGACTGGCTAAAGGTTTTTTTCGAGGTTGAAGATGAAGAAAACGACGAACCGGATGACCCAAAGCCTCTAAGAGCCGAACCGAAGGCAACCTAATAAATGCAAGACCACACTGGGCTTCCTTTTCAAAAAGCAGGCAAGGCTTATTTTCGGTAGGGATTACAATTTTGTCAGGGGGATAGCCAATGTTATGCGCATGCTATGCTCTAGCAATTTGGATCAATTGGATAGAGGGCAGGCAGGGGATTCGGTCTTTCTTTCCTTTTTAAAACTTCTTATTCGGTATCAGCGACTTTTTCTTCTACTTCTCTTTCCTCTCCCCGTTCCTCCTCCTCATCCTCCTCCTTCATGACTTGTTCTGCCTTCTTTTTCTCTTACCCGGCCTTTCTTACTACTGTTACTCCCTACCATAAGACCCTACATACTTGTTTACTATTACTCTTACTGCCCCCCGTCTCCTTTAATATCTCGGTTTCGCCGATCTACCCCCGGGCTCCTTATGCTCTCATACCAAGCTTGTGGAGGCCCCCCCGGACTATGGATGTAGCAGTGCTTTTTGTGCCAAAACTAGCGAAGGTTCATGATACCGAAGTGGTTGCCTTTCCACTAAGTCACTAGATTGCTTTCTGAGACAATAATAATCACGCCAACTACGGTTTTACACATTTGCCTCCGAATTCCAGGGGGGGGGGGGGGGATATACTTTGGTAGCGGAGTCGGTCTTGTGGGATAGGTAGTATCGAGGGTATATACTTTAGCTACTAAAGTAGATAAGAGAATAAAAGTCATTATATATAACGAGAATGCGTAAAGGCTCTTTTCTCGTGTTACCATACTCTTTCTACCTAGTACACTATTCAAACCCCTATTGGGCTTTATGGTGACCTATGCTAGTACACCCTGGCTTCTCTATATATGCTTCATAAATTTGCCTTTCTAGTGAAGACCCCCTCTTGGGCTACTACTACTAACTGTACCACCACCACTCAGCTAGAACTTAATTGTCACCCCGCTCGACAATGACCTTCCACAATCCTTCCGCTATTTCGTTGACAACATCCTTTAGCATCAGTCTCTCCCTCCATGTTTCTGGAATAGCTTCGAGTCCGTAGTATGCACCGGCCAAACCACCGTATATGGCACCGACAGTATCCGCATCATCACCTGTAAATAATTTATCAGAATCATATTCGTCAAAAAGAAAAATCCAAACATCCATAAATTCCCAAAAAGATAAAGGGAAAAAAAGGAAGGAAGGAAGGAAGGAAGGACTAATTGTAATATTAAAATTCTTACCCAAATTCACAACCTTAAGCGCGCCTTCCTCCCAACTCTCCGTCGAAAAGAAAGCCCACAAAGCAGCTTCGAGCGAGTGTACCACAAACCCAGAACTCGAAATCAATTTCTCCTCACGACTTTCAAAGTCCTCAAGTGTTTCATAAACCGCAAATCTATCCTTCAAAACTTTATTTTGGAATTCAAATGTCCTGAATTTCTCAAATACTGCCTTTTTGCTCGGTGTTGCGGTGCTCGTCTCGCCCGTGGACAGGATGTATGCCACGAGGATGCAATATACCGCACATGCCTCACCGTTGGTATGGTACGGATGAGTAAGTTGACTCGCCAAGTGGGAGTATTTGACAATATCCTCTTCAGAGGATGAATAATAAAACAATCCGATTGGAACAGTGCGCATCAAGCTACCGTTACCGCAATAAACCTCTCTAGCATGGGATTTATTAAGGCCCTTCTGTAGTTCTTCGATTGTCTCTTCCGACGGGAGGTTATTAGCTGCCTTGGATGAAACGGGTTTGCTAGGAATGTGGCTGCTCCAGAATGATAGTGTGATACGAGTGAGGTTTCCGATGTCGAAGCAGTGACCTGTGGATGAGAGGTAGCCGGAGTGGAACCAGGCGATGTAGTTTTGGAGTTGGGAGGCTGAGGAGAAGGATTTTGTGTCTATGAGGGATTTGGCGAGGCAGAGGGTCATGGAGGTGTCATCGGTCCATGCTCTAGATATATATAAACATATATATATTTATTTCATCAGAGTGTTAACTAATATACTTTGTGAAGTTGGATATATCGATATCACCACTTTTTTGTCTGAAGGTTTTCTATATGGTTGGAAATGCGTTGCGTGTGGTTACAACTGCAGCCACAGCGCGCGCCGCGGGACGGGTACGTATGCCATGTATGTAGCAAGCAAGCAGGGCATGCACTTACCCGGCAGGTAATCCAAAGGTAAGGTTTTCCTGTAAATCAGTTACTTTGGGGAAAGTTCCTCGTCTTTTGAATTCGACTCTGTATGTTTATGAAATCTCATCTCAGTTTAGTATCTCTAAGTTTCGTTCGTAGCAAAAGTGCAAATGCATATGGGTGAGGGGTGGGAAATTAACATACGGTCCTCCAAGTGCATCCGCCACTGCGACACCGATGAGAGCACCTTTGATTCGAGATTCGAGATTAATAGAAGATGTCATTTTTGGGTGATGTTAGTTGGTGAAAGGTATTTAGATGTTCTTTTGTAAGTTTTATTTCGACTTGAATTGAATATGCAATTGTGCTTGAATGATGAATCGACAAAGCATTTGGCAAGGATTGATAGCTCGTCCTGGTAGTTACTTAAGTAGTTAATTAGAAGCTACCCCGCCAAGGCAAGGAACTACCAGCCTGCTTCGAGCGGTCAACCATATTATAGTCCTATGGAGGAACCTTTATAAAATCTGTGCATATCTTATAAACTTTTTTTACTTGTCTCGTACCACGTTAAGATGTTTTAACCTCAGGTTCTGCAACATATGCATAATCGCAAAATCAAAGTTAACAACTTGGGCTTATCCATGCGCGTGTTCTGATTTCGAGCTGAGAACTAACAAAGATGGCTAACTCTTTTCGAATATTATATCGTAAAGATTTCTCTGGAGAACTAGAGTGTTTCTTATATCATTTTTTCAAGTACATTAAGCTATACCTTACCATGAATGCTCTTTTATCAAGCTTTCCTCTTGGATGTAGTTGTCTTTGCTAGCGTCGTCTCCTCCCCAGGCTAAATAAACCAATATTAGCTCCATATGCCTAGGTATTCTTGATAGAGTTGTCGAGGAAATGGTATAACTAACCTGATTGTAAAATGGTATCAACTTGTCGCTTCCAAACTCCGAGAACTTGGGAGGATTGCAATCGATAACGTTCAATCGAATTCGCACCGACATTCTCAATTACACACTGTGTGTAATGATGGGCTAACGCTACTCTGTCTGCCATCATCCCATCCCTCCATTGAACCACTTGTCCATGATATTCGAGGACAACAGGCATGGCCCCAAATAACCGTATTCGATAGGTTACCTAGATATTATTAGCCATTGGGCCTTTCAAGATATTCAAAAAATTTTTTTGGGTTTTTTGAAAAAAGAACCATGCGAGCTTACTGGATGGATTGCAATTATCCGTCGATTGAACATTTCATGAACGTCGGATCGTAGAAGTAACCCATTGCATACACTCCAAGTCGATATCATTCTACTTCTCAAACCAGGTTCGTCGGTATTAGGTGAAGGGGTGGCATTGAAAGGATAAATATCCCTCTCTTCGGGACAATTTAGAACGAGTTCATCATCATAACTCAGAAAATCTTCAACAGGGCGTTCATCCGGGTAGGCAAACCACAAAGTCGGCGGGACCATATGGGTGGCCGCATACCCCGGACCGCACAGGAGTGGGCCACATCTACTATTCGTTCGGGTGATCAGGCATTCCGTATAGGCGTATTTGACCGACCCTTCGAATGATTTTGGATCGATGTCGAAGTTGTTCCTGGCAAACTCGCGGGATTCTTGCTCTTCCCTTTGTCGTAACTCATCTGAGCCTGGAGTTGCAGGACGGGAGGCAGAGTCTTCTGACGGCGTATGACTTCTCCGTGTCGGAGAGATGTGATAAGTTGGCTCATTGGGCAAATATCCATTCTTTTCGGGGTCAAATTTGAGGACTGGTACTTTGGCGCATCCGGCTATTAAGCAAATAGATCTCTTGTCAGCATGGTCTTCCATAGAATAGTCTACTGTGTCGGTGAAGATACCATGAAAGTGCTCAGTAATCCCCGCCCCTCTAGATATCAAATCCTGACATAAAACGTGGTTCGTATCATGGAATATAAGCCCCAAGCACAGTCTTAAATTATTTGCCAACGTTTTAAATTCGAACTCTCTATCTTCATCCGCAGAATTTATAAACTCGACGGACCCGTCGTCGCGTACTTCCCACAGCGTTAGATTGGGATAATCGTGCAAACTCGGATAAATAATCTTTAGATCTTCGAAAATGGTTCTGGTAGAGATGCTGAGGCCGTTAGAACATGTGAAGCCAGCTATAGCATCGGCTCTCGTCGGTTTGATGACGGTTTGCTTGAAGGTGTGGATATAGATATTCCACATCACGCTACGAATCGTCAATCTGAGGGAGCTCATTTTGCAATTGTTAAATATATAAATATCATGTAGACCATACCCTGGCTGGGCCTAGACGTTACGATGATGTGGGAACCCGGATGTTGACTAAAAAAGTGGAGTTAGTTGATTAAAATTCAGTGCATTCGGGCGATCTCTGAATTTAAATACCTCCAGAGAATACCCACTCTATATACTCCTGTAAATAGGTATATATATTCTATAGATACATCGACATCTTCGCGCTCAATACTTTATATAAACGCCCAATAGTCCTACCTGGGGAGTCACTTATATTTTATCTCTATTATATATTTTTATATTTTCAAAATTTTAAATATTAACGACGGATTCTTATCAAGAGCATGAGCAACTTTCGATCTATAATCCACGAAGATATAGATAAAGAAGAGAAACTTGACTTCATCTATACATCCTATCTACAGTCTCTTGAGGTCAAACAGGCAAGAGCCCTTGTGTAATCGAATAGTCTCGTTACCGGCTTCTTATGTCATTATGGCATGTCCAGACGGCACAACGAGTGATTGGCTGGTTACTCGTTGAACTTGTTGGAATTTCCCATGGCCACCCCATACTATGGACCCATGATCGAATGGCTACGCCGAATTTCTGGTCTGAAACGGCATGCAGCACATACTTCTGCGCAGTAATTGCTTGCTTGCTCCCTGGCAAAAAAAAAAGACGGGGAAATTCGCTAGTCTGGCGACTAAAAATTCGCCGGCTTCTGACCTGCCATCCTGAACTAGTTCCAAGTTTGCCAAAGGTTCAAACACACCCAGAATCTGAAGTGGCGGGAGCAGCCGATAAACCAATCACCGAGCGGCCAATTTCGAGCTGGAGCTAGCCATGTCAGACCTTGGGGGTCAGCTTGCTATCATCGGACGTCGCCATTGATTTGCCTTCCTTCCCGATTTATATTAAATTCAATGGGCACTAGCTGGGTACAAGCTCCCACAGAGTGCAATTGCATCTGCATCTGCATTTGCATGGCAAGTAAAAGGCCTGGGTGTTTGGAATTCTCCGCAAATTTAAACTCGGGGCGCTTTTTGAAATTTTGAAGCTACTGGTCTGGCCCTTTGTTAACTTATCCTTCTTTCTCTCCATATCTTCAGATCTTAAGTTTGAGTCTTCGTCTTTATTCCCCATCGTCTCTTGTTATACTATAGTTTCATTCCTTTGTCGTACGCTACGTTACGCAGCTTATCAATACACTGCCAACATCTTAACTGTTGTTTTTCGACGACCGACAACACATCTTCGGAGCTTATCAGTCGAGATCTAAGATCGATCGATCTTGAACTCGCGTGCATATAAACGTAGATACCCGGTCTTGAGTCCCAAAAACCCCCGGTCCAGAACCCCGAATCTCTCGGATCGTATACCTTTCAATCTTGCAAGGGTTAAAAAAAGGGCAAAAATATCAGCTCAATATGGCACCAGGAATCACTGTCGAACCCGGTACGACAGTTGTGGAGGAACGCAAAGTCTCGATGTCTCTCGCAGAGGTTACGAGTTCATATGATGATACTATAGTCTTTTTCCTTAACGGGTCCAAAGTCACTTTGGAGTCTATAGATCCAGAGATAACATTATTGGAATATCTACGAGGGATCGGACTCACAGGGACAAAGCTGGGATGCGCCGAGGGAGGATGCGGTGCCTGCACAGTTGTACGTTTTACCCCCTTGATTCCCTACGTCATACCGTTTTTTTTTCCTTTGGCGAACTTGAGGCTCATTAAAAGTGCTATACGATAGGTCGTATCTCAATATAACCCAACAACGAAGAAAATATATCATGCTTCTGTAAATGCATGCTTAGCGCCTGTCGTAAGTGTCGACGGTAAGCATGTTATAACCGTTGAGGGAATCGGGAACTCGAAAGATCCGCATCCGGTACAAGAACGTATCGCCAAATGGCACGGTTCGCAATGTGGGTTCTGTACACCCGGTATTGTTATGGTATGCAGACCCATGACCCTAGTGTCTAAATATATTAGCCGTATTGAACGTCTACTAACGAGGAATTGTGTGAATATAGAGTCTATACGCACTCCTACGAAACAACCCCGAACCATCCCACCATGACGTTGAAGAAGCTTTCGACGGTAATCTTTGCAGGTGTACTGGATATAGACCCATTCTTGATGCAGCGCAAACTTTCAGTGTAGATGGTTGTGCAAAGTCTACATCTAACGGTAGCGGTGGGGGCTGTTGTATGCAAAACGGATCCGGAGAACGTCCTGCTGGATGTTGTATGAACAAAGAGACAAATGGCGTTGAAGATGGAGAACCAGTGAAGAAATTCACACCGCCAGGTTTCAAGGAGTTCAGACCGGATCAAGAATTGATTTTCCCGCCCTCGCTCACAAAACATAAGTTCCAACCACTGGCGTTTGGAAACAAGCGGAAGAAGTGGTACAGACCCACTACAATCCAACAACTTCTTGAGATCAAGAATGCTTTGCCCTCCGCGAAGATCATCGGAGGAAGCACGGAAACCCAGATCGAAATCAAGTTTAAAGCGATGCAATATAGCGCTTCGGTATTCGTCGGAGATATTCAAGAGCTACGTCAGTACAAATTCGAAGATGATCACGTATATATCGGCGCGAACATCACTCTTACAGATCTCGAAATGGTCTGCAGACTTGCCGGCGAACACTATGGCGCCACAAAAGCACAGCCCTTCGCCGCCATGCTCAAGCAGTTACACTATTTTGCAGGAAGACAGATTAGGAATGTCGGTACCCCCGCAGGCAACTTGGCCACTGCCAGTCCTATTTCTGATCTAAACCCATGCTTTGTTGCAAGTAATACCACATTGATTGCCATGTCTTTGGAAGAAGGAGAAATCGAGATTCCGATGACCCAGTTCTTCAAGGGATACCGAACAACGGCTTTACCCCAGAATGCAATCATCGCCGGATTGAAAGTGCCTGTTGCGCAAGAAACGGGAGAAATATTCCAAGCATTCAAGCAAGCTAAGAGAAAGGATGATGACATCGCCATCGTTAATGCTGCGATGAGGGTCAAAGTTGGTGAAGACAACATTGTCGAGAACGTTAGTTTGGTATACGGCGGTATGGCGGCTATTACTATTGCCGCGAAAAAGACAATGGAGTATTTGAACGGCAAGACATGGGGCGACCCAGAAGTTTTGGAAGGTGCCATGGGATCTTTAGAGGAGGATTTCGACCTGAAATTTGGGGTTCCTGGTGGTATGGCCACCTACCGACGAGCATTAGCTTTCGGATTCTTCTATAAGTTCTGGCACGAGTCGTTGCATAAGCTGGAAATCGGAACGGCGGAGGTTGATACCGAAGCAACCGAGGAAATTGTGAGGAACATATCGACAGGAACTCGAGATCAAGACGCAGCGGTTGCGTATGAACAAAGAGTCCTTGGCAAGGGTGTCCCGCATGTTGCAGCTATGAGACAAACCGTTGGAGAAGCACAGTACACCGATGATCTTCCGCATCGAAAGAACGAATTATTCGGATGCTTCGTGCTATCTACGAAGGCACATGCGAAGATACTCAGTGTTGACGAATCGCCAGCTCTAGACCTCCCTGGTGTAGTAATGTATATCGACCATCGCGACCTTCCCAACCCAGAGGCAAACTGGTGGGGTGCTCCAATCTGCGATGAAGTATTTTTCGCCGTTGATGAAGTATTCACTACTGGCCAGCCAATCGGTATGATTCTCGCGGAGAGTGCGATCAAAGCTGCAGCAGGTGCCAGAGCCGTCAAAGTCGAATATGAAGAACTCCCAGCAGTTTTCTCTATTGAAGAAGCCATCGAAAAGGAGAGCTTCTACGAACATTACCGCTATATCCAACGCGGAATGCCAATCGAGGAAGCTCTTGCATCTGCCGACCGCGTGATTGAAGGTATTGCGCGAATGGGTGGTCAAGAGCACTTTTACCTCGAAACGCAAGCCTGTGTTGCAATTCCCAAACTGGAAGATGGCGAAATGGAGGTATGGTCGTCGACACAGAACCCTACCGAGACACAAGCGTATGCTGCTCAGATTACTGGAGTATCTGCGAATAGGATTGTCGCGAAGGTCAAGAGGTTAGGTGGTGGCTTTGGTGGAAAGGAAACAAGGTCGATTCAATTGTCTTCAATCTGTGCCCTTGCAGCTCAAAAGTCAAGACGAACAGTTCGTTACATGTTGAACCGAGATGAGGATATGATGACTTCTGGGCAAAGACATCCTTTCCTTGGAAAATGGAAAGTTGGTGTTAACAATGACGGTAAAATCGTAGCTCTTGAAGCCGACGTTTTTAACAATGGTGGATGGACGCAAGATCTCAGCGGTGCAGTCCTGGAAAGATCGTTATCCCATATTGACGGATGTTATAACATCCCCAACGTCCACGTAAGAGGCAGGATTTGCAAAACGAACACTGTTTCAAACTCAGCTTTCAGAGGGTTTGGAGGACCTCAGGGAATGTTTATTGCCGAAACATACATGTCCGAGGTAGCCGATGCCCTAGGCATGGACGTCGACAAACTCCGAGAAATCAACTTTTACCAGGAAGGTGATGAGACACACTTCAACCAACCCTTGGAAGACTATCATATCCCAATGATGGTAGATCAAGTCAAACAGGAGTCGAATTATGAGGCTCGAAGGGAGGCAATCGAAAAATTCAATGCTGAACATAAGTGGAGAAAGAAGGGACTTGCGCTAGTTCCAACAAAGTTTGGTATCAGCTTTACAGCATTGTTCTTGAATCAAGCGGGTGCTCTGGTACATATCTACCATGATGGCTCGATCCTCGTTGCTCATGGCGGAACGGAGATGGGTCAAGGTCTGCACACAAAGATGACAATGGTTGCCGCTCAAGCATTAGGGGTACCCTTAGAAAGCGTCTTGATCAGTGAAACAGCGACAAATACAGTCGCAAACACCTCGAGTACTGCCGCTTCCGCGTCTAGCGATCTAAACGGTTACGCCGTCTGGAATGCTTGTCAACAACTCAACGAACGGTTGCAGCCATACAGAGAAAAGTTGGGAGAGAACGCCACAATGAAGGAGTTAGCACACGCTGCATACTTTGACCGTGTCAACCTTTCCGCCAATGGGTTCTATAAGACACCTAGAATTGGTTATAAATGGGGTGATAACTCTGGAATGATGTTCTTTTATTTCACACAGGGAGTTGCGGCGGCCGAGGTTGAGATTGATACTTTGACTGGAGACTGGACGGTTCATCAGGTTGATCTGAAGATGGATGTGGGAAGATCGATTAACCCTGCTATTGATTAGTGAGTTATCCTTATTCTTTTAGTATAATTTCGGTTCGTGTTATGATGCTAATTATATATTCACCATATAGCGGTCAAGTCGAGGGGGCCTTCGTTCAAGGCCAAGGGTTGTTCACAACCGAAGAGTCGTTATGGCTACGAAACGGCCAAATGTTCACTAGAGGCCCCGGAGCTTATAAAATCCCAGGTTTCCGTGATATCCCACAAGTCTTCAACGTTAGCATGCTCAAAGATGTCGAATGGAAGAACCTCCAAACTATTCAGAGGAGTAGAGGAGTTGGAGAGTAAGTCCCTCTATTATAACTCTACTACCATCGGTTTTCTACATACAGTACTAACTTACGTTTTTTTTTTTTCGTAATAGACCACCATTATTCTTGGGAAGTTCAGTTTTCTTTGCCATTAGGGATGCATTGAAGGCCGCAAGGAAGGACCATGGGGTTGAGGATGTATTAAGTTTAGTATCCCCGGCTACACCGGAGAGGATTAGGATCTCGGCAGCGGATCCGATTATTAAGAGAGCTTTTGTTGCACCAAGGGAAGGTGAAGAGTCGTTTTTCAGGTACATATAAGGCTTTTATACTATGGTGATAGTTTCTTTGTCACGAGTTATCTGCTTTTTGTGGGTGTATTGTTCTATACTTTGTTTGAATAACAGGATATTATTGTTAGTCTATTTCCTGGGCTCTACAAAGGGAATAATGAATTATTATACATTAGATGTAGGATATACAAATGGACTTTAGTGCGAGCTATCCTCATGCTGTAGTTTGAACATCGTAATACCATATTACAACGAAAAAACTGTATTCACACGGTATCAATAAACCCCCTCCTTCTGGCACAGTAGGTACTTATGTACAATACGGGAATCCCATGGCCAGTGTTTGGTGACGCACGAGAAACCGGCCTCAGTTGAATTTTGAACCTTGGAACCACGAAATATCGCTAAAGAGCACCTTATATTTCCGTCCAGCCCTTGCCTCAAACCAGACTTCGGCCTATATATATATACATACGGGACCTAACCCCAGCCGGTTGCCTAGTATTGAGCCCGAACCGACTTGCCCCCGACCGACTAGGGCTTCCCAATCTAACGAATGTCTCTAATCGTATAACCGTACCCGTCTAACGCTTTCTTGACTTCAGGGTATGCATCAGCGACGACCACCAACCCGAAATCTCTGCTGGCGCTTGTGACATGGTAGGCGTCACACCCGTAAATATCTCGGGCATACGGATTAGCGCCTTGTTCTATTAGGAACTTCACAAACCGGGGCCCAACAGTATCGGCTCTTCCAACGGCCCAGTGAAGAGGTGTACGCCCTTTCTTATCTCTCAAATGAAATGCTCCCGGCGCAGCATCACAAATCATCTTAACACATACCTGGAGATCATCTAGGGAGACCAAGTGTGCAAAAAGAGACCAGTCTACATCGAAGACAGTGTGAAGAGGATACTTACCTTCATCATCCCTCGGTGCTACAACTGAAGCACCAAGTTCGAGTAGTCTTCTCACTGCTTCTCGGCGCCCGGCCATAGCCGCTGCTACTATCGGGGCATCCTCTCGCCAAACGTAATGCGGATTGATAGACGTAGCATCGATATCGAAACCCCATCTCATAACGAGAAGATCAATAATTTCTATGTTGCCAAGGAGTGCCGCGACTACCAAAGGGTCGACTTTGTTTTTTGCGTGGTCCAGAGAGGCCCCTTTTGAGATAAGGAGTTCTACACATTCGCTCAAGCCATTGAAAGTGGCAGCAGTCAATAGTGGGAATACCACTCCCGAGCCTACCAGCATGAACAACTCGGCTAACTCGGCTTCATATAAATCAAAGACTCCTGGCTGAAATGAATGAACTCCCACGTTCGGCATACTTGAGGAGGCCACCCAATCCTCCTGTGCAATGGACTCAAATGCATTTGCGTTAACATCTGCACCGAAATCGATTGCTAAAGCCATCATTTCGCAGTTGCCCACTGCTAGAGTTCGACGAAGGGCATTGTCCAGCTTCTTTTGGCGCTCTGAGAGGTCTCCTGTATCTGTCGTAGGTTCCGAATTAGTGGCTTCGGGCCGTAAATCCATGATATTGATGTATGTACTATCTGAATCGGGGTTTGAGTTCAAATCTTGGAGAACCTTATCCAAGTCGCTCAGGAGACTGCAGTTTTGAATTTCTATAAATGCATCGGCCATTCCATTGGATAGATCTCGGTTGTTTGGCCGATTTTCGGGGTTGAAATCCACACACTTTGAAATGATCCCTCTGAAAAGTTTCGGGTAGGTATCGGGTATTTCTAGGATTCGAGTAGACCATTCTGTAGCTATAGGTGGTGGTCTGCTGGTACATAAGTTGTAGACTAAGCATCCAAAGCTGTAGACATCCGACTTGCCATAGAACTTTGGGTCATTTTTGACGACGTCGTTTGCTCCTCCGGGTGTTGCCCCGTACCTAGCGCTAACCTCGCCCAAAACCTCGGGTGCCATATAACCCATAGTTCCAACGCTGCCCCGGGAGCCCTTAGTATAGTATTCAGAAAAGAGCGCTGCCGGTGTGAATTTCCCAAATCCAAAATCCGATATATGGCACCAGGGCAAACGAAATGGGAATTTAAACCAGTCTAGGAATGCTTTCCCATGTGTTTTGACATCGTCTATTTCGTATCACACGGTTTTGTTAGCTACGTGATAGAATGCATGACCTTCACAAATTCTCAAATAACAGGCAGGCTATAGTATTGGGAATCGACGTACCCCTTAGTACCTTCCCTTTAGTGACTCCCCACAGCATTCTGTTATAGATGTACGGCATATCCAAAAGCACTGAATACAGTTTTAGATTAGCAGCGATATCTCTCTTTCCACTGTCCCCAATTTGTTGTACAACAGAATCTATATCCATAATTTAACTTACCATTCGCGGGCTTTAGATCTCTATGAATAATCCCATGATCATGACAGGCCTTTAGGCCCCTCGCAATCTCCATAGCCCAGTAAGTCGCCATAAATGGGTGAATGGGCAATTCCTGATGTCTACACTCGGTAATAACCTTCTGTAGGTCACCGCCTTCGTAAAACTTCATGTATAGCCTCAATGTTTGTGTCCTCTCGGCCCACGCCACATCGTGGGCAAAGTTGGCAATATACTTTTCCGAAGTAGAGAATGAAGCCCAAGTATGTATTTCGCGGCTCCCAAGCTCTAAAAAGGAGGGATTCGTTGAGCAGTCTATCGCTTTGCAGGCCATTATCTAGAAAAAGGTCAGTTTCTTCTTCTTCTTCCTCTTCCTCTTCCTCTTCCTCTTCCTCTTTTTCTTCTTCGACCTAGGAGTATAATGCCATAGCTACTAAGTATTTGTGAAGATACAAATGGCGTCTTACCTTCCCATCACTCACCCGGCGGACTTTTGCAACGGATCCGGACACACCATATCCCAACATTTCCAGAAACACATAATCCGGATCATTCCCATCCAACCGTCTCGTGACTGGCCACGCCATATGCGCAGATATTTCTTAACACGCTAACAGTAAAGTATACCGATTTAAAGGATATAGAGCGCTCTCGAATTTTGATCCGAGAATATAGGTGATACACGAACTGAAGAAATGTTGACAGGAGTTAAATCGAAAATGAGCCCGCTACCAGCAATTTAGGTAATTGACAGTGGTTCAAACACCCTCAATTGCAAGGCTGACTAGAAGCAATATCCTTTTATGCAGCCGTATGCAGGTTTGAACAACCACAGCGCCAATGGGCAAATTTCAGCGCCTTGCGACTAAGTGTTGGATATTTCACGTCAAAATGTGTTGTCTCTACGACCCACCCGCATGTGCTGTCGCTGTTTCCACGGTGCAGTGACACCGCGGCGACATTACAACGATATTCCACGGCCTTGTGGCCTAATGGCAAGGCGTCAGTTTTCGGTATCCAATTACGGTTGGATGTCATCCACTGAAGATTGCGAGTTCGATCCTCGTCGAGGTCAATTATTTTTTTATTTTGTAATCGGTACCCCATGCAATTGATTCTGGCCCCGAGGCGAGCAATTAATATGCGATATTGGGATTATAATACATAGTACTCTTTTGTTTTGTACGATCTCGATGCATAGTGCGTACTTGTATTAAGTCCGATATCTTTGTTTCTTCGAAATACTTTTTACAATTCCGAGACTTAGAATTTACTACGTATTTTCTCTTGACCTCCTACCCGAACACCGAAAGCAGTATACCAGTCGACGTCACTCTATAGCACTGCACATTCTCTTACAAATTCACAGAATCGAATAGATAGAGGTAAAATCCTTTTCTTCGTTTTTTCTCCCCCATAAATATAACTACACGAAATGTAAGATCTGGTGTGTAAATGAGGAATATCTGGAAAATGAAAGGAAAAGGAGGAAAAGGAAGAAGGAGAAGAAGCCTAATAGCTACAAAGACTTTTCGATAAACCTATGACTATTCGAAAATAATCTATATCAATTTTACAACGAAGGGGAGTTCGTATGAGAAAGAAAGAAAGAATTTTTGGGTCCTTATTTGTAATTTTATACAGAATATTAAGATTGAGTATGGTAAAGTGGCTGCTAAGTCTGTATATTTAAGGAGAAATGGATAGGAAAGGCGTGGGTATCTAGGAAGAGGTGACCTTGTGGATGGCCTCGGCGACGTATTCGACGTTTCCAGAGTTGAAGCCAGAGACGGACATACGTCCGTCCTTGGTTCCGTAGATGGAGAATTCCTGAGCGAGACGGCCGACTTGTTCTGGGGTGAGACCAGTGTAGGTGAACATGCCGATCTGTTCAATTGAGTTAGCCAGGCTCTAGAAGATACGTATACTAAGTAAACAGGATGTTAGCCTTACCTGGGAAGTGATATGAGACCAATCCCTCTGAGAACCAAGCTTCTCAAGGTTGCCCTTGAGAGAGTCTCGCATGACGATGATACGGTCAGCCATTCCCTTAACCTCACCGAGCCACTGGTTTGTCAACTCGGAGCTGTTGAGGATTTCACTGGCAATGAGAGCACCGTTGATAGGTGGGTTGCTATTCAAAAGTTATATATGTTAACAAGCGTCCGAAGGATAAGATAAAATATACGGTGTATCCATATCCATACCTGTACATTGGCCTGATGAGAATCTTCAACTGAGAATCGAGAGCCTTCTTCTCCGCTGGCGAATCGGTGATCAAAGAGAAGGCACCAACTCTCTCACCGTAGAGACCCATATTCTTAGCGAAGGACTGAGCAACAGCAACGTTGTGTCCTTCAGCGACGAATTTTCTCATGGCAGCGGCATCCTTGTTGATATCACCAGAAGCGAAACCCTGGTAAGCCATATCGAAGAAGGCGAAGTGGCCCTTCTCCTTGACTAACTTGGAGATGTCGTCCCATTGCTGGGCAGTGGGGTCGATACCAGTGGGGTTGTGGGCGCAAGCATGGAGGAGGATGATGGAACCCTGTGGGGCGTTCTTGATATCCTCGAGCATACCAGCAGCATCGAGCTTGATACCGGTCTTGTCGTAGTACCTGTATTCCTTAACATTCAAGCCGGCGTTGGTGAACAAAACCTTGTGGTTAGGCCACGATGGGGCGGGAATGTAGATAGTCTTCTCGCCTGGGTAGAACTTGGAGAAGAATTCACCACCAATCCTGAGGGCACCAGTGCCGGAGATGGATTGGGTAATGCAGACACGACCGTCCTTCAAGGGAGCAGACTCCGGGCCGTAGGCAAGGGTGGCAGCAGCCTTGGTGAAGGCTGGAACACCGGTAATGCCAGCGTATTCCTTATCGGCTCCGCGCGCGAAGATATTCTTCTCGGCTGCTCGGACGGATGGGAGGACATAGGGCTTGCCGCTGTCATCACGGTATGCGCCGACACCTTGATAGCCGGTTAGTTTTTGTTTACGAGATGCCAATTAATGGTATATAACTCACCGACGTTGACCTTCTTTGGGTTCTTGTCGGCCTTGAAAGCTTCGGTGATACCTATAAGCGGGTGTTAGCCATCATGCATCTTTATCTTCCCCACCCCCACCATCAGATAAAACTTCACGGCAACTTACCTAGAATAGCCTACATTCCGAACCGCGACGAAAATAAGGTTAGATATGAACTTCCCGGAACTGAATCCTTATCAATTGAACCGATAATGCAACGGGTTATGCTTACATCCTAGAAATATGCCATATGATAGGTTAGCTACGTCGTTATCAGAGAGCATGTGGAGAAATAATTTCCCGCAAAACCGGACCGAGCACCAAACAGCCCCTCCACGGCCACGGACCCAACCGAGGGAAAGGAGAAGAAAAACAAAAAAGCCAACAGGAAATTTTGCAATGTGATTGATACTTACTGGGGGGCCTTCGACGACATTGGACCAAGTGGACACGGACCGAACAGCCTGAGCTCCGGCTCGGGATGAAAGGAGATTCTGACGGGCCGAAGCGCGGACTACGGAACGAACAGCGGTCTGCATTGTGACTATGCTATAAATACTGCAGGGCAAACAATTTAATCAGGGCAATTTTGATGAGAAGGAGCGATGAGACACAAAAGGAGGAAATCTCGAGGGGTCTTATATCAGAGAAAGGTTGAAGGCGAGCTGCTGAGCGAGAACCGGAGCTCGTTTGTTTTTTTTCGTCCTCGACCCCCAGCAGCTCAATTTTTCAGAGATGCCGTTAGCGTTCGGACCACGGTGACCTGCTTTCGCGCGAAGAAGCAAAGAAGTCCAATCGGCAGGGACGGGCGCTTGAGTTTCCTGGCATGGTGTCTGTATTTGGGGATACATTAGGCATTGCGCTATGTATAACAGCAATATGCAGAGCAGCAGCCTCACGTGGGGGAGGTCGCCGACAGCCAAGAACAACCCGGTTTATTCCCTTCACCCGGGTTTAGACGATAATTCTGGCTGATTCTCGCGTGGATTTAGTCATTGCATTGCATTGAGGAAGTACATCGCCCATGAGTCAAGTCGAGAGATGAGGGAATGCAATGGATGAATAATTTTTTGCCCGTACTAGCTGGTTAGCTAGCTACGGGGACGCTTTCATTGCCCTGTGCTGGCTCTCCAGTATCGATAGCCATATAAGGCATTATATGGGGTATATCAGATGCCCCACTAACAATTAAACCATCCCACGAGACTAACCTAAACCCTCCTCCACCAATGCCCTTCTCATCATCCACCACGACGGCCCGGATGGACCTCCCTCCCTCCCTCCTCATTATACTTCTCGCCACCGCCCTCGCCAGCGGCCTAGGCGGATATTACATCGGCGCTTCCTCCAACAGGATACGGGATCTCCCAGCTGAGTCGTCCGGTCCAGAGCAGTCGAAAAAATCGGACTCCTCGAAATCGAAGTCGCCAATCACCTCTTCTCCATCAAAAGACTCCTTCGAGAACATCAGTGCCACTGAGGCCGATGGAGACGATGACGACGACGATGATGAAGATAGTGATAGCGATGCTATGATCAAGTCCGACTACAGCCATTTCAGCGCAAGTGCCTTGACCGAAGAATGCAAGATGGTATATAAACTTTCCCCCATTCTCAAAGAGGACGTTTCCACTATCACCAAAAGAAGAATCCTATACCCCTTGCAGTTGCGCGGTTCATGCCGTTTATAATCCACCTAGTTCCGACGCACCCCCATGCGAGAATTATTGGGCAGGAACAACCCCATACCTTAGTCTTATCAAGGGAATTTAAACACTGTTCCCACAGTTCTTCTGATGCATCCTCCTGCATTATGCAAGCCAAAATAACCATATCTAACCTTATATCGACTACTTCCTTCTAGGTTCTATGCGTACGTACCGACCTTGGAATGACTAAAGGGAAAATCGCCGCTCAGTGCGGCCACGCTACTCTCGCCTGCTACAAGGCCGTTAGCCGACATGCTCCTCTTCTCCTCAAGCGTTGGGAATACCTTGGTCAGGCCAAGATTGCTTTGAAAGTGGATTCAGAAGATGACCTGTTGACCCTGCAGGCACAGGCCATGAGTCTAGGTTTGGTTGCAAAAGTGGTTAGGGATGCAGGCAGGACACAGATTGCATCTGGTTCAGCTACTGTTCTGGGAATTGGACCAGCTCCAAAGAGTGTGGTTAACCAAATCACAGGGCATCTTAAGTTACTGTGAAGAAAGCATCATAATAGCATTCTAAGGCGTGATTTGATAACACAGAAGAGCTGTGTAGCATAGATTGTACTATAAGTAGATATCAAAAGTATGCATAGCGCGCATGGATTTTCAAATATATATAGAGCTACCTGTGAACTCCGATTTCCCATCATGGCCCATTAATTATAAAAATAGAGTAATTTACATGAGTCTAACACCTGCCGTCCTCGATTTCTTCGCCGTATCAGCAATCGTGCCGACCAACCCCTCCGGGTTCAAACTGCTGGCCGCCATTCTCTTCTTGTCGTCCTCAATCTTCTTCAGCTTCTTCTCTGTCTTCTGCTTACCAGAACCTTTTCCGTGGAATTGATGAGACAGATACTTGAACGCCTCTTTCTGGTTCATAGTTCGACCGTATTCATCCTTGTGTTCAATCTTAACATCCGGCTTATAGTCCTTGAACCGGGCCGCTGCTTCTCTAGCTTCATGTGTATCTCTGAGCTTGTTCTCATAACGAGCATACTCCTCCTTTTCACGGGCTGACATCTTATCGAACTTTCCGCTCTTACGATCCCGTTCTCTCGCGGCCTTGGCTTTTAATTCAGCCTCAGATTTCGCGACACGCTGTTTAGCCAAAAAAGCTTCTTTCTCTTGCATTTTCCGGTGGGTCTCCGGATCCATAGCAGCATCAACTAACTGCCTCTGCCGCAACATAGCCAGCATAGCGCCAACGCCCACTCCGATTGTTGTCTCTTCTTCCAATCCAGTGGATGTAATTTCGGTAGGCGCTTCCTTCTTAGCTTCCACTTGAGGCGATACACTTCTGCCGAAATCTGTACTACCCATAGCAACGTCTCCATCATCATCGGCGCCAGGCGTACTAGGCTCTGACTTAGATTCAGCCTTGACCGATGTGGCGCGCGGTCGACGATCCGTATGAACAGGCAACTGGAGGCTTCCAACAAATTCTGTAGTTTCGTCAATAACCAGCCCAGGTGCCTCTTCCTCATCGACCCTCATTTCCTCTGCAGCTTCTTCCCTTAGCTTCTTTGCCAATTCCTCGGGCTTCAAAGCCTTTTGCTTCTTTAGTGCTGCACGTCGCTGAATGGCCAATGCGGCCGATAGATCCTCGTCATCGACAAAGGATTGTTCGAAAACTTTCTTGGGCTTAGTTTCCGTGGTAGAATCTATGTCCATTGCACCAGCAGCATTGGAACTTCCATTGATAGCGACATCTTCAGGTAGGAATATATCATCATCCTCTTCAGCAACACGTCTTTGAGTACGGGCTTTCTTCTTCTTTGGCTTCTTTACCTTGATTGTGGACGGATCAATATAGTCCGACTGATCTTCTCCCGCGGGTTTTAGGATGTCTAGACTGATTGGGATTTTCTTCAACTTTTCGGATATAGCTTGCTGACGCTGGAGAGATTTGGGGGGTGCAGCCGCTGTGGAGCCTTTATCATCGAGAACGAAGAACTTCCGCTTCTTCTTGGGGTCGATTTCGTCGTCGTATTTGGAAAGGATTTCTCCGTCGGCATCTTCATCGTCACCGTAAGGGTTGTAGTCCGGTTTACGCTTTTTCAGATCTAGACGTTCTTTTAACTTCGCACTTTCGACCAGTCCAGCGTTCTCGAGTTCGTCGCCTGATGATTTGTTAGTAAATTTAGGATAGGATAGGTGCAGCAAAGGTGATCCAATTTTACCTTCTTCATCTCCACCCAAAATCTCTGAATCCTTTAGTGTGAGGATAGTTCCGTCTACGTCCTCTCCCAGCTCACCAAGATCGTGTCCGACTTTCAACCCCGCCAGATCCTTTGATGTATAATCTTTCCTCAATCTTGCTTCTTCCTCTTCTCTTTCTCTCAAATCCTTTTCAATCTGTGCCAGAGCCTTCTTTTGTCTCTTCTTCGCACCCTTAATCCAGGCTTTTGCATCATCGTCGCCGCTATCATCTGCTAAACCCTTTCCCTCCAATGTCCTCTCCCTCTCAGCTTTCTCCTGTCCTTTTCTCAGCTGCTCTTTAATCTCTAACCGTCTCTTTTTCCTTTCCTCTTCAGCTTGATGTTTCTTCCAATTCTCGGCAGCACGTCGCTCCTGTGCGTCAAAGCTATTATCGTCTTCATCCACCTTTGAAGTTGTACTATCAACCTTCAAAGGCTTCAACCCCATAGCAATCCGCAACTGATTTGTTTCCTCGATGGAAATGCTTTCTCCATCGCCTGAATCCTTTTTAGCAGTGGATTTTGGTGTCGGTTCTGGTGGTGGCGGTGGAGCAGCCGTTCGGAGTGGTTTAAGGCCGAGTTTGAGTCGAAGAGCATTCGTCTCCTCGATGGAGATCTCCTCGACATTATCGTTCGCCATGGTGAAATGATGTATGATGAGGGTGCAATCAGAAGGTGGTAGTGATATTTACACAGCGGTTTGTGAAGTCGAAAAGAGAGAGCGCGCGATGAGTAACGAGAATGTTGAATGGGTTGAAGAGCGACCTTAAAACAACCGGGCTTGGCAAGGCGCGCAACACACCAATGTCGCCAAACCACACCACTGCTTAAAGCGACCTCCACCCGCCGCTTCAGAATCCCATTGCATTGCATTTGATACCTTCCTCCTCGATCAAATGGCCCAGTCATGATACCCATATGCCCAGACGAAGTCCTAGAAAGGAACCCCCAGTTCAAAACCGTCTTCCAGAATCTTACAGTTAATAAACTCAACTCGGACGCGTCGACGAAACTCTCGAATGAGGGTGCAAAGGAAAGCGAGGATGTCGATAAAGTATGAAATGGATCTATCTCAACATCCCTGACACGATTTCACATAGATGAAATATACAAAAACATCCTCTAACAATCTTTAACGCTTCATGAATAGAGGCTTACTACTATCCGAGAAGATCTCGTAAAGACTAAAATTATTCGACAGAGATTAGTTCACATATTAAATGAACTGCCTCCAGATGTAAGTTCCACACCCCGTTCGTGCAAGCTCATAGCTAAGTAACTATATTAAATGTTTATAAACTAACTCCATACAAATTCCAGTTAAGAGAAGTCATAGACCTCTACCTCTCCTCTCAGAACTCCGGCGCCGTCCTTAGAAAGGATGACGAAGCGTTCTTTTTGGTACCACGATCACCATGATTCCATCGTCAACTCCATACCATAATACTAACACGATGATATAAATTATATAGGAAGGCCTTCCTCTTATCTGTAAAGCCTTGAACAAAGTCATCCTCGAAGATGCCACAGATCTAGCCAACATGTGCGGTGGGAACGGTAACTACCCTCTTTTTCCCCATAATATACATCTTCAAAGGCGATAAAATTGCTCACAGAATAATCTCCAGATGTAACCCCCTACACCCTCCCAGCCCACATAACCCACCGCCTCCAATCCCTCCAATCCCGTCGTACCCACCTCTACAACCTCAGAACCCAATCCCTCAAAAAGACCCTCCACCTAACGACCCTCCTCCGCACTCAAATTTCCACAACAATAAAACTAATCGAACAAACAAAGCACGGCCTCTCCTCCCGTGCCCAAAAATCCCAAGCAAAGCATCTAGCATTAGTCTCAGAATCCCTGGAAGGAAAAGTCAAGATTATGTATTTCGAACAACTAGACAGGATTTATGATGACGATACTACAGGTGCCTTGGCATTCTATAAAGAGCATTTGGAGGATGTGAAGGTTAGGTTGAAGAAACAAGGGAGGAAGGCGGAGGGTGAATTAGAGGAGTACGAAGGTTTTGGGGAAGGGGTCAAGAGGGACGTTGTGCGGTACGCAAAGGTTCTCGATGAATTGGAAAGGGTGACGGTGGAGGTTCAACGGTTGGAAGGCGATTTTTGAACCGATCGATATTTAATATCTTCCAGGCCTGAGTACGAAACAACATCTATATGCCTTCTGTTGGTTATCTTTTGTAAGTTGTACAAGATGTCGATATGCGCTAGAGCTTTGCCTTAGATGAGTAGATATTTACGAACTGCTACGAATCACGAAGTGACGAAGAAACATCAAGTTTTGTTCAAAGGAAATTCATATTCCTAATAGCTAAGTACTCAAGTGCTATGCACAGGCTAGCTAATAAAACACCACTTTTGGTAGTCAATCATACCTTCACATACGCATGGAAAAAAATGCGTGTAATCCCGCCAGACAAAAGAACAAACAAAAACGATGATAACCCCAAAACATAGAAGAAGAGACAAAGAAAGAAAGAAAGTCCGTAAAACTAACAGATGTCCCGTGAAATCCCCAGATAACAGTAAGAAAGGAAAATCTCCCAGCATCAGCCATGAAAACACAAAAAAAAACAATGCACAATAGGTATCGTCAGCTAGTATACATTTAGATGGTAGTTAGATAGCAATATATGATATCAAAGTCGTAAAGGACAAGGTTCCGCCCAGAGATATGTTAATGAGATTAGGAAAGTCGAGGTGTAAGAATAGTGTGAGAGCTTTGCGAATTGAAATATATCCAAATCGACTTTGTGAGTAAAATTGTTCGCCGTTGTCGGAGGATAAAATAAAAAGGTGATATGAGATAAAAGAAAAAGAAGCTCTGCCTGATTGGAGAAAATAATTTGCGTATGATAAGTCGAAGGTAGGGATGGATGATAGGTTGCATATTTAGTTAAGTGGCTCGGAGGAGGTGCTCAGACGGTTAAGGTGGAGATAGACATCAGTACCGTATCTAAAACAGACAAGTTAGTAAATAAGCAATACACAGGGTTGTTACGGTAGATACTCACCCTTCCATACTGATCAGTTTGAGGTCACCGCCAAAGTACCTCGCGTAGAGTCTCGAAATTGGCAACCCATAGCCGAAACCCGCAAGTGGGGCTTGGAAATCGGTCTTGTCAAAGTCCGGATCAATATCCGGGGTCTTGTCCACAGTGGTGTACATATAAGTCCACACCAAGGGGATGGCGCTTCTTGGGATACCGCCACCCTCATCGGAGATCTTGATGGTAATATCTTCCTTGCCTTCAGCAACAATAAGCTTAACAGCGGGGAAGTCATCATTGTCTTGGCCGTGCGTCTCCACAACGGCACGAAGACTATTTTTCAAGGTCTCGAACAACATGTGAGACAAATGACCCGGGACATACATGAAGTTCAGGTCATCCTTGCATACGAGCTGAACTTGTGGAGCCGAATAAAGGCCGTAAAAGCTCTCGCAAGTGAACCTGGCATTGCTAATTGCTTCTTCCGCCAACTCCTTAACGTTGGTTTTCGTGCAAATAATGCCGACATGGTCTAGCTCACGAGGCTGTTCGTTAAGGGCGACATGTTGACCGATCAGCATACGGATGCCGATACGGGACATGTAGAACCTATCCAAAAAAGCCTGGATGGATTCATCAATGCCAGTTCTCTGGCGCCGCCTCTTGTACTCATTAATACCCAGTGCTTGAGAGTAATCAATTGTTAGCACGTGTCTTGTTACTAATCTTGGAATTGCGGGGTAATGCAGAGCGTGGAAAGTAACATACCAACGGTTGTCAGAACCGGGTCGTGTCTCTTCTTAATCGTTTTAAGAGTTTGGGTGAATTTCTTGTTGTAGTCAAGGATCTCGGGCGGCCATCTCACGCCTTCGTCGATGGTGGCATAATAGCGGCTGTTCTCATCGTCAACATCCTGTGGACGCTGGCTACCACTGCTTCCTGCTTGCAACCCCTGCAGTTTACTTGTGGTATCGGGTACATACCGGCCAGCAGCGGCGACCTTCCTAGCGCCGTTGTTCACGCTCCCGTACACGGGAGAACTCGTATACATTCCCTTCGTGATCGAAGGGTTCTCGGTAGCCATAGACAATTGAAGTGGGGCCCCTCGGGTCCCTCTTGTCAGGGCATTCTTAATGTCTGCCGACAGTGAAGGTCTCGGAAGGTTTGTGATTTCCTATTAAAAATGCGGAGAGCAGCCGTTAGGCCGAGGCAATTTCGCCCGACCCATGCCACGCCGATAAAGTTAGCTCGGTCGAGTTTATTTTCATGGATCGGGATCATGGTTTTTGGCAGGGACTAAGCGAGAAAAGGTTCCGATGGTGCGGATGTGTTGCGGTGACGTCTCCAGCAAACTGCCCGACGCCGGCAACGCAACACAGGCAAATGCCGGCCAGCCGAACTTGACTCACAAGCAGACCACTTTCACATGGCTGGTGCATGGAGGAGGAGGTGATGGCACAGGACGGTAATGACGGTGATAGGCGACCATAGGGAATTCATGGAAGGGATAATTTCTTGCTTACCTCGAATGACTGAGCATACCAGTTCGCAACTTTCTGGATAGAAGGCATTTCACTTAATCCATCTGGTAGATTATTCAGTTCTCTCACGCGGTGTGCCAGTCTTATTGGCAGCTCCTCGCTCAAGAACTGAGATGCTCTAAACAAGGTCCCTAACATCCCGCGGTTGATAAGCATATGTCGAACCCTATAACTTCCACCCATTGAATATCAAAAACTACCTGGTGATGGATTTTGCCCAAATTGCACCATTTGTCGCAGGCTCACCGGCGTGGCTGGGAAAGTGCTGTAGTGTGTGATTTGGTCGAGAAGCGACCGCGACATCTTCCACGAAGACATCGTGGGCGGTGTGATGATGATTCGAACAAGATAGGCGACGATGATACGGTGGTGACAAAGTCGGAAGCTATTTCAACTGGCGCCAACTCGGAAAGGTACTTTCGTATTTCAAATCCAAAATTTCAAAAAGATAGAGTATATCTGTCGTATTTCTGTGAGATGGAGATTGAAGGTTTGGTTGGAACGGGGTGGGATGGAGGCTAGATATATCTTTTTGGGATAATAGAAGAGGCTAGGCACTATGGAGTTTATCGAGGTTAAGCTCCTTCAATTCCTCCCTCTTCCCTGGGTGTCTGGAAATGATTCGTTCCGAGGGGTAAAGGCCAGTAGCATTTCACGTGCCCCTCATTTCAAGGTGTGGTGGAAGGTTTGAGTCTGGGGATTTCTGGCAGGGGAGTTTAAGCTTGTTCGGCGTAACTTTACCAGGGTCTGGCTAGCTTAACCTTTGTGAATCGACGATTGGGAATGAAGAGGCGTGCGTTTCTACCGCATAGGTGAATGTATGAGCTGCAGAACCGCACATAAGGTCCCCTTCACTGGATGATATCTGTGGGGGGTTCGGAGGACGGCAACAGTGACAAGAAGGCTAAGGCGTTTTGGATTGGAAGGACTAGCCTTTCAATTCTTTAGCCTCTTGACAGGAAATGGCGGAGTTCGAGAGCTCAGTAGCGCCGCACCCACCACTTATTTCCAATTTACAGAACCAACTTTAGGCTGGTGGTGCTCCAAGCTTGTGAAGATCGTTTGCGCTCTGAAACTCGGGGAACAGTGGCATACGTATGCAAGGAAAGCCAAGGGTGTTAGCACACACTCCGACGGACGACAGATCTGAAATCTATTCCTTGGTCGGGGATCGAAGTTTAAGTTCGAAGGAACAACTGGTGGCTCGAGAAAAAAGTCGCCAATGGGTGGTGTTGAAGTCAGCCCACTGCATGCAGTTGTCTGCAGAGAGGTCATACGGATAAAGGCCAATCTCTGTGTATCCAAAAAAACGTCTAAGCATGAAATGGTAAGAGCTGTCAAGCTGAAATGCTTGTCCTGTGGTCGATCTTCCTGGCCCATTTTGTACTCGCCTGAAGCGTCTACAGGCAAATATGTCACCCGAGGTTGCGAGACCAAAGGGTCCCTTCATCCGGCTCCACATTTGTCCTCTATGTGTTTCCAGAAAGCCGCCCGTCTAGATTAACCCATGGAATGCGACATGGGGTGGTTTTTCCCGAGAGTCGAGAGCGTTCGTTTCCCCATGTCTCTCAGATATCTGTAGACGGGAAAGGATATCGGGATAACATCATCGATCTGTAAATACCATTTTTGACTCGCTTTGAATCTCTTGGTACCCGAGTAAAACACCGGCGGTGGTATGCACCGCCTGGTCGCGATACTCTTTTTGCAAAATGTGATACATCGGTTAGCGCCGCCAATGCCAACTTGCGTCTTCGAGCTTTGTACCTGTGCACACACACACCATCCCTTACAAGCTTTGCCCCGCATGCTCTTTGCTGCAATATGCACGGTTTGACAAGATGAACATGTCCTCGCCTCGAGAGACCCAGTTAGCTAAGGGCTGTAAGCAGGAAAAGAAGCTTAAACTGCACCCTAGGTAACCTTCCCTTACCCCCGCTGACAAAAAGCTTGGCCTATTTTCGCATGCGGAGAGGACAAAGAGACCAATCCAAATTCCGAACGGGTTGAACGGCACAGGGTGAACCCAATGATGTCAACCAAGGCACGTTCTGATACTGATAATGTCGTGGGAAAGGTGTGAAATACATTGCATGGTGGTGATTCCTAAGGCTGAGCTTGGAGCTCCAGGTTACCGCTTTTAGCTTCCTTTTCTCCACAATTTCTCGCAATCTCTGGTGGAATCTACTTTTCATATTCATGATTCAGTGCTCAAGTACTGAGGTAACATGTACAGACACATTTGCAGAATTCGTAACATACCACGTAAAGTCGAAATGGTTCTTGGAAATGAGGATTCTTCTCATCGGATAGTTCCGCGGGAGTCGGGTATGTATTCCCGGTGCCCAATTTCATTTCTCAAAGAATGCAAATAAATGAGATCCCGAGAAAGTTTTCGAGCCCGACTAGCGGGCTTTCCTTCTTTGTAGAAGGTATTCGGCGATGTTCAAGTCTTGGTGTTTAGGTACCCAGTCCTCGTAATTTGTTGTCATGGCCTTGACTAAGACCACCAACACACAACACAAAACCTAACTAGCCCCAGTCTCACATTTTGAAGTTTGAACCAAAAAACAACCATATCACAAGAATCCTACACCCCTATAACGTCTTGCTAGTTTGGTATGCTATTGCCACGTCTATGCAACCCTTTCAAGTATATGGAGGGGTGGAAGGGAGATTAAGCTCGTCGAGACGAGATTTTAACAGATGTACCTGATCTTTGCAGACAGAGGTATCTGACGCTCCCTGTTGGACCACCCGAGCCTGCATACAAAGAGCTTATCTCGCCTCATAAATGCACACTTGCATGCATATGTTCGACCAGCCGCCTCACAAATACCTTCTCAGAACGCGGTAGTAGTGGCTATTAAGGAAATTGTTATCTCATAAAGTGACGTGCATCGTTTTCCCCCACCTCATCCGGCATTTACGGTCGCAGGAATATGCACTGTACGGCGAGTAATGGCACCACTTGGAATTCCTATTGGTAAATTTGATATTTATTATGTAGCTGATATGCACGAACCGTAGCTTAACTTAACTTAGCCTGGGAAAAGTAAGGACTTATTAATAGGGTTTGGTTTGGATAGTCAGCTGACCGAGCTCTTCAGAGCACCTCTCCAAGCTATGGAAGGGATTTAGGCGGAAATACAGTCTTGATGCTTGACAACCGGATATAATATCAGCGTGGGGTATAAGAACAACATGTTAACATATATTAAATTTTGTAATTTTAGAGAACTATAGAAACTAACTGCGGATAATGCAAGCCTCTAGGCGGAAGGCTTGGTACTACTTATTCTACTTGTATGCTTCAGTCATAGTAGTAAGATCGAGATAACGTTCCCGTTTACGGTACCGTTAAACTCCAACATTATCCGGCGGGACTAGTCTACAATGTAGACACTATAGATCTCGTCGATTAACGTATAATTTCGATCTTGGCCGCCTCAAGCTACCCTTTTCTCTCGGATTGGTTAACCCGTCTACACTATCCCCGTCCAAATGAAGCGAATGTATGTACTATCGGGTACCAAGCTTTTTTTCTCTTGGAACACAAGCATCCATCCAAATGCGTTGGATACTCAAAAATGCAACATCGACCGCACGAAGGCGCCACTGTCCTCCACGAATCATACGTCCCGATCGAAACCAATCCCGACATATCCCACCCGACCTCCTGAATCGCGATATCGGCCCGACGAGAAGTTAAGTAGATGGCGAAGACGGCTGATCCAAAATCTAGGCAACGAGTAATACTTCATTTTGTAAGATTAAGATCGGCTTGGTGCATGCAAATCTGTTTTATTTATGATCTATAGGCCGGCGCCCTACGTCCGGGTCTGACTCGCGCGCGGATGCTAATCATGATAACATACCTGCATGTATAGGACTATGGTAAGGGTTTTACGAAATAAATACCCCGGTACACTTTATAAATACTAATCGGTTTATCCATTCTCTTTGGTTTTCTAAGATTGTTTCTATGCGTCATGCCATGAAAGGCTTAATCCAGCCTTGAAAAACCTGCCATGTTCGTTTGTCAGCTCCTGCTTTTCATGTGGATGACGTCTGCTTAGAAGATCTTTCGACAGTGGCCATACAGCAAAAACAAATTATCGTAACATGTAATTATGTGGCTCGGAAGAGGGGCCTGCACAAGCTGCAACTTCTTAGTGAAGCTAAACGAGCATGCCCAGATCTCGTCGTTGTAAATGGAGAGAATCTGTAAGGAATTTGCCCCTTCAGGCTCACATAACTTCGCGAACCGGGATATGATTATAATCTAATTATTTTTTGTCCTGCTAGGGATCTTTTTCGAGACTGTTCTAAAGAGAACTTTCTCTTTCTCAAAGAGTACATCTGGAGCGGGAAAATCGAAAGACTAGGCTTCGATGAAGTCTTCATGGATGTCACGGACCAGGTATCAATCCCCCTGGCCTTGCGTAGTCAAGTAACTTCGTGCTCTAACCGATTCTCTGGTCAAGCACAGATCGACTACAATCTCGATCTCGCAAAAAAGGAATCTTTCAAAACGGGCTTCTACCAATTAAAACCCGACCAACCAAACTTCGGCTTCAAATTCGATTGGGAAACCATCCCGGGTCACCTATACCCTCCACTCACAAATCCAAATAGCAAGCTACCCCAAGAGATACTAGACCAAATCCCCAAACGACTATTATTAGCTGCACATTTAGCACAGTACCTTCGACTCTTATTGCTCGATCAGCAAGGATTTACCTGCTCTGCTGGCGTTTGTAACTCAAAACTTACGGCAAAGCTAGCAGGTACAATCAACAAACCCTCTGCGCAGACTTTACTACTGCCTGATTATATACAAGAGTTTCTAGACGATCTCGCGGTGTTAAATATTCCAGGTATTGGGAGTAAGACCGGGCGGATTATTCGCGATCTTGTAAGGTCACGAAAGGAAATCGAAGAAGCAAAGGGCCAAGTAACAACAGAAGAAGTCGAGGCAGGCAACGATGTGCAAAACTACAATACGGAGACGTTCGACCTTGAGCCTGATGTCGAGAACGAAGGGCTAGCGGAGGATGAGATCGAGCGCCTTCAGCAGGCTGGAAAAGATGGTTTTATGGAGGCATATTACAACGACTCCGACGTTAAAACCAAAGTCATAGAAGCTCGGACTATGCTGTCAAGACAGAAACTCGATGAGCATCTTGGAAACATGCCCCCGGGTGCTGGGAGGGTGTGGGAGTTGCTACACGGTATTGATAACACTGAAGTTGCCAAAGCCACCCTGGTGCCTACGCAGGTATCAATAGAGGATACATTTCGGTACGCTCTGTCCACTAACAGCCTTCAAGATCGGTGAGAAACTAATGTACATAATACAGCTCCGGAATAGTAACCCAAGACACTCCCGTCGATCAATTGGAGTCTATACTAGCCCGTCTCTCGATAACCCTCGTTCGCAGACTCAAAGCTGACCTCCTAACTACCACTACCATCTCAATCCCAGATGACTATTCCCAAGTTGACATTAGCCAACTAGGGCAACCTCCTGCTAAGAAATGGCAAGCCTTCCCGAAGACACTGAGACTGTCAACAAGAGATAGGCATACAACAAAGTATCCAAGCAGGAACTCAAAGTCAGCACCAATGCCCAATTTCGTATTTTCGCTAACCACAAGAATTGAGGAGACGGCACGAAGGCTGGCGAAGGAGGCCCTAGTGCCACTTTTTAAGAGATTGCATAGCTCGGACACATGTAATGGACCAAGATACGACCTTGCATTAATCAATGTGGCGGCCATAAATATGGGTAGTGGAGAAACGGGCGTGGAAGGTGGCGATGTGGCAGCGATGTTCAAGCGCTATAGTGAAGTTTTCCCAGAAGGTGACCAAGAAAGAAAGAGGCCATTTGAAGAGACACAGAGAATTGAGTTACAAAAACAGTCGATGGAAGAATATTCTGGGGCCGGTGTGAAAGAAGAGGAAGAAGAAGAAGAAGAGGACATAGAAGAAGGATTTCTGTCTGACGATGGGTTCTCTGATGGGGCGGCGTCCGACGAAGGAAGCCAAGAGGTCGTTTGCAAGAAGTGCCATGCAAGGCTGCCGATATTTGCGATCGGTGCCCATGAAAGATTTCACAAGCAGATGGATGATAGATAACCAGTAATTAAGATGTTGGATTAGGTGCCATTAGGCTATCTATTAATAAACCAAAGCTCTATAAGAGCCATCCTTCCAAAAATGAGCTAAAGAAGGAAATAATGTAATATGTTCTTCCGGTCACTCCCTTTGTTCCTGCGATATATGTCTTTTGGCAACATATGTGCCCAAGCCCCCTTGAATATAGGAAGCTGAAGAATGATCTTTCGCTGGAGAGAAGCAAGGAAGGAGGGAGATTTGGTTTAGTATCAAGTTGAAGTACTAGAAGAACTTCATCTTCGAGACCCTCTTGAGCTTCGGAAGCCATTTTCCCCATATCCATCATCGTCAGTGCCTTCGAAGCCGCCTGCGGCGCTCGTACTTCCTTGCTCCCTCGGGCTCGTTGGACTCTCATCTGACGGTATACCAACAAGTCGTTTCAGTAGTTGATGACGTGTCCTAGCGAGCGACTGGTCCTTGGTGAATGAGAGGATGGCTTGCATCTCGAATGATTCCAAGGCTGTGATAGCGAACTCGCGAAGCTCCAGGGTTTTTGGGTCGTCAGTTGGAGATTCCAAAGTTGAAGACGCACTGCTACTGGTATGCTTAGAGGCACTAGATGCGGAAGTCAGAGAAGGTCGCGGAGGCATGTCGGCGCTGTGGTTCGAAGTATGGTTTGATACGTTGATGAGGTTGTCGATGAGTGGTCAATTTGCGTTGTCATGGTGTTGTCACGATGTTGGCACGTTGTTGACGTGAGGTTTTTACTCCTTGTACGACGGACGAACTCTTGGGCACGACTACCCGTTGCATGATATGCACTGCGTTAGAAATGACGTCCCTCGCATTTCGTAGAACCATCTCACCCTCAATTCACATCTCCTCCTCTTCCTCCTCATCTTTATCCTCTTATTCTTTCAGATACCCTTTTCGACGTTCAATTACACAAGCCCACCGAGAAGCCAAGCAACAGGCCTCGCCATCTCACCTTATCAGCGCCCAGACCCACCCGAATCACTTGTATTGCCTCCCAGGGCGGAAGATTCCTGTCAGGCACGATACAAACCTCGCATTCCGGCCAACTTTAATTGCACGTCATTTCTCCAAATCACAGTCAATTAAAATGTCCGACCAAGATTACGAGGCCTTTTTGAATAAGGCCAATAAGGACTATTCTGCTCCATCCACAAACACGGCTCCTCAAAAAGAGGAGGAATTTATTTCGGCTACTGCACATCAAGCCCTTCGAGCTATAGGGGAGAGGTGGTACACCTCAGACTCAGATGAGCCGTTCACTGATGTTACATTCGGCTGGGAAGGAGACGCCCTGCCCGATGAAGGTAGGCAGGATATATTTGGACCACCTTTTTCCCTTGCGCACCCCGTACAGTAATAAATTACTAACAAAGTTCCTACCATAACCGTGTCGAATTGCAGCGGAATTCGGAGAACTTGTGGGACTGGAGGTATCCGAGAAGATGCCATACGAAGAATGGGATGTAACAGGCTCTTATGACGATGTTACTTCCGCCATACAAGAAGCCGCGGGTGGGTCTGCACCTGAGGTTTACAGAGTCGAAGAAAACTATACCAAAAAATGGTACTATGTTCTCGCTTTAGATAAAGCGAATAAGAAGCTCGTTGGAGTGAAGGCATTGGCTATTGAAAGCTGAAGTTAACTGCTCAGGCTGAATAACTAACACTTTCTTCGTATAAGTAATTATGCGCCAGTGTGGCACAACCAACCGGCGTGCAAAATCTGTACTTTATTGAACAATCCATCTAAAAATGGGGGGTCAACTAGCGGCTGTTTTTTGTTAGTTGGACCCGTCCAGTTCAAGACATCGGTCCAGTGTGTGTGCAAAACCCTTCATGGAATCATACAACCAGGCATCCGGAATAGAGTTTTTTTTTTTTTTTTTTTTTTTTACCGCGAAGTCCTTTAAAACTTGCGCCAGGCCAAAACTCACACACCACACGTCAGGGGAAATTGTTTGCTACGTGGTGATAGCAAAATTTTGAAACTCGCCGCTTTACCTAATTGCAGAGTTGCACCCGAAGCCCAGAAGGAAGGCCGCCGTCGCAGGGTGTGGTGGCTGTACAAGCAACCTCGACAGAGCACTAAGAACTCGAGCAGCGCATCAGGACTCCCACAATCTGAGACCAATTTTCTTCCTCAATGGCAAAAATTGCAAACACGATCCCTCCCGCCAATCCGCTGCAGGCCATGGACATCCTGCCTTATGGGAATCGTACTAGGGGGCACCCGCATAGCACATCATGCCCATGGCTGCGGACAGGCACAGGATCCCTGAGCCAGGATGAAATCGAAGAAGAAAAACGGAACGTCAAATTTCAAGCTGGCTACTGGTTGATAGGCCACCCCTTCCCAGCCTAAAACGTCTAGAACCCATGTACCAGGATGCCTCTTGCCTGTTCCTACCTGTTCTTGCTCTAATAAATGTCGGTGCAACCCAGAAACGCTCTCTTGGCAATATCTTCTTTCCCTCGCTTCGCTCGCAATCGTATCGTCAAAGCCTTGTTCCCTCGTCGGAGTTTTATTTTTGACACAACGGTTTCTTTACCCTCTTTCCTATGCTAAATACATCTGAAGGCTAAATTCCTTACTATTGTATCTTTCTTATTCTTATTCTTGTTTTCATTCTTATCCTTATTCTCACTCTCTCGTTTAAAACAACTGACCCGGTAAACCTTTCGATTCACCACCCTCGTTTAACTTCCAACATTTTTCTCGAAGCATACTTGTCCAAGTACCTGAAATACTTAATTAAAAATAACTTCAAGAACAGACCTATTACTCAGACAGTATCTCGTTGACTATCATTCATATCCACGAGTATAGATTCTAAACTGCATGAGATCGATATAACAATATAATACCACAATGTCGCAGAAAAGAGTGCCGCCACCTCTCCCTCCAGCGAGACGGTCACTGTCGGCCGCAAATACTCTTAACATTCCACCACCATTTCCTACTTCCCAGCATAATCGTATACCAGCATTAGCATCTCCTCGTATTACATTGAACTCTAGTTCTGAGGATTTACTCCAATCCGAACAAGCACAATACACAGGACCAATTCGAAATTTAACACCAACATCGACAGCCCCAAGTTCTCCCATACTACCTGCAAATAGTCGACCATTCTATGCTCCTGGGAGCCCTTCATACTCCTCAGAGAATCTTTTACCTCCCAGTAAAGGGTTTTCTAGTCATAGGTTTCAAAACCATGCGGTAGACCCTTCAGCTTTCGTCCCGGACTATTTTATCCACCAGGACAGTCGGGATTCTTTCGATTCTTTCGACAACCGCTCTGCACCTCGAGATCCCTTCTCTACACCTCTACATAGTCCCATGCCATGGGATATGAATGATAGCTTACGGCCTAGGACAAGGGATTCTGACGATGATGCTAGCATCTATCCTATGGGAGAAAAGTTTGATATTTTTACAAATGTGGACGACTTGATAGTATATCCAAGGGATATTGAGGCGGACGATGAATTACATGCTCCAGATGGAAAGAAGATCGATAGAGATTTCAACTTTTGGAATAAGAGAGGAATTGTGAACCTCGGTGGGTTGGTTTTATTGGTTGGTGGTATTTTGTTCTTGTTTATTGGATATCCTGTGATGTATGTCAAAAAGTTTTCCTAGACCGCCATCTTCAAAAAAGAAAAAAGAAGCAAGACAAGAGTTAACTCTGGTATCCCAGATTCTTCGTCCAAAACTACGTCCTCGAATCGGACCGACCAGCGCCAACGGCTTCATGTCGTGGTTCGGAATGTCTTCCACCAAATATTCAGGATCAACCACCGTTGAAAAACGCAAGAACAGGGTTGATCGACCCAGATACACCAAAAAGCGCCATGACCCGAACTGCATCTGACGGGAAGCAGTGGAACCTTGTTTTCTCCGACGAATTCAATGTTGACGGTAGAACATTTTACCCTGGCGAAGATCCGTTCTGGGAAGCTGTTGATATCTGGTACGGAGCAACACAGGATTCTGAGGTAAGCTAAAGATATCATGGCAATTCCGAAACCAGGAACTCCGATACCTATCGGAGAATTTCTTTTTACGCCACCCCGAACACAAGCTTTTTTTTTAAAAAAAAAAGATTTTCTTTGCACAAGGGGCTTGTTCCAGACTGACCAAGGAATGAAACCAAACATAGTGGTACGACCCAAATCAGATAACTACTAAGGATGGTGTTCTTGAAATCACATTTGACTCCTTCCCGACCCATGGACTTCAATACCGTTCTGGAATGCTGCAGAGTTGGAACAAGCTATGTTTCACAGGCGGGATAATCGAAGCTAGCGTATCTTTGCCTGGGCGAGGAGATGTTTCGGGCCTTTGGCCAGGTTTTTGGACTATGGGAAACCTAGGAAGGCCTGGATATTTGGCATCAACGGAGGGCATGTGGCCATATTCGTACGATGATGTCTGCGATGCGGGGATCACGGCGAACCAGTCGTCGACGGACGGTATCAGCGGATTGCCGGGAATGAGATTACCAGCATGCACCTGCAAAGTAAGATATCCTAAAGTAGAGAACATCGGGAAATATAATTTCTCCATCGTGGTTCAAAATCGCTAATATATATGTATTTAGGGCGCGGACCATCCAACTCCAGGAAAATCACGCTCAGCTCCTGAAATCGACGTCTTCGAAGCCAGTGTCAGTGTTATCAACCAACAGGGTTCTAAAGTCGGATCGGTCTCCCAATCCGCCCAGTTCGCACCATTCGATGTATGGTACCAGCCGGACTACGAATACATGGCTGTATACAATGCATCGATTACCACCATGAACGAATACCGTGGTGGTATCTTCCAGCAAGCTATCTCGGGTCTTACTAGTTTGAACAATGACTGGTACGACGGGAAGAAATACCAGACCTACGGATATGAGTACGAACCAGGTGCAGATGGGTACATCGAGTGGGACGTTGGTCGTCAGCCTACATGGAGAATGGAAGGGCCATCTGTCAGGCCTAACGGAAATATTGGACAAAGGATAATCCCCAAGGAGCCAATGACCGTCATTCTCAACGTCGGTATGGGCACAAGTTTTGCGTTCGTGGAGTGGTCAGAAATAGAAAGTAAGTAACCTCTATAATCCTAACTTGCAACCACCAAACGAATGACTAATTGGATAAAACTAGAACTCCTACCGGCGAAAATGCGTGTCGACTGGGTTCGCATCTACCAGCCTCCGGGCAAAGAATCGGTAACCTGTGACCCTCCAGGTTACGAAACCACCCAATATATCAAAGACCACCCGATAGCCTTCATGAACCCAAATGTTACAACTTGGGAGGCCGCAAATTATACACGGCCCAAGAATAGCTTCGAAAACACCTGCTAAAATACTCTTCCGACACTTCAAACAAACCTTCTGACGAACTTTTTTTTTTTACTGAATTTTCTAAAAATCTAACGTATTCCCTTTGTCCCGGACATCACTTATACCCCGAGCATCTTACGAACTCCTTTCACATATCTCACCAATTCATTTCCCTCTTTTTTTTTCTTTTTCCTTTTATTCAACATCGCCTGCGATTTCTTTTCGATTCCCACATAGACCAACCTTTTTTTTCTTTTACCAGCACCGGCAGCGCTTTGGCATAGCCTCTCAAGGCATCAGCATATACTTCCATCCATTTATTCAATTCGGCATTTACATATCGGATAGACCAGCATTTTCTCGCTTCCAAAGGACATTGCATGTCCCACTTTTATATTCATCAGGTCGAAGCAAGGCTCAGTCCTTTATCTACAACCTCTCCTTCTTTCCCTTCACTTTAATTCTATATTCATTAATGCTTGTATACCCCAATTTCTCTCTCCACGGGTGCTATACTGCACATACGCATACATTTAACGCAAAAAAAAGGTCGTTAATTTTTACCCCCTTTCTCTCCCCCCAAATACTCAGGTAGTAACACTGGGGGGGGGTTTTTTGTACATTTATTTATTTACTTTTTTGTCTTACGGGGGTGTATACAATATTTCGGAGTTTATTCTTTTTTTAAGAGCGATATATATCCAATTTCCTTTTTTCTGAAGAATAAAAAAGTCATACCTTTTTTGTCTCTTTGTTAGTATAAAACAGGCTGTTCTGTATATCTACCTACGTATATAAAAATATCATAGGGATCGGCTATAAGCATATTCTCTATTCCCTGTTTATATATATATATATATATATATATATACATCATATCGGGCAATTTACCTCGACACTAATTATTACATGACCATACGTAAAGTTATATTAACAAGTATACAAAAACCCGCGCAAGTTGATCTAGATATCCTTACGGTACGCACCACCATAGATTCTTCAGTGTGCCGCATATTATTATATAAAGGAAGGCTTATACCCCCCCTTCCGGCGTACATACGCCCCACCCCGCCCCACCCCCTCAATATCAGAAACAACAAGGGAGGGGAGGGGAGGGGGGTTCTAGAATACGAATTTTTCAAAACATATATCATAATAACCAAATCAAGTAGTTGGAATCTACAACCTATAACATAACCCCGCCACAGAGCTCACAAAAGAAAGAAAGAAAGAAAGGAAGGAAGAAAAAAACACCCCCCGGAGGAGGGCAGTGCTTTTTTTTTTTTTGCCAACGGTACCACTATGGAATATATGACTTATTAAATCGATCTTAAATTCTGGAGCAACTATCCTAGAGTAAACCGGCGCAGTTAAAAAAAAACGAAGAAGAAAAAAAAAAGGGGGGGGGGGGGTTTCAAAAATTCATGATCGAAAAAGTCTAAGGATTCCACGAAAGTTTCCCAGAAGTCTACTTAACGACTTTATACAGAAATCACAGCCTTGAATTGATATTAATATATTAATTAGTCTTAGGTAATTATAACAGCCAGATCCTGCTCCCACTATGCATAGTGGTATTCTAAAATGTTAAAAGGTCGGCTTCCATGGCCGCAACTTTATACCTCCCATGTATTCCTATTACCAGTAAAGCCCTAAAGTACCCACTTATGAAGGCATCCTCCCTCCAAAACATCCAACCTACAAACACTACCATCTATAGATATCAATCCATCATACCACACATATATATAGAGTAAATAGCTAAGTATCGAAATAACACACCACCCAGCCCCCAAACCCAACCCCCCACCAGCGTCCCAATAACCCAGTCACATCACCAATCCAATCCAACCTACCTACGTACCTACAAACTAAATAACTACTTACCCACAGGAACATTAACAACTTTAAACAAAACAGTTAACAGTTCTAACGCCACCACAAGTTAAGTTACCCGTCATACCCACTACACGCACTTAATACGCAATAACCTCATACCCACATCGAACCGGACTTAACTATCGACATCATCCACAGATAATTATAATACAGATTTATATAGCTATAAAAAAGAACATACATAGGTACTTATATATAGTAACATTGACAGATACTACATATACGCGCGCTTCCAGACCGTTCCAGACCACCCCTAAAACAACTGATATATAAAAAAAAGTACCCAACAGAGTTATAAATTCTTTGTCAATATATACCTAGATAGATCATTTGCAATAATATAAGCGGTTACTTATATTCCAACATAGAGAGTATAAAATACAATTAAATCAAAAATAAATTAAGAAATCTACGTACACCATCACGAAGCAATAAAATATGTTTATAGGAAGTTATTTATGATTCAATTCGGTCAGTCTACTACAGAACGCCTTTAGGGGCGAAACGAAAAAAATATGTCGGTCATGGGCTGTAGTAACTCTCGATTTTCTAGGGCCTAGCCGCTTTCTTGATCCCTCGAACAAGAAGTAAAGTACACAAACGGACTCTGATCAAGAAAAAAAAAAAAAAATGGAGCAAAAAAAAAACAATAAGAGGAAAAAAAAAGTTGAAACGCGAGTATCGAAAGCAACCCAAATGGGAAAACATAAGGAGGAAAGGATAATACGCATTCGATACTATAGGACATCAAAACTCAAATTTAAAAAATGCATAACGATAATACAATCATAGATTTAAAAGTAGTAGGTCAAAGAGAAATGAAGCTTAAAGTAGTATAAATTTTGGTATCAAGAACGAACGTTCGGGCTTTTGTTATCGCAAATATCATGCGTGACAAAAAGAACACAAATAAGGGTACCATAGAGGGGAAGGAAAAGGCGGGATCGCCGGGTATAAAAGGAAAAGGAATATATAAAAAACGGTAAAGACCGGAACACGCGACCAGGATAAAAGGATGATGACCCAGAAGAAGAAAAATCGTCAGCATCAGACATTATTGAAGATAAAAAGAGAAGAAAGAATAGCCGCCTATTTATTTCCCTTGCAGAGAGTAAATAGATATTCATTTATCACTGCCATTGACGGTTACTTTGGGGGCTTCGGGCTTGCCGCCAGCGGAAACTGGAGGTGGACGCCTGTCGTCCCCCTCGGGCTCGTTGTCGTAATCCTCATCGAGATCCATCTTTCGAGCTGGTGGCTCAATGATTTCCCTTCTCTCTTCTACCTTGGGTTGCTGTGGTGGTTGCGGCGGCGGCGGCGGCGGCTGCGATGGCTGTTGCATGCCTGGGGATTCACTCATAGGAGGAAACTGGTGCATCGGTCTCGGGCCAGGGGTGCTATGGTGAGATGGAGGAGGTGGTGGACCTCTAAAGTCCTCCCTTGGACGCTCCGAGGAGCTCCGTCTTCCCTGGGCGTCTGGGGAGATTGTTGTGTTTCTTCTGGGTGGAGAAGATCGGGGTTGCATGTGACTCTCTAGTCTCTCGCGTGTAATATCTGATGCCTGTTTCTTCGGATGTGGGTCGTCGATGTCCTCCCACTCTCTTGGTCGTTTGATCGGGTCCCGCTGTTCTCTCTCGCGCATAGCATTTTCAGCGGCATGATGCGCTGCAGTCGGGACCGGTTGGCCATTAACGATTCCTGGCTGTGGATGTTGAAGATGAGCTTGACGATGCACACTATGTGAATGAAATCCGGAGGAGCTTGGAGATGGCATACGGTCGCCCACTGGTTTTATTATTTCAGGAATGGGACTTCCGCGATTCCCATGAAACGTCACCCCAATTGTACCATTTCCATTAGATGGTGGGTTCAGGTTGTGTGATGGTGGCGGCGGCGGCGGTATCGGTCCGTTGTGATGCTGAGGATTGAGAATACGGTTTGGTGGCGGTTGAGGGCCGTTCATCGACTGTGGCATATGTGGGTGGTGCATCGGTGGTGGCGCTTGGCTAGGCCCGGATGGCGGCCCGTACATCGATGAATGGTTGATCTTAGGCGAAGGAGAGTATCTATGCAATGGCGGAGGTGGAGGAGGGCGAGACTGATCTGTAGCACCAATGTCAGGACTACGCAAACTTGGTGGACGAGGCACCATTGAATCAGGACCTCGATAAGGCGAAGGTGCTGGTCCGGGGCCTCCAGGCGGCAGCTGAGCTAAGACTGGGCCGGGTGGGCCGGGTGGGCCGGGTGGCGGTGGCCCAGGATGTTGTGATGATGGTTGGCTACGTTGAGGACCCTGAGGGGGCCATGTATGGCTGGGCGGGGCGGCAGGCTGATACTGCTGGACATCTTGCGGAAGTGGGGCTGGGGGTGGTTGGCTAGTATGTGGTACACCGGACGCTTGGCCACTTCTAAGCAGGTTGAGCCTAGCCTTGATATGAACATTGGTTGGGTCAAGGTCAGCCGCCCTTTGGTAGGCGTCCAGGGCATCATTGATTTGATTGTTACACGATTCATACTGGTATCATTAGTCATCAACCTTTCCTAAGAGAAAAAATAAAAACAAAAAGAAAAAATCGACTTACGAGTGTACCAAGATCATACCAAACCTCAGAGATGTAAGGGTTAAGCCTAATAGCTCTACTATAAGCATCCAAGGCATCCCTGTATTGGTTAATCTGGTAGTACAAGACACCAATAGAACACCAAAAGGTTGGGTTCCTGCCATCTCTATACACAGCTTGTTGGTAAGCTTCATACGCTTTGGGATATTTCTGCTGAGACATATAACAGCGTCCCAAAAGATACCAGCTCTGGGCATCAGTGTTGTCTATATGATATCAGTAACATTGCTCAGCATGAGGAATGATACAGGTTTAACTCACCAGCCCTGACCGACTTTTCTAAATGTTCAATAGCAATCTCCTGGCTCTCATAGCTCGCACTTCGCTGATGGTAGAGCCAGCCCAGCTGTTGAAGGACTTTAGCGTGATTAGGGTCACGCTCAAGAACCCTTTGGTACGCCTTCTTGGCGTTTTCAAACTGCACGTGACGGTGTTAATTTTGGGGGAGTTCTTTTAAAACCATAAATGTCAAGGGTAACCTACATCTTTTTGTTGTTCGTGAACATGTCCAATCTGGAACCAAATGTCCTCCTCTGTGAGAGGGCGTGGCGGATCCTGGACAATGAATTTGAAGCAGTCCAAGCTCTGAGAGAACTTCTGCTGTTGTTTATAAATTATGCCGAGGCGGAAGTAGATTTCGTTTGCCTTATCAAAGTTCCCATCCATTCGCATGACCTGGGAGAAGGCTTCTTCTGCATGTTCGAGGGAACCGTATCGGTCATACAGAATACCTATGCCATACCACAGCTTCGGTTCTTTAGGGTCACGGAGATGGTAGAGAGCTTGCTGGTACGCTTGGTAAGCTTTCTGTAAATCGTCCATCATGAGATAACAATGACCTGAATGGGGATATGTTAGCAAACATTCATATGTGAATCGTGCGAACGGTGGCATGCATACCAAGTGAGCCCCAAACTTCACCATTATTGGCATCGATATTCAAGATAGCCTGAAGATACTCAACAGCCTTGGGAAATTGTTCCCGTGTTCGTAATATATGAGAAATGCTTTCCATTGCAGGTATCGAATAACTGTTCTGTCGGATAGCGGATTCATATGCATCCATTGCACCGTCCAAATTTCCCATCATCTCAGCAATACTCCCTAGAAAGGCCGAGAACATATAGTTAGCCCTGTGGCCAGATTTTCCATAATATGTGGCGAGATCCATCAAGCAAGGCTTCGCGCTAATTGAGATGTTTATGTATAGGGTTTGTAAAAGGCGGGAAAAGACTTACCAATTTTCAGCCAAACGGTCTCGTTAAGTGCACTTAGCTGATGGGAAGCGCTGGGTTTTCCACCGGGGCCGCCCATTGGAGGTCCGTGACCATTAGGCATGGGCCCTGGAGGTGCATTATGGGGGTGATGAGGAGAGGTTTGAGGAGGACCAGACATTGCGACTGCGGCGCGATTCACGCGCGTGGTAAGAGGAGAGGCCTGCACGGTTTCGAATTCCTAAGGATACAGAGAGGGAAATGATAGATGTTACGGAATAGCCGTGGACAGTATTCTCGGTTTAAAGTGGCCTCTCAGCCAAGGGGATTATCGTGGTCCAATATAATCAAGATCACGATGTGAGGACAGTATGTTTCTGCTCAAAACGCGGTGAGAAGGTAGAAGGTAATGGTGTGTCGTGAATAAAAGGTACTCAAGGTCGAAACGAGTTTGGAAGATCGTTGATGGTTGAGGGCCAGGATATGACAACGTGCGAGATGCGTGATAGACGCCAGACAGACAGAAGATCGAAGATCGTGGTATGGCTGTGGTGGCTAAGGAAACGGTATCCCACTCGATAAGATGGTAAACGTGATGAGCCGAATTGCGATGATGGTGACGCAAAGGGGAAGGGAAGGGGGAAGGAAAGAAGGAAAGAAAAGACGCAGACAAAGGGTCAGGTTAACAAAGTCGAGTCGAGGTGATAAGAAAAGGACTTCGCGAAGGAAGAGAAGAGAAGAAGAAGAGGAGGAAGAGGAAGAAGAAAGTTAACAAGGGAGAGGGAAAAGGCGAGGTTTTGGATGGCGGCAAGGAATTGAGTGGACAGGGAACCGACTCGGCTCAAACAACAACAGCGCAAGGACCCGCTGCAATATAATGACGGAATAAATTTGGTAGGTACCAGAGCAGGAACAGAAAAGAAGAAAAAAAAAAGAAAAGAAAAGAAAAAAAGAAGGAAAGAGGAAAAAAGTGATCGGATGGTCGGAAAGGTTGGAGGAGGAGAAGATAGATTGTTTGATAGTTGGTTAGTTTGGAACCGAGGATGATGTTGGTGATGTATGTGATTGATGATGGATGTCGATGTTTATGTGAGGAGGGAAGGTGCAGTAGGGCTGAGTTTGAGATTGAGTTGGCTGAACATGTAACTGTCAATGATGTCCTGTTGGATAGATGGATGGATGTACGAGGACGAAGATGACGAGAACAAGGACACGACACGACACGGTCTATGATGATGAAGATGATGATGATAGGCTGGATGTAGGTAGGTAGGTAGGTAGGTTTGAAAGAAGGAACAGATGGTTTAGGCTTCGGGTTTACCAGGAAAAACAATTACACGCTCATAAAGTGACGCTTATCAACCGAAGCTTTTGTTCTTATTAGGAACGGGGTGTGTGTGGCTGGCAGGCTGACTGACTTACTGGAAGCAAGCAAGCAGACGAGCAAGGGCAAGCAAGACGAGACAAGTGAGTAAGTAAATTTAAAGTAAAAGTAAAGCAAAGTAAAGTAAAGTAAAGTTAAGTAAATGTATGTCAACTTTAATCTGGTGCACAGGGCAGACAGACGAAACGATCTACAGACACGGGTGTAGATGATTAACTTCTGGCGAGGTAAGTGGCTCGCATGAAGAAGTTTAGACTTCGAGTGGATGAAAGAAGGAAGGAAGGAAGGAAGGAAGGAGAGAGAGAAAGGGAAAGAGGGGAGATCGTGGTGATGTTGATGATGGTGGTGATGGTGATGATGATGATGATGATGATGATGATGTGGTGGTGTTGATGGTGGTGATGACGAAGAGAGATGGGAAAGGAGGAAAGGAAAGGAAAGTGAGAGAGGAAAGAGGGAGAAAAGAAGAAAAAAGAAGACGACGACTGATCAATTACAGCAACGAGTAAGGATAGTAAGTATACCAGTAGAGTTAGATCCCGAGAGAAGAATCAGAAGAAGCAGAAGCAACGAAGGACTCGAAAAAAAGCACACATGAATGAACGGGTAATAATCACAGCCTAGCGTTTAGTGCACTATAACTGATATTTCTTATTCCAGATATTATTTGCTAGTCCATATAATCTACTGATCACAAACCAGGACATGTACACTTATAGTCCTATTGTACATAAGTAGATACATTATATATTTAATGTAATGTATGTACATGTATGTGATGTACTATGTATATGATGTACACTATTGGTATCACGGTCATGCCCGCCCGCCGCCCTCATGGTTATCAGCGAGTCAGATTCCAGTTTAAACTTGGGAGCAGAGAAGGAAAGAAATAAAGAAAGAGAAAAAAAGGGCCAAAGGGCAAAAGACAGTGGAAAAAGAAGAGGAAGAAGAAAAAAAAAAAAAAAAAAAAAAAAAAAGAAAATGGCAGAGAGAGAGAGCCTGCAGTAGTTTATTTGACCCCAGACCCAGAAGTTTAGTTAGTTAGTTTAGTAACTTAAGTAATGTATGTACAATATGTATGTCGATGTATCCCCATGCTTGCTTCTTCGGTATTTTATTTTTATTCTTTTTTGTTTTTTTTAGTAAATTTCTTTTTCTTCTTTCTGCTCCCCATTCTTTTTGTCTTTCCCATTCGTATTTGCTTCTTCCTTCCTTCCTGGCGGGAAGCTCTTATTTAAGAGAGATCATAAAAAAAGTAATATGGCGCACGCGGGTGTCCAATGCGGAAAAAGCAAAGGTCCGAACTTACTGTTACTTACTTATTCGACTGTCGTTCGACTAGGCCCAAAGATGGCTGAGGGTGGAGAAAGAAGGATGTTCCGGAGGAAAAGGTTAAGGGTGTAACGATTGCCTGCATCTGCTCAGAAGGTTGAACCTGCGCTTGGCAGTTTCTCTTCTTCTTCTTCTTATTCTTCTTCTTCTTACTCTCATTCTCCAATATAGTACTTACTCTAGATACTTTCCCGACCCGAGGCACATCACGTCGGCATACATACACACACACACACACACACTTACCGACATATAACATGGGAATTGGGTTACATACTATATGTATATAAATAGTATATATATAAGTACTCAAGTACATCGAGTAAAGTAGGCTCGACTCCGCGATACTGTCTGCATGTCAATGTCTGAGCGACGGATGGATTACATCCATTCCCCCCCCTCCCAAAAACAAAAACAAAAAAAGCCTGCGCTATATAAATGAAAAAGCAAACGGCGTAGCAGAAACCATACCCAGAAACATGGGGATGGCTAATCCACTGGCTCTCCCGGGTGCTTCGTCAGGTCGCAGAAGCAAAAACGGGAAGAATAATCTTCGACGCTAAGCTAAGGATCTTTCCTGCATGTTATGGCTTAGTGAGAAATGCAAAGATGGGGTGTGGAATAACCCTCGCTATTACGCACATGCAGACCGTACTTCATCTGTGGTGGTGGTGGTGGTCTTCTATTTCTTTTGGGAGTTTCTTTTCTTCCTCCGCCCTTGTTCGAACATCGGCTCCCTCGCCCTTCAGTCCAAAAGTGGGCATCATGGAATGTCCACCCACACACCTTGACCAGGCTGAAGGGATGGGCCCCACTCAGATTAAATGGACCGACCCTTCTCCTTGCTTTTTTTTGTCTTGTCTGTTGCTGTTTCCTTGCGTTCGGTTCTTCGCCAGTCAATTGGTCGTTCGTGTCAGTCAAACTGACAGAAGGGGCACAGTTCCTTTTTCTTTTTTTTTCTTTTTTGCTTCTTGTTCGTTTTATTTCTTCCTTGTTACTCCAAACTCACATATCCTTCCAGGCGGAACTTCGGTCATTCTTTCGCGCAGGACAGATCGCATTTGGGGGTCCTCCTTCCCCAATTGTCTCAAGAGAGGGGGGCGACCTGGACAATCGTATACTTATTGTATGTACCCTCCACCCTTCAGTCCAAGCCTCGATCTTTCTTCCACAATCTCATAACCGAAAAAAAAACCAGTCTTAACAGAGCATCATATAGTATTCCATACCACTACCTAACCCATGTCGACCTGTGTGTGGACTGAGGACTGTGTACAGTGTATGTGCTTACAATATTCCTTATGCTAACGGCCGGCCGGAAAACTTCCAGGCAGATATATGATGGTCCGAGATGATGATTGTTTTACTTTTACTTCGGATCGGTTCCCTGAGATCAAAAGTCAACTGATAATCCACCAGAAACCCAACCTGGTGGAGATTTCCCCGATAGTTTTTTTTCCCTCTGGTCATTTTAGTGGATGGACGTGACTTCTTCCCTAGTTTTAAGCCTCCTGATGTGCCCTCCACACCAGCAGATGGCGAGGGGGTACTGCTCCCGCAACCTTACCTGCCTTGGTCACCACCGCACAAACCTCCCAAAGAAAAAGCAATATTCAAACGTCTCAGGGTTAAGTAACCCATAGCAAAAAAGCAAGTTCACAAATGTGGATACGGTGCCAACATTTGGAGAAGAAACTAGCACATTGCTTCTTCTTCTCGTGTCCGCTGCCGGGTGGGTAAAGCCTATGTATCCCAGATCACGTTAGTGCAGCGTAGTAAGAAGCATACGCGAAACCCAGTCGCTGGTAACTCTGTCATGCTTTTTTGCCCCCTTCGTTTGTTTCTTATCCTTATGTAGCCTTTCTCTTTTCATTATTTTTATTTTTTTTATTTTCATGTTTACTTTTATTGTTTATTCTTATTCTTGTTCTTATTTTATTTTTTTTGGTTTTACAACCCTCCCGCATGCGCATGCGCCGATGACAAATGGATCATGCTTCGTTGCTAAAAGCCGGCCAGGTATCAATTGAGATAAAGTAGGTACTTACATACCATGTAAGTACTTACGAGGTAGGTACATTACCTTCCCATCGCTACGAGGTACACGATATAATCAAGATCCGAAAATGACGATACTGTCTGTACCTCGTACTTTGATATGCAGGCATCTACATCCAACCCACGCCTAGCTAGACTCCGCACACACCCTACCGAGGCATTTAAACGTCATCTCCCGAGTCTTTCTCACCTGGGTAATATATCACAAAATTCTTCTGCGTTTCCAAAATTCCTTCTTCCCTTTTATCCATACATCCTTTCCCTCTTAGTGTGTGATCTCGAAAAGATGACCATGGGAAGAAGGGGGGAAAAGGGAAAAATAACATAAAAGGGGACTGCTACCACATTTTGGCGAAAGCAAGATCTCCAAGATCCTTGCCAAGTACATACATATCCTTGCCCAGCTCCGGGTGTAATCTTTGGCCCCAAAGAATGTGAATAAACATTGGAAAAGCAATTTGGATATAAAGTATATATGTAATCGATGGCAAGATCCGAAACCGAAGCAGGTGAAATCTCACGAGAGGAGAAATGAACCCTCCCACCCCCTCCCCCTTCGCGATCCCGGCGACGAGCGCCTCGCAGATAATAGATGAGGGAGCCATAACCTTAATCACACTTTCTCCCTCTCACTCTCCCCCCTTCTCATGTCCGTTTTCTAATCTACTAGTATAAGTTTGGAGTTTTATGCGTGCGGCGTTCTACTATAGTCTGTATTAGTTAATATTGATCAAGCCTCAGCAAGCCTTATCCTTATACACTACGCTCAAAAGGGGAATCTGCATTATGTCGGCTACTGTGGACGGCGGTCTGATCTGAGTCTGAGTCTGGGCGGTTCAACTTTTTTTACTTAAAAAGTTAAACCTGCGTAAGGGGAAAAAAAACCCGCTATCGGAATGTTTGGGCGTTCGTTTTTTTTTGCTCTGTCCGCCGCCGCCTCAGATCTTCCATTCCAGACCATCATCCCATTGTTCACTACAAAAATCAAGTTAAAACATACATGTATTAGAGAAAAAAACGAAAGAAAGAAAGAATAAGTAGATGACAAAACCGTCCTCCAAATCCTTTCCCTTGTCATCCGAAATACCTCTTGATCAATTGGGAGGAACCCCATTTTTTTCGCATCTCCGGTACGGGACGGGTTTTGAACCAACCAAAAAAAAAAAAGGTTAAAATGGAAAAGGGCGGCATGCGCGCGCGCCCTTACCTACCCCATCAATCATCATCATCCCTTCCTTTTTCTTTCTTTCTTTTGAACCAAACTTGAACAGAGGGTTTGTGCGCTACAAGCGAACTATCGCGAGGTGGTGCCTGTTGAAACTTAACTTAACTAGAGCCAAAGGCAAAAAACGCCAGAGTGGACGGCTTGCATAAAAATCTCATGACCAAAAAATTTAAAACGCCTACCAGGAAAGAAAAAAAACAATATAATAGTATTAATAGTAATAATAGTACCTTAATATCGGATCAGATTTCAATCTCATCGAGAAGTTATATTTTACCGGTCCCTTGAAGTTATATCTTTAAAAGATGGGGGTTCATGTTATTGTTTTTGTCTACTCTGAGACCAACCAGCCAGCCAGGCCAGCCCGGCCAAGATGACCTCGAACTCTCAGGTTTGTTCCACTCTGAAAATGTGATCGAACGGAAAAAGGTCTGCAACATATACGGGGAAGGGGAATGTAGAAACACACTGCAACGACTCAGATTGACAGAAGTATGCTAAAACCTTAAGTTTTATGAGATCTCCAACCCTGTAACAAACAGTTAACTTCAGGGTTGGAAAGGAAGAAGGCAGAAAGAAAGAAAGAAAGAAAAGAAAAACGTCGTCATATCAGTTGCATAAAATTTTATAGAGAGAAGCAAAGGGGAAGAAGAAAATAACAGCAAGGAATAGGTACATGTACTAGGTTTCTCTGGTTATACAACATTTTGTCGTTTGACGATTATTGCATACCGCTACTAGGTAGTATACTACTGTGTACATACTCTTACAGTCAGCCTTTTCTCATTTGCTTTTTGAAAAAAGAACCCTTGAAAGACCATTTGTTGGAAGAGACGAGGGGGGGTACTGACTTACATCCACCGACGAGCGTCTGTTGCAGGCTGCATGCGAACAACCGTTCCTGGCGGTGAGATGCCTCCGCTGCTCTCCGAAGCACCCCAGGACGACGAATGAGAACGATTCGGTCCCTTCGTCACATTGTTTTCCCTTTTGCGAGGATCTGTAAACGTTAATAGAAACGACTGGAGTTGGACACATCGCTAGCTAGCTATAGCTACTAGTTATAGTACACCAAGCCATTGCAAGGCTAACGGCGGCGTTTGAGCTGAGGCTACCAGAATTTACAAAGCGTCTATCCATTTGAGTATCCACTTCTTCTTTTTTAAATTTAAAAATTCCTTTTTGTTGGCAGGTTCTATTTTATACTCGAAGGATCGGGTGTCAGAACCAACTCTGATGTCCTTGCCTCCAACAGCGTTTTTTTCTCTTCTGGACAACTACTCCGTATCGCGTCTTCCGGGACTAGCTGTTGGTTATATTGTAAAACCTTTTTATTTTTTGACTTGGACAGCCACCACCATCCGGTTCCGATAGGGGAATAAAAGATAGGTATTAGTCGAGATGCTATGTTATAGGTGGACCGACTCCAACATTTTGTAAAACAAGTGCAGTGGCATCCGTCGAGCCATATCGTCGCAGTAGGAGGTACCTAGGTAAGTACTTTTGTTAATTAATCATGTATGAATCCAATGTAACAACATCGGTATCAGTAGCCTCCTACGATATAATAAGCCCAATATTATATAATATCGCGACGAACTCTGGATACTTTTATACATCCTTATATAAAAAAAATATTACCCGAAGGACAGTAAATCCGAAGAAATAAGCTTATAAGCCTTAGTTAAAAAGACACTTTGCAGTCTTACGTATGTAACCGTCGAGAGACAGTGGATCTCCCCTTCCCTCCCCCCCCATGCATGCCATACATAGTACATCCATACATCCATCACCACCATCCTTTCCGGCTGGCAAGTCCTGTACCCGCAATATCTGCGCCAAACAGTGTGGCCAAGTTGGGGGAAAAAGCAAAGGGCTGGAAGGGCAACCGGCTCTTTTTTCTCTGACTTCGCTTGAAGGCCAAATCATGAAACAAGGCGGTTGCTTGCTTTTGCGCACCTTTCTTTTCTTTTTCATCCAACCAAGAGCTGCTTTTTCTTTTCTGTTTGGTCCTGTCCTGTCCTGTCCTGTCCGTGACCTTCTTCTTTGGCTTTTTGCTTTTGGCATGGGGAATTATGGGCTCTGCTATGAGAAAAGAAGGACCCACCCGGGTCTGGGCTTCCTGGTTGGCTGGTGGAGCAGCAATGCTCTCAGGTTCCTCACCTTTGCAGCGTGTGTCGCTGCTAAAATTACACACAGCACACCTCATGGGAAGGCATTTCCCCATGATTTCCCACCCCCTTCCTGTCGTTCCTATTCGACTGGGGCCATTGGCAAGTCGAAACATTGGCGTTTAAGTGCGTGGTTTGTCTGTATGTGTGTATGCGTGTGTGTCTTTCTTTGATCTCTCCCCAGCCCCAGTCCACTTTACGAGACATAATCGAGATCCTGTCAAGTGATCTACCGGCTTTTGTTATACTACCATGATTGTACATACATACATACTTACTTACTTACTGACTTACATACATACATAAACCCCCCAGCTGCATGGAATATTGGCCGATGAGCCAGATGCATAAACTCAATTGCTACTGGGCTCTTTTTGTTTTTTTGTTTTGTTGGCTGTCAACCTAACGTGGGAAGATTGAGAAAGGACTACCCGATCACGGAGCTCTCGCTAGGACCGCGCGTGGTTGGGGGTGGACTCGAATCGATGCCACCTACGTCCTCGTACATGGTATCATGATTCAGATATTCGTCCTTCAATTGAGGCGAAATCAGCTGAATGTCCGCTTTCTCAAGATAATATATAATTTTAAAAATATTTTTTTTAATAAAAAAATAAAAATAAAATGGCGATATAACCCGCGATATACGGTGAGGCAGACTGCACTTCGGATGCCACGTCATATTAAGCTTTGGGGAAAGTGTCTTTACTCCAACATTGGCTCCGAGTCTCAAAAGTTATCTAATCGATCTTATCACGGGAGATAATCTATCCAAAGATCTACTGGTCGGACCTTCCCCACTCCGAGATGTGTTGCTGTGTTGTCCTGAAATTACCACGTGATACTAAATTTGTTTGATAACATGGGACTGTCTTTCTGAAATGGGAATGGTGCACTTTCAATGGCCATTTGAGCAAGCCCTCGAAAAACGTCCTGGGTTTGGCGACAACAACGAAATTTTTGTATGGGTGTGTGGATATAGCGTCGACTTGGATTCAAGAACTTCATCAATCAACCACCGATACTAACATCACAGGAATCGACACCCGACAACAGTCAAGATGTCTCACGTACGTCTACATATCCAATTCCTTTCCAAAGCCGTCTACAGATAGTTGAATTCGGGTTAGATTCTGTTTTTCAGAGAGCTTGAGCTAACTTGTGATGGTCATTTTTAGAGAAAATACGTATGTGCCCACAAATCTTCAGAATCGACGATATCTTCGACCTTTGAACGAACCGACAAGCTGAACGATGATTTTTTTTTGGATATATAGGAAGCTCCTCGCCACGGTTCCCTTGGTTTCCTTCCAAGGAAGCGTGCTGCCCGACACAGGGGACGTTGCAAGGCTTTCCCCAAGGACAATGCTAAGAAGCCAGTCCACCTCACCGCTGCTCTTGGTTACAAGGCCGGTATGACCACTATCGTCAGAGATTTGGACCGACCTGGTGCCAAGATGCACAAGAAGGAGATTGTTGAAGCCGTCACCGTCATTGAAACCCCACCAGTCAGTAGCCTTTTTTTTTTTCCGACTTTGAAGAATTTTTTCATGGTTTTATAGAGGAGTTTGGAAGCTCATTTTTGCTCGTTTAGATGATTGCTGTCGGTGTTGTCGGCTACATTGAGACTCCCCGCGGTCTCCGATCCCTCACCACTGTCTGGGCCGCCCACTTGAGCGACGAAATCCGACGAAGATTCTACAAGAACTGGTACAAGTCGAAGAAGAAGGCTTTCACCAAGTACGCCAAGAAGCACTCCGAGACCAACGGCTCTGCCATTGAACGTGACCTTGAGCGCATCAAGAAGTACTGCACTGTTGTCCGTCTCATTGCCCACACCCAGATCCGCAAGACCCCACTCAAGCAGAAGAAGGCCCACATGATGGAAATCCAGATCAACGGTGGCAGCATCGCTGAGAAGGTTGACTTCGCCAAGAACCTCTTCGAGAAGCCAATCGAGATCCCATCCATCTTCGAGAAGGACGAGGTTATCGATATCATTGGTGTTACCAAGGGTCACGGTTTCAACGGTGTTACCTCCCGTTGGGGAACCAAGAAGCTGCCGAGAAAGACTCACAAGGGTCTCCGAAAGGTCGCTTGTATTGGTGCATGGCATCCTGCCCACGGTATGTTTGACGTTATCTTCTATTTTTTATTTATTTTTAATAGAGAATGAATGAGAATCTAATAAACTATTTTAGTTCAATGGACTGTTGCCCGTGCTGGTCAATATGGTTACCATCACAGAACCTCGGTAAATCACAAGATTTACCGTGTCGGTTTGGGCTCGGACCCCAACAACGCCTCCACCGAGTACGACGTTTCCAACAAGACCATCACCCCAATGGGTGGTTTCGTCAGATACGGTCCAGTCAAGAACGACTTCATCATGATCAAGGGATCGTGCCCTGGTGTCAAGAAGAGAGTCCTTACCCTAAGAAAATCTCTCATCACCCACACCAGCAGGAAGGCTCTCGAGAAGGTTGATATCAGTAAGTTTCCTATTTTAATCAAAAAAAAAATGTATCAAATGAATCAAAACCCACTAACAAATACTTCTAGAATGGATCGATACCTCCTCGAAATTCGGTCGTGGTGGCTTCCAGACAAGCGAGGAGAAGTCCAAGTTCCTTGGAACCCTCAAGAAGGATGTTGCTGCTTAATCTTTCTCCTGTCTTTTGCCTACCACCTCTTAATGCCTTACTTCACGTTTTACCCCCACTTTATATATCATCGTCTGTAGTCTCGTTTTCCTTTGGTATGTTCATGCTCAGGGAGTTTTTATGCATCTCTTATTCCCTTGTATATTTTTTACGGCGCCTTGTCGTTGGGGCGACAGTCAACGACACTCTCTCTCACGAATCGAACACCTCAAGCCGGTATATTGGCTTTTTCTTCTGTATCTTCCTTCCTGTCTCTGGCAGTCATCGTACTAGCTTGGAATAGATGATTAAGATTATATTACGTGAAACATCCCCAATTAAAAAAAAAAAAAAAAAAAAAAAAAAAAAAAAAAAAAAAATCCGGGCCTTTTTTTTGAAACCCGGTTTTTTTTTTTACATAAGAAGTTAAACGTAGACGTAGAGACTGAATCAACCCCCGCCCAAAAGTAAGACCGTGCTCAGAACCGGTACAATGAATAATTGCTGATTGATATATGTGGGTTAACTAGCTGGGGGTTAGGCAAAGTAAGTGCTTAGTAGTCTCGGAGCCACTTAATTAGCATTGACGACCGCACTGTCGTTTTCAGCCCTGGAGGTTAAGCCAAAGGTGCCGCATATGCATCGTACGTCACAAAAACCAACAATGGCTCATTGCATTCCCCTATCCCGTCCCCCTCCCCTTCCACATCCGTGAACAAGCCCACTAGCCACCTTTTGAAGCCGAGAACAAGGCCTGTTTTTTTTTGTTTTTGTTTTTTTAATACGCAGGATGGCTTCTTCACCGATTTGCATTGCGATTTCAGGTTTGTGTTACTTACCCCCCCTCGGATATATATGAGAGGCGGTGGTGATGGTTGTGAATCTAAATTTGCCATTTCCCCCCTTTGCTTGAGCTGGCTTGAGCCGCAAGTATTGCTGATATCGCCAACACTTCATGTGATTGCGATTCTATTATATCGTTACAATTGAAGGACTTGTTGTTTTGTATCCTTGAGATACGACGTTGATATCATATGTAACTTTGTTACGCAAAAATCACCAGATATCGGCATGACCTTTAAAATAAAAAATAAAAAAATAAAGTTCACACCGCTTATAATTTAAGACAATAGAAACTAATCACAAGCTATATAACAAATTCATAGGTCCCTCCTCCTCAGGAAAAACCTCAATATCCCGTCTCCTCCGCGATGCCTTCACTTCAAAGTCTTTAACAAAATCCCCCGCACCGACATGTACGATCCTCCACGCCGATGATTTTTACATCCCGGACTCCGACCTACCAATCGTAGAACTCGGTGGTACGGGTCAAAAAGTTCAGGATTGGGATTGTCCGGAAGCATTAAACTTCCCGGAGTTCATCTCTTCACTTAGATATGCGAAGCAATTCGGAAGACTTCCGGAGTCGCATCAGAGTTATGAGGTTACGCATGCGGTTGGGGTTGATGAGAGTATTTTGAAACTTGTGAAGGATGGTGATGGTGGTGGTGGTGGTGATGGTGGGAAGGAGAAGATTTTGGAATTGGAGAGGAAGGTTGTTGGGTGGTTGAAGAGTGTAGAGAAGGATTTGGGAAGAAGAGTGGAGAGGGTGGTTATTGTGGATGGGTTTTTGATATTTGGGAGTGGTGTTCCTGAGGAGTTGAAGGAGGAGTTTGATGTTAAACTTATGATACGGACGCCTTATGAGAAGGTATGATATCAACATTCAAAACTTTCTATCGACTTGGTGCTAATACTTTGGTTTTACTCCTTTTTCACAGGCGAAACAAAGGAGAGAGGATAGAGCGGGATACACGACCATGGAAGGGTTCTGGCACGACCCGCCAGGGTATTTTGAACTACTGGTGTGGCCGGCTTATGTTAAACAGCATAGTTATCTATTCAAGGACGGGGATATGAATACGGGTATTCTAACAGAGGAGGCATTGAATAATGGGCTTAGGACACCTGCGGCAACGGATTTGGCATTGATGCAGACATTAGAATGGGCTGTAGAAACATTAGAGCAGATTAAACTCAGCAATAAGGAGGCTTTAGAAGCGTAGAGCTCCTTTCAATATAAGAGCACAAGGGCATCGTTTATTATGATACTAGAAGGCGTCGGTATCAGAGGAGGTAGGAATTAGAACAGCCTGTTTGACACTTAGAATGAACTTCAATATCTCAATCCCATTGAATCCAGAATTAATTCCAATGCTTTTATTAGTATTTTCTAAGGTTGCTAAAATTCGCCCGAGGCAAGGATAGGTTGGTATCGATAAAACCATCCAATGCCGTTTCCGTTTTTTGTGCTTCTAATATTCGAGGTTATGCAAATAAATTATCAGTTCTGGCGCTTTGCCCACCAGTTAAAGTTGCCCCCTAGCTGGATACCTCCTCTATTGTTGAACTCTCCGTATTCATTGATGTTATCCCCAACATCATTGGATCTCTCCCCACCTCCTCTCCTCTTAGTTCCGTCAGCTTCACCGCTTTCGTCCTCTTCATACGCTTCTTCTCCGACATCACCTCCCTCATCTTCCTCTCCATGAGTAAAACTGTATTCCCTTTCTGCTTCCTCTTCACCATCAGGATCTTCCAATACAGTCGAGAGCGTCGACGTTATTGAATCTTCTGAATCATCACCCCCTTGCACCCCATCATACCTCTTCCCTCCAATCTCATAATACAACTCTCCAGTTTTGAAATCTACCCTCCTAACCAACAATCTCGGATTCACTTGGTTTTTATAAACCACGAAGGGCACAAAGCAGTCGGTTCCATCCTATAGAATCAACTCATTCTCCGCCTCAAACCCGAGACTATGGAGCTTCTTAGCCTTCTTCTTCTCTCTCTGCTTTTTGTAGGCATTTTCTGCACGTTGAGCGTCGTATATTTCGTCGACGGTTGCTTGTTTCAGGGGAGTGTCGTCTTCCTTATCAAGATCCTGGAGATAGGTAAAAGACGGGTGATTGTTAGAGTCCGCAACGGCTAATAAGGAGGTTCTATGTGGCTCATAGGATTTACTTACGATCTCTCCTAATAATAGAACGTTCTCTCCACGAACGATATAACATCCTCGTGGAACATCGGCATAAAGGTTTTGGGAATATAACCGTTCGATGGTATCCTGGAGCACAAGGTTCGCTAAAACAAGAAATCAAGACGTCAGACCTATATCAGAGAGTCCTTATAGAGCTTGGGTCAAGCTTCCTAGGGGGAAGGTAAGGATATGTTGAGCGAGGGGGAGGTATTTACCGTATTGATCATAACTTCTTAAAGTCCCAATAAGCTTCCGCCCATCTCGAAGCACGATGACAAGCTTCTCTATTAATACGGGAAGGAAAGGGGGAAAGGTGGTCGGTTAGCTTGCATAGCTCCAGGCGACGCCACGTCGCAAACTATATGCCCGATGTAACGTACTATCAGTAAGATCCAGCAGCTGCGCTCCAGTCGTGAAGACCTGTGGAGGCAGCGGTTCCGGGAAGACGCCGGGGACGTCCATTGCCGGCGGAAATCGGGACACCCCGAGGCCCTTTCGGAAGCCGAGAGAGTGGGATTAGAAGAGGAGGAGGAGGGAAAGGAAAAAGAGAAAGGTGTGTGGAGGCGGTGCCTGGAGCCCTTTGGAATTATGCGCAGCCGCCGGGTGTCATTCGCGGAATGGGTGTGTGTTTTGTTTAGAGAGAGGGAATGGTGGTTTTTTGTGAGGTCTGTTGGATTTTGGAACGATTGCTGGGAAACAACGCGGTGGACGGGATGTGTTTTCGAGCGGAAATATTGGTCACTTGGGTACGGGTTTGTATTGTATTTTCGGGTAGAAATTAAATAATACTGATAACTGGGTCCGGTTGCACCTGGAGATCTTACTTCCAGAGAAGCCAGTAGATGCTATTTAAATAATTAATTTGTTATGAGTGTATAAATGCACCGGTAGCAGTTTTTGGCCCGGTTTGTAGCGTTAATCAAATGCGCATTATAATATTAATGCCTCCACTGCAACGTATACATACAAAGTTTACAGGCTACATTTGTATCGTACGTAGCCTCAAGGCTAGACTCGGGTGGAGGACGGTGAATTTTTCCTTTTCATACAGCTCGACTACAGGGAGCCGGCTCCGGTCTATCTCTCCAAGCTGAAACGGCTCGCATAATCGACAATGCGAATGTATCATGTGCACTATTCAAGTTCAACAAAATAGCTTTCGACTCTTGTGCCTTAAGCTTGTCTGCAGAAATAGCCTCTTCCATGCTGACATATAGCTGCTATTAAAGCCAAATTATAACAAAATTAGTTTTATTTATTTCATCAGTTAAACGTAAACCATGGTACCAACCGGCCGGGGAGCTTTGGCGCTGAAATTTGTAACTTACGATTTGTGCTCCATCCACGTTTGCAAGGCACGCATCGATGTTATTCTCAAACTCGTGGAAATATGGCGCCTTTTCTAGGCCCTTGAGGGTAGTTCTCAAGGATACAAGTTTTCCAAAGTATTTGCATTGCTTTTCACAGAACTATGCATGTTGCGAGTCAATTGTTAGCTACAGTTTCTCCTGAATACAGTTTTTTCACTAAAGTCTTACCGATTTATACGCTTTAGCAATTTCTGTACTTTCATGTTCGCTAAGAGGGGACTCTGCCCAATATTTTTCAAACTCGTCCGCATACAATGAAACTTCGTCTGCGCCTGTGTTCATCATATTCACTGTAGAAAGCTTTTGCCCCCCCCCCCCCCCGATTTCCAGTCAGTCAGTTTATTAGTACTTGTGTTCTGTTTGTTTATGCATAATAGCTTATTTCTGAGGGTATGTAGAGAGAGCACAAACCCAAAGTGGTATTTCTCCTGCATTAAAATCTTCTATGCTGGAGTATTTTATATTGCCAATGTACCGCGCATTTTTGTTATAAATTCCGCCCCACCTCTGTAGAGCTAATATTAAATCCCCTGCTGTCGCTTCTCTGGCTTTGATTTCCGAAAGAGCAAGTGACGTCGACGTCGTAAACGCCACGAAGATTGCTAGTTTCTTTATAAGCATCTTTGTGGATCTAAATATGGTATATGGCCTTCGATAATTTTGGAGTGAATTTTGTAATGTAGTTTAAAATTTGTCGACAGGTTAATTGATTATAGCATAACACCAAACGTTTTCAACTATTTCCTGTACTATACCTTTGGGTTTCCGTCTATTTGATTTTATATGCGCATGATGGGGTGGATCTGTATACTTTGAGAGGCATTTGCTGTTTTTTCTCTGTATAGGCTGGTGATAGAATTAGGCTGGTCTTGCGCACGTGGTAGTAAGTCAAACATCTGAAGGACGGAAGATATACACTGTGATGGTCATATGATCGACTATATTGCCGATATTCAACTACTACTCTGATGCTGCCGTCTCGAGTGGCCTGTAGTAAGATATTACTGTTGATCATGATGGGATATGTACAGGATAAATTGTGGCCGTGTGGGTGTTTTCACGGAAGTATGTAGAGCTTAATCTGATTTGTCCAAAAATTTTATATAGATTAAACGCCGATGGGGTACAGGGAGACACTGAAGATCGATAGTTCTCGTATTGCAGACGTCGTCCACATGATATATACTAGTACTCTTTGAATAGTCTTTTTTTGTCTGTTATATATATATATATATATTCTAAATGATAGCACTATCTTTTTAATCAAATAAACCAATACCGAACTCATCCGAGTCAATGCCTAGGTACCATTCCATTGAACGGTAGTATTGCTGACACAAGTCCTAAACCGTTCTTGGGCTTTATTAAAATTTATCATTGATTGAGTCAAAGCAGTGTCGGAGACGCTAAAGGTAAAAGTATCCGACAGTCGCGTATAAATCCTCTATACACCCGGGATTTGTAAATCAGATCATTTTTCATTCACAGTCGTCATCCAACTCCTCATATGAAGCTGGCATCACGAAAAAGGGGGGGGGGGGGTTACTCACACTTTGTAGGTTGTCGATATCAGCAATCCACGGGATTATTCCGCGATAGCCCGCTAGTTGAGAAGAAGTGGTTAATCCCATCCTTGATGGGACCGCTGCTAGCTGGTTGAAGAATTGGCATTGGGAATTCGAAAGCTATATTTTATTTACAATTAAGATGAGATTTTTAGTGTTAGCGTCTCTGCGTGAGGAAGTACTTAAAGTGGAGTGATAGATATTTGACATACACCTTCAAATAACTTGGTAAATTGCTTGACCGAATCCTCAGACATCGCCGTAACATTTGCAGGCGGTCCGTTGAAATAGTAAATGAAAGTAGATAGGTTTATATTGTCGTGATCTAGCAGGTCCATTATACTCTTTTGAATGCAAATTATATTGCGTGTTAGTCTATCTGTAGGCTGTAGGCTGTCCATCGGCCACGTTACTTGGAATGAATCATATTAGTAGGTACTTACCAGAAGAGTACCCTTCGCCTCTAAGGATGCGGGTCCTTCTGATTTGATTTTGGCCGGGTTTCGCAGGTTTACATTTCCCATTGCATACCCGTATGACCGTTGGGTATCTATCAGGGTGGTACGGAGGTCGAATTCGGATACACAGAGTCCCGAGATGAGTGATGGGAGGAAGACAATTGTCACCACGGGCGATATGATTGGCGTTAGTTGCATTTTTTATGATGCTGGGGCGCCTGTGTATTTTGATAATATAATATGGGCTGTTTGGAGATTTTTTCGGCGGCATGTAAATACAATTTGAAATGTACCCAGGTCGAGTGTGAGGACGGCATAGAAAGGGAATCTTGGGGATATTCATTCTCACGAGCATAATGTTAGGATCAACCACCCGAGTAATATTAGGTAATTACGGCGGTTCAACAGAGTAGGGTACGATTCATGATGATCCAAGGTTTGAATTGATCTAATTTTCACGAATCGACGTGCACAATGCCTATGGAATCTTAGTAAATTGGCTCCCTTGCTGTGGTGTATCCTTTTATTGTGATGTACGACAGTGCCGACGTGGAAGATTTCTGTTTTTTCAATTAATAGAATAAAATCAAATATATGTAATAAAGAAGTAAAAAAACGTCTCGGTGAGGCTTTGTATTTCTTGACAACTATATGCACAAAAGCATTCAGGACCAGGGTCACGCTCTCCTACAGTTTAACACGCAAGTGGGTATCAAAAATTGGGTGATCTCAGTCATATATTAAGAGACTGAAGCCTAATAGAAACAACTGTCTTTTATTTCAATGCAAGGACGAATGTAAGATCTGATCCACGAGTATTCTGTGTCTATGCTAAGGGGCCATTTTATCGTAAAGCAATGAAGTTGGCCAGGCATCATCACTCGCCCCATCCATGAAAATTCTCTTCGCGGGGATATGTAACATGACACAGACCCAGCAACCGACTGCCACACGCGGGATCTGGAAAAATCGAGTTCCCGGCCGGAGTTCTTGACTATTTTGGAATTTGTGGCGCCTTGTAGACTTGTGCCTGACCATGCAGCGACAGTTGGGGTCATCGTGGGGCACCCGCCTGTGCAACGTCGTCACGGATGAAGAGCCGGCCTTGTAAATAGTAGCAAAAGCTCCTTTCTCAGGCAGTTGCCCTTACAGAGGTGCCTCAATTACTTCGCAACGCTGATAGAAGGGATGGCCTTTGTCTTTATGGAAGTATAGCGCCTCAAATCCAGCAAGTCGGTGAGTTTATATACCTCCAAAGTCAACAATCGATTCAAATGACTGGTAACGTTCACGATTCGACCAAAAAACCAAACTTGAGGTAGGAGTTTACTGCGCATTCAGGCCTAGCTTAGAGACTACGCTGTTCGGAAGTGGTCCCCTTGACCAACCTTGTGAGGTATCATCTGAAACGGTTTTAATCAGTTACCGTCACTGTGAAATCTCCAAAACCGTGATTCGAGCCGAGAGAATTTGCGCTTCCAAGAGCACGCGTCTTTGTCCCAACAAAGCCGCGCCTATTACGCCCGGTTCGCCCGCGACCAAGCCAATTGTGTTTCATGGTTTTTGCCAGTTCATCCATCTTCGCCTGCTTATCATCGTTCGACAGAATCGATGCTAAAACGCTAACACATTGCAATACCCGACCAACGGTTTCTGTAACATTTGGTAAAGCATCGAAGTCGAGTTGGAGTTTGGAGAAGATGGCTGGAGAGAAACAAAATATAAATTAGCTACCGATCCGGCCAGGATTGACTTTTATGAACACTCACCATGTAGTCGGTTATAAAGTGGTAGTATAATGTTGTCTCTATAAGCTATAAGAGCCATGCGCCGGAGATCAAGTCTCTGATCCGGCGTTCCCCAGACTTCTCGAGCCCCTCCTAAACCCAAGATAGTTCCATTTCCCTTGAATTCTTGTTGCAGGGGAAGAAAGACAGCCTCAAAATACGGAAGGACGGTGCTAAACACAAAATTCCAGAGTTCAACCAGCCGAGGAATCAGTCGGACATCTGCAAGTTTAGATAGTGTATTATCAAGGAGCGCCATTCCATGCTCTAGCAAGGATTGAATGTCGTCTATCAAAAGAATTGCAGATTTTTTGTCGACTTGATGTTTGATATGGACACTGCATCTCTCGTTAGACGGTATTTTCTTAGAGGATTATGGTCTTAAAACTCACATAACAAGCTTGTTTAGATCTTCAACCGGTGTTCGTAGCCCCTCACCATTAAACAATGGAAGGACCCTGGATTTCAGTAGCGGCCATACTTCTTCGAGCACTTGTTCACCAGCAGCATCCTTATCCTTCCCCGAAACTACTCCTACGACATGTTTGATATCGGCGTTTGTGACTAGTGTCTTCTGGCTAGGATTTACACTACCGGAAACGGGAAAACTTGCGGCAGATGGGCTATTCGGGTTAAAATTATAGATACTCGACCCTTCCGAGACGAGTTTTGAATTGGAATTTGCACTAGATAGCGGCTGATCTTTCCTTCCTCTCAGAAGCAGGTGATGCTTGTGACTATGTGACGAGGTAGGCGGCGAGCTTGAATAAAGAGTATCCGAGATTGTAGAGGTAAAAGACGGCCTTCGGCTTCCATCAGCACTCGATACGGAGGGTATCCTGGGCATTGGTGCAGCTAGTTTTGAAGGGGATGGAAGTGGCTTAACGTCCACTATTTTCATAGCCTGAGCTGATTTCAAAGGTTTTGAGAATATCTTCATCTTGGACTCTTTTTTTTCTTTTTCATATCCGGTAGGCTGATTCTTATCCATCTTCGGCATGGCGGCCAGAGCCGCTGCCCCAGCAGCACTCATAGGCGTCGACGATGAGGTAGCCATCCCTGGTGTCGGTGGAGACGGATCTGACTGCGAATGCTTCCTTGCGGATTCTCTCGCAACAGCGGCAGCAGCAGCCACCTGGGACGTTGTAGTCAACGATGGTTCAAAATATCCAGCACCTTGGTCATGATGCCGACTCTGACGAACTAGCCCGTGTACCGTTGAGACAATAGTATTTGTGGTTGATGTTGAAGAGTCGGAGGAGGAGTCAGCAGACGGTGAGCGGGTAAGAGCTGGAGTCCGCTGATGGGTCCTCCGATGGGGGCCAACAGGTGGCATCGTGGAAGTCGGGTGCGCCCGCTTTTTTTAGTGAATCGCGTGGGATATGGAGTTAGAGCGCGAGTGAGCCAGAACTGGGCGATGAGCAGGCATCTTCGAAGCTGAGGTTGGTAGTGAGCTTGATTGGTTGGCCACAACACCTAACTTAGTCTCGCGCGTGGCTGTCCAAACGGAGCTTCTCGAGCCTACAAACCACCAAATTCCGACTAGATTTCGATATGTACGCTCGTTTTACGATCTAACTTTAAATTCCTATTAAACTAGTTCTAATGACCAATATCCAAAGGTTCGGAGATTTTCTCTCTTCATCGCATATGCGTGCTGCTCTCTCTAGACATCAACGTTCTTGGCTTTAGGCTAGCTCTAGGATTCTAGCTGTCGACCGAGCTATCGACAAGTACATGTCATAGCTATATTATCACCGGTGTTTGTATTAATATAGCTATCACCAGGGATTTCAGGTACAGATATACCTGAATCCGTTCCACTACCATTACATCTGCGGATAGAGTTAGTACTGCCTTGCTGACTAAAACTTATGTGACAAAACTTTAGTACGACCCGGGAGAATATAAACAAATCATCTCGAGGCATATAGGCCCGTGAACTCATAAGCTGACTAAAAATGTTTAGTGTATAGGGTATATAAACTTGGCGATACTGGTTCTTTATGGATCTAACCTGGTTAGACTCCTTGTATCTGACCAAAAGCGAGCTATTTCCCGAAGGTTAATTTATAGCTCTCCATCCCGTCCTCGGTTCCTCGCCTTCTTTGAACCGAGACGTATTGATCAATACAACGCTGGGCTCCCTATTGAATGGGCCGCTGGAAGCATGTGAACATTTATAAAGCTGCCGTCTCGCCAGGCTGCCATACGTCGCAGAAACTCGAGGAGTGATGTCGCTACCAAATCTCCTTAGGTAAAGGACGGGTGCCTAGCTTAGCGAGAGGAATCTACCCGCATGCCCTCTGACACATCAGTGAACATTGGAAACATATTTCAGGAGGTTCACGATCTGTGCGATGCATATAAAACTAAATTTCTAGCGCTTTTTGAGGCCAAAAAAAAGCAGAAGAAGAGGAGGAAGTAAAGAAGTTTGATGGCTTCAAGTCATGAACCTTCCGTATATTCAATCAAGATACACAACGAATTCTTTCATTATCTTTAGTAAAAAAAAAATATGAAAACCCTATTTCATTTTTGCTTAGAATTGATATTAACCAGGCAGAAGTAGAAGTAGAAGTGTCAAGATAGAGGACGCGGACGGGAGGCCCTGTATCGAGATAAGACGGATGGCTGAACAGTACCGTCGGGTAATGCCTCATTAGTGAGACTCCTCCGCTTTCTTTTCTTCTTCTTCTTTCTCCTCTACTCGGATTTTTTCCCTAACATCCATTAGTGCCTTCCCAAGAAGATTTAAACCCCATTTCTGTCGATTCTTTGGTGCATTCACTGCACCATATCCAACCCCCCAGATCCGGTCTCGAGGAGACGCTTCGACCTACCCGACACCGTTAATACTCACTTCGTATTAATTCAAACTTCAGGATCATGTCAAAGACCGAATATGGTCATAAAAGCCGTGGACCTACCAGCTCTTTGTTCCCAGTTTCTAACAGCATCGCCTTCAGCTTCTCGTTTTGTGTGAACTTGTAATAATTCCCCTGCACGACAATCTTGTATCGATTGTTCTCCCAGGTTTCCTCGTCAAAGTTTGGAATAGCACGTCCTAAGGCCTTTATGTCGGCAGGGTGAAGACCTTTCGCAAGAATATCCCCGGTAGCGTCGCTGTCGGGGGCGAAGAGAACTCCTACGGCCATGACAGGAAAGCTTAATCGTCAGAAACGAGGGTTGTCCCGAATTTCTTGCATATAAACATCACTGAGAAAGACTATCCCGGGGCGTCCCCCTTGTAGCTAGAGAACAGCTAGGGTGGATGCACGTGGGTAGGCAAACGAAGCAATCCACAACTGTTTCCCCCTTCTGGATGCATAGTATGTTCGAGAAGTCATCGAAATGGCCATCGGCGATATAGATAGGGATTTTTACCTTTCTGGTGCATCATATACCTATCAGATCGACCGTGTAATAGTGATTATTGGACAAATTAGCTTCCATATGTGACTTTTCATCCTATCGATCTCGCCAACTCCAACAATTGTTCGAGATTATTTCCCGATTTGAGATATAAAATGAGAAAATAGAAGCAGGAGCAATCCGCACTAACTCCGCGACTTCGATCCGATAAGAGCAAAGAATAGACAGTAAATGGAGAAACTCACTGCTCGCAATTCTCATAATCGATACGTGTTCCATCTTCCGAGATGACTGTGAAAGGCGATGCGAACCACTGCCCGAGGTACCCAAACCTTTGCTCCGGTTTCCAAAAGTAAATCCCATTGTCTGTGTCAATTTGCAACTTTTGTGTGTTGTTTGCACTTGATGATGCAGCCATCTTGCCAAATGTCTGGATTTTGCCAAATATCGTTGGATTCGAGGCTACAAATATCGATGGAATCGGATTGAGGTAGAATGTTGTATGTTTAATCAGCAAGTAACGTTGATACTGAATCATCTGCTCTTTATATCCCCTCAAACGCAATCAATACCATGAATTAAAGAGTCATGACCGCGTCGTCGCGTCGAGCAAGTAGTGGGCTAAAGCAGAGATCCCTGTCAGCTGAAGAGGGGACCAGTCAGAACCCAAGTTGATCCTGCAACACAAATATTTGTGGGATTTTGCACCGACGACCGCATGTTAGCTGGTGATCGTTGCCCGGATATCATGACTATGGTTACACACATACATAATTGGATTCTTGTAGACATCGAGTTTGCCTGATATCGATGTAATTTCTTGGATCGGGGTTGCATCTTACCATCATGTTTCCAACTAATCCGGCTAATTCAATTTCGCATATCCGCAACATATTCGAACTCTTTGAAGCTCCTGAAATCGTTCTAGCTGAAGCACCATCTGTTCCGTCTGTCCACGGAGCTGAGAATAATCCAGAACAAAAAGGTTTGAAACATTTATATCTTAAAACTTATAAGCGGCTATTAATTAGCCTTTCCTTAGAAAGGAAATTATTTTTTCTTCACCAAACCGTATGCTAAGCCTCGAGCTCTAATTTCGTGGCAACAATCTTAGCTAACCGCATTTACAACAGCGCTATGACTCGGCTTCTAACACTCCGTTGGTTTCACCACTTTACAGAATTCATTGAATCTATATAAAAGTCGCGAATAAAATAATAACGGAGACTAACTAATGTAGGTACCCGTAGAGAAGCTTCGATGGGAGTTCCATTTTTCATTCTTGAGGATGATGACGTCTGGGAATCGTTTCTCCCCGTGTATATCGGGGACATATCGACCAAGTTTCTGTAGAGCATTAAAAAAACACGCCTTTTTGAAGTAAGATGACTATTGAACGGCGTCACCGGGCTTATTTAGTCTGTTACCGGCTTGTCGGAAACCAATTTTATCATATCTTATATTGTTTTCATCGGAATTTATGCCTTGGGTGTCTCGCAGTTTGAAGATGTGCTCGGAGCTCTCTGCGGCTTGATTCTTTACGAGGGCGAGTGCGACTATTGCCACGAAGGGTTCTAGGTTCGTGAAGTATCAGGCCATAGAAAGTGATACGACTAGCGACCTGAAGGCCGGTTCGCCCAGCCTCGTACCCCACAGCTGAGATCTACTCCGATGTCTAGCGAGTAATTTCAGCCGACCGCGATATCTCGCCATCAGCTGGATGGATGCGAAGCTAATTTTTCGTGCAGGAGTTCTACTTGTATACGAGAATTAGGTAAGGATTATATCATATCGCAATCATCGAATTTTTTTTCGATGGATCACTCTTGGCTTTTGAAAATTTCCCACGAAACAAAAAGCGCATGTTTTCGATAAGCTTCGCAATCCAGAGAACCGGTTAAGGTTTAAGGGTGATTGTTTCGTGAAGGCCCCACAGGTGTACGTATACGACAGAAAGAGAATTGTTCAATCCGGGAAGTTATCGCAATTGTCTGTGCGGAGTGTTTCTTCTAGCAAAGAAGCGGGTAGAGCCATCGTCACATACATTTATGTCGAACAGAATTTCTGTGGGGTGCAGTCGCATAAAAATTAATTACCGGCTGATATAAATCTCAATCTACAGTACAACGTAGGGGCAAAAAAATGTGGAGACGAATTTATAAGTATTATGAGATGGAGGCCAATAGAAATTGCAGTTGAGACGGTTCACCTGATCAAATCCACTCGAGATCCCCGGCTTGTGATTATAATTTACAATGCAATGTCAGCGGCTGGGTTAGTTTACAAGCATAAAGAGCGGACGGGTTGATCCGGCCTCATCATGCCATTCGATAAAAATATTTTACCCGGGGCGTAGGAAAGGATCTGTATTGCGAAAAGAGGGGAAACGAGACTTCTAAATTTCATATATGCATGTCGTCGACACTTACAAGGTCTCGAACCAGTCGGTAAAATAATTAAAACGAAAAAAGCGTGGGCTCACTTAAAACGCATGTTTAGCGAGCGCACGGAGACCTGGAGGTCATAGCATCGACATCCCGCCAGCCCAAAGGGAGTTAAAATATGGCGCACACGGAACAGATCCGAGCATGTTGGTCAGCTAGGAAGGCTTCAGGGAACAAGTTTTGTTCAAACACAAGATACTTCCTATGACGGTAAAGAACTGTTATTTCGTTACAATGATAATTTATCGAAATAATTCAACGTCAAGCTCAGGGCCAGGCCGGGAACAATTGAGCATGATTTGATGTTTAGGGAGCTGGCTACAAGCGAGACCACGTTTTTTACAGACACAATGCAATACTGAGACCTAGTAATTGATTCAGGGCACGAGATGCAGCAACGAATACGGTTTAACACTTCAGTAAATCCACAATGTGACATGCATAACGGGAGAAATACCTTCTTCTAATAACTACGGGACGCATATGCATACCACACTTGTCGAATTAAATTTACGAGTTGATATCTGAAACGAAACACCTTGAGTTGCAACAAACCAATTAGCTGGCGAAGGCTGCCACATTTTATAATTTACTTTTAAAAAAATTCGACGATTGATAAACTGTTATCGGATCTCAGAGCTAATTTTAGGGGTGAAGGCTTGATCTTCGGCATGGAAGGTAACTAGAATCCTAATCGATCTACCAGTTGTCTACTTTGAGCGAGGCCATGATACATTGAAAAGCTACAGTTGACATCAAACGGCCCACAGTCCATACAGGCGGATACCATGTAATTATTTCTTCACGAGAATCTAGGATTATCCCTAAGACGCTTAGGAACCATGATTTCGCATACCAAGTGTAACTTTGGTTCGCTTTTTAATTTTGCGAGTTATCTATGGTTACAATTTCAGTATTGCTGAATTATGCATGAAAAGATGTGTCGATATGCATAAAGGCTGAATTGGAAAATGTCCACCGCAAGTGCGTGCGGGAAAAATACAAGAGGCTTCTTGCAGTTGTTCCCACGCCCGGACCCTCAACGCTATGACAAAAAGTATATCCAGCTTATGTATCTGCCCCATAGGCTGCCGGGACGGCGCACTCAAAATTTTCTCTCTATCTTGGTCTTCAGCTGTTCGAATTGCACTAATTGATCGAGAGATCGATTACGTATTTAGATATGTTACACTATACTTGTGTGATATATATCCCGTTGGTGCAGTGGTATGCTTTAGCCCCAGCACATCGATACATCTTGCCTCGTGGCAGATATACGATAGACCAGGCCTGTTGCTTAAGTGATCGGTTACAAAGAAGAAATGACATAGTAAATCTCCTGGCTTGCACTTATAAACCGGGTGGGTATGGGACCAGTGCGGGTTGTTTTATATTATCCAGCCGCCAATTCACTAGTAAAGGTCACCATTATATTGCAAACTACGAATATATACCCAGAGATCGATCGCAGAATGGTTTCACTTTCATAATTAGACCGACATCTCTCAGTCGACGATTTACGCTGCTGCAGTGTCTTAACGATTGCTATCGATAGTGTGTAAATTGTTGTGCACGTGGAGGATGAGGTATATAGGCTCTGTCCCTTTAAACTCCGCCCTTTAGCTTTTAGCTGGCTGGGGTCAAACCGTACCTGCATTCTACAATGTCTTTCGGATGTTATTCCGCCATAGGAATAGCCTTAGATATAGACTAAAATATTAAATCTGGGAGAAGACACTATAGTTCTTTCGATGTCATACATACTAGTAGAGTAACCGGCCAATCGTATTATAAATTTAACCGGAGAGCTCCGAGAACTCCCCATTGAGGAAATTATTGGTGTGATGACTCTCTATAGAGCTCATGTCGCTGTTCAGCCTGTCTTAAACCTCTTGGATTTTTAGATGGACAGGTTGGGTGGGAACTTGAATGTAGAGAAGAAAAAGCCCTTGGGTATCGCTAGTCATCTGAATCGTGAGCGGGGTGCTGTCGACCGTCGACATACAGGCATGGTATGTATGTAAGTACGGTATCATATATGCACAACAAACTTTAAACCACACCATCGTGAGAATACGTCTTGTCGTCAAAAAACCCCATACATTCACCATCAAAAAAACCATCCGTGTTTCATCTTCAAGTAAATTGCTGCTACCTTAGTTTAAACCATGTTAATTTCTATTGTACCATTCGGCCTAAATATCAACCTCACGTTTTTAACCCACCTTCCAATTCGTCGGTGTTGTATGTGGAAGCGAGGCCGGTTCTACCACGATATTCCCAGCAACCTCAAAGGCCGGGTAGGCGAACTAGGGTCTTCTTAATTGCGCCCGCCTTTCGTTAACATGCATCAAGCAAGAAGTCAGATGCTCAAACCGAAACGAAACGAAAAAAAAAAGCTCCTAGGCGCTGCCTTCGCCCCAAGCCTTGGGTTTTAGTGACTATAACCCAATGTTGCAAGTTGTGGTGCGGTTTAGCACAGCCCGCTCGGCTGGTCCGGAATATCGGATTTGCTTCCCATATCTGCACCTGCAGAAGAGTGTTCCGCTCTCGAGATATGAACTTTTTGAAAAGCTAATGACAAAACCGTTTGTGATAGTTCGGGACAATTCAATCACTTTCTGAAATTTGTTAACTCGCCGCTCTCGCCCTAGGATCCTCGTCTGGTCCAACAATTTTAAAAGTTGTCTGGGGAAATCCGGTCAGGTGGAAACAGAAATGATTTTCAGAGCTCACGGGAGCGATTCTGAATGTGGAACATTGCCAGATATAGCTCTTGAACATCCTAGATTTATCGGAGGACAATTATTCTCCTCGACGTGTCGCATTTCAATTCTAAGTCAACCACTCGCCCTTTTGATATTATCAAGAGCTTCTTTAGAAAAAAATTGTAAAATATGGCCAAATGTCTAACTAATACTATAATATGACCCGATGATGACCATTTGTTCTAATATTAAATGCGTCATATGTAAGTCATTCACGACTTCTTACAGATTAGAAGGTTGACGGTTCTCACCGGCTAAGTGGGTACCTATCCGAGAAGGCATGTTCATATCTATAGAAAATGATAAATTGGATAATGCATGAAATTCGATTGACCACTGGATCAAATACCGATCGATACATTCAATGTTTCGAACTTCCTGTACCTGATTATTTTTGGAGTATCGAGGTGGAGTATTGTGCCTGTCTCTCTTTCATTGACGGTTCCCCACAAACGTGCACACAACGCTAGAAGAACGTATTCGGGAGAAGGAAAGGCGAAAGACGAATAAGGAGTCAAACCATTTGCTCCCATCCCGATCTTCAGGTATTTGGTAGTCGGTTCGATATGATGTACCCTTTGGAGTTGTATCTGTGCCCATTAGTTCGTGCTTAAGCGCCTTTCAAAAGCAAGGATATCTTTGCAAACAATTATTTCGAAAGTCATCGATCCATCGACAGTACTCCCCGCCATGGAGGCGAGGAAACATTGTTTCAAGGATTCGGGACAGCTTAGCGGACATGTTGTTCACGATAAGTCTCAAATCTCGTCTACAGTTGCTTTGAGAGAAAGAATAGATCGCCAGTCTCAGAATCATGCTATTTTGCTGTATGAGCCTGCTCAGTCTCGTACGTAGAAGGCAGTTCGCACCTATCTAAGCATCGATTGAAGGAAAGATAATACAAAATGTTGTGAGCCAAAACCTCCAATTTTTTCTGGTAGGCCACCTCCTGGATTGTTTCAAGCCTGTTAGCTGCAGGTTTTGCATAGTGGCGGCCAAACTTACTAAACGAGGCAGAGCATGCATCTTTGCCCAATTGATCGTTCGAGTTTAGGTCTCTCGTAAGGTCACGGAAGGAAACGGGAACTTCTCGGTGCCTGCTTCATAACCCAAGAAATTTAATATTTTCATTGATTAATATTTTTCATAAAGAAGGTCCTACCTTTTTTTCATAATTCATAATTCATCAATCCTCAGTAATATTATGAAGGGAGTCTGGATGGAGTAATAATACAGCATCTTGTGCTGCTCTGGGCCTGGATGTCGTTCTTGTCCTTAATCTTCATAGTTAGTGTCGTAGATTAACCATTGCCCTAGCTCCCTGCTCCCTGCTCCCACACCTGGCCTTCACACGTCTCAACCGTGCGTCTGCCCATCTTGAAACCCCTTCTCCCAGAACAGCAGGCAGTGAGGAGCCACCCAAACGGTCACCGAATTTTGCTTTTTTTCGCAGGTAGCAAAAAGGAAAAATCCACATCCCAGTGGCCTGGAAGAGCGTTGGCCCGTTTGCTGCTTGCCCGCTTAGCTTCAACTCCAGACGACCTTGACTCTCCCAGAACAAAAGCTGCTCCTGACACGAGGCCCTGGGAGGAAAGGCCTCTGGCTTGTCCTGCACGTTGACAGCCCCCAGCCATGGGAGACATTGCTTTTTCGTTCCCTTTTTTATTTTTCTGGGTTCCTTACTCGATATGGCCTGCAGAAGGTAGGCTTGCTGAGGACGGCCATACCAGTGCAGTGCGGTATCAAACCGTGAGAAGGGGCCATCGTACTATAATCCCGAGTGGACATATATCCACTACTCCCTCCCCACGAACTGCGAGGTGACAGTTTGTTTCGACTTTTTCATTTGCCTTTGCAAACAAGCTTCAATATCAAGCAAGCACCGGTGGCCGGTTTAACGACTAAATCTAAACTTAAAAAAACAATCAATCCTTCTGTGAAGGACTCAACTGTGCTGGTTCCATACAGTTAAACGACGAGTCTTTCGCATAGCCGTTAGGACACAATACCACTTACATATATACCTTACAGGAGCATCGGAATCCTTGCCGCTTCTTTGCAGCATCTTTTTTTCGTTTCTTCCTCTTCCAACATTGCATTGCATTGAAATATACGTACAGACGTCTGGGGTATATCCGGCATCAGATCAAGGCAGGCCTACCGACAAGGACCACAATTTCAACACAATTCGACGTTTCGCAACAACTGCAACACCAACATTTAACATCGCCAGATTCGACTCCAGCCGCCATGGCTTTAACCTTGTTCCCTCCTCGTGCTCCATCGAGGCAAGCGGAATCGCATGCTACTACAAACAATACGTCGCAGGATGATAAACACAAACATGCACAAGAGCAAAAAGTTAGCCCTGCGCCTCCCACTCCAAAGACTCCCATGATCGAAGAGGAGACCGAGGATAATAATAGAATCGTAAGTATATATATACCTACTTATAAATGCATGATCGAAGCGATAGTCTATGGTTGGACAATGGCACCGCTTGGATTTATCCTAAATTCCGGGATCTAAATGATGTACCTGCTTTATTTACATTGTTTGCATGTCCTCTATGTTTTATATATCGTTTAAGATCCTAGTCACTAACCACATCTTAAATATCTAAATAGAGCTTCGTTCCTCCACTACCAACTTTTGCATCAAGGACAGAGTCCAGGTCCGCTTCTCCGGGCCCGCTACGGTCGAGCTCCAACAGCCGACAGAACTCACCAACAAGAGCTGCCCAAAACTTGACACCGCCGCCAACGATGTCTTTGCCACCTCTGCCAGCAGGTGCCGATGCGCCTATCCTCTCAAAAAATGGCCGTCCCCTCAGCCCAAATATTACAAAAGCTCACACTATCTCCAAGGGATCCTATCTGGCTGGTGCCAGAATGAAGGCAAAGGAGACATTCATGCGTCGCAAGGGTAGTATGCCCGAGATCAAGACGGGTGCTCCACTCGTTGTTGAGCAAGATATACCTATGGATTCTCGTAAGTTATTCGGACTCATACATAATAGGCTATTGCTTACATCTATCTAGCAACAATACCAGGGCGTCCTCCAACGCACGATAGGCAAGCCAGTCTTCCAGCGTCGGCTTTCTCGGCTCCTCCCTTTGGCGACACAATGTTCAAACACTCTGAGAGAAGGGAACATAAACGCTCGGCTTCCACAGCCAAGGAGGCTGATAAACCAAAGGTTTTACTTCATAAGCGCTCAGAGTCTACCCTTAAACTTGCTGAGACCCCCAAGTCGGCACATACACCAAAGTTCCCGCCTGCTGTTCCCGTTCCTACACGCTCACCACATTTGCCAACTACGACCCTTCAAACCATTCGGTCGCCTGGGAGCGACCTACCACCTACTGTCCCCCCAAAGGATCCCGCTCCACTCAGTGTTGTCAGGAATGTAACTCAACGAGTTCGCGGTGGTTCGGAATCTGCCGCAGAGAGGCCCCCTCGAACAATCACTCAAGTACATAAGAGACAAACATCTGCTCAAGAACCACGAGAGCAGCAGAAGGTGAAGCCCGTTGCATCAACCGTTGCATCAACCGTTGCTGCAAGCAAGCGTAGAAGCACAGCCAACCGGACTATGCCGAGAGGCATGCGTCCCGTTGATGTTGTCAAGACACTTCAACCTCCTGTGATCGCCTCTCTTCAAACTGCAGCTCGTAAGACTTGTGAAAAGTTTGCAGTTCTTTCCCCTGCAGAAGTTGATACCCTTACAGCCGAACTCGCTTCGCTTGAAGAGCGATGCGAATATCTTCGCAGAACACATCAATCTCTACGATCCGGAAAGAAGGCCCTTCACATGAAGATGCTTCAACACTTACGCTCCGATCGAGGTGGAAGCTTTTCTAGAGAGACTTTGCTCAAGCAGCAAGAGGCTCTAGCAGACCTCGATAGTTCAATCGATGACTGGGAATCCAAAATGGAGAGAGCTGAAACCAGAAGGGCCCAGGTTCATAGAAAATTATTGGAGCACGTAGCCGCTGCTCTAAGTGTTGGCCCGACCCTGGAGACGGCAAGAGCCGATACCCCTCCCTCCACTCCTGAAAATCGAGACAGCCTTCTTGAAAGGACACAATCGATTAAAGTATATGCTCTCCTTGCAGATGTTGAGAATGAGTACGGAAAGTGAGTATCTAATCCTTCCCTTTTTTTTTTTTTTTTTTAAGACATAGTCCTAACATTCTCTATTAGGATCTTCACTGAAGCCCGATCATAATGACTATTCACGCCTAAACATTCACTTTCATTTCACTTCTTATCACAATATTTATCCTTGTATTTCAATAACTTTTTTGCGCATTATGCGACTTATGACGACGACTATTGTCTTTCTATTTAATAATTTTTTACAGGTGTTCTTGCGAAAACCGAACGGCGCAACTGATTTATTTTTTTCTTTCTTCTGATCTTTCCTTCTGTTCCACAAGGAACAAAATCAAGTATATAACACGTATCCGCTCTTTCCTTAGCTTTGTTGTTTCCCATTCCTTTCTGAATACTCTAGCTCCGGCGTTCATGGTCTCGAGTCCTTTTGCTTTGTTGATTGTACCTTCTCGACGAGGAAACGTCCACTCCTTTAGATTGCCCTTTTTTTTCTCTTTTCTTTGTCTTATCAGCGACCTGAGTTCCGCTATATTTCTCTTCTCAAATGTCTTTTTCTAGGTATACTTTTTTCTCTTACTGCACTTACTGTATATCTACATCGCCCATATAAGTTGGCCATTTTTTTTCTCACAAAACTTTTCCCCCCTGTCGTTATTGTCAAAAATAGCACTATCTCTTCTAAGTACTTTACTCCTATTAGAATACAGGAAAAAAAACTTCAGATCAAATAATTAAAAAAAAGTTTACATGTTATGACCTTACCAGACTCCATACCTTACATCTCGCGACCGTTCGTTTGGGCTTCTTGTGAGGATCTTGAAACACATCGCTTTGTCGCTTCTGCATAACTCCAACGTTTAATATAATCCTCATGCACCTCGCCTCCTTGCCTCCGGCGTCTATATTAGGCTTGGTCATAAGTATCACTGGGCCCTTCCTTCAATTGCGAAAATTGAGGATTGTATCAGATTATACTTTTGAGTAAAGCGGCACGCCCAACACCATATAATCGGGTACTCTCCTCCTAGAAATTCCCGCTATTATAACGCTTAGTACGTAACCCTATAATTCCAGACCGATATCCCTCCTGGGGATTTTCTGCGCAACAAAACAAAAAAAACTTCAAGAAAGGGAAAAAAAAAGATAAATTTGGAGGGATAAAGAAGTGGAGACGTATCCATCCTTCGGTGTTTTTTGCTCATCGCAATCTTTAGCTCTTTGACTTATTTCGTTTTGCCCTTTGTTACCCCGCCTACTGTATCATTCGTACAAGGGGAATATACTCGAAGGGGAAGCGGAATTATTCTGCCGGTTTAACCGTACGAACGGGTTCAACATAAGCAGCAAGAAAAAAAAACAGTTTTACATATCTCTTTTAAAGGGTTGAGACAACCTATTGGCCGTTTAGTTCCATAAGATGGTTTTAAAACCCCACTGCGACAGAGTTGACCCGAATCGTGGGGAATTTGATTGACCGTAGATGCATGATAAACGGCCTAGGACATATGTAGCATGATACCCCCAGCATGGGGTTCGACCAGCCGGCCCAGTATATTGAACGAACGTAAATGAAAAAGAGAGAGACAGAGAGGGAAAAAGATGTCTGCCTTGGTGAATTGAACCGATGAGCACAGCGAAATATCAAAAGGATAAGGCGCTAGAGCTCACTTCAGTCTTTGCGGTTTGAACGATACCGCTCCATGTTCATGAGACCATATTTTTTGTCCGGGTTGGGCCCTTGTACCTGCAGCTTTGGCAGCTACACCATGATACTGGAGCCTTGAAGTTTCGTTAAGACAAGTTCTCTCTTTTTTTTTTGCTAAGCTCAATTCATCGTTATTCCCCGGCAAGAATATAGGCTCGGGTTCCTTCCGCGGATTACTGAGAGGGATGTTCACTTCGACATGGGTTTGGAGCTTCTTGGGGGTTCAGGACAGGCCTGGATTCGCGGGACGAGTTATTTTCCGAGCATATTGCACAGCTTCGCGAGGGGCTGCCCAGCTAGTACTGTAGACATGGTAGAAACGGCTAACCAGCAGACAAGAGACCCTGTAAAGGGACAGGCCTGCGAGTCGTGAAAGAGAGAAAAAAAAGTCGACGTCTTGCTCGACCTTGTGTTGCCGTTGTCGTTCTTGGTTATATTTCTGTAAACGTCACCTTCCTCAACGCTACTAGTATCACTCCGGCTTCAAAGCGGAGCCTCGTATATTCGGCAATCGATGCCCAAGAAACTCGTAAGACCGTTCCTATGGATTTTCAGGACCTTGCAAAAAGTTAGCATGAAAATGCTAGCGAAAAAGTCAATTGCCGGTTTTCGGGACCGACGCTTGGGCGGGCGGGCGAGCGCCAAAACTTGCAAAGCTTGCAAAGATGTCTGGGGCCCATGGGGTCGATCGACGAGGCAAGGGTCGTTGAGCAATTCATAAATTTAGAAGACTCTAAGCTTCACAAGGCGCCGGCTTCAACAGGAGCAACTTTTCATCGAAAGGGAAGCTCATTTTCAGGAGTAAGTTGGGAACGAGGCTAGAGTAAGTACATACAATTGTTGGGAACATGTTCAAGAATTCATTACCAAAACCTTCCTCTCAGAATGTATTTTTCTAAAAGTTCGATTGGGACGACTTTGCAATATTTACTAGCTTCCAAGCCAGGCCATATGCGGTGAGTACAAATGTGACTTTATCTGTAGTTCCTGCATGTACCGTTGCCTGGTGTTGGCTACTTCTTCAATTCACGGAATATTTTCGATAGTATCGATCCATTGGTTAACGGAGTGTTTGTGATTTTTATATCGAAAATGTCGCGATACATCTGCATCTACATCTGCACATCTGAGAAGCCCCCCCCAAGCCCCATAGCCACTGGTACCACTATCGACGCCTAAGTCCCTAGTGAAATAACGCATCTAGCGAAACCGGACGGCGGAATTGTTTTGAACCAGCGATCGGGAATCGCAGAAACAATTGTGACAAGTCCTGCATGCATTTTCATATGTTCATAACAGCTATAATATGCCTCGTTGACACGGCCCAGGGCGCTTCAAACCTAGGAAAGAATAGTCTTCTTACCTGCAGCCTTGTCCCCAGAAGTTGGCCCATCGATCTCATCAACCGTCTTTGGAGGTAATATGTATTCGCGTCGAATACCCCGGCTTTATTCAAATACCTTAGGTTTTTCAATTGCTGACCGGTATTCCTGCAGTGTTACGTTAACCGCTGCTGGGGATCCTATGAAGTGCAGTTGTTTCCCGCCTGTCAATCGACGTTGGGGGACCCACTATGCCCGTTGACTAGCTCGAGCTTTGGCCCTGAATATCAAAAACGGCCGGATCTGATACAGCATCCACTCCAACGCCAAGAAGTAAACTTTTGAAGCCTGTGATACTCTTCCCTATCAGTTGGCCGCACGCCACCCCGAGGAAATCGGAGATGGTTTCTCCTTTGGAACCCCTCTTTCACTTCCAGAATTTGTTCTTACGTACTTTTCGATCGTTACAAAGCTTTGAAATCTGTTGCTAATCGCTCAGTTGAGTGCTTGCCTTTCAAGCGAGCCAATGTGAACCCTGGGAAAAACTTATAGTCAGGGGATGTTATACCCCCGGAACAATACCATCCCGCGAGAGTTCCAGGCTTCTTCTTCTTGTTCTTCATCCTCCAGAGTTCCCTTAGTGTGAGAGCTGATAACTTCCCGTTGCCCCGTTTACGGATTGCCGTCTCGGTTCCTCCTTTTGAGTTTTTTCAGGTTGTTTCCCCGAATCCTCTTGCCTGCCTGAAGCAAAGTTTCTTCGAGGCGGGAGACCACCGGACTAGTCCTCTTCCAAAAGTTCCGTGATGATGCTATGGAGTAGCGTGAACCAGGTAGATTGATTTTATATTGGTGCAGGTTCCTTTGTGGTGGCGAACGCTAACTCTGTTAAGGAATTGAGAATGAGGATACCCCACGTTGAACGCCTCGATCTGGGATTTTTGATACTAGGTCCACCGCTGTCTTACAGGTGGCTGAATTCGGACTGGACGAATTGGTGAGTCGATCAGACATCTTCAATATCCACAAGTGTTACCAAAAGGATTCGAAATCGTTCAAAAACGAAAAATCAATAAATCAATAAAGTGGAGCTATGAAGAGGGGAGACCTATAATATTACCGGAAAATGCATGCAGACGTCAGCGTCTTACAAAACTTGGAAGAGATAACTAGGTAATTACCTGTTAAAAGCCCAATATCTAAAAGATCTTATGGGGGGGAAAGAGAAAAAACTATAGTATTTGCATTTTGGAAAACAAAATGTGCAAGGAACTCCCTTGAATGAGGCTTCGGTGAAGGTACCATTCCGGGCAAAACGGGCGCTTGACTTTCCGTCAGTATGGTCAATACAGCCGGCCGTTGTTTTTCTGGAGACGAACAAGCACCATACTGCACGCATGTGAACGTTAACATACAAATGAAGGTAATTAATATTCGTCTAGAGATGCAATTGTAGCCGTGAAGAACGGGATGAAGTCCTCCGTATCAAATATTATATACCTAAAAGAATCATTAAAACTTCAATCATCTCCGCACGCACACACAAATGTATGCACACGCACGCGTCAATAAGATTTGATGGGTGCGGCATTCACACCATAGTAACAGCCCGGATATGTTTCGGAATACGATAACTATATCTGCTACCCGGCCTTCCGATCACGTTTCCCCCTGCCTCAGTGCCCCAGATTACACAAGAAAGAAAGACAGAGAAGAAAAAACGTGGTAGATAATCGTCCCTGAGCTTGAGCCCAGGAGGATAAAGAAAAATGCGCCGCAGTCCCGTCCTCCTACATTAACTAACAACTAGAGTGTTTCGTTTCGCGATTTGCAACGGCGGCCAACACAATTCTTCGTGTTCCAAAATGCTTCTGGCCCGGCTGCGGCGGGGCCCCCTTAAGCTTACGATGCACGCGCACCGGCCGTGGGGTTTTTTATGGTTATAGTGATGTTGTGTTATATATATATTATATCACTCTCCACTCTTAAAAGAATTTCCATTTTCCGTTTTCCCCTTTCACCCAACCATACTTCTTTGAGAACATGCTTACGAGGGGAACTTCCCTCGGTCCTCTCTCTTTTTGTTTTCGGCTTAGGCGCTGAGTTGAGTATTCCTGTTAATCGATTGGACGATACCCGGATTTGGAGATCTCGTTATTGAAAGATGGTTGGATTTTGTATTTTAAGGCAAGCAGGTCGAGGCGCCGGGTAGATAACAGGTCTCTTCTTTCTCTCGTCGACTCGGGCTCCGCCTATGAAATCGTCGTCGCTATCGAAAGTGGATACCAAATCTTGTTTGCGCGCGCGGTGGCACCTGTGTAGTATGTATGTAAGATAATAAGTACTAACTACTATCATATGCATAATATATCATTAATGAGAGTGATTCGGCGTGTGGAGCGGTATCACAGGAAAAAAACCATATAGATGTATTATAGACATTCTAATAGTTAATGCGCGCGGGCGCCGGCACAGATCCACCGACTAGTGGGGCCTACATGCAATTGCAACTATACAATTATACCGATACCTGGTAAAATCTATAGTAGTAGTTATAGATACGAATTTAAAAAACAACCGTTTCCGGACTAACTTCTATAACAAACTACCCACAAGTCCCGTGCGTAACATATAGCCAAAGATCTTCTTTACAAACGTTAGCTCGGACTCTATTATATATATATGTTAACTTGTATGATGAAGATCGTAGACCTGAATTCCATGAATTCATAAAGTTCAAACGAATACACGGACGGGTTATAAATTTACGTCGGTGCCTTGGAGTCGATCAATCATTTGTATGTTATTATATTGTAGATGTACGAGCAAATAACATACACTAGTACGACCTCGTATCCGAATCACTAAACGAGGTATGAACCGCTCTCTTTATCGTATTATGAATTTCGCGAGGTTATATAACGTTAGATTTATAAAGAGAGGGGTAAGCACTTTAACTTATATCTCAATCTACACTATTAATTGATCCGGTGCATTGTATGACCTCCGTAATATAATATAAAGTAGAATGCGTTCAAATCGGTGTTGAGTGTGATGTGAATCTCACTTAATTACTCTATAACTATCACATCCAATCTCACCAGAAGTCATGCGGGAAGTACGTATCAGATATATATCAAACTATAGCTTATCTGCTGTGATACATCAATATCAATATCAGTATACGGGTGATCAAATCTTAGGGAGGTCTCACATGAATGACTGCAGTTGCTTTCGTATTTTGCCGTCCGAATAATAGTAGCCTAAGTCAATGATATGGCCGATTGGAATTGGGGTATCACATATGTTTTTCACATCGCGCATGTAGAGTCGACCTTGGGCTCGCCGACGGATCCAGCGATATCACAATGTTCGGTTCGCAACACAAGAAATATACCGACTCCATCGATTCTTGTTGAGTAATACTATATCGAGCGGGATAACTACATGTATTTATTTCTATGTCAAATATTGCTGAGCTGTATAATTGACGAATCATTCCTCAATACTACATCTGTGGCCAACTGGTCTATGGAACCGAGACTAATTCACGCCTATAAAAGAGTATTCAAAGTGTCTACTTAAGAAGTATCTACTTAAGTATCTATGCGTTGGCTGAAAAATGGCAGTGGTATCTCACCACCGCATTCTATATTCCCTTCTTCGACCCCCATTTTCTTTCCTATAGAAAGAAGCTCCTCCCCATTGAAGGGGAAGTCAGGTATCATATCTAAATAAATATTCTTTTTTTGTCGTGAAATCATAAAAAAGTTGGAGATGTGTAATCTAGTGAATGAGGTGATGGGTGAAAGTAGGGATGCAAAGATGGAGAAAAATGACAATACGGTGAAAGAAGGTAGAGGTGGATACAGTAAGAAGAATAGTGTGCCGTGAGGCAATGTGTGTGATGTGTGTGTGGTTTTTTGATGTGCGTGAGCACAAGGGGAGGCTGTACATGATATAAGATTGAATGGAATACCTCGATAGAGGTTTAGAAGACCCAGTGGAGTAGAAAATAGAGGGTCTCCAAAGGGGGGGAGGAGTAATGTCGATACGATACTTCAATGTTCCTGCCAGTGGAGCAGTTCGTATGATAAAGAAAGATGCGAACTAAGTCCTTGAAAGTGCGTAACCGGTTTTTGAAAGCATTCCGAATGGTGGTTTTACTGAGAGAGAGAGGGTCGAACAGAATCCAACTTAATTGGACATATACTGTTTCAATCCTCGGAGTCTCTCCTTTGCTGCATCCAGGATGTCATCGTCTTTGCAAACCGCGAAACGTAGGTAGTTCTCCGTGAGTTTTTCCATAAGTGATCCAGCTTGAACGAATTCTGTCGGTGGAATTGCAGCAACACCGAGTTCTTTAATCAAGAACCATGAAAGTCTATAGAGGCGAGGTGTAAGTCAAAGAAGGCTCTGCCCGGAGTATGAGAACGATATACTACTTACTTGAAATCACGAGGTCTGGATTGAACAAAATCAGGGAACGGGTAATCCACAGGAATATTAACCTTAGCCATGTTAACCAAGACGAAGTAGCCACCTTCTGGGTCTGTATATGGAAGTCCTAGCTCGTCCCAGATAGCATTGAACCGAACCTGTTTTGCCTTCATCTCACGTTTGGATTCTTCCCAGAACCCTTGTTTTTCAGCTTCCTCGAGACCAATAGCGACAGCTTCCTGGAGGGGCGAGACAGTAGAGTAACAGATTCGAGTGTGAGCAGCAGATACATATTGGATTAGGTGAGGGCGACCAATGAGCCAGCCTACACGCCATCCGGTTGCGTAAAAGCATTTTCCAGCAGATCCAACAGTCAAAGTCAAGTTATCAATCTCGGGGCTCAAGGTGGCAATTCTAGTAAACGGTGTGTAGTATAACCGGTCGTAGACTTCATCGGAGAGGATTATGACATTATTTTGCACGCAGATGTCACCAATTATCTGGAGTTCTTCGCGAGAAAAGATCTTGCCAATGGGATTATGCCTATTTTGTCTTAGTCAGTCGTTTTATCCCTAGATTATGTGATATAGCTATATACGTATATACGTACGGCGTGTTCAAAACCTATATAATTCACTAGTTAGTCTACAGCTCATACAATTTGCATACGATCCAACAGACTATGGACTTACCAACATCCTTGTCCGTGGAGAGATTCTCTCCCTGAGCATATCGAAGTCCACAGCCCAATCACTACTAGGCGTAGTCTCATAATGCCCTGTTGCCGGTGGAATCAAGTTTACATAAACGACCTTCCCGCCAGCCATCTCGATATTGGAAATATACTGGTCGAAGTACGGTTCGAAAACAATAACCTCATCCCCTTGCTCCACAAAGGCCATAAAAGCAGACAACATGCCCTCATTTGCACCGGTAGTTATCGTAATCTCAGTTTCAGGGTCGAGTTCACGACCAAAATGCGGAGAGTAGGCATTTGCAAGAGCTTTCTTCAGACGAGGACGACCTTTGGTGGGGGAGTATTGGTTGCAATCGACACGGTTCAAAGCTTCCTTCGCAGCATCGAGCACAAACTTTGGCGGGTTATAGCCGAAAAATCCTTGTCTGAAGGCCCAGGAATTAATGGAGCGATTTCGATGAGTGGTTATCGAAGAATGTTAATTACCCAAGATTGATGACGGGAGAGACCTTGCTACTCTTTGCAGCTTCGTTGACAATTGTCCAGACCTGCACGAGATATCCAAAAAGATATATTAGCATGCCATTCGAGACGAGGTGAACTTGAACCCCGCAAAAAGCCGCAAATTGATCGTGCCCGAGCGAACGTTGCACAAAATCAAATGACACACGACTCCAGAAGCCAGCAGTCGAAGATCGAGGGGGGGAAGCTGAGTAAACAAATGGAAAAGATCACATACATCCTGATTCTGGTTCGCAACCCGCTTGGCCGGTCGAATTTGAGTAGCCATCTGGGCAGCTTGAAAGACGGAGATTCCAACGTTTCTTCCAAGGTTTGGGACGTTTGTTGCAGCAGATGCGGCGGACTGTCTAGCGAGGTTTGCCGCGGCAGCGTTTGCTACAATTGGAGATGGCGACTGACGTAAGAACACACTACGATAAATAGGGTTCAGAGGGAAAATTGGTATGAAGGGCCGCATTGCGGAAAAGAAGAGAAAAGAGAAAAGAAAGAGAAGAGAAAAGGAAAAAAAAAACTGAAAAAGAAGCAGAGGGGAGAGTGTCGAAAGGGAGATTTTAAAGTATTTACGGAGAAGCAGAAACTAGAGACTCAAGGGAAGGAGAAAATAGTATGTACAACAACAACGTTCTCTCGATACCACCGTCACGGCGCCGGTACGGTCGAAATACACCTAATCCGGACTGGAACGATGTCGCAATTCCGGAGAGTATGTTACTATGTGTCTATCCCTCGAAGGATAGCAGTTTTCGTGAGTCCGCAGACGGCCAGTCGGACAGGGACCGAGATAACGAAATCAGGAAAGAAAGTCAGAGGGAATATAGTATAAATATTGATACAAAGAATCGAAACCGCAATCTATCAATCTATTATTCACTCAACTATCTACAAAAACGAGATAGCTAGTAGACGATAAATAGCAGAACAATGGACAAAAAACAAAAAGAACGAAGATATGAAGGGAAAAAAGTTTGCAGGCGATAGGGTAAAAAAAAAAAAGTGAACTGCGACATCCAGATAACCTTTCAAGATCAAGACCTGGGGATGCTAGCAACCTTAAATCATTAAGCCTATAGCCTATAGCCAACCCAATCAGCTCTTTCAGCTTTCTCATTTCAGTCGCATCGGGATCGCATCCCTCGACCCCTTGCACTTTAGGTCCTTTAGGTAGCTTGGAACCTGCGATCAAGCTTGCGACGTGAATGCCGCAGCTCGTACGGGCCTGCCGTCTTGCGCTCGTGACCCTTTCTTAAGATTGCCCCTCATCTCCCGTGATGCCCATCGCGGGGCTGAAGCCGGCTTAGTCTACGCCAACATCGGGTCCAATCGGGTGCGGCTTGTCAAGATTTCCTTTAAAGGCATTAGAAACCGGGTTATTGGGCGCCTGTTCAATCGGCTTACCGTATTCTTAGGTAAGGGACTTTGTATTTTGGCAGCCCGAAATTGCAGAACTGCAAGAAAAGAATGTCAAATCATCGTTAGCGAATTTCGGATTCGGATGTAAACGTCATCTGGCTAAATAAAGCTCACGGGTATTTGGCATTCCGACGGGGTACAAAATTTAATAAATTGCTTCTAAAAATCCAACATTATGCAACGCAGCGCTCTTGTTTCGCATCTTGTAGGCGCCCGTTTATAATTTATGCAGCCTTGTTCCCTGATGTCGGTTGGTCACGCGCCTGATTAGACAACTTAATTATAACTTTTCGAGGATAGCTTCCGATGTATCGATAATAGATCGGGTTTGGCTTCCGCTAGTGATATTCAAATACAATAGTGTGGGGTTGGGATGTTATCTGTTCTCTTATCTAACAGTATCACAAAGTCGTATACTATACCAGTCTATTAATACATACTAACTTAGGTGTACCCTGCATAAGTATGTTAATACCCTATATGGTTATTTAAATGTTACCCGTGGAGCTTAATATTGGTGTTGGGGTCTAGCCCTTAAACCAGGGACCGGGCCAGCACCATGCATTACTATCATGTTAACCGCATATATATGCATACGGACGTCATAGAAGAAATGTTCATAAAGCACTTGACTAATCGATAAGAAGATTGGATTAATCAATAAGAACCGACTATTACATGCAAGCCACAAACACTGACAGTTAATTGCGAACCTCAGTTGACTATATAGAAAGGACCCCCAAACACCATTCCCGTTTCAAACCTCCCATTACTATTACAAAATGCACACAAAGTAAGAAAGCAAACCAATCAATATAACTCCGCCCGAGCCTCCAGTTTTTTCCATCCCTTCTGCTTCGCCATACTCCTAATCCCCATCCCAAAAGAATCTCTAACTGCCAAATCCGCACCCTCTTTCACCAAAAGCTCCACAATCCTCTCAACCTCCTCTTCTTCCTTTCCAAACCTCACCGCCGCATACAACGGCGTATGCTTCATCGTACTCGTCATGTATAACCTTGCTCCAGCCCCCACCAATTCATTCACATAAGAAAAATCACCTTTCGCTGCTGCCAAGTGTAACGGGGTATATCCCGTCTCCACGATTTTTGAGTTTAAAAACGGTCCTTCCTTCAGTAATAATTTTAGAACCTCTAATCCTTCCTCGCCGTTTCCGTATTGTACAGCTGCATGAATAGGACTCCATCCGTCGTCACCACTTATACGAACGTCGACTTTGTTCTCGATCAGAAACCTTGCTATATCCGCATGACCACCCTTCAATGCCAAAAATAATGCCGTCCTCCCAACGCTATTCCCATCATTTTTGATCTCTTCAACTCCCTTCGGTCCTAACCAATCCCATAATAATTTCAAAATTTCGAAATGTCCCTTCTCAGCCGCCGTAAGAACCGGACTCATCCCACTAGAATTATAACACTTAACCTTCGCCTTAGCCTCCAACAACACCCTCACGGTCTCCAAATGTCCAAACTTAACCGCCAAAATCAAAGGCGTAGATCTGGATTTTTCCGTTTTAGCTTCAATATCGGCTCCATTCTCCAATAATAATTTAATCCCATCTATCCAACCCTTTTCGACGGCTTTGTGTAACGGTGTAAACCCGTCTTTGGTTTCTGTAGCCGTGATATCGGAGGTGAATGGAGGTGATGTGAGGAGGAGGTTTAGGATGGATAGGTTTTCGGAGTATGCGGCGAAATGGAGGGGTGTCCATTTTTGTTTCCCGGCTGTAACGGGGTAGGAGTAGTTCTTTGATGAGAGGATCGATTGAACTTGTTCTAGAGAACCGTCGCGGATGGCGGTTATTAGGGCTGGATATGGCATGTTTTTGTCTTGGTTGAATATATATAATATATATATATATAAGTATATATATATATATATATATAATACGGTGAAGCTTTAATCGAAGACTCTTCGACTAGATAATCTGTAGGCTTGGGTTCAAAAGATCCTGGGGATGATATCGAGATGGAATTTGATATATTAATACTGTAGGTAATATATAATATTTAATTTGTGGATGTATATCCTACAGACTTTTAATCGAAGTAATTGCCGAAGGATTTACTGATATAATATACTGTCCTAGATATACCCTGACGTACCCCCCTAAAACCGGCTTTTGTATCCATGTGTCATCGGTTCGAAGAGCTAGAATGGGATGATATCCAGCTTTGGTTAGATATGCCGCGGCCTTTCGCGAGGCACACACTAGTTACTTGTATTACCAGACAAAAAAAAAAGATCCCTTCGGAATGTTCTGTAGCCAAGGCTTTTCCGAAAAATTACTGCAAGCTGAGGAAGGTTTCAAGTGGGTTCGGTAGTTTTGAAGTATTCTTTTAGGACGGACCTAAGATGGTAACTACCTAATCCTGTCATGTTCGGCGTGACATATAAACCCTTAGCTACTTAAATACTTATAAAGCAAAGCAAATAAAATCAAAGTATTCTTACCGTCTCAGCCCGGGGCGGGACGTACCTGTTATGAACAGGAACTTGCTAACATTCTCCCCCCCTAAAAATAAAAAAACTCCAGTCAGTTAACATAAAAAACAAAAGTTTTATGTATGAATACAATATTCAATACCTCGAACCACATTGGGATTTTTAAATCCGCTTTTTGAAAATCAACAGGTTGACCATTCTGATAGCACTCGTGAGGTGTTTCTCCGTTTTCGAGAGCTTTAAGGACTGCCTCGATGTTTTTTAATTGACGAGCGTTTTCTTCGGGCTTCTCGAGGAGTTTCCTAAGATATTGAATTCGTGGGCCTGTGTCTATAGGAATCGGGATAAATGGTTGCCAGATACGCGCTGGAGCCTCTGGATTACTGATATTATCACCCATATTTCTTTTTGTTATGTTACAATTGATGAAGTGTGTATCTGGACGGCACGGCAGAGTGGCTGTTATTCGGTGTCGTGAATACTATACCCTATCAAGTTATCGGTAGTCTGTAAAAGTGGCTCATGACGGTGGTCTAAAAAGCTAAATTATAGATGCTTAGGTACCTCCTAGTGCGCTAGATATCGGTAATATTATTCTAAATACTAATTATGATCGTCGCTGATCGCGAGAGCTATCAGGACAAACAATATTCCGAATACAAATACTTGTAAATATAAATATAGTTACAGATTTGTTATAATTGTGTTAGGTAATTGCTCGCTGCCACGTACGACGCTATTCGCGCTCGACGAACAAAAACTAAGTACTTGGTTAAGAAAGGTTTCCATCGATCCCACCGCACATGCAACTATATCACAAAGGACTTCCCAACTTCAAATCCCCCAGCCACAATTAATTATCACATTTAAATCTAAAATATGCATACCTAAACCAAACCAAACCAAACCAGAAAAGAAAAAGAACCTTCCGGTTCCCAAAGAAGTATCTACCCCAATCCAGCAAGCCGTACATACCAGGAAACCCGTAGTTAGGCTAGGGTAGGGCCCGCCGTAGCACATCCCTGCATGAACAACGGAAACGTAACAGAGTTATGCATGTCAATAATTCAGCCATCCGAGAAACAGCCTTGCACGGTTAATTCATTAACCAACTAACTGATAGTAATAGTAACCTCTTCGCATAAACACAAGCCGACTAACTAGGTAACTTCCTTCTCTTTTGATACCCTCAAACCCGGTTTTATACACCCCACAACCAATAACATTATATATATGGTTTATAAATCTGGATGTATCATATTAGAATACTATTGGTCGCAGATTGAAACTGTGTTGGCAGTCGGAAACGGCACATTAAAGGCCTCTCTCAATTTCGGTTTCGTAAGGGGCCGGGCCGGGGGTCATACATGTCATCATATATTATGAGGATCTAGGAATGGATAACTCAATAGCTTCCACTTCTAGATCCTCTTCAATCATTCCGCTAATTATAATTATAAATTTTACTTGATGACGAAGAACATGTATGAAACGGGAGGAAAATGGTATAAGTTCTTTTCTTTTTTTTGGGGGTGTGTTAACTCTACTCTGAAGATTTTGATTTCAAACAAAGGATCTCCCTCCCCGCTCAGATCTTCTGTCTCGAAAAAATACAGGGTGCATATATACTATTCTGTACATACTACACAATTGATATCATCCAAAACAATATGGGATATCTCAAGATAAAAATTAAGGAAAGGGACAAAAGAAAAAGTGTATAACAAAGGAACAAAAAAAAAAACCAAGAAAAAGAAGAAAAACGCCAATAAACGCCAGCTCCAGATGCAGATAATCCCTCCCGCAGAGAACCAAAAGAACGGAATGCAAGAGGAGGATAGAAGAAGGAGAAGATCAAATAACAGAAAATGCCCAGATGATGGTGATGATCGTAACCTTTGTCGTTAGTTTTTTCAAAACAAGAAAATATAAAAAGCTCAAGTGAACGGGGTATGAATTATTATTTTTCCACCTCCGAGGGAGAACAAAAGAGAAATGAGCGAATAAAAATACTAGGTATTCACAAATGTAAAGGGAGACGAAAGGGAAAAAAGGCCTCTTAATTAGGCATAACGCACACTCTGACCCCTCTGCGGCTCTTGCTGCCCGTAAGGCGGTGCGTATGGAGGTGCGTTGCCTGGCTGCTGAGGATGACCGCTGTTGGTTCTCATATTATTATAATAATCCAATGCTGCCGCTTGTTCCATATAATACTGTTGATCATAGCCGAACTGGTTTGGCGGCATCTGTTGAGGAGGAGGAGGGGGCATGTTTCCTCCAACACCGCGATTCTGGCTGCCGTCCCGTCGACTAAGCCTTCTCCCAGCATTACTGGGGGCGTAGGGAGGGGCGACATAACCCATATCTTGCGGTGGGATGAAAATTGGTGGTTGTGAACGGAGCTTTCTACGCTTGACGCGACGGATGCAGCTACGGATGCAGCACCACAGGATCGAGAGGACTATGAGGCCGCCGATACCAGCGGAAAGGCCGATGACAAGTGGAAGATGCTGTAAAGAAGCTTGTTAGAGTTATCGTTCTCATGATATATAGTCTGGCTCGAAACTCACCCTCTGGATCCAACTCCTGACATCATTGAACACACTATTACCGACACAGGATCCGGATCTGCAGACTCCAGACCCACACCTCGTGCCGTCGACGAACCACTGTTGCATCCCGTAGCAAACGCCTTGGCCAAGTTGTGGGGATGTACATGTAAGTTGGCAGTTAACATCATCGCAACTCTTGGTATTGTTATTAACGCCCTGGAGAACGCCAACCAAACTGCGACACTGAGCGTCACGATTGGTACAATGCCCACTAGCACAATAAGTACCAGCGTCTGCGTCACCGCATGATTGGCCATCCGGAGTCGTAACATCTGCTGGACAGGAAGAACTGCCACCACTGCAGGTTTCTTCGGGATCGCATGGACCGTTACTGGGGCGGCAGACTTGGGTATTCGGGGCGAATTGGCATGTGCCTGTGCAGCACTCTTCGTTCGTGGGACTAAAGGTGGATTACTATTAGCAGCACGTCCATAGAACATTATTATACTAAGATGTTGTACTTACTCGCAAACGGCTCCGGTACGGAAACGGCAGGTACTAGGATCACAGCAAGTAGAATCACCACCGCTGTCACATTCCTCACCCTCTTCGACGATTCCATTACCGCAAACACCCGCCACAATTGTAGGAATATTACGGTTAGCAGACAAGCAGTTCATATTAACAGTGCCCCGGCTAAGTCCGGTACAGATATTGCCGACAGTGCAAGCGCTGAACTGAGTGATAGAATCTCCGGTAGAGGGGTTCATGATGAATCGCCCGCCAGCATCGCAGCCGTTCGATGAGAAAGGACAGCATTGCGATGTAGCAACGTAGGCTTCATCTTGACAAGCTGCTGACGTACAATCATGTACTGCTCCGAAAGTATGGCCGACCTCGTGACTAAAAGGTTTATTTATTAGCAAATATTGATTTTGTTATCTTGCATTGCGCGATTAGGCTTACGCTAGAACTTTGTATTCCTGGTTGGTTCGGGCTACAACGTTGGCTCCGCTGACAAAATTGGTGTTCTGGCGGTTGGCTTCGGATTGGCAAAGAAGACCCAGCCATGCAAGTCCAACAGATGCCCCAGTAGGACAGTTGGTGAGTTGGGTCCAAAAGGCCAGACCGTCGCCAGACTTTGTTCCTCTCCACTCAGAAAGGATATTCAAGCGGTCTTCAATTGTGGTGTTGCTGGAACATCGCAAATTCCATGGAGCAGTCTGAGGCGCAGTGACCGGGCAGGTTTCGTTTGGATTGCTGACAATTAGGTTGGCAAGGCCAAGGGTGATGTTGAAGGTTGATTCGAAAAGAGTCGATGCCTCGTTGACTACACTGATGATGTTCTGTCGGACTCGCTCTCCGTTGTTTCCGAAACTGGCAACGTATTCGCAGTCCGCTACGATACCCATAAGAGCGACCTTTCTGGTCGACGGGCATCCCACGGTGCTTCCGATAACGCTCCTCAGGTTGATACCACCACCGAAACCACCAGCTAGATAAACTATTAGGATTTCCCGCACATACTGAATCTCATGTTATAGGAGGAGCCTTACAGCTGTTGTCGACCTGTCTTTTTTTCATCCGACCGAAGATACTGTTGGCACCAAGAGGATTCCAGCTAATATCTCTCTTCATTCCAGCGCTTTCCATAATCTGCCTCCTGATTTTATGATTCGGGTCCGTATTGAAAGCCAAATCATCAGAACCGCAGCTCTTTTCGGCCTCTATCCCTCTTTTATGTTGAGATCTGATGCCTTCGTTGATGTCCGAGTCCCTCACAACGACCATAAATTCCTCCTCACCATCAAGGTGAGGGTCCTCGTCGTGCTTGGTTTGCATATAGCCGGACCTTAGTTGAATATGATGGTCATTTCCGTGAATTGCGAAGGCACCACCGAACAAAGGTGACTCTCCATCCTTGTAAACGTATATCCTGGCGTGTCCGGCATATTCCCATCCGTGTTCGCCCATTAAATAACTAGTCCCCTTGAAGACCTTCTCTTGACTCCTATCTACATTCTCGGCCTGGACGATTTTGCCATCGGCGCCCATGTACTCGATTTTAACATTATGATCGACAACATCATGATTCGGCTCCAGCGAAAGTTTGATTTGTTGATACGGCCTGTCTATGGAGAAAGTGATCGAGAAGTCGGAGAAGGCGTGGATACGTTGTGATGTTCCATCGGCGTGGATCTTGACATCTTTGATGAGCCCGACAGACGGGACTGGAGCACGGCGTGCTATCGAGTGTGCTAAAAATATTGACGAGTGTCAATCAGCATGTGTTTTTACTTCTCTTATCCGACGACGGGTGGGACTGGTGGGGAGACGATCACCAGGTGGGTCGAATATCGAAGGGTGCAAATAGCGTGTAGTGTCTCTCGACGACGACGACGAAGCACGAAGCGCGAACATACCATGTGAGAACGTGAGAAGTAGAGATAGTAATACACCTGTAATCAGGGCACCTATCCTGTGAAGGAACACCATCCCAATCCGATCAGACCAAGATGGATATTACCGTCGATACCAAATTCCGACCTGACAAGACAAAAATGAACGGATTATTGATGCCGACCCGACCGGAATGTCCGGAATGCCCCTCTAGATTTACAACCCGAACGAGCGACCGAAAAGACCAGTTCGTTTGGTTGATTAGTTGCTCAACGAATGCCGACAAATGAGGACGACGAGGAAGAACGAGGGCGATGATCGAGCGCTAGCAAGGTCGTTAATTTTTGTTTTTTTGTTTATAATATACCGATATGTTTCTGCGAGAGCGTTTAAAAACGAAAAGGAAAGAAACAGACGAAGCCGTGGAAGGGCCCGAGGAGATATAACTATCTCTTTCTCTTTCTCTCTTATTGAAGCAAGAGAGTAGTATAATAGACTGGATTAAGCTGGGCTGAATCTCAGGGCAGGAAAAAAACGTGGTTGAAACACAGCGAGGCAGGAAACCTGGAGAGGATGGCAAACATCAAAACGCTAAACGCCGGATATGAGACCCCTTTCGACGGATCCCCTTCGATCCTATTATATACTCCAAACTCTCGCCTCGGGCCAAGTCTTTAATTTTTAATATTTAATGGTTTTTTTTTATCAAAAAAAAAAAAAAAAGAGGTTAGTAGATTCTAATCGTTGTACCGTTGGTGTCGAGGAGTATAAGTAAGTATTTGTAGTGGGCGAAGAGGCTGAGGCGAGGAAAAGGTGGAATGGGAAAGAGCCAAGATCCAAGGAACCAACGGCACTTTGGTCAGCAGGGAAACGGAAACTAAGAATAGACGATGCTATTTGAAAGTACTTCGGCCCTGCACAACCCTCGTAAAACCTGTCTTGTCGGTCTGCAGGCTGTACTATGCCCGTATGTATGTGTATGTAAGTAGCTAAGTGCGGAGTCTGAACTTGTCCCTGCCGATGTTGATCCAGTGTGCTCGTGGTTGCAAGCTGACGGTCAGATGCAGCTACACACAAAACAAGATCTCTTTCTCGAACTATTTCCTCGAGGCTGAGATTAGTCCGGCCTACATAGTATCGTGGATACTCACCGATCTATTAACATAATATCGACAACTAAGTATGTACCTACCTTTTTTACTGCTCTAGCATCTACATCTATGTACTGACATCTAGAGAAATATCCACATGCACTTGTCTTTCAAAAGAAAATCTGCTATCGACAAAGAAGTCTCCTCGACGACGCAGACGGCCAAGCCGGGCTAAGATGGAAAGGCGTCGTAAGTTCCAAGCTCTGCTCCATGATTTGAATTTCTGGATTCCAAAACTCTGCTTGACAAGAAAAGCCCAGCCCAGGTTCCTCTTCAATCAGAGGAGACGAAATGATCAGAAAATTCTGTTCTACTCGACTCGCAACTTGATGTATGCCTAATAAATGAAGCCTGTGCTACGTGCTCCATCGTGGCTAGCTAGCAGTCGACTAGTCTAGCCCCAGTCCTGCTGTATCGACAATCTATCATCCCGTAACATCGCCCCGATCTCTCTCAAGATCTTTAAAGCCTGTTGACAAAGCGGGCTGTGCAATCCTGTAGACGCATGAAGGCCTTCAAGCCAACATTTGGCCGCACCTCGTGTCGACTCTGGACCCCACTAGCCTTCATTCTTATTGGCTGTTTCACGGCCGTTTCCGAATTCGCACCACCTGCCAACCAATTCTTTCTACCGAGGCTGGGTCGCTGCCCTTTCGAAGCTTTTCGTGTTGGAAAGCTTCCCAGTTCTCAGTTCTCAGTTAGGTATTTGAGATGCACGAGCGAAAAATAAAGGCTGGGCACTTTGCGAATTGCGACTCCGAGCCAGCCGATTGGTTTGAAAGCCCCTCAAAGGAAGCAGTGAAACCCACAAAGATCGAATCTTCTCTCTTCAAGCCTTATTTCCTGTGGTGTGCTAATAACTCCGAAAGTGGGGCTTAAAGAGGTCGTTTCGAAGTGAACGCGTAATTCATATTTGCGCAGCTTCCATTCTGCATTGGTTCGCCTAATCGAATACGCCCATCTTCTCCACTTTCTTGACGGTTGCGGCGTGATACCTTTTCTTCTATCGAAGAAAAAGCTGCTCATACTACCGAGCTGTAACCTCGCTCAGCCAACCTGTCTCACGAGACATCCGAACCGCTTCTACTGTGCGGGTTCTGAAGGGAAAGCAAGAAGTTGGTCTGCTTGATTATGAAATCCTGACCCAGGGTTTCCAATCTTTTCAAAGGACAGGGATATAATACATGACAGAGCGGTAAGTCCAACAGTAGCATTATTGGGACGAAACAATTGGGCAGCGGCATGATAAAGGATGTGTCAGAAACCGTGGAGCATAGGATACATGAAATATTTAGGCACCAAACATCCTAAGCAGGGTTTGAGATTTCATCAAGCTAGTGTTCGCGCTACATTGTCGTCTTCCCAAGATCGTTATATATACTCCCTGTCTCCTAAAACATAAGTTCTGACATATATTCACAGTGAATATATGCATACCTATACTGTTGATGTGAAAACTTTAGAAAGCAATCGGAAGCATGCAATTAAAGACAAAACAAATATGTTTATATACCTCTAGCCTCGAATCCAGGCTAATATACCTCTTGGTTATATTAAAATACATAAAACTCGCCACTTCGTCGTCGAAAGTACTGCCTTAACTGTTGAACGTTCGAACTAGTACAAGTGTGTATTTTCCCTTGGCGACATCCACTATGACAAAATACCACGCAACACACTGTGACAGTCTCGTAACCAAAACACTATGATCCCAAATATGAACACCGATAATATGCAACACCTTTTTTTTTGGTGACCGCCTCGGTGCGTCCGGCTTCGAGACTAAACATGCATGAAGGCAGCAAAAAAGTATATCAACAACCTACGCCTGGGGACCAGGCGCTATCAATAAAAACTAAGAATCAGATTCTAGTTTACGAGATAAGCTTATCCCAGCTAGCAATGTTTGTCTCAAACTAGACTTAATAAAAAAAATTAAAAATTAGCAGTGCCTAGTAATGTGTTTGTTATCAATATTCTTTATCTCTATAGCCCCCAGTCATCATATGACCGGTACCGCAGAGCAACTAGGGGGCGACAGATCTAGAATCCGCATGCCCCAATCCATGTCTTTTGGGACTCCTTGACTCGTTTCTCTTTCTAATGTTTTAACGTTCGTCCGGGATCTAGAACTTTGAATTAACTGTTTCTAACTATCTCGAAAGTCCATAAACTTATCGAGGACCCTAGTTTTCATCGTTCGATGTATTGTGGCAGAATCGATCGATCGGGGCTGCAGGATCTTCCTTGTGCTATATGTATATTCGAGTCTGATTACCTTTATAGCTAGGGTAATAAATATCCGGTATCATTTATGAAGTCTCTGACAGTATGGCACTGAGCAAAGTGTGGACCGCGTCTGCAATACGAGACCAAGCACCGAGAAGAGCTATCTACATCTAGGAAAAGTTCCATACAGTATCTCGATATATACATGTGTATCTATGTATACTGACATAAAGTAGTATTTGGCGGCGGCGGCTAAAAGTTTATATTAAAATAATCTTCCTTTAGTCCTAGGGGATTCAGTATCACTCTATCGCTTCTTTTGCCCTTCCCTTTCCAGTTGCATGTTGCGTGATTGCACCGCTTCCCATCCTCTCTTTACCGCCCTTTTTCATCTTCGGACGCAGGTTCCTCTTTCCCATCCCTCCTCCTCTTCCGCTTCTGCTTTTTTTTTTGAACCACTTCCCCCCTTTCTTTGGACCACTTTTCTCCCCACTTTTCTCCTCCTTGTTTTTCCTTCTCTTTCTTTTCCTTCTATTCTTTGTCTTTTTATTCCTTTTCCTTTTATGCTTTTTCCTTTTATTCTTCCTCCTTGTCTTGTACCGGGGCCCCGGAAATATTTTCCCCTTTTTCTTTTTTTGCCTTTTTTTTTCTTTCCTTTTCTTCCTTTTCCTTTTTTTTCTTTTCCTTTTCTTCTTTTCCCTTTTTTGCTGCTTCAAGAACTTGTGGGTTGGCTTTTGTCATTACCTCGTAATCTTCTCCCAGTCTTATATTCATCCTCATCCTGTTGGTTTTTGGATCATCACACATGATCATGCCCAAAATTCGTTGTCTTCCTAATCTGTAATGATATTTGTGAAGCATTTTCAGAACTGTTACACCCTCAAATGAAGAAAGCAGAACTGTCCATAAAAAATAACGCTGCCTATCGCTCGTGATAGAAGATTTGATGCCTCCAGTGAGTGACGATCCAGTCGAGGGGTAAGCCCGCAGATCGATGCAGTAAAGACCATTTTCAACAATAACGTAGGGTGTACTGGAAAATTCTTGGATTGCCGTTTTAAAGGCTCGGGCCGTATTCTCTGATACAACCTCGAATAAGATGTCCCGTAGCTCTAGATGTTCCTCCCTTTCAAGCCCCCCTCGAAATGCTATAAAGATCATATCAGACAAAGTGTTTACCTGCTGGTGAAAGGTACTATCGCTGTATCCCGAGTCAAACCCGTTCAGATATTTCAAGACTAAAAATCCATCCCGGCCAGTACGCCCCCTCCGGGGTCGAAGTGGTGAATAATACCCAGAAACAATCTGGCAGGCCATATCCTCGGATTTAGTCCGTATACGCATCATAGACCACTTTTTCGCCACGTCTAACTCTGGTAAATCTATCGTGCTTAGCCCATAAGAGCGGGCAGGATTACCCTCGTCAGTCTGTACATGTACATTTAGTCGCAGCCTGACAACCTCAAGCCATTTTAGAGTCTCAGGTAATACATCCGAAGCCTCAACTTCTTCTGATACTTGGTGAGTATCAAAAAGATCTGGGTCAGGCTCTCCATCTTGTATGCCCCCTACTCCGCCGAGATATGTGAACGTAACCAACCCGTCTCCACGAGTCAGAGCTCTTGAAGCGGGATTCTCCTTGGCTAAGGTGCCCTTGGTAAAATCTAGAGTGATGAGCATCTGAAAATCTGCGACGCCATCATCTCCTTCGGTTCGTCGTATCACGATGGTGTTAAGGTGCAACAGAGGTCCCCACTTACTGTGGTCCATTTGGCCTCGGAATTTGGTTGCCATGCGAGCCAGAGCCGATAATTCCGTTAGTGCCATTAAAGATACCCATAGTTTTTCCATTCTCCTTTCAATGTGCGCCTCCGGGAGGACGAGCCCCATGTAGGTTCGAAGATACCCACCTGACTTCGGATATGTAATTATGAGCGTTTTATTACTAAATAAATCGATATATTGACCATAAATCTGTTCAAGAAGCGACCATGACTCGGGTAAGACTTTTAACACAGTCAAGGTCTCAATTCCAATAATACCTGTCTTGGGGGGTTTTACGTGCTGGTCGATACGATCGGCATTAATCCATGTTGCATACATAGCATCGGCTAAGATATCAGCATTAGCGCGGCTTCCCTGCGCCTGCTCTGAAAGGTCTACAGCTACAAGGACTAAGTTGGAGCACCAACCGCTCGTGGCGAAACCGAATTGCATATTATTTTGAGCCGGTTGGCGCACGCGCACAGACCACGCACTATACTCCGAAAAGCGTTTATGGCCAAAAGTGGTCGGGGTCGCGGACATCAAAGATCTAGTCCGGCCGTAAAAGGGGATGCTTATGCTCCTCAGCAAGCCTTCATCCCGGAGGTGAATAGTTATAGCATTTTTGCCGGCGTTATCAAAATACTTAGGGTCCTTCTTAAATTCGTACTTTTCGAGATGGTTGCGATCCTTCTCATCATCGTAGACATAGTCAGGAAGACGCCAAGTACTCCTCTCGCTGAGGTACCTTGTTCTTTCGTTGCTATATGCCATGATACCCTTTAAGAATGACTTCTCGAGTGCTGATGCGTGTGGCGATGCGAATATGGGCTGCCAAGGATGGATATATAGACTCGGATATGAGCTGTCCGGCTCTGAAGTTAGCTCTGAAGTCTCCAGCTCTAAAGACTTCAGCAGGCCAGGATCGAAGCCGCTACCATGCTCGCCAAAATCAACATAGATGAAATGCTTGTTCGTGTCACCGATATGAAGACCAATGCTTATAGTCTCTATCGTCGGATTTTTGAGAAACTCCCTTTGTTTCTCGATGAAGTATTTCACCACACCGCCCTCCATCGTTGTATAGAAAGATTCCAAATTCTGATCCCAGCTTTCAGGTGTATCTCTTTCCCAGACAACAACCGGGTTTGCCTCATCAAGCAAAACTTCCAAGGCGGGTATAGTATTTGGGTGTACTGTTTGGAAGGTTATGCGGGAAATTTGAGACCAACCCTCCTGTGAAAACCAGGTTGCGAAAAGAACGGTTCCAAAGTTAATCTTGACAAACTCTTCAGCGTCTGGATCGAGGGTGCTTGGAGCGAAATCGTCATCGCCCGCAGCCTTATTATCGTCCGTGGCCTTCGCTTTACCTTTTCCCTTCTCATTCGTTTTTTTTTTCACTTGATAATCAACGAAGAGAAGATGTTCTTCTTGAGAGGACAAAGCAGTTTGGTACACTATTCTGTACAATTCGGCTCCGTTCTGAAGGGCTTGGGTAGTCTCCATCCTGGTATAAGAAGGACCACCTGAAGGTGTGTAATGGACTCGTGGGCCGAGAGTTGGTAGGAAAGGGTTTTCTATAATAGAAAAAGATGGGTAGCCGATGACTGAATAAGACAAGTCAAGCTTGGTGCGCTCAAGCTCAACTTGGATCTCGGTGAGAGCCATGGGGAAGTCATTTAAACCATCGTCTTCGAAGTCTTTAGAGAAATCCATCGCATTAATATTTGGCCAATTTGGATACGTAGCTGTATTAGATTCACCGTTCTCTCCCCCCAGGAAAATACCGAACGACTTCACCCGATCCCACGCTCTATTAATCTGTGATGGTTTTTTACCAGTATCGAGATGCAGGGACTCTTCTTTGATGTTTACGCTCAGCTCTACGACTATCGAGACGCTATTTGAAGACCATGTCAAGACTTTTTCCGATATGGACAGGGGCCGGTGGAACGAGAAGTGAATAGCAGCAATATTGCATGATCTCAGACCGGTCATGTAAGCTGCACACATATTAGTTATTGACGAGAGAGCGGGTGTTCCTATTATCGCGTTCCAATGCTCTTTTTCATAATCATCTTCTAACTTAGAGTGAGTCAAAGAAAATTTATCCTCAGACTTCCCCCATGAAATGTAGATCAATCTTAGCACGATAAGAGTGGTTGGTTCTTCGACCCCCCATATCGTTATATACTTTAGCGGTACCGCTGGTATGGCCGAATAATGCCGCATATCTTCATATGCCGATGAGCCGAAAGAATTGGGTTCGTCGTGATCGTTCGAACCGATTCGCCAACAATGATATAGAAGATGGTGTAGCCCCCCCTCCGAATAAACACTTTTTTCCCATGGCCAACGGAACGAAAAGTGCTGATTTTCCGCAGATGAGCTTGTGATAAGCCTCAACGTTGCAGGAGGCTTGTGAGATCGAATTATTTCGTTCAGATTTACTTTTCGATAGCTGTGCTTGTTCCGTACGATTGGTCCGCGCTGAGATTCACCTGTGCCAAATGTTGATTCGAAAGTAGCTAGTGAACGGTCTTGCAGCGCAAGGCTCACCAACAGACCTTCAAACGCATATGTTTGTAAGCCGCTCCAAGAATAATCTATTTCGTAGTTTCGGGGAAAGGGAGAGGAATGTTCTAGCGGGTGGAAATCATGACCTGAAAGCATCAAGCTGAGAGCCGTTATTTCTGCACTTTCGAGGGCCTCTTTTGTTTTCTTGCCCTTTTCGACAGCCCGGTTGTATATTGGCCTCAAGATATTAGGACGTTCTCCATTCCCTTCCAATTCCAGGATAATCCCCGACACATCTCCAGGACGAGTGGGCTTTGGGCTTTTAGGTGACTCTGAGCGGCCCTTCACACCTACAAGAATGGACACAACTTCACCCCCATCAGGAGCGGAAGATACATACGTATATAATTCCTCTACTCTTGCAAAGCTCAACTCCGCTACGTGAGAATATAGAAAATTTTCACAAGCAACCATTTCATCAGTGCCTTTAACTGCGGTCCATATCTCAGCCTCCAGAGTATCTTGGTTTGCAGATGATGTAACATGGAGATAGTTTAGACCATCAGGCAACTTCGCTCGCTGGTGGGCTTCTAACACGATTTTGATAGTGTTCGGGTTCCGAATATTGTAGAAGGCTATGTATCGCAAAGGCTCTTGTACTGCGTCGAATTTCGTGGCCAAAGCCCAGAAACTGTAGGCTTGGTACCAGATAACTGGCATATACTTGTTGATTCGGAGGGCATTCTGTTCCCAAAGGTTATAGACTCTTGTTCCGAACTTTTCAAAATTTACGCCGATGTACCGATTATGAAGAGACACGTCTATTTCGACCCTACCCGATCTGTCCGAACTTCTGGCGGCGAACATGTAATCAGCTGGTCGACACTTTTTTGAAGGATCCTTGATCACATTTTGGAGGCTTTTGAACACTGTAAGAACTTCCTGTCCCACGCAATCGAAGGCCTCTTGAGGATTCCTTTCTTTGAGGGCGATTTTTTTGATATATTCGGGGAGCGGTTCTTGGTCAAGAGCCACCCCGTACTCCGCCTGCAGTTGATAAAACTGGAAAAGCTGAGAAGATACCTGTCCCTTCCCTATCGCGTCATTGTACAATCTAGAGCCAGGGTCATCTCGGTTTTTGGGTTGCTTCAACGGAGGTCTTTCCGTTTCACCATCGCTATCCGAATCCACTGGGCGTTTGTTTGGTTCGGTTCGTTTATGTAGAGGAAGAGGGTTTGGATAAACGCCAAACTTATGATGCCGTTGTAACCCCAAGTCTCCACTATCAACTCCAGATCGCGGGGTCAGGGCTTTCGAGTAGTGTGGAAGATGGTTCAGGTTAGAGCCAAGAGAAGCATGCGCAAGCGAGTCTTTTCGTTTTGAGATATCTACAGTCGCTTTTGGAATATATATATCTCGAGAGTATTAGGTATAAATTACTTTCTTTAGCATGGGGTGAATTCAAGGCGGACATATATGCATACCTCGGTGTTTTCCAGGATCTTTTCCAGGCAGACCAAAGATAGCGGTCAAGAATAGTAATTGGAGAATGCAGAACAAGATGGGACTGCAACGGGCTCGGGACATGGCAATAGTGCTTATCCGCCCAGGATGGTGGAGGTTTCTGACTCCAAGGTGTAAACCCTATTAGCAAAGATCTGATCAAGATCAAGTTAGGCGTGGAATGGATATGGATTCCGAGGGTACGGGTGACAAAGTTGGCCTCCTACCTCACGATCACAAATAGAAGTTATATGTATATATATGAAATGTAGATATCTTAGGACTCGAGGGATATCTAAGCTTATCTTGTATCTTGAATTAAGCAGATACCGGTGTGATACGTATCGATAAGTGGGTGATATATATGGGGCTGGAATCTAATATCTCTGATCGAGTGGGGCGGAGTCGTCGGGATGAAGAAAATACTCTCATTATTACTTCCTAAGAGGGGCTGTACCTATCTGACGGAAATGGATAGGAAATACACCAACATGATATTAACATCGATACATCAAAACTAGAGCAGTGTTTGTGATCGATATCTGGGAACGAGACCAAGCAGTGCCTCATTTTAGGCTCACCAATTCACAAGCACAGCCGCATGAACTTAACTGGTCTCGTTCTCAAACGCCACAAAGGAAAGTACAACCCGCAGAAGGATCGTTATGAAGTATTTGAAGCTTTAGCACAACTGTACAGGATATAAAGTTGGAGTTTCACCGCTTCATATTTTATTCGGACCCTGGCTATATGTTATCAACATTGGTTTCAAAACAACTTTTTAGATATGTATCCATCTTAATCGATAAATCGGCACTAGCAGGAGTCTGATTTCAATCATAGCATCCAGTAGCTGTGCTATAGCTATCTCACTAACAAAAAACATGATACGCATAATCAACTAGTACATACCAAAGTTGGAACGCAATTAATAGCCAACTTAATCGTATCCACTTGCGCTCCTCCCAATCCTAAACACATATTGACCAGGGTGCGTTGAGAGCAGGAGAAGTAGACGGCGCAGCCCCTAGAGCTTCAGACTTCTGGAACCTTGACTGGTTATGTTTTAGCTGGTATCACGACCCAATTGTTTCCTGGTTTACTTTTGTAACCTTGATACCAGACACAAGATTTTGGTCCTAACGTGTTGGGTGTTGTAATTTTTCTTTCGATGTTGGGCCTCTGAATTTATGTCGAGACAGTACAGTGCAGCTGACATGACAGTACTGTATCCTAGTTTTTCAGGTGAATCTGTGGCGTATGCGCAAAGCTGTTATCCATTATATCACTTGTACTCTGTCTCTACAGCCCTATATGTGTATATACTAGTCTAGATCTACCTATCTTATGACATTAGTGAATGCAACATTTGTTTCAATGGCTAACACTACGTTTCAAATATAAACTTATTTATTTTTTCTTGGGAATCAAAGTCGCAGTTAGTTACTTAGTGATTTCCAGCAATGTGCATACATACGGATATATGCCCTCCAAGAGCTCGGTTCTGTTACTGGTAAGTACTTGTACGTATACTTAAGTTCCTAGTATCTTCTATATAACCGTCCGATCAGCTAATCCGAATTCCATTCCCAGACGAAAACATGCAAAGAACCTGCGGGGTGTAGCTGCTTAACTCCTGTGCCGGAAAGAGGTGTATTTCGAATACCAGTGCAATTAATACCGATCATAAGCAGTATATAGGTTTGCTAATTGTATTAATACCGTAACTAGTCCTGTCGTAATAATAACACCCCATTTGTCGGCACAGTATAGTTAGCTAGCCCATGGTACAACTTATATCACGATGTTTAATACGGATCAGAACGGTGTCAAGAACGAAAATTTCGTTAAGAATTCGGATTCGGATGGTATTAATTTGTGCATATAGTCTCGCCGACGTCTGAACACGCCCGGATCACAACGGCACCAAGATATTTACGAAGAAATGCTTATAGCAAAACTGCTAGAGACTTATATATTTAAGTACTTATTTATATAAGTTACAACAGCAAAGGTAGCATCTGTAATCGATGATTCAAAAAAAAGGCTTAAAACACTTAAAGAAAAAACAATCGAAGTTATAGACATGGCCAAGGAGCTCAAAGGACAAAAAAAAAAAAAAGGGAATCTTCTCCTTGTCAAGATTTTTTTATGAAAAGAAAAAAGAACTACTCCCAAGTACCATTGACAAAAACCTTATCAATCAAGTCGAATATAAGAAAAAAGAGATATCCAGATCAAGCATAGAAGAACCTGAAACCAGACCACAGACCCCGAACCGACCAACCAACCCAAACCAACTAGACATTACACCGTCCTGTTTTTCCATCATTCCTTTTATTTTCTAACAAAAAAAAAAAAACAGAAAAACTTATTTACCACCAGCCCTAACTGCCTTGACGGTCTCGATAATACCAGCAACAACGGAAGGATCAGCGAGCTAGAGAAAGTTTCAATATTGTTAGCCTGTTTATCCTGCTTTTCTTCGGACTATAAATACCACGGGATGGAGGGGAAAAAAAACTTACAGTGCTGATATCGCCCAACTGATCTTCCTCACCAGCAACAATCTTTCTCAAGATACGTCTCATGATCTTTCCGGACCGTGTCTTTGGTAGATCGACGACAATGTAGATAGCCTTGGGGGCAGCGAATGGACCAATAGACTTTCGGACCTGAAGGACAAGCTCCTTCCTTAATTCAAGTGTATTCTCATAACCATCCTTAAGGGAAACGAAAGCATTAACAGCCTGGCCAGTGAGTTCCTCAGCAACACCGACAGCGGCAGCTTCAGCAACAGATGGGTGGGTAAGAAGCGCGGCTTCGATTTCAGCAGTGGACAATCTGTGACCGGAGACGTTGACGACGTCATCGACACGTCCTCGGATCCAGTAGTAACCGTCGTGGTCACGGCCAGCACCGTCACCTGTGAAGTAGTAGCCCTTGTAGACGTTTAGGTAGGTATCCATGTATCGGGTGTGCGATCCCCAGACGGTACGAGCCATGGATGGCCATGGTTGAGAGATGGCGAGGACACCCTCGACGTCGTTTCCTTCTAGGACGTGACCGTTGACGGGGTCCAAGATCTCTGGCTTGATACCGAAGAATGGGAGGGTGGCGGAACCGGGTTTGGTTGGGGTGATACCGGCGAGAGGGGTGATGACGTTGGATCCGGTCTCGGTTTGCCAGTATGTCTATATTTTAATTTCTCGTTAGAATTTGATTTTCTTTGATTGGAGTTAATTGAGGGGTTCGGAGTGAAGATACTCACGTCAACAATGTGGCAATTTCCCTTTCCGACCTTCTCGTTGTACCACTTCCAGACCTCCTCGGCAATTGGCTCACCGACGGATCCGAGAACTCTCAAGCTCGACAAATCGTGATTGATATACTTATCACCAGCCTTCTTCAACAATCTCAAAGCAGTTGGAGCGACGTAGAACTGTGTGACCTTGTGCTTCTCAACGGTTTCCCAGTATCTCGAGAAGTTTGGATAAGCTGGTGTACTTTCGAACACCAAAGTACCAACACCGAGCAACAATGGGGCGTAGACGACATATGTGTGACCGGTGATCCAGCCGACGTCACCAGCGGTACCCATGATGTCACCTTCCTGGAGATCGAAGACGTATTTACCAGTTGCGGCAGCACCGAGGAGGTATCCAGCTGTGGTGTGCATGACACCCTTTGGTTTTCCAGTAGAGCCGGATGTGTAGAGGAGGAAGAGTGGATCTTCAGAGTTCATGGACTCTGGAGCGCAGTATGGTGGGTATTTGGCGGTTTCCTCGTGCCACCAGAAATCACGGCCTGGGGTGAATGGGACGTCTTCATTGCCAGTTCGCTTGAAGACAAGGACGTTCTTGACATCTGGGCAGGACTTGAGAGCATCATCAACGATCTTCTTGGTACCGATGACCTTGCCACCACGCTTTCCCTCGTCAGTTGTGATGACGACCTTGGATTCGGCATCCAAGATACGGTCTCGGAGAGATTCCGAGGAGAAACCAGCGAAGACGACGGAGTGGACGGCACCGATACGGACGATAGCGAGAAGGGCAATGATGGCCTCTGGAATCATAGGAAGGTAGACTGCGACGGTGTCACCCTTGCGGACACCCATCTGCTTAAGCACATAGGCGCACTTGGAGACCTCACGGAGGAGTTCACCGTAGGTGATGACACGGCCTTGGTTGGGTTCGTCAGCTTCGTAGTAGATAGCTGGTCTGTTTGGGTACTTGAAGGCCCATCTGTCAACAGCATTGACGGAGGCGTTCAAACGACCTTCTGGGAACCAGCTGACATCGCCGAACTCGAGGCCACCGTGGAGAGTGGTCTTGAATTCCTGGTCCCAGTCGAGGAGATCATTGGCGAGCTTGCCCCAGAATTTTCCGGGGTTTTCGATGGACTCCTTGTACATAGCATGGTACTCCTCGATATTCTTCAAATTTGGGGTTCCTTTGTGCTTTCTATAAATAACAAAAGTTCAATTGGTATTGGGTCCATGGATGGTTGCATTTATATATACTTTCTATTCAAGTATATATAAATATAGAAGATTGACAACAGAAACTTACTGGTGGAATGCAACTGGGACCGGGTAGGTCTCAACATTATGGGCCTCGATGACCACCGGGGTCGCCCCATTTCCATTAGTAGTAGCAGCCATGTTTTCAGTAGTAGTGACTGTCGGAACGTTGGTAGCTATAGCTTTCTCTTTAGAGACACCGTTTGTAGCGCCGTTTGTAACACCGTTGGCGGGTTGTTTCGAAACTCCGTTTGGCTGTGTCTTTACGGGCGACTTGCCTGCCGACTTGCTGCCGACCTTGCTCTTGAATTTTTTCTAGTGAAAGAGAAAATTGCGGGGAGTAAGCTTAGGTTTTGTGTGTTCAAAACCGCGAGTGAATATAAAATAAAATCCAGACGATTCGGGTTTAGTGGGGGCCGAGCGGTCAGAAGCGGGTAGTTGGGGATTGGAATTGAAGTTGGGAGCAATGGTGGGGTACAATTGCAAATACGTAAGAGCTGCAGCAACGCGAGAGTACTTGACACCACAAGCTTACAAGCAACTATCACGACTTGATATTGGATACTGAAGAGGCACGACAGGAGGATGGAGAGGAAAGAGAAAGAAGGTGAGGAGGAAGAACAGAAGGATTAAACAGACGGGGAGGAGAGGGCTATATGTACCCACATGGAATCGATTGTGGTCTGCCGACTGTATAACCACAATAGATCCGGAGCTCAGATTGATTGCCACTAGCTGGTTCGGACTGAGCAGCTGCTTGTTCTGGGGCTGTCGATTTGCAACCGAGCAAAACCTGTTGGATGGGCGCGCAGAGGGCGAAATATCCCCGAGCGTAGCGTATGTACGGAACTTGATTAAGACTACTGCACGGTATACGCACCTTACCGTTCAGAGGGGCCGGTGGAAAAATGTGGGCAATGCAATGCAGCAAAAGTGCGGGGTGGTGCAGGGTGCCAAAGGTATAAGACCCCAGGCTAAAATCCCTTGGCTTGTCGCTTGCTTACCCAAGGAAAAAAGGAAGCTTGTCGGCAATGAAGCTGCGACTTGGTGGGCACGACGGATGTATGGATGACTGACGTGCGTGGAAACGGGACAAGAAAAGCGGTCAGCAGTCTGTGAGTCTGGAAAGGAATATGGACGACCGTTGATGCGCAGGTAAGAAGTAATTACTGTCGGTCAGTAATTAACGTATCAGGATGAGAACAAATTAAATGGCTCTTTGCTTCCAGCGGGTTTTCCCCTTCTGCGGTGTCACAATAATATGTTCCCTGTACGTTTTTGTTTTTATCTTGGTCTTTCGATTCGAGATATTAGAGTTGCTGCCGGGCGCGCTGTTTTCGTCGTTCTGATTAATTGATATATCCGAAGTCCGAAGCTTCTCGAATTCCCAGATCCACCGGCGATTTGGAGAATGCAGTGCAGAGGGGATACTCGAGGTTTGAGGTTCGAGGGATATCTTCAGATTCAGGATTCAGACTCAGACTCAGGATTCCTCGAAGCTAGAGGGATGCCTGGCGGCCCTTATATACCGCTCTTCATATGAACGAGGGCGACTGAACCTCGTCACACAGCTCACAGTTTTTTTTATTTATTTTTTAATTTTTCACTGGATAGATTGCGAGAAAAAAAAACCTAACCTTACCCCTCCTTTCCTTCGAATCAATTTTGCATATCTCTCTGGAAGAATTAATGAAATGCATGTTCAGATTCGACCAGCTAGGGTGGGAGGTCTGTAAAGTTGTGTGGCAGCTGGCAGAAATCTGTCACTGTCAAGCAATTAGGAACTTTGATTTGAAAGCTTGTGCTGATATCCCCGGCAAAGCCATTGGATCACCAGGAAGGAAGTCTCTCTCTCTTTTTTTCCGCCAAAGGCATGTGCTAGACTCTAATAATTACAGTCTGCTATCAAATAACAAAAAGCGTATTTCGGGGCAGTGGCCGGGTTGTGGGGATCTGGGGTCAGGTTTTAACCTTGGTCAGTGCTATGTCACGGGTGAAAGGCGTCTCCGTTTGTCCGAACACAAAACCCGTAGGATTTTATATCATCATGAAACCGACCCGCGCGCGCGAGGTTATAGAAAATGCCCCCAGGTTAGGCAGGGCACACAATGGTGGCCAGGGACATGGGACTATAGATAGGTTAGAAGGGACCGGGCATGGAATCGGTAATCTTATCCGGAGGAATACAGGAACGATTAGACCCTCTTTGATGTCGAAAGCCGTCATCGTGGTCTGACGCCATGCTTCGTGCCGTTGCATACACAGTAGATCCGTTTCAACGATTGGAGAAAGCCGCGGTCTTGGACGATATCATTGCTATGGTCGCACTTGGCCGCCCGTCGCTCCACATAGCCTTCGTCGCAAGATAATGATTTCGCACGAAATGTTCATAGGATTTACAATTCTTTTTTTCGGCGGCGAACCGAAATTTCGACAGCTCCACGGCTGGTGGACGGCTATGATCATGCGTCCATGTATGCTTGAATATTATAACATGTTTCGGCGAAGGGTTTACTGATCGGCTGGCAGAATGATGGAAGCCAACCCGTTGTCGGTGGCTAAATGGGTTATTAGGTCGGAGATCTTATATGCATGCCTGGTCGTAGCCCGTTACCGTTACGAGCTATATCGTGAGAACGCTGCGCAAAGCGGGATAGGATATGCATGCCGTAATAAAGCGATGTCAAATTCGAGCATGGCATGGCAGGGCATGGCATTGCAGCTTGATACAGCTGGTTGCAGGGTTTGTCCCTTCTCCAGCATTTGAAACCCCGAAGATTTTAAACCGATATCAGACGCGAAGCAACGGCAATTATAATTATAATTATAATTATAATATATGTGAGATAGCACTGCAGTCTGGTAGATAATCATTTAATCAATCTTCAGTCCGTGCATCTCGGTTTCCAATATCTGGCAATGTCTCTGATCATGATCTGGTCCGGCTGGATTGAACATACATGTATGTCATGTACTTGCATGGTCATGAAGCATGGAGGAGAGGTAATAATTGATCGCATGGTTGCACAAGCGTCGCACAAACAGGAACAAACGACAGGTATCAGTGCTATAGTGCTATACATCTGCCCTTAATGTCTGTAAGCTTGCAGAAGAATGTATCAGTGCGCCTGCTAGAGCGGCTTGCGAACGGCTGGTATCGAGTCTAGACCTGCATAATTAGTCCGTTCGACGGTAAAGGACCCTTCAGACAGGAGTTTTGTTAGTTAGGCACACGCTATGTCGTAACTTTATTCCCGGTGCCTAACAATCGCATACCCAATTGCATACCAAGTACCTAATCGATACGAGATTGTGAAGCTGTCGCAGAATAAAATACCATTGCAGAGCTTAGACATTTGACGGGACATTCCGTATTCCGCATGCGAGTTTCTGATGGCAATCCGGGGTTGTAATTGGGCAAGAACAGAGGCCCAAGGTAGTTCTGCTTTGGCTGGCGGGCTGGGCACAAAACTGGCGCCAAGACCGAGATCCTCGATTGGTCGCACGAAACGCGTTCGTTCGTTTTCTCATCTCCAACTCGCATCAACACAACCAGCCGCCTGCAATCATCGACACGACTCCGCCTATCCATCGACTCTACCTCCAACTGGATTGCGGCGCTATCCATCGGTACTTCGAATTAAATCGGTTTATTTCCAATTTGTCATATCTCTGTTTCCTGGTGCGGTCTTCGGGGGCTGTGTCTTGAGACGGGCGCCTTGGTCGAATTCGCTCTTTAAACTACTACTACCCCTACAAATCCAAAAAAATGCCTCCAAAGGCTGCCAAGCAAGCTCCTCCACTCTACGAAGTCAGCGAACGAGTTCTCTGCTTCCACGGGCCTCTCTTGTACGAAGCTAAGGTTCTCGAGATCAAGAATCCTGGCGAGCCTGGTGCTAGCTACAGCTACAAGGTTCACTACAAAGGATGGAAGTCGAGCTGGGACGAATGGGTTCCTCAGGACCGTGTTCTTGGATGGAATGATGAGAACCTTCAGAAGCAAAAGGAGCTACGGGATGAGCATAATCCCAAGAAGAAGGTTGAGAAGGACAAGAAGCCAGCTCATACTGAAGAACCCGTTGTCCCGACTGTTCGAGGCCAGAAGCGTGCCCGAGAAATGGACATGGATAAGGTATCTTACCATTTCTCTTCTCACAAAAGAATAAATCTGACAGGCTGCCAGGAGGAGGACTTTATTAAACGTCACGAAATCAAACTCAATGTCCCCGAGATTATCAAGTCGCTCCTTGTCGATGATTGGGAGAACGTTACCAAGAACGGTACTCTCGTCAAGCTTCCTCGAGATATTACCGTGACCATGTTCCTGAACGACTATTTCGAATCTACGGAACCAAGCTATCCTGCTGGGAGCCAACAGCGACAATCTTATGAGGAAATTATTCAAGGCCTTAGAGCGTACTTTGACAAATGCCTCGGAACCATGTTGCTCTATCGCTTCGAGCGCGACCAGTACAACGAGATCAAGAAGGACTATCCGGATAAGAACATGTGCGATCTATACGGGACAGAGCATCTTCTCAGACTCTTTGGTATGCTCTTGTTCGGTACATTAAGGTGTGGTTGTGGTTGTGGAAGAGGCTAACTGGATCATAGTTACCATGCCGGAGCTTATCGCGCACACCAATATGGATACTCAGGCTGTCAACTCCCTCCGTGATCACTTGGATAATATAATGCTGTTTATCTCGCGAAATCATGAGAAGTACATCCTGTCAGAGTATGAACAACGTACGTAACCCTTCGAGTCCTCCTTCCCCTCCTTCATTTTTCTATCCATGTTTTTAAATTTAAAGCTGACGATTTGGAAGCTTCATCCTAGTGCTCAAATACTCTCAATAATGCCTGCTTCCTGGATTGGGTTTGATTCTTATTTTTTTTTACCATTGCATGGTCTATTTCTCCCGACTCATTCTACGGGACGGGTTTCGCGACATCACTTCAAGACTGCTCTGGATTATGTGTTCAGCATTTTTGGCCATTTCAATCTCTGTGTGGGACTGGTTTAGTATTGCAAAGGGCATTCTCGGTTTTTCTCATCGCTTGATCTGAGATGATCCTCATGTATAGGGTTCAAGGGGTCGAGAGCGAGAGACTGGAATGGGTTGAACTTGATATCACTTTAATGGAATTTTGGGTTTCTTTCCAATACACATGACATGACATTACAGCCTTCGATCCCGCTTTTTTTCGTGTCCATTTCGGCGTCTGCTCATGCGGTTGCATTGTATTCCTTTTTCTAATTTTTTCCATTCGCAACTTACTTATGTATTATATGTTTTTCACACCGTCGAGAATACCCGTGCTCCTCTTGCATACCTTTTTTTTCCTATTTATATATATCACTTCCACCATCCTTCATTTTTTTTGAATATGAAAAATGGGCACTACCTATTTCTTCAATTTGTGTCGCATGAACTCACTCGTTATTAACCGTGGTAGTGAGCAAGGAGCTAAACCGTTTTGCTATTGGCGGGGTGGACATCGGGTAAACTTTTCTTCTTTTTTTTTCCTGCGTTGCGAAGAAAACCGCAACCTTTTTAACTTTTTTTTTTTTTTCCCAATCCGAGAATCCGATAAGCTTTCCAACCATAACCGTCTACAAAAGACAAATCCCTTCACTTCCACTATTTCACAACATTCTAATCAATACCAATCCACAAATTAGCATCTCAATCTTACTTCAAAGACCCACCCTTCACCAGCTTAATAATATCATTATTTTGAGAAAAGAAAAAAAAAGAAGAAAAGAAAGGTCCACAATGACCTGCACAAACTGCACAACCCGCATCCTCCGTTCGCTCATCACAGACATCCCATCAACAACCATCACCACCAAGCCCGCCCGTCGTCTACCCCGTCTCCCCAGGACCACAATCCGACATACCTCCTCCTCAACCCCTCGTCACCAAAGCGCCGATTTGAGCGTAAACCTCGACAGCAATGGCACAGGATCAGCAACGGACTTTTTAGGCATGTACTCTACGGCCAAAAAGAGTGCAAATAAAGAAGCATTGGCAACATGGGGTACTTCGTGGAAGACGGAGACTGATTTGAGTTCTATGAGGGATCATGAGATTCGGATGCCTGATGTTCATAATGGTGGGAATGGGGGGAGTAAAATACAGAAGACGGAGTTGATGGAGGGGTATACGTATCTTGACGATTTTAAGTCGTTACCGTCGAAGGTATCGAAGGGTGTGGATGTGGATGTGGATGTGAATCCGGAGACGGCACCGTCGTTTGCTTCTTCGACTCCACCGTTATCATTTGCTTCGAGGAGGAGGAGGAGGGAACGGAGACCTAGGGATGATGATCCGGAGTTAAACCGTATTCCACCATCTTTAAGATCACAATTTCCTACTCGTTCATCATCATCATCAACAACTACTTCTGAAATTGAGGATTCAAAATCATCATCATCATCTTCACCATCACCCGACGAAATCCCCTGGGAAAACCCAGCACAAATTTCCAAAAAGATAGCAACCCCCCATAACCCCACCGCAAACGCCTGGAAAGAATGGTCAACACCAGCACTATGGTCCCACGCCCGCATGCAAGAACTCTACAAACCACGAACCCTAAAAAACGGCATTCGAATCTCCAAACACGCGGCCTTAAACGTAAACGCCGGTCAACTAAACTGGAACCCATCATCCAACCCATCCGCCTCGTTGGATAAATACAAAACAATCGCAGGCGTACCAATCAACCATTCCCAAAAGATTTATGATAAAGATACACCGACGTGGAAGATTCATATGGATTCTGTGAAATCTAAGTTGAAGGGAGAGAAGTGGAATCCCTTCGGGAGACTTTCTCCGGCTGCGGTGGCGACTTTGAAACAGTTGAAACAGGAGAATCCGGGGATGACGGTGGAGGAGTATGCACCGATTTTTAAGATTTCGCCGGATGCTTTGAGGAGGATATTGAAGAGTAAATGGATGCCGACGCCGGAGCAAGAGACGGATAGGAACGAGAGGTGGAAGAGGAGGGGGAAGGCTGTTTGGCAGGAGTGGGAGGAGAAGGGATTGGTGCAGAAGAAGAAGGAGAAGGAGAAACAGGAGGTAGGATTGGGGATGTTGACGAAGAGGGAGGAGGAGAATAAGAAGAAGGGGTTTGTGGTTAGTAGGGGATTGAATTTGAAGAATAGGATCTTGTAGGTCTTTCTTTTTTTATCAAAAATGTAATGAAGCCATGAGAGATGTGTATATATATATATAATTTTATAGTTACTTCTCCGCTGTATCAATTATACTGAAGTATTTACAGAGTAGTAGATATTTGATATAAGAAGTATTGTATTGTTGGATTGTATTTAGCCGAGTGGAGCAGCTCCACCTGTCCCTGCAAACCCAGCCAATTGGTCCGGCTCGTATTCAAAGACCGAGAACCCCTGTCAGCTGTCTCCCAAAGACCCGGAGCTACATACTAGTTATACGTACATACTCTGTACTTTCGAAGAACTTGGAACGTGCAAATTGCTGGAGCTATGATGAAAGCGAGACATAAGTGACTTCGTTTTATTTTTTTCTGGATTACCCGTAAGGTTTTCGCGCGAAAGAGAAATGGAATAGACTGGAACCATTTCCCCTTCCTTAAGAACTGTTCCCTTCTTCTTCTTCTTCTTCTTTCTATTCCTCCACTTCTTCTTCTTCTTCTTCTTCCTACCCCATCCCACATACTTACTTACTTACTTACTTATATACTTAAGTATTTACATATACATACCACCACAATGAAACCCTCCACCCTCCTCCTCCCCCTCCTAACCACCCTGGTACCCACTCCCGTAAACGCGCAATGGGAACAAATCCAAGAAGCACTGGGTCTAGGCGGTGGTTCCAAAACACCGCGAGAACCGGTGGTACCGGTACCGAATGTGGTACTACCCATCGACAAGGGGAATTTTAGAGAATTATTGGGAGGCAATGATTTGGAATGGTTGGTATTGTTTACTACGGGAACGGAGAATTGTCCTGGGTGTATACTTTATGAGAATGTAAGTATTCTTTCTTTTTATTTACCTTTTTTTTTTGGGGATGGGATGGTGGTGCTGACTTTTGTGGGGTGTGGGGTGGTAGACGTTTAATGTGAGTTTTTCATGTGATGTGATGTGATATGATTTGATATATCGGTATGATGTTATGGGAAGGTATTGTGGATGGATGTTAAGAGGGTGATTGATATAATAGGAAGTCGTCGCTTTACTCCACGATAACAATAAAATACACTTTGGCAAAGTAGACTGCGACACCGATGCCGGTATGATATCCCCATTAACCCCCCCCCATCTATACACAATACTAACATATTATACAAAAAAAAAGTGGTCTGCTCCGTCTTCAGCGCCTGGGGTTCCCGCATCTTCCACGTCTCCCACTCAACTCCCCCCTCCGCATCCCTCCCAGGTCTAGCCGACCACCTAACCCACCTACACCCAGTCCCCTTCCACCGTCCCGGTACAGAATCCCAACCGATACCCACAGATTCGGAGGGTAACCCGATCAAGGATGCGAGACCGCCTCCACCGCCTCCCGATGCAAAATGGATTGCTGAGGTGGTGAACGAGGAGAAGTGGAGGGGATTCGAGGAGTGGACCGGGTGGACGCATCCGTTGGATGGAGTTTTTCAGGTTCCGATTTATCAGTTTTGGTGGGTTCTTAGTATATTTGCGAAGGTGCCGCCGATGGCTATGATGGTTGGGATTGGATTGCTTTCGAGGTTTGTTACGTGAGTATTTTACGTCCCTTCCTACTTATTTTTTTACAATTAATTACCTAGTTGGGTAAATATGAGGTATTGGATGGCTAACACTGGGGTATTATATTAGAGCACGATTCACGGGAAGGACGTTGGCGAAGAGGGAACAGCAACGTGCGGCGGTTCAAGAGGCGGTTCAACAGGCGGCGAGGAAGAAGAATTAAACACCGTTCTTTCTTTTTTCTGTCTTTTTTGTAATTTTTTCATTCGCTTGGTAGTAGTAGTATTATTATTATTAGTTCGTAATAAAGCATTGGAGATAAAAACAATCAATCCATTCATTTCATATAATATAATATAATATGTATTGTATTCTCTCATCTATATTGAAATTCGGGTTGAATACCGGGTTTATATGATATGAGGCTCTGTCGCACATTAACCGAGAGATCCCTCCCAAAAAATGATATGGTATCACAAGCTATTACAAGCAAAGCTTCCTTATAATCCGCCACAATCGAATCCATAAAACTTCAACATCTCAACCTCCACTCCACCCCAACATCCTCTCCACCACTACTCGAATCAAACCAGACATCTCCATACCAACAAACAACAGAAGAGAAAAAAAAAACAATGCTCCGCCACATCCTCCACCAAACCCGGCACTTCACCACCACCCTCCCTTTCAAATCCTCCAAATCCTCCTCCTTCAAACCATCCCCCTCCCCTCCCCGTCTCCCAAAAGAAGACCAAGAAACCTTCGAATCCCTCACAAAAGCCTCCATGGGTGCCTTCTCAACTTCTCACCTCCAATCACCATCTCCCAATACCAATACCAATACAAATACCACCGCACAATCAACAAGTAGTACTAGCAAGAATAATACAAATATGAAAGCAGAAGACCTCCTTTCGGAGTTGAAACATAAGGATTTATTAACCGGTGGGGAGAAACCTTTGTTTGAGGGGGAGAGGAATCCGGTTACGGGGGAGGTTGGGGGACCGAAGACTGAACCTACGAAGTATGGGGATTGGAGTTTTAATGGGAGGGTTACGGATTTTTAAAAATAATATTTATATAAGTATATATACCTAGGTATTTATCAGATCTGGGAGGGGTGGTGTAGAAGGGATGGGATGGGGTGTATGATATGGAGTTTTTATGTATGATAGAAAGAGTAGTATATATAGAAAAGGTATTTATATAAAGACAACCGCTATGAATGATAAAAAAGGAAGGAAGGAAACGCCAGTCTAAGCTACAGTTTCAACAAAAAAAAAAGGGAGACAGGAAAAGATTTAACTGGAAGCTGGAGTCTCCGGCTTCTTCGCCAATAATGCCGGTCCAACTTTACTATTATTCTTCCTCCCGATGGCTTCCGAAATCCAAGCTCCAACTTCCGATACCTTCTCCAGATCGACCCCTGTCTTCATCCCCACGCTGTGTAGACTATCCCCCCATTCAAAGTCAGTACTCATGTCCAATATAAAAAATAATAATCACATATAAAAAGAGGAGAAGAAGGAAAAGGGGAGACTCACAAATACACTAAATCCTCAGTAGCAACATTCCCCGTCGCCCCCTTCGCATAAGGACAACCTCCCAACCCAGCAACGCTACTATCAAAGACCCTAACCCCATTAGCCAACCCCACCATACAATTCACAATAGCCTGACCGTAAGTATCATGAAAATGACAAGCAAGCTTCTCAACCGGTACCCCTCCCTCAATCAACGCTTTCATAAGTACATCAATACTATAAGGATTCCCCACTCCCGTCGTATCCCCCAACGAAACCTCATAACATCCCATTTCCAACAGCTTCTTCGTAACTTCCACTACTTTCTCCGGTGGTGTATCACCGGAGTAAGGACAGGCGATTACCATGGAAACGTATCCTCGGACTTTTATGTTGTTTTCTAATGCCCTTTTTACGACTGGTTGGAAACGTTCGAAGGAGGTGGCGATGTCGCAGTTGAGGTTTTTGAGGGAGAAACCTTCGGATGCTGAGGCGAAGATGGAGATTTCTGAGACGCCTGCTTGTGGGGGTGGGGGTGTTGTGCGTGGTAGGGCGGATTCTAGACCTTTGAGGTTTGGAACGAGGAATGGGTAGGTTACTGGTTGTGGGGATGGGGGTGGGGAACGGAGGAGGTGGGAGAGGATTGAGGTTGAGTCTGCCATCTATTTTTTGTATTATATCACCGATTAGTTTTTATACTTTTAAGATAGATGAAGGAGGGTAAGAATACCTGAGGAACCCATTTCGGAGCAACGAAGCTACCGGCTTCGATGACTCTTAATCCCGTGGTGCTGAGTTTTTCGATCAATGAGATTTTGGTGTCCAGCGGGACAATGGTTTTTTCGTTTTGAAGGCCATCGCGAGGACCCACTTCGACGATTTTGACGAAGTCTTTGTCGTCTGGTGATGGTGATGATGAGATTGAAGAGAAGGATTTGGGAGATGATGAAGAAGAAGAGTTATTGTAGTAATAAAGATCTTTGATGGAAGCGAAGAGACGGGATCGAGTAAGAGATCTGGAAGGGAAGAAGGACGGACGGAGAGAGGTTGAAGTTGAAGATGAGGTTAAGGATGTTGTGGCGCCGCGCAGGGGGGCCAGCCGACCGAAGATGTGTTTTGAGGCGCAGAACATTGTTCCTCAACTTCAACCTTTTTTTTTATTCACAAAAAGATAAAAATAAAATATGGAAATAGAGGTAAAGATAAAAATAGAAACTTAATAGTAAAGATAAAATAAAAATAAAATACAAGAAGAGGAATATGTATAAAAAAAAGGAGTGGAAGTCTTGCGGTTGACTAAAATGCCAGTAAGTGCACTAGGTACAAAAACTGTTGGGTGGAATGTCTATACAATAATTAGTGTCTGGAGAAGGAAGAGGAAAAGAGAAGGGAAAGAAAGTCCCTGAATTCAAAGCAAGAAAAATTTAATTATAACCGCGATGAGCACGAGAACGGATGAGAATGACATCTTTTAACTAACAGAACGGAACTGAACAGAAACAGAAACAGAACAGCTGAGCCTTCTCTCCTGCGTTCTGTCCGAAGCTAACCGGCCGAGGTTCTTTTTTCTTTTCATCTCGATTTGGTTGGCAGAACGTGGGGTAAAACCTCCTGCGAATTCGAATGGAGGGGCACAACAGGCTTAGCTTGGCCTGGTCTGCAACAAAATCCTTTTCTGCTTCAACCCACACTCTTCCCAAAATATATATATATATTTCTTGACAGTTGCAGCTCTCTTTTTTAATAATAAGAAAGGGGATTTTGGATCGGTTTAATAGAATTCAAATAAAGGAATAGATAAAAAAAAAGAATGGCAGACGTCATCGGAGAACCATCCGGATTGCAGCCCGAAAGCGCTCCCGTTCAGAAACAACCCCGCCGTCGCTTCATCGGAAAAAGAGCTGCCGCAGAACTACACAAGGCGAAAGCTGCTGCTTCAAATCCTTCGACTTCCACCGACGACATCCAAGTCGAGGATTCTGTCGCCATTCAGGGTACATATATATATCTTATCTACTCATCATTCTGAGGGACGATTGTATAAGAAAACATGCTGATCATTGTGATATAAATTTCTAAAAAAAACAGTGAAACCCCGCCGTCCCGCAGGTACCACTCGCAACCAAATCCCAGATTCAATCCTCCAAAACCCCTCTCTGAACGCCGCCATCTCCCTCCTCCCCTCGAACTACAACTTCGAAATTCACAAAACAATCCACAATATCCAAAAAGCATGTGCCACACGTGTAGCCCTCCAACTCCCAGAGGGTCTTCAAATGTTCGCCTGTACCTTATCCGACATAATCACCCAGTTCACCTCAGCAGAAGTACTTATCATGGGTGATGTGACATACGGTGCATGCTGTATAGACGATTATACAGCCAGAGCATTGGGATGTGATTTCTTGGTGCATTATGCTCATAGTTGTCTTATTCCTTCGGATGTTAATAGGATTAAGACGTTATACGTCTTTGTCAGTATTGATATCGATGCTAAGCATTTTATTGCTACCATGGCGAGGAATTTCACATCAGGGAAACATATTGCCGTCGTGGGGACGATACAGTTTAATGCTACAATTCACGGTGTGAAAACCGAATTGGAAGAAACGGCTGGTATTAAAATATCCGTTCCTCAGATACTACCTCTATCCAAGGGCGAGATTCTGGGTTGCACGGCACCCAAGTTATCGAATCAAAGGAAAAAAGACGGTACAATGGTCGAAGGAGTCGATGCGGTTGTATACCTCGGAGACGGAAGATTCCATCTAGAAAGTGTGATGATTCAAAACCCTTCCTTACCGGCATATAGATACGACCCATACTCTCGAAAATTCACGAGAGAAGAATACGACCATCAAGAAATGCAAACACTACGATTGACCGCAATAAAACAAGCAAAGACTGCTAAAAAATGGGGGCTCATATTGGGTACTTTGGGAAGACAGGGGAATCCTAATACGTTATCGAATTTGGAGGATAGATTGAAGGAATTGGGGGTTGAGTATGTTTTGTTATTGTTGTCGGAGATTTTTCCGGGGAAATTGGCGATGTTTGGGGATGTGGAGGCTTGGGTGCAGGTTGCTTGTCCCAGGTTGAGTATCGATTGGGGGTATGCTTTCCCCAGACCGCTGTTGAGTCCCTATGAGGCCTGGGTGGCGTTGGGGAGGAGGGAAGAGTGGACGAAGGAAGGGGATGGGAGTTATCCGATGGATTTCTATGGGAAGGATGGGCTGGGGAGGAGTAAGCGGTACACCCAGTGATCTATTAATTACATTGTATTAACAACATTAATACATCTTTTATCAAAATCAAGATATGCATATCCATCTATCGAGAATCCAAAATTCGAAAAAAAATATTAGACTGTAAAGTGGATATAATGCGACAGACTCTGATTGGCTGATCCCAAAGCGAGTGAATCAGACCTGAAGAGCGGTTCCCAAGATGGATTTCTCGGGCACCTAAACCGGATCTGGCCCGATTTTAAATTAATACAAGGCGCCTGCCAAGAGTGATACAGGGTGAGTGACTCAACAACACCAACGCCTTGGTAACAAAAAAAACACCACGGTTTTAAAACTCGCGATCTTTTTCTCTCTTCAGGCATGCCTGAGAGCTTTTTCTCCTGCTACCAGGCCCTGAAGTCCATGACTATGGTACTCAGGCGCCCTGAAGGCTTTTTGCATGGCGGATCTAACTACTCAAACTATACTAACTGTACTTAGTTATTGGGAAGGTAAAGGAGGTAGTAATTGGAAAGGTATAAGTATTGCATTGCTTCTCCAGCTTCATATTATTTTTTCAGCATCAGCATTAGCATTCAATTGCAATACCATTACTACTATTACCACTACTACCATCACCGCCAAAACAATAAGATATTTGTCCTCTGAGCCTATTTCCAGACGACAATCTTTCCCTCATCACTTAAATTATATATCAAAAACCACACTTTGATTAGTCGCTGGTTTCCTCTTCCTATTTATCTTTAAATTTAAAAATTAAAAATAAAGATATAAATTAAAAAAAATTAAAAAAGATGTCAACAACATCCCTCCCAACCGCCACCCGTCGCCTCCTCCGCGACCTCTCCGAACTCCGCTCCTCTCCTGTCTCAACCAACGTCGCCGCCCACCCACTGGACTCCGACATCTACCAATGGCACGGAAACCTCCACCTCTCCCTCCCTAACCACACCTTCACCCTTCACTTCTCCATGCTCTTCCCATCAAACTATCCATCCCACCCACCATCCCTCCTCCTCCTTACCCGTCTTCCACACGAAAACGTACTTACAGCCGTAGGAGGGTATAAAGTATGTCTTGACATGTTAGACGAGAGTATTGACGGGGAGTATAAGGGATGGTCGCAAAGTTATTCCGTTCGAAGTATTTTGATGCAGCTTGAGGCTTTCTTGACGGATGAAGGGGAGTTGGTGAATGTGAGGTTGGGGAGTTTGGATGATGCGCAACGGGATGCTGGGGTTTTTGAGTGTAAGAAGTGTGGGAGTTGTAGAAGGAAGGTTTGGCCGAGGTTTCCTACTGAGGAAGAGGTGGAGAGGAAGGTTGTTAGGGAGGTTAAGAGGCCGAAGATTGTGAGGAGTGTGAAGGTGGTTAAGAAGACTGTGGTGGGTTCTGAGGGGAAGGAGAAGGATGTAGATGGGTGGACTTCGGTTTCTAAGAAGGGTTTGCAGGTTGATGATGTTCCTGAGGCGAAGAAGAAGAAACCGGCGGGTCCTGATTTCTCGAAGGCGGCTGGGAAGGTTATGGTTATCAAACCGGGACATCAGATCAAACGGGCTCCGAAGCTCATCGCCTTGAAGGATCTTGAAAGCATCAGAGTCGCGAAACCGACTGAATCTCGTCCTGCCTCGCTGGATGATGAAGTCGCAGATAGTCCTCGAGAACTTCATTACAAACGTATCGAACGCCATAACGCCGGTTTATTCTCCACTTTACCCTACGAAATGATGTTACAAGTCCTTCTTTCCGGTGGATTATCCGCTAAGGATATTCTAAACCTCAGCATGACCTGTAAACATATCAATTCCTTCTGCATGGATGGATACTTCTGGAAATCATTTTTCCAACGGTGTTATCCAAACTCCGATCTGGTTGCTTCGAACCTGGACGACTGGCTTTTGGCTTTCGCTCAGGAAACTAACTTTGCCGGGTCGGAGATGAAGTGTTTTGCTTCGAAGGTTGGGATGGATGAGGATGTTTTGGGAGTACCTATCGATTGGACGGTTAATCCTAAGACTAAATGTGTGGATTATATCTACATTGTCGACTCCTCGGACTTTCTGAGTAGATCTTCTTTCCATGATGATAGGGTTAGGAAGACTACTTGGAATAAGGAGTTTAAGTCTTGGTGTCCGATGTACCTTACCGAAGAACACTTCCAACGTGCCTTACCGGATATCAAGGAGTTCATGGTGGAGATGTGTCCTGAATACGGTACTCGACTGTTTCAACCCAGAATGGTGCTAGACGTCATCCCCAAGATGATGAATACACTTGTTGTCCTCCTCATGGACAACGGAGAAAAGATCTCTAGCAAAGCCATCGAAGGGTATTTCCTCCTCCACCGACTCTTCCGCGCCCTCCTCGTCGAATTCCCACAGTTACAAAAGGAAGTCGACGAAAGAATCCGAAGAGTCAAAGAAAGTGAAGAATCAAGGACGAAATCCGTTCTTCCAAACTTCGGAAACTTCTTACCTTTGTTATCTGTCAGCGAGAAATATACATGGACAACACCGGGTCTCAGCCGTTCCATCATCGGGGAGTTCTTCGATAGACAGGTAATCTGGACAGCAAGGGAACATCCCAAAATCGTCAACGTCCAGAAATTCGCACCGACGAACATCGATGCCAATGATAAATACCTAAGTCTTTGGTTAAGCGTCGGACAGGTTTCCAGGAGGTTGATGGTATTTCACGTTCGATTGTTGTATATGATTCAACAGAAGAACGGGGGTTATATGGATGAGATATCCACCGCGAATGATCTTTTGTACGGTCGTCCTCCCAGACAGGTTGTTGAGAAGTTTCAGAGGACGGTGCAGAAGATTATGACGTTGGAGAGTTGGCCGGATTTCTTCGATGGGATGTTTGTGAGACAACCTACTCGGGCGGCGTTGACGGGGGTATTACAGCAGGCTGTGAGGAATTCTTTGAGGAAGAGGTATCATCGTGCCGGGATGGATTTTTCAAAGATCCATGCCAGTGGGGTATCTAGAATCCTTTTGAAGGGACAAAGTTATTCCGTCCCACCCAATTTGAAGAAATTGGAGATGAAGGAGAGTTGGAGATGGGATTCGAATTCCGGATCTAACTTTTTAGACGCTACTTGTACGGTCTTTGATTTTAAAGATCAAATGATCGATGAAGTTTCTTATATGTCTCGGATAGCGTTTTGCTCTGATGAGAATAATAGGAATAAATCCGCGGCGTTGAGACATTCGGGAGATCAAATGGATCATACGATTTCTCGAGGAGAACATACGATCGAAATCGATCTCGAGAAGATTGGAAAGGTTAAGGAAGTTAAGAGTTTGGTGTTTTGTATGAGTGCTTTCAGTGGAGCTCATCTTAGGGATTTTAAAAGTCCTGAGGTGGCGTTGGTGGATAAGGCTTCGAAGGTGGAGATGGCGACGTATAATTTTGGGAGTACGAGAGGTGGAGAGATTGGAGGGAAGAAGAGTGTGGTTATGGCGGTGCTCTATAGGAGTAAATTTGGGGATAAGTGGGATTTGAAGGCGGTGGGGGATATTGGGAGTGGGGATTTGACGAGGGCGGATGTTTTGAGGGAGGAGATGGAGAGGAGTTTGAGGAAGATTTAGAAGCTTTTTTTTTTTCTTTCTTTCTCTCTTCTTTCCTTCCTTTTCTTGTAGATAGTACTTAAGTATTTAGGGTATTTAGAGCAATGGAAGGTTCTTTTTTAATCTACAAGTATATCCAATATGTTCTAGAATGGTGATGTGCTAGATTTTATATTGTAGAAGGTTCTTGAAGACTATGGTTCATACCTGCAGAGTTGATATCATGATATATCTGAGCTTTATTGGAGAGAGTATAAATACCCATCCCACCCACCAATTTACTCGTTCTTTCTTTCTTCCCTTTACATCCTCCTCCACAATAGCAACAATCTAGGATCTAGGCTAGATACCAAACCTTCTCCGCCCCCTTACTTTTTTCTCTTATATAATATAATATAATATAATATATATACATACCCTCCTAGCAAATCATGCACAAAGCCGTTCATAACCTCACTACTAAAACCCAACTCCAAAACAGTTGATGGTGACGAAGTCACCTCAGTCAATGATGGTTATTAAGTAAAAACTTTATATAACGTGCTCATGTCGTAGGGCCTATTATCAACTTCTGTGGAATGAACTCTAGAAAAATATGATCAGCGAAGCTTCTAAGACGGCCGGCTACGGTCTAAACCGATGATATCCTCAGATTGCATTTCTGCTACGGGTTTAGTTTACTACTTCTTTACCGAACAATAGCCTTATTTGTGCTTATATCAGCTTATATATATATACACCCGTCTTATGGTTTGCTTTAACTTAAGCTTCATTATAACAGCAAAACAAGAAAACCCGCATATGAGTAGCTGGTCTTTTAAGGAGGCTGGGATGCTGTCTATGGCATGTTTGTTTGTGGATTATGATATATATTGGATCTTATTTTCCACTATGGGGATATAGAGCCCAAGTATGTGCTTTGTTTCGGAGAATCTTGCTGTTCTTTTAGTAGCAGGTAAGTACTCAAGGGCTTTGAAGATAGGAGTATATATATTAATGTTTTTATATTATAGTATATTTACTAGGTTGAAGAAGTACTCCTTCTAGGGATGTGAACTTAGATATTTCTTTTGACATACAGTTCAAGTACTGGGATGGGTCAAATATCTCGTCTCCGCGGTTCCGAAGCCCTAACATCGTTACCTTATGAAGGTTTAAAGATCCATTTTGAAAAAAAATCCGGTGCCTTTTTTAGCGTCGAGATAGTTACAAAAGAACTTCAAGAAGAAGTCCAATTATGATTCAGGAGTATGTACCTGGCCTAGTTGTTATACGCATACAAAGTATATATATATATATCTGGATCTCAGCAATCACCCATGTCCCCCCAACCTAAGGAAGATGAAAAAAACAACGAAGATGTCAATGGAATGATATATATCTTAGTTTATACCTACTCACCCCGTGGGCGAAAATGATGATCGATAATATATAAAAACTGTACTTCCTTTCTTTCCTAGATATTTTATTCACCGGCTCGATTTCAGGAAAGATTTGGAATGTATACATATACTGTGAGTATTTATTGGAAAATATATATAGCAAATCTCGAGCGGGCTATATAATCTTCATTTGCACTTCTTAGCCTACGGAAGCCGTGGAGTACATGCTCTCCTAGAGTATTCGGCGAGATACAAAGGTATCTTGATGACCAGAAGCACTAGTGGAATCCATGATTCAACCTCCTCGAATTAATCGGACAGAATATTTCTCTTCAAATCATGGTACCAATTTTAAACTTTTCTTGAGGCGGCTAAATCAACGGGGCGTACAAAAGGAAGTAGTCGGTAGCTGTAACTCCAGCCTTGCCGGTTTATGACCATGTTCCAAGTTATAATAATACAACTGCATTTTCTACCCCCTTGGTATATAGATCGACAAATTACAGAAAAAAGAATACTGTACAAAGTTTCAAGACGCCATGGAAATGAAATGGCACATAATTACCATACGCCCTTCGAAGTCTGTGTCGGTTACCTGGTATTAGTTCCCCGAATGTGGCTAACGGGCGGACTTAACGCCACTGATGAGGATTTTTTAGAAGGTATATACTATATATATATATATATATATGTAGTTGGTATCTAAACTCACCGTTCTCGGAATCATATGTTTCGAATTATTCATCCTAGATATGTAATTTCTATTTGAACTTATACTCGAGCGGCGAAATGGAATATTTCGGTCCCGATAACATGAGCATTATAACAGTTTCCTGACCAGACCTTTTTTGTAATTTATATTATATTTTTAGAGATTTTGTGACGGAATTCCCGCCGCTTTGCATGGTTGGCTAATATATAAACTAACAACTAACCTAGCTAGTAATGCGAAGATCATCGAGTTCTGATGCATTGACTTAGCGACTATAAAAGCTTTAAAAGTAGCTAGAGAGTCAGAGCTCAGCCCCCAGAGCATGGTACCATGGTCTGTATCTATATAAACAGATCCAATAATACAACAGAAGATCTATACGAAGTTTCCACACTCACGCTATGGGAATTTATATTGATCATCTGGCTCAAAGGAAATATATGTTCACTCTCGATAAGTTCATTTTAAATGTTTCATCTCTGTATATTAGTTATATTATTTCATCCCTTGAGCACTCGCCATGTTTATGTTTTTTTTCCCCGTGGGGTATGTTTCATGTCACATTGGGGATAACGGGAATGTATTTTAGATACAATTCTTCCCGAGGCTCTGGATGCATTGTGAGGAATTAAAGTGACAAAAGTCATGGGGGTGCTTATCATGCTGTGAGGAGGTCGCGAAATCCAATGAAAGTTTGTTCTTTTTTGGAATTTATATATATATACTACATAGTCCTGCATGCTTATCATAAATTTCACGCAGGCAATTTTATGAAGAGCTGTTGGCTACTCCTTGAATGGATTTTAATACTTGGACAATTTGATGGAGGAACTATTTATATGTGTGTTTAAGTATAGGCACACTACCGGACCGGTAGTACATTTTTATAAATATTTCAGTGATACGGTTGTGAACTTCCGTGCTTTAAAACATTACTATATATATTTACCTTCTTAAGATGTTCTCTCGCGATCGTGGGGAAAATCCAACGACAAAGGGATACAGATATGATGCATAAACTCCACATCGTACATCATGATCAATCGCCTCTAGTCTAGTCACTATATATACTGTTTTCTAAAGATACACGGAGTATGAACTATCTGAGCCAAATAAATATTTAAAGGAGTTTTAAACAAACCAAGAGACCAAAAAATTCCTATGAGTCCAAGACAAATAAAAAAAGGTCCATTGAACTCTAGATACATGAAAAAGGGGACTAAACCAGAAGGAATTTCGTGGTATGAGAGATATGGTTATTTATGTTGCGTCCCCTCGTTCTCGAGTGACGTCACAGACGTCCCGTGATCACCCACATATTCTATTATATATATATATTCTGTCGATAAAATCCTGTACCAAAGAATATTCTTTCCAAATGACACAGAATCATCTCATCTTCACAATTAAATGGTAGTTTCAGAATATGAAACTGAAGGCTCTATGGATTCTGTGACTCCAGAAAGCCATCACGGAATTCCTGCGATACAACAATTTATAAATATCTCTTTTTACGTAACGTAACTACACAGGAAGTAGCCAAACATTGAGGACGCAGGATTGACAGAACAACTACTGTGCTGTCATGGGGAGTGTTTCGAACAAGGGGGCTAGCTTGGAATAACGACCAAGTTATATATGGTTGATCAATTGATGGCTCCGCTTTATGGGATATTTCGATCGTAGCATGATAATTTACTATGAAGACAACGTCGGTAGTATTAGTGTTATAGTTATTAAGACCATTTACATACACCGGTGCCTAAGACAGGATATATGTTGACGTTTGCGAGTCCGAAGGGGACCTTTGTGATGAGTTAAAGTTCCTGGATTTTGTATATTGAGATCATGGGATTCCATATCCAAAGAATGTTTACTGAGCTGCCGCCTTTAGTATTTCCTAACTACATGAAATAGAGAGTCAATAGCTAGAGTATAAAGAAAAAGCACGGGTATATTTACCCTGAAAAGGGGGTTTAATGCTTATATATATTGATTTTAATATATCTCAGTTTTATCTATCTACCGGTCTAAGTTCCAAGAACGACCATCTTTTATGGAAATATCCTGTCTTTTCTAACGAAAGTCAGACTGTACCTTTTCAAAGGATGATTTCATGTTATATTTCGATCCTTATTCATGGTTATGGTTTATCCGCTCCTGCTTATATTCATATGTTGGATCCTCCTAGTTGAAACTAGAGATGCGGCGAAGCGGGAGATGTCGCTTTGTTGGATCAATTCGAAGGATAAAGGAATTTAACAGTCGAGTAATTTTATAAGTACACTATACGCTTTATAGATATTTATATATAGCGCACAGAATTCTGACTCCCTTGTTATAACGGCTTTGACATCGGTTCCGGAAATATAATGGAAGAAATTACTATACTAAGAAAGATATAGAACAGGAAATTATCTTGATCAAATGCAGAGACCAAAAATATTTTGGAGAGATGCCAATTCACCGGTTAAAACTCCGCTGAGACAATGAGTGTAACATCCGGCTATGAATTGCGAATTCTAACGAAAGGCGGCACAGGGGGTCCCGCAGTTTACAATTACCTTGTTTTTTTGTTTTTGCTTTCTTGGTTAAAATGTTTTGGGACAATTCCTTATATCTAAGAGGCACCATATGTCGATATTCTAAAACATTCTGAAGTTCTCCACAACCAGTGGCGAAATCCTAGTCGAATATCGAATGTAGCACGGCGCTATATTAAAGGCATAGTGCTTGGGTTTGGTAGTACTGATCTAACAGAAAGAGGACCCTAAATTATCAGAAAGCTAGCTACCAAGGATATGCTACAGTGTTATCCAGACCTTGTTATTGAGCTTCTAGTTACGCTCAGAATCTCAGGATTCTGAGATCCTAAAATGTGGTTTATATAAATCAATCATATTCAAGGGGCCCGGAACCTGGCCGATGGAGTCCTTATAGGGCTGAAATTATATATTTAAATCACCAAATTTAGCTAGGGCCAAGATCCGAAAATGTGAATGTCAAGATAGCATAAAGTGGCCGGTTGAATATAATTCGAATATTCTGGTAGAACCCCAAAAGGTGGCAGGATGGCTATATTAAGCCAATTTGTTTCGGGAGTGTATGGAACTGGCGGTATTGATATGAGATTCTAGCGATAACTATATATTATCATTGGATCATGCGAGTATAGCGGTTCTATGATGCCTCAGAAACAGGATTCATGTATATTAGACTCTTTCTTTTCTTAACCTTCACAATTCAGTCGTTAGTTTTCAATTTCATCCTTAGTTACTTACTATCTTAGACATGTAATTCCCAATATTTAGGTTTCCGCCACCGACCCCTTTATCAAGACATACCGAGGGAATGTTCTGCCGGGCTAGTTAACTATGTCTAGTGTTTTGAAGCTAAAGTCTAATGGCTTCATCACGGCCTGGCCCAGCTGGGCTGACCCCCTAGCTCCCGCTTGGCTGGCATACTGACATCAGCCAACACACGCTTCCATGACATTAGCGTCTCAAGACCTAGGAAGTGTTGTTTTTGTTGTACTTTTGGTCCACATTTTAGTGCGGAAGCGGTTGATATTTGTAGAAAGTTCATATTAATTTCATTAGTCAAATAATTGACCTTTTAAGCTTTTAAAACTTTGAGCTGAGTCGTCTATATCGGGCCATTGTATGGAGAATTGGTATCCGCTTCTGAATACTCAGTCTGTCTTGGTGAGCTCTAGTCAGTTTGCCTCAGCTTCCGAGCGCTTTTGCCAACGAGGTTAATTGCCAACCGAACCCTTGGAAACTAACCGTCCACAGCCCGCAATATCATTTCAACAAAATAAAACGCTAGACACGTTGTGCGGCTGAACCACATCAAATCTCTGTTCGGTACTCGGAGCCTTTGGGGTTCGAGTTCGAATCCATTTTCGGCTTTGCCTAAAGTGGGTCTAGACTGCAGCTCTTATTGGTGCGCACTTCGGAACAACGCTAACGTCGCGCGAGTGCGACTGCGCAGCGACTTTTTCATTTCCACATTAGCTTCACATGGGATTCTCTTTGGGCGAATTCCCCGATCGATCAGGGGCCTGGACTTGTGGCAAAATAATTCTCGGCTCACGGCTGCTTAGTTTTCTTGGAAATTGATTCATCCCAAAGATCTAGTTGCGGCTTGAGCGGATTATAACCAAGATTGTGAGTGTCCAAAAGTAATGGCGGCTGGCGGTTCCAATATACTAATATCTAATAGAAGTCCTCTTGAACGTTGAGCTCCTGCAGTTGCCTCCAGAGCTTTAAGAAAGGGGTTTATCAGATTATTGTTCCGCAGGAGGCCGAACTCTATATTGCCCTACTGTGAGATATATTTTCCCTGCACATTCATATGCAAGGAAAGGGATTGCACAGGTGACAAAAAGCCGCCACGTTCTCCACTTGAAAACTTTGTTTCCAACAGAGTAACATTCGGAAAGCTGAAATTTCCCCATACTAACCTAAAACTGACGATTAGCGTGTATACACAGACGCCACCAGCGGTCTGGAAGAAACTCTCGTACACGATGGCCAGCTCGCGGGCCTGCTTAAGGCGCGGTGAACTGGACATGCCGAAGCCGTAAGGGATAGAAAATTGTGACTTCTGAGAAAGGGATCAGGATAGAATGGAGGGTACAAGAAGGGCTCGTTTTCTTTGAAATTTAACGGCCATCATCCACATTCCTTTCCTATAGCATCATCATAGCTATGAAGGTCCTCGATCAAATCAATGTGCTAGCTTGCCTTGCGGCAGCAGCCCTACCAGCAGTCAATGCCGTTGCATTGGCTTCAACCACTACTCTGGCATGCCCTCCAGTAGCCGCTACATCTCCTGCAGCCACTCTCGTTTGCGCAAAGACAGGTGATGTCAATGGTGCAAAGAGAAAATCGATCCGCACGTTCAAGAGCAAGTCGACTCCATTGGGAGACGATTGTCTGACGGAATGTCTTAAGGATACTACATGTTTGAGTTATTCATACGACTCGAACGCATCCAAGACAGAATGTCGTCTTATGCTCAAGACAGTGGCCGAGCAGGTGTTCACACCGGGAAGCACCGGAATCACTTGGTGGGATCGCGGATGTTGGGCTGTTCCAACATCGTGCAGTAACCCAGTTGTTCCTACGACGAGTGCCAAACCCATCGTGTGTAACCGCGATAATGTTCTTCGAGCATTATACGGCAAGGGCGACGAAGCTAGCTCGTTCTGCAGTTCTTACACCAAGACTGTTGCAACAGCTGGACAAGTTTATCCTGCATACCTTACAGCATATTCGACCACATCTGAGCGTATCTCTAGCGCCTGCACCTGCTTGAGCGTTTCTCCTCTTACTACTTCTACTACTTCTACCACATCATCCGCTCCCGAAGTTCCTCAGGTTCCTGAGGACCCCGGCTGGACATCAACCTACACATGGACTGAAGCCGTTCTCCCAACTTTCACATCTTTCCCATCTTATGAAGACAATCCAGTTACACAACCTCTGTTCCCAACGACTACACAAGTCGACTCTTTGCCTCCGGCATACACGCCAGTCAATGATTGTATCTTCGACCCTCTTGCGGCTCCAGATACCAAATATGTAAGTTCAGCCTGGTCAGTCGATTTAATTGGAGCAAGGATTAACGAAGTTCAGGAACTTTTCATGTATGGACCAGATGAGGCCAGCAATGACTTTATCGTGGCCGATGATATGATCATCAAGCTGCTCGGTGACCCAAATTTTGCAACAGAAGAAGAAGCCAATGCATGGGAGGCGCCTCTATTCCGCCTCTCTCGACCAGCAACTTCGAGGTGAGTTACATTAAACTTTATGTTCCTGTCAAATACTCGCTCACAAAATATCCTAGCTTGTATGATATTATCATCGAAACTCCCCAAGGCAACCGATATCTCGGTTATGACCCAACCAATGGGAACATCCTGGTTGCAGCCTCAAGTTCAGGACCGGCAACCGAAGTTCCATCGATAGGCGATGTGGCACCGATTAGGACAACCGCATTCATCATCGGATGCGATGGCAAAATAGAATTAGTCATGGATAGTAATCGAGTCCGTTGGGGTTACCGGACTGAAAACCTAAATCTATATGGTTACGGTGCCGCTGGAGGAGATTTGATTATCAAAGCCACACCCAAGCCTCCAGCCACCGAGATACAACGTCGTGGTAGGGGCAACTGGGGAGGAAACCCTCGCTGCCCTAATTTAGCAAACTCTTGGGCTTCTGTACGAGGTGGTGCTCCAGGCACCTATAACATCAACTACTGCGGTGAAGGTTATACCCAAGGCATTGAGGATGGTGGATTCTACTATGTTAGAATCACCTGTCAAGATCTTCACAGATGTTACAGTAAGCCTCTTTGTCAGCGGTTTTACCCTAAACTTCGTTTACTAACACATAAACAGGTGATTGCAGCAGGACCTGGGAAGAGTGCAATACCGAGTTTTATGACCGTGGACATGGTTTGTCCGGCGATTTCCGATGCAGAAGCTTGAACTGGAAGAACGGTTCTCAAGGAAGATGCTTCAGTAAGTAAATTCGAATTTCTACATTTGGCAATAATTCTAACCCGATTTCGCAGAGGTCGTCACCGATATGACTGAGCGTTTGAAGGGCGGTACAGGGCGAAACAACTTCAACAGAGCCAATTCAGATAGGTACGTATCATTCAACTTTGTGGGAAACTTCGTACGCTAATTGAAAATAATAGATGCACTTGCAACTGTGACAATGGCGGCAGTATCTGCAATGGCCAGTGCGCCGACTCCAACTTTCTCTCCAGCAAAGACAACTGCGGAGCATGTGGCAGACGCTGTGAAGGCGATTTGGTCTGCAATAGCTCCCGACAGTGTGATTGCAACTGGGGCGCTCTCGGCAGGAACAGCCCAGATAACTGCGGGTATGCACACTTTGTTTTATGGCTTTTCTTGGTGCTTCTGCTAAAAACTATTGTAGTGTTTGCGGCCGACGATGTGCGACTGAGAAGGGTATTATCTGCTCCAATGAGCAATGTATCTGCCCCTTCGATACTCAGACCGACCGAAATAACTGCGGTGCCTGCGGAAACATCTGTCCGACCGGAACACATTGCAATGGTGGTCAATGTGTTTGTAACGAAGATCAATGCGGGTAAGTTATTATTCTCTCTTACCTTTCACCTATGGGGCGTCGAGGCCTAATACTCGTGTGTATAGAAACGTTTGCCTGAGCCTCAAATATAACCCCAACAACTGCGGAAGCTGCGGAACCGTTTGCGCAAGCGGATTTTGCTTCAGTGGAACCTGTTACGACCCTCCTGTCGATGCTCCTGTCTGCCAGCCCAAGGAGATCATTGTCAATGGGGGCTTTGATAACGGCATGGCTCCATGGACTGGACCCGACAGCACGGGGCGTACTTCTGGCCAAATCTTGACAGACCCAAGATCCCCTCCAGACTCTCCAAATAGCTTGCAGATCGTCCTCCCAGCCAGCGAACTCCGATACACACAATTCGCGGACATTGGACAGGCGATCGACATCTGCGTTAACCAAAGATACCGTATCAGATATTTCGTACGAGTGGAAAGAGCAAATTCTTTTGGAGGAGGCTGTGATGTCGCCGTTCTCGTGCCGGGTCAACAATTCGTAGTACAAGCAATTGTAAGTTCCAATATCCCCCCTCGTATATTATAATCACCCCAAAAAGCATTTGGCTAACACAATCGAATAGGACATCTATAAACAAGAGTACACCGAAGTCGTGGTCGATTTCACCTCCGACCAGGGCGTTGTCACCTCACCCATGTTCTGGCAAAGCATCCTTACATCGGATGGCGCTAATGCCAGAAGTACCGTGACTTTCAGAGTCATGTGTAAGGGTGGAAGCACAGGCGGTGGTCTTATCCGCTTCGATAGTATTAGCATCGCTCCGATCTAATAGCAGCAACTTTGCGAGTTCACTTCGTTCGCTTTTTTGCATGATCGCGCGCTTGCCATCAGTTGCTTCATCATACATACTTTTTTAATTTCATATCAGAAAACAAGATTCTGGTTTTCAGCATTGCATTGCATTGCATTTGGAGCATGTAAATTAAAAACTATCTAAAATCGCATTGGGGGGGTATTATTATTACATTAATAACGAAATCAAAGAACCATAATCGCTATGCTTGTATGTTAATTAATGAATCGATGGAGTCTGTTTCCTCGACCGAATGAGAAGTATTTCTAAATTTTCTATTTTTAATCTTTTTTCTTTTTTCTTTTTTCTTTTATTTATAACTTTTGACCGATTACTGAACCATCATCGGTTGGGCCGTAAGGTCCCGCATTGCTGCGACTTCTTTTCTATGCCGACTCTTTCCTTTCAACCCGTCCGGGTTCGATTGCTCCCTTAGAGCTTTTCTACCGGATTTGTTTTGGGAAGTTCGTCTGGTTCCACATAAGCGTATCTGGAATGTTTCCTAATGGCTTCACCCTTAAAGTAAAATACATAAGGAATTGCACAACAAGCGAGACCGATGAAAGCCAGCAAAGTACTAGCCCATTGGTATCCAAGACGGTGGTACCTAGTTAAATATTATCGTTAGTAAAAAGTCCTCCTTGTGATTTTTTTAAGAAAGCTTGACTTACATCTGAGTAGTAAACAAAACCGTAGAAGCACCCCAAATCGAACGAATGAATGTCTTCGCAGCAAGTGCAGATGCAGCTTGATGTTGATAGGTATCGACAAGATAGTTATTTGCAGAATTGTAAAGGAAAATAAACCCAAACCCGACCGGGAAGCCACCAAGACAAGGTCCAACCCATGATAGATGAGGATACGAAGTCCATGCGAAGATGAATAGTCCAATTGGAATTGCCCAACAGGAGATCATCATGGGGATAAGTCTGGCTTCTGCTGGAGGCTTGCCACCATGTTTTTCTACGAGGGTGAGGTAGTGATTGTTGACCCATGGTGAACAGGCAGCGCTGAGGAGGACACCGACGGCGATGGGGATGAACATTAATCCGGTTATTCCGGCGCTGTAGCCTTTTCCTTCTTGGTAGATGATTGGGTATGCGACGAAAAACATGTATAAGAGACCATAAAGAACGGACATGTAGAGGGAGATAAAAAGAACAATGGGTTCAAGGAAGAGGAGTTGTAAGGGACGGAAGAAGAAGAGTTGCATTCTTTCGCCGAAGGGACGTTTATCGAGAGATTGTTCGGTGGTGTATCGGTTGTCCCCGGTTTCTTTTTGTAATTTCTTAGCCCTTTTGGCGAGAATAGTGGAGGCTTGGGTTTCTGGAACGGTGAAGGTGATAAGAATCCAGACGAATCCAGCTAAGATGAGCTGAATCCAATACAACCATCTCCAGCCCTTAGCATCCGAGAGAAATCCACCGACAAGAGGTCCAATAGCGGGTCCAATAAATGGAGCGGCACTGAAGGCAGCCATTGGAACACCTCTTTCTTCATTCCTCCAAAGATCTGCCAAAGTTCCACCGACCAAGGACATTGGAGCAGAGAAGGCGATACCATCGATAGCTCTTGTTATAATCAAGGTTTCGATATTTTTCGCCACAGCTCCGGGTATGATGAAAATAACAGCAACTCCAAGTGTAATTGCATAGACAATTCTTCTTCCAGATAACTCACTCCAAGGAGCGAATACCAAAGGACCAAGACCAAATCCAACAACAAAGACCGTGATAGTAAGAAGGGCAACTTCTTCCGAAACATTAAACTCTTCAGCCACGCCAATAATATCACTAGTAATGACCGCAGAAGCAAACGCAACGACGAAACATGTTAATGCCACGACCATGGTAATGTACCATTTGTAGGCCTTCGACCAGTTCTTGGGATTTTCCGGATCATTGAGGGTAAATGTAACGAGAATGTGATCTTCAAGTTTTCCGGTAACATTGGATTTTATGGTTTTGAGTATTTCACCGGCTGGTGTTTCTTCTGTGAATTCGTCGAGGTTGGCTTGTTCGCTGAAGGTTCTGTAAGGAGTGTATACGGGGTCAGGAGCGTCTCGATGTGTTGGGACATGTGTGAGTGTTGCATTGTCGAAGTGATGGCGTTCCTCAGGAATAGATTCCTCTATCCTGGTATCAAGGTTATTTGCAACAACCATTGTGGAAAGGAAAATGAAAAGGAAATATTATAAAGCAATAGCGATAAAGAAAGAAAAAATAAATAAATATAAAAAGAAGCCCAAAGGGAAAGGGCAAATGAATTACACAAAGACTGAAGTCAATATTGGCATTTTCTTGTCGTATTGGCAGCGTACTCAATGGCTTTTTATATTCGACTCTTATCACTAAGATTTTATGCATACTGACGTGATGCCTTTGAAAACGGGTATGTCGGCAAGCACCAAAAAGTCGGCTTGCTCGGCCGGGATCGATAAGAGCTCAGGTTCGGCATGCCGAACTTTGTCCTGATTGGCTGAAAATTTTCGGGATGCATCTAGAAGCTTGGGCCGGCATAACCGAATTGGCGGTTAGACATTTTAGTCCCACACTTTTCGGTATGCCGGACCAATGGAGAATGCCTCAGGCCTATTTCGTGACTATCTCTGCATGCGGCCCGTAGATTTTAAATAGTAATCATCATTGCATAATTCTTTTCATACGGACAGGTTTTTTTTTTTTTAAATCTTTGATTATGGGATTTCAAAATAGCATTCACCAAATCAATATTCCTACCTCGTTCAGAATGCTACTCGGAATGTTCGATCTCGATACGTTCGATACCTAGGTCCCTGACGTCGACACTTCTTTTCGCACAGACAACCGACTCCGCAACATCGAGGATATGCGAAAACCAGATCTGCGAGAACGGCTCAAATCTTGCACGAAGCTATTACTAAACCATATGTAGTCTCTCATGTCAGCTGCCCCTTTAGCCCAGGATTCGGAGAGAGTTTTTTTTTTGAAATTCGGAGTATTGAAGCGGGGTGGTGTCCCCACCAACGTACTCCGTCTAAACTTCGGCCGAAGTTTCGAAAAGTGGACCATCGTGGCTTCTTTTACCCACGGGATTTGCCATATTTCACGTGTAAACAAAAGCTTATTGTTGGGGTTTTTTCTTCCTGAACGGCAGACTTCCGGAGGGTTTAGGTGGCTATAGGCCGCTGAAGATATAGGCCTTGATTGTGTCGATATGTCCTGCGATAGCGATCTAGATGCATTATCTCGGGGCCTTGTGATTCTTAGTATAGATTATAGCTCTTCTTTTCCGTGAGCGCATTAATTAATCTATTCGAAGATTCGCCGATATCGCAATACAGGACGTCACTGATTGTTAATTCCAGAGAGCCGTTCGGGTGAATTACATTACCGGAGCCCAGAGTTAAGTTAATAGTAGATGTATTTAACTGATATAAACAATTCAATGTATCATAAGCGGCCGTTTTAGTCCTTATCTGTTTAAGAGCATGGTAGCGGCTTTATTATCCTCGCTAACCTACCAGCGGGAGGCTAGGTTTGCCTCGTTGGTTGGGTGTGTTGTGTTGAAATTGTTGCCAAAACACACCACGCGATAGACCCAACCAAGCCGAGATGGGCAAGATTGTCCTCGTCTTAGCTGTTGGCATGACATCACCATAGCATGTAACAATAGTGACGTCTCGGTGGCCATGTGGGAAAACGGCTGTACTTCAACAGCTCGTGGTGCAATATAAGTCTTCCAGTGAGATTCATGTACCATTGAACGCTTCAAATTCAATGTATACAAGCATACACCATTTGAAAAGGCTAGAATCCGGCTTCAATCAATTAAAATCGATATCGATCTGATTAACATCAATTCTCCCTAACGTCGAATTACTCGAACACTTCAACAAAAACATTCAAAAGATCCAAAATGAGCTGCTTCCTTGTTCAAATCAGCCGCCTGTCTCGGGTCTCACATCCCAACTTCATCCGAGCACAGCCACGAAGTTCGTTCTCAAAACTCGGGGTTACACAAATCCACCAACAAAGCCAACTATCTACGAGCAACTTCCTCTATAACAATTCTCCTGCCGGTGACCAAGAACGGCCCGAGCTACCGAGCGATAAAGGACGAACAGCTCAATCTCCAAAGTCAAGCGATGAAAAGATATTAGATCGTGCACATGAGGCAGAAAAGGGCCAGCAAACATTTACAGAAGAGGAACAAAAACGAAAGCAAGTGGACAAGAGGGAAGGATATGGGGAGGGCGAGGCTGAAGAATTTGATAAATCGCGCGGTCGGAATGCTTAATATTGGTCACTAAACTATAGACCTCGATGCAAGCCTTATGCAGGTATGGATACCGGGCCGAAACCTATTGCGTCCTTCAATCCAGGCTTTGCAATGTTTCCCAGTTAGACCCTGTGTTTGCTGGTCAGCCTTAATGGAATTGAAGATATCGATGTATCAACTCGTCACGCGAACATCAGGCGCGTCAAAATAATTAATTTCTATTAAAAATAGCACTTTTCTTAGTCGTAAGCCAAATTACATTTAGTATCCCTAGTTTGTGCATATAAATACTATCCAGTCGTATATTCTCTGGCCAAGTCATGACGCTTAGTGAGCTCGGGAATTGGGGGCGCTTACCGATGCATCAGATCCTCCAACAACAAGCCGTCGGCGCGGAAAATTGAATTTCCATCGGAATTGTCTCCGAACGGGCAGGTAAATTATGCGTAGGGCTACATATTCGAAAGCCTTTTTTCGCTGAAGAAGTTTCAGACCGTCCAGGTAATATGTGAGCGTTTGGAGAATTATGCTGGGCAAAGGGAGTGTTATTTTTGGTATAAAATGGTGTTGCATATGACGGGGGTGTTGATTGGCTGTCAGCGCTGTTTGCCGGGATTTTGGGTGGGAGGACAACAAGGGCCTGGCGGTTACCAGCTTAAGCTTAACTTCTGACTAAAACAACACTTTCGAATTCCGGGCGACAGAAAGATCAAGGATCAAATTCAAAATGGCATGAGGGCATCTGTGCGCCTAGATAATGCAGTCGGATTGAAATGATGCGCGGTGCTGACGACGCTTTCGGGCTGAACAGCGGGGAGCATTATCACTCCAGTTTCGAAAGCCTCAAATCCAACATTTGACAAGCAGTAGCCTAACCATGTGGCTGTTGATACAGGTACACTAGCTAGAGAATAACGAGCTTAGCTTCGTCATCTCTTTAGAAAGCATGAACTTGGTTCTGTAACGCATATTTGTGGTCGCAAGTACCGGTACATCTAGACCAAGATGTCATTCGATGGAAACCTGTCCAGTGTTGCATCCAAGGAGAGAGAGAAGTCATTCTTAAGTGGTGATCATATAGACATTTACGAAGTCGATTTTGAAAGAAGCCTCCGGTGTGGCTGATATCATCATCATAGCAGAGAAACTGATCGTCAAAACGGTGGCAAAACATTTAGACGTTCCTTGGATATCGGATTGCACTTGCAGAACTAGAACTGGCACATGCGCTGTACATATTACTGTCATTCAGGGTCCGTAATCCCATGTTCGCGAGTGGACTGTTGCAGGCGGTTACTCAGACTTCAAGGCAAAAATAGGTGAGCGCACAAGTCACTCCCTCGAATTTACTGGTCCTCGATCTGCCAGTGCCTTGCTGGGGTTGTGCGAGCTGACCCCTGTATTCAGCATTAGCACGATGCAATTGGCTGGAAGATCCCTGTTCCCACCCTCGCCAAAGAGCCTGTTATGCGATATGATGCTATTGCGCTCACCAGCATCTCGAACACAACATCCGGTTTTGTGAATTCTGAATAAACCCAATCGCCTTCGAACTTGCAAATTCCTTTTTTTTTATTTTATCAGCGTTAAGGCGACGCCAATAGACTTATGAACTGGCAAATGCAGGTTTGTGGAGTCGTCTGTCGGTTCCTGTACCTTCTTTCGTTCAAGTCATGTTCCTGCTTAGTACCCTTGCAGCTAGAGCGATCAAATAGCGAACTCCTCGTGTTCACCGTTGATAAACGTTGAAATCACCCACGGTTTTCGCAGCCCTCTCTTTTTTTCCTATTTCTTTTTTCCTCAGGTTGCTCTATGCTCAGGCTTCCTCCTGTCAATTCGCCTTTTTTATATATCCGCATCATATCCCTCTAGTTCAAGTTAGATCTTTTGCCTCGTCTTCCCCTCTCTTCGACTCGCTACTTGTGTGAAGCTGTGTTTCACCTTGCAGAACCCGAATTCGAACCAAATATATTGTTAGCGCTTCTTCAAACACTTACCAAATCGCGTCACATACATATATATAACGACCAGGTCATCTGCATCTCCAAATTTTTTTTTGTAATACTCATTCGAAAAGGTATCTGATAAAAGCACTCGTGAAGCGTTCACTCACTTTCGCGGGTTCCTTTCTTAATATCCTTTTCGGCAGGTATCACAAGAAGATCGACCTTGAGGGACGACAATTCCAACATCTCAACACCTCAACACAAATCATAGCATATCCAATTGACAGCCACATCCGACACTCTATTGAGCATCATTTACTTCCCCACCGCGACTGTTCACGAAAACGAGTTTCTTTAGTCGAAATTTGCATAGCATTTGAACAGCGTCTTATTTATCTATTTGTTTAGTAGTGGATTTCTCTCAGGAAGAGTGGTTGCTGCTTCAAATACATCTTTGCTTTTTTTGAACGTATTTTCGATATCCCACATTGTTCACTGTTCTGCTCAGCACAAAACGAATTTTTTATATTTTATCACTCTTCATCTTCATCAACATCATCAACACTACCAACAAACTTCATCAACCTCACCTTCCTTTCATTCAAAGACACTCTCGAATCGTCGTCATCATCAGATACCCGTTTCTCTATTGTTCTAGCGCTTTCAAATAGAGAAGAGGAACCATACAGACCATCAAGCAGCCAATATCTCGGCATCAAGATACATTGTTGCAAAGTAGGTAATTGACTCGAAGACTCGAGCTTGGCCTTCATATAAACACGCGATCTAACAATCGATTTTCTACGAACATAGACTAGATACACCTAGGTTTAGAGCTACAAACCACTTTTCTGACAACATCTCTTTCCCTAAAACGTCCCGTCAGCATGGCATCTCTGAGAGATAGGATGCATCGGAGCATATACCAGCAACGGGATGAACCTTATCCATACCCTGACCTTCCACCATCGTTGACACCACACCGACATACCAACGACCAACAACACCCACAAGCGGCTGCACAAACATACCATACACCATATCTTGGCTTAAGAGCTAGGTTATCCCAGATATGGTTCAACCGATGGACAATCTTGCTCTTGTTGATCGTCGTACGGATGATCATCTTGGTTGCTGGTATGAGCAAGGATCTTGATTCGGCTCAGATCCAAGCTCAGTCGGCATGTACTGGTGTCGAAAGTATGGGTAGTGCTATGGCATCTATGCCACACTACATGGCTTCCGGTGTCAACGAAGCAGCGGCCAAGGGTATTGAGGCTGCCGTTCGCGGCTTGCAAAGGACCCTTTTCTTGGGTATCACAGCTATTGAAGCTATTGTCATCTTCGCCATCAACGTTCTTCTGCAAACATATATCTGCCTTCTGACCTTCGCCATCAGGAGCAGCTTGGGAACTGTTATCAATGCCGTCGACGAGATATCGCAATTCGTTAACAAAACTCTAACTGGAATCGTCGACGACATTAGAGGTGATGCGAAGAGCTTTGAGAACGCCTTCAACCGCTTCGTAGACTCCCTCAATAGTCTTGGCAACTTTTTCGGCTCTGGCACTGAGGTTCCTAAGCTTACCCTTCCCTCCCTCAATCGACTCGGTAAAATCCAGATCCCCGATAGCTTTGCCAAAGGCCTCGAGGACCTGAACAAGACCATTCCAACTTTCGATCAGGTCAACGACATGTACACCTCAGCTCTTAAGATGCCATTTGACTACATCAGAAATGAGATGAACAATTCTCTCACTGTCTATCAATTCAATCGCGATGTCCTCCCTGTTCCTGAGAAGACAACATTGAGATTCTGTTCCGAAAACCCCACAATCAACAATTTCTTCCAGATGATCAACGACAAGATCAAGCAAGCTAAGAATATCTTCCTAGGTGTCCTGATTGCCTGTGCCTTTTTGGTCATGATCCCAATGGCATACCGCGAATGGTGGCGCTACAGGAGCATGCGCCAGCGTGCGTACATGCTCAACGACAATCGTCAGCAGTTCGATCCCGTCGACATCGTTCATATCGCTACCTACCCTTACTCCTCAACTCTTGGGTTGAAGGCTGCCACTTGGTTCAAGGCTCATCGACGCCAAGTCGCTATGAGATGGTGGTTCGCTTACATCTCTTCACCCGCCTGCCTTTTCGTTCTTTCTCTCGGAATTGCTGGCCTTATCTCTGTTCTTGGACAATGGATCGTTCTCAAGCAAATCGTTAACGCTACACCCGCGCTAGCCAACGAAGTTGGGGAGTTCGCTGACATCGTTGTCACTCAACTTACCGATTCTTCCCTCGCCTGGGCAAAAGATGCCAACGGTGTCATTGATGAAACCGCAAGCAACATCAACGGCAATGTTCTCGGATGGGTTCACACCGGCAGCCTTGCTCTCAACGATACCCTCACTGGATTTGTTGATACATTACAGGACGGAATCTCTGATTTCTTCGGCGGTACTCCTCTCGAGGAGCCCGTCAAAGGTATCTTCTTTTGTTTGGTCGAACTCAAGGTAAAGGGTATCCAGAAGGGCCTTACTTGGGCTCATGAGAACTCTCAGGTTTCATTCCCATACTTCCCCAACGATACATTCTCCCTCGGTGCAGCTACCAGCGTTGGCCCAGATGCAAAGGAAGGATCTTCTAGCTTCCTGGCTGATACGGGATCCCAGGCAGCTGACAAGATTACCAATGTCGTTGTGAAACTTGCGGAGAAATATGAGAGCTCACTCCTCATCGAGGTCTACATCTGCTGCGGTTTGATCGGACTTTGGTTGCTCGTCTGTGTCATTGGTGCGATTCGTGTCGTTATTATGATGGCAGGAAGTGACAAGACTAGGGCCGAGGGCGGTTCCAGAGCGCCAATGGGAGGTAACCAGCAAGGATTTCCCGATCATGGCGAGGAAAGGATCGCTCCAGTATTCCCACAGTTCTCAGAGAAGTCTGACCCCGATTTGAGGATGAGGGGAAGCTCCGAAGATGGGGGTGCCCCTGCCGCGATTGGGAGTCCGACTCGGAGGGTAGTAACCAAAGAGCGGCCACCTGTCTGGAGCCATCATGGCGACGTTAGAGACTAAGCGGTGGTTGAGTAGGTGTATTTCTTTTTCTGTCTTCGAGTAACATGACTCGGGAAGCCTAGATGGTGGATCTTGTCATTTTACTCCGTACATATTCGTTTCTAATTAGCATATTCTCATGGTGTGTTTTGAGAGTTTTTTATTTAAAATTTCCTTTGTCTCTTAAGCGCACATTTTGCATTTACACAATACCCTGAGAAAGCGATGGTTCATTCCATGTCTGTTCTACTGCATGCACGAGTTTTTAACTAAACTGTGTAATATTTCCTTTGTCCGGACTCTGATCCGAGTGTCTTTTCTATATCTAAAAGCTTGTGTGGTTACACTATCCACTCCCTCTCTCCCCAAACAAGGAAAGAAGATTATACCTGTACTGAGAGTGATTCTAATATTTTAATTTTCGTTTTTTTTTGTTCCAATATACCCTGTCCTGTGGTGTGCGGTATGGGAAACGATCGAAGAATACATTTTTTTTTTAGCAAACCTTTTTCTTCTTTTAAGATGTCATTCAATAATGTGTCCAAGTGTTCGTCCTTCTGTTTTGCAGATGTTTCAAGACTTCAGAGTACCCTGGCTTTGTAGTCGCGCGTGGTGGATCGTTTCATAACTTGCTTGCTCTTACGCCTCAAGTATGTTTGGTCTATATAGCTGGATGCAGGGTATCTTGATGGCATCTGCATGTGGTTTTATAGATCGGTTTCATGAATTGTGGGTGTATTCGCTTCACGACTATCTTTAATTAATTAATGAACAATGGACAAGATTCATTGTGATTATATTTACTATTTATGATACTAGAACCGAGTTATGTAACCATCTACGCAAGCCGAAGGGTCCGGGGACGAGAAGCATCTAAGTCTAATCCTTGAGAATTATCTAATCACGCCAATTCACGGAGCGAAACCTAGCAGGGTCTGCTATTCAAACACCGCGATGTAATTCACCAGAGTTTTCTTCAAGAAAGATACTAGAAATAGATAATTGCTGATATGTACAGATGTATCTTACAAAATAATACCAATCGTATACAGCGGTCAATAACTGGGAGGCAGCGGCCACCTAAGCTGATACTGTAGGATTGGGAGATTCGGTGGCGGTTTGAGCAGAGGGTGTAGGGCCTCCTCGTCGAGCCGCCTGAGCTTCTGCTAATTTCAATAGCTGTTCTTCTTCCTGTCTCTTCTTTTCCTCCTTCTCAATCTTCTTCCTCTCTTGATTGGCTTGCTTTTGCCTTGCCATTACTGCCTCTACTCTTCGTACCCTTGCATTTTCCGCCTCTGTCTTCACCCTTCGTTCACTACCTGCCTCTCTACCCACATACCTCCTTACCCTCCACGGCTCTCCGAATAGCACCTTCTTAACCTTCGCAGACTTCTTCCATCGTTCCGCAAAGCCCTTAGGTATATCCTGCCTCTTCAACCGTCTCTGTTTATACGTCGGCAAGGCCTCCTGCACACCTTGTGCAACACCCAACTTCACATTCTCAGCCACCATCTTCTCCTTAGTAATCAACCCCATCTTCAACCGTTCCTCATTATACTTCCTCTGCACGGTCTTCGAAGTCTGTAATCTATACCTCAATTCCCACCCCCAAGGTCCCAATTCCTTTAACCTCGCTGGCTTTTCCGATAATAGGTAGTTATCCAACCCACCGACCTTATCGATCGTTCTTAGCACGCTAGTGGCGAGTTTGCAAGTAACCCATTCACCCAGTCCGAAGCTCCATAGTTTCTTGTGCTTGATGTTGGGGTACCATCGACGTCGGGTTATGGTGTACTTCTTATTGGGGATGTTATTGCCGAATTGAACATGTTTGGAAGCGTATAGACCGAACCAGGATTGTTTGAAGGTGGTCTTGATGGGGTATGGATATGCTGGAGCCTTTGCGAGGAGTTGGTCGAGCTTTTGCTTCGAGGAGGAGTGTTTGGCTTCGAAGGGGGTGGTTGTGGTGAAGGCACGGCAGGCGGCTAAGAGGAGGGCGGATGGTGGGGTGGTTGTGGTGGGTCTGGAGACCAAGGAGGTGGGTATTCGAGGTGGCATTGTGGGGTGGTTGTGACTTGTGGAGGGAGGCCACCGGGGCCTATGAATGGAGTTTGTAGGGGGGCTTTAGGTACCCTCTTTTGGACGTCAATTGGTGATGGGGGCGCGGTCACGTATGTCTGTCGCTCGAGTTGGGAAAGTTGAGGTTGGTGAAAATCTTCGAGCGGTCGGAGATAAGAGAGTTTTCGCCGAGTTTTACAACACAGTTTAGCTGTTGTATTCTGCACCAGCAATTTTTGGATTAGAGATTTTGGGTCGATGAGGAGAAAAGGTTGCTAATTGCTAACTTGTATTCTATATATAAAGAAAGAGAGATAAAGGAAGAAAAGGAAAAGAAAACATTAAAATATCAAAACGCAAATTTTTTGACCAGCAGAAAGGGTATAACGATTAGAAGATACTATGAATGCATGTACAGAAAATATAAGAAATTACCATTAATCAAAAGAAAAGCCTAGGAGTCCTGCCGCATTTTTGTATCCGTCCGCCCATCCATCCATCCCCACTAACCTCGCCCAAAATCCATATTGTCGTATTGCTGTAGCCGTCAATATAAAAAGAAAAAACCCCTCAAGTAAACTGACCAAAGAGAACCCGTTATCAAAATAGTCAGAAATCGAAAATCTAGCTCCGCGTGACCGGCGAACTCAGGTGCACCTGCCCCAAGCCCACAAACTGCAATACCTGCAGAACAACCAGTCCGACCATCATAATCAACATTAAAACCCCAATCACCAGTACAGCCCAAAATGTATACCAAGAGGCCGCCGGATCCACCCCATGATTCCAGATACTCGGCCAACCCCTCGATTTCCATTCTCTTATGTGCTTCTGCATTATAGCTATCCTCGCTCTCAGGATCGGAAAATCTCTTTTATGTCGGTATGAATCCCTTTGTATGATGTTCATTTTCTGTAGAAAATCGAGGGATTCGTATTGGTCTGTCGTACATAGTTTTTCAAGCAGGGGGTCATGAAGTTCCTTTGGAGTCTTTTCTCCGAATGGGTTCGCTGTGTGGAATAGTTTTCTGGCATCGTGTGATTGTCCGAATATTAGACGATAGCTGAGGAGGATCTCTCTTAGGTATTGGGTTATATCCTCTATTGATCCCCACTTTTCGAGAGTTACCGACGAACAACTAGAAACTCTTGGTTAGTATCACTATACAACGTAGAACAGCCAACATAAAATATAATAGTTACCTATGTATCACCCCAATGCTATCACTACTCTCAGGTAGATTGAGATAACAAAACGTCGGATACTTATATAGAAATAACACTCTCGCATCCGGATCAAACTCCATATGTGCAGAGAGCACATCCGTCCAAGATATCCGAACCCCTCCATATTTCAGCATAAGTGCAACATTGAACTCCTGCGGCCGTACCATCGTCATCCTATCAAAATTCTGACAATCCTCGGTATCCTCACTAATAAACACATTCCCCTGCGGCAGCATCAACCCAAATCCTAGTAGAAAATCCGGTATCGGTAGATGCGTAAGACTACTATCCTGCCGTATCGCCCAAAATGCTGGAATTGTGTGGCCATCGAATACATCCGCTACCGCAAAGTTTCCTAGAGGACATGTATTTATCGAAGGAAGGAATAACATCGTCTGCCAGCCCAATATAGCGAAAGAAATTGTTTTTGCTAGGTCCCTGGAAGCTTCATCTTCCTCGTCGGTGAAATGGCCCAAAACGAATTCTGCAACATCATCAAGAGATTTGCCGGCTTTGAAGAAAAACGCAACGGGTATAAGTAGTTCTCCTATATCGGGACATTTATCGGTAACGAGACTGGGGAGGGCATCGATTTGTCGTTTGAACCAGGCGAGGTACCATTTCGAAAGGTTGCTCCCTTCGTCGGTGTTGGTAAGAGATGTTATCGGAAATACCGTTCTAAGGAAGTCATCATTCAGACTATCTATGGGTCCCACAATGTGTTACATATTAGATATAAGGGATGCGGCACGCGTCAGGTTAAGAGGATCGGGAGTTGGGGCTTACTATCAACGGTACCGGTATTACTAGTTATGACGGCAAGCGCGTCAGCAGCCGTTTTTGTCGTCATTATAGCTACCAACTCCCTATCGATAGTATCTATTTACTCTGGCCTAGGCGATTTTATCTTCGTTTTGATGTCGAAAAAACACGCAAGAATTGTTTTTAAAAAAAACAGAAGTTACGTGCCCTCCCGTTTCCTGACATATATCCCCTTTTAGTGCCACAGGCTTCCATATATAAGCTTCCATGACTTCATGCAGCGGAGGGGCTATTTGAGAGTGCGGGTAACCAACCGATTAATTAGATATATGCGGGCAACGGCGCATCTCGAAAGTTCAAATCAGGGCAAAATTGCATGAAATGGTTGATGGCTTGAAGGTATTCAAAGTACCTCTGCGCCGCGGAGCTAAATCTTATTAATGCTATATATTTTTTAACGGAAGGTTGGGGGGAGAGAAATGTAAAATGAAAGCTAGATCATCGCCCAAAATTACCCAGCAGCCCCCCGTTGGCTGAATGATACATGCGTCTTGTCACGGAGCATTGTTCTTTGAAGGTGCAGCTAGCAGCTAAAGGATGTGTGGAGTTCGAAATTCGCGAAATCATGCATGTAGCTAGGTCTTTTGAGGCTCGTGAGTTGTTCTGTGCACAATTTTGTGACAAACCGAAAATGGGTTGGTGCTGTTGGATTTTAGCCGGGTTTTGCGTTGCTCATCGCATTTGCTTTTTCTTAGTAAACAAACCAAAAAAAAAAGTCTTGGCGCGCGACACATAAAATCTTCTGATCAACGAAAAAATTTCTTTCTCTTCTTCTTCTTCTCTCTTCAAACACCCAAGTCCCCAATCCAAGACGTCAACAGTCCTGTCTCTTCGGAGGCAGTCGATAGTTGACGCTCTTTACGACATCACCCCTACGAGATCGGACGACACTGCCCTTTCGATGGTTCGATATTTTCATTTTCAAATCATTACATACATGTATAGCTCTGTCGGTTGGGAGACGAGAAGAATCGATCGCAACCTCTTACTTTAATGTAAAGCCTAGTTATTTCTCCGGATGGATTCGTCTGTTCGTTGATGGAGTTTCTAGGTGGGGAGGTGGTCGGCGGGTCATATTCCAAAATCGTCGCATAGGACTATGTCTAATGAGTGCGGGGAATAACCATGACGCGAACATAACATACCTACTTTTTAGATAGTATTATCTTATTTTTTTGATTACGTGTGTGATGTAGGCTATGCAGGCTGTGCGGAGGATGGCAATGAGGCACTAAGACTCAGGGACGGAGATACTCTTGTCCCGGTGGTAAATGATGGCGTGACCCTTCATAATGTCTACGTAGACACTCCACCGCGTGACATGTTCGTGGCGTGAGTTTATATCAGCCCGCGGGTTCGGAACTATGCACGGGAACACGTAAATCCGAATGAATTTTTTTGCCATAAAACTTTGGATTAAGAAAGAGATATGTACACAATGATGCATAGAAATCTCGGAAGTACAGAATTGCCGCCATGCGGAAAAGAAGACCATGGGGGGGTGATGAGGCTGCTCAAGACAACGTTTGATGATGATATGAGCGAAGAATATTGGAATCTATCGTCAGTTTGGGTATCTGCTGGTTCGTGATTTGCCATGACACGACTAAACATGTATGGCATCCTCTTTTTTGTGTGCGTAAAAAAAAAAGACGTTTCTTGAGAAACAAAGAAATTGGAGAGAAGAAAGGTTTTTTTTAAGTGATACAAACGGGAAGCTCTGAATGTGATTTTGGCCGCTAAAGTTCAAAATTTAAGAAAAGGAATTGAGAAGGATAATAGCATTAAATAAAGTATGAATCCAATGAGCTGAACTGGAGTGATGAAAGAGTGACGATACTAGGCACCACCGCCCAGCTCGATCTTCTTGCCCTTGACGGACTTCATTTCCATCTATTCGAACATATTAGCATATATCTATATAATGTCGAATCGACCAAAGGGGCTCGAAAACTTACTCCTAACGAACAGAGCCAAGCTACACCACCGACGGCAATCGGAAGAATGAAGCAGGTGGTAATGGCCTTATTGTAGGCGAGGATAACACCGGGAAGGTTTTCGGCAGAAATAATCACCCGAATAGCTGTGGCACCTGCGTGAATAACAAGCACCGGGTTGACCTTGGGGGCAAGCTTTGGAAGCTGTTGAAGCAAAGTATTCGAAAAAATGTTCTGAGCGACGGAGATCGAGATGGCACCTCCAAGGGAGTTGAAAAAGATGGCAAGGGCGTCTGAAATAAGAAGGTTAGTATATTAGTAAAATGCTGTAGGGATGATAGGGGGACAAAATACTCACTTCCAACAGGCATATCATCTGGGCTTAATACAACCTGGACGGCAACAAAGGGAATCTGAATTCCCATTCCTGCGCCGAAACCCGCTATGACCTGGTATCCAATCCATTTGCTCGACGGGGAGTCAACCTCAAGTGTGTATAAAAGGCCAGCACCGACAGTGAATATAGCAGCGCTAGCCCACATAAATGGGGTGTAGTAGCCGATTATAGTTACAGAGGCTCCGACAATAAGAGAGGCGACAGTCACAGAAATCAAATATGGGATACACCTAATACCAGATTGAACGGCACTGGTGCCTCGGACGGCCTGGAAATAGAATGGTAGGAAGTAAATATGCGCGTAGAGAGCCATAGAAAGGAACGAGTTGAAAGTGCAGGCCGACAAGACGGTTCGGTTTCGCAAGAAGATTCTTGGTGGGATTGTCGCAAGATCCTGTTCTCGATATTGAATGTAGATAAAGACGGCGATAATAAGGCCGAATCCGAGAATGCACCCCCAGACCCTAGAGTCGCTCCAAGGATACGAGAAACCACCCCATTGAAGGGCAAGAAGAAGACAAACAATGGCAGAGATAAGGAAGAAAGCGCCGAGAATGTCGATTTTGGCAATTCGTTCCCTGACGGTAAGGTTCGTGATCTTTCTCTCTGGCGGCTTGAAGAAGAATAGGACGACTGCGAAAGCAACACCACCAATTGGAAGGTTGATCCAGAAGCACCATCTCCAGGTAAGTTTTTCAGCGTCCGTGAAAGCGCCACCAAGAAGCGGCCCGATGACACTAGAGATACCGAACATAGAACTGAGAGCCGCGATATACATCGGTCTTTTCCGTAATGGTACCGTAAACCCGATAATAGTCATACCGCCAGAGAATAGCGCTGCAGCACCAATACCAGCAACAGCACGTCCCACAATAAAGGCGGTAGAGCTAGGAGCTGCTGCACAGACGATGGAACCGACCTCGAATATGAAGAGAGAAAACAAGAAAGTCCATTTTACGCTGAAGTAGGTGTAGATTTTGCCAAAACTTGGTTGGAGAGAAGTTTGTGTAAGAAGGTAGGATGATCCGTACCAGCCAACATCGCCAATAGAGTTGAATTGGGTCGTGATCCGAGGAATCGCAGTAGCAATAATGGAGTTATCTGGAATCCATCGGGTTATCAGTTAGAATGCTCTGTTCGAGTCGAAATACAAGCTCAGACGTTTAAATTGATCGTACCTAGCGCAATGACGAAGGTAGAAAGACAAAGACCGATAGTCAAGACGGCCAATGTGGCTCCGCCAGGATATTTCGATTCGTCATCCTCTGTAGAATCTGTAGCTTTTTCATCCGTTGTAATTGGTGTTTCGTCCTCTCTTTTCTCGACAGCTTCCTCTTGCTCCTCCCTAACGGCCGTTTTCTCAGAATCTGCCCTGCTTGCAGGAGCGGCTCGTTCCGCGGGTACACTTAATCCACTTTCATCCTTGTTATCGAGAGGCTCTTGCTTTGGAGTGGTCGCGGTGGTAGTGGTTGTGCTGTCGGTATGCTTAACTTCCGTTGTCTCCGGAACGGAACTTGCCGGTTTCTCGCTACCCTCTAAACCCATTCTGCGGTAAGAATGCACGTTAATCGGGACCCTGAAGGGCTATGTCTGACAAGAACGGCTGTTCTTCCCAATCAACTCACCTTAAAAGGCTTGGATCTGAGCTTGTCTGCTATATACAGACCGAAAGTTCTCAAGTTGGTGAAAATAAAAACCGTCTACGAGACGTCGAGAAAGAAGTGATTTTTCAACCTGCTGACGAAGAAAATAATGCCCATGAAAACTCGGTCCTTGTTGGCCTTTAAGGAGCAACCAGCACCATCGTGGTTTGCTTTTTTCTTTCTTTCTCACGGAATTGGACTGATCCGAACGCCTGCGCACGCCAATGTTTATTACATACACGGGCATTCACCGCAGGAAACAAAGTGGTGGGCACCAGGTATCGTCGTATTTTCCCTCTTAACCTGTCATTGACTAGTCGACTAGCTGGACATCACCCCGGCCTGCCTGGGCGGTTCGTTCTCCCTGCGCTAGAAGTGTGGCCACACGGACGGTTATTTCGACTATTCTAGCGACTCACACAAGCTTTCCTTCAAGACTGTGCTAATTTGATATTTCACAAGTCGGGCTCCAGCGCTGCTGTGGCTCAGTTTTTCTTACAGCGGACGATAAGCCGAGTGTCATGATACCGAATGCTCAAGACTGTCTTAGGAATTATACGGACAAATCCTGATATGTCGATATGCATATATGGCTTGCGAATCCGTCTCCTGATCGTGATCGCTTCACATACGTGGACCAGACCTCTATTCAGCCTAACCATCACAAAACAACTTTTTTTCCTCCCCTTCCTTTCTTCATCACAAATCGGAAGAGAAATTAGTATTTTTTGACTAAGCAACTGTGAAAAAGAATATGAGACATGTTAAGCTTTGAACCCACATATCGTTGAAATGTTGAAAAATGTTACCTTTCCAGACCCCTGCAGACCCAGGTGCATCCTGCTGACATGATGGATTGCCTGTTCAGGTAGTCGTTTTACGAGAGAGCCTCCCGCTCGGGTTTGCTTGGTACCGGGAAACATGATAAACCTCACGCCTAACTGACATGTTATCAACCAGTCCTTCGAGGACCGCGAAGACTACTAGCAACGTTGGTCCCATTGGCCATTGGAACGGGGAAACCGAAAGGTTCTTTGCATTTGCAGAGATGCTTTGTATGTACTTACACGGCATGAATGACTCGCGCTCGCAATGACATTTCAAAGCAACGACAATAAACAAAACAAAAGGCTGAAATGTAGTATACCATCCAGTCAACCTTAAATTCTGGTGTAACGACCGACGGCGAGATCTTTGACCCCGCCCGGGTCTGTGACACTCGTGCTTTGCAGGCTCTTTGACGTCGCGGGATCGCGCAACTCGGAAATTGGCAGGGAAGATACCTCGGAGGAACCCAAGTCTGGGGCCTTGCATTATTGTGCAACAGCGGCAGGCAGGAAGCCCTCTTTTTTTTTCTCTTTCTCGGTGTCAGCGTGAAACAAATAATTGGTCAACGTTAGACAGGTTCCTTTGGTTTTTTTTTTTTGGTTTTTTTGGTTCCTGTGATAGCTGATGGCTGGATCATAAGTTAACATCTACGAGTACGAGTACGAGTCAAGATCACCGCAAACAGTTACAAATGTTGGTGCTTCCTGCGTACCTATATACCAATTGTTACTTAAAGTATTTTAGGCATTCAACGGTCAAATTAGCAAACTTCAGTCAGAACTTTTGGTGCTACATACAAGTTAGGCTGGGAGGTTTTAACCCCTTGGCCCCGAAAAGCCAAGTCAAGCAGCTCTGATTTGAGATAAGGACGGGACCATGCAATAACAAAAAGAGCTATCGGATACGAAAGATCCCCTCAAGCGGGTACATGCAGCATGATCGGACCTAAACCCGAACCATTAATATTGAGTTATACGCCCCCCTAGTCCGGGGAATGTCCTCCACGTACAGACTTTTGGTAGAAGTTTTTAGTCGCAAACAAGAGTTTAGGCTTTATTTTTGCCACGAGAAAATTCGAAAATTCGAAGAAGAAAAAAGGTACAAGTTGCACGCTTGTATAAATGATGTGCTAACCCGGTACTTCAAGGCACACTGATCTATTTAAATTTATCCGCAAATTTAAACAGGGCTCAAAAATTTTTAAAACAGATGTACAAAATGTACTTCCATATTAGATGGGCTATATTAGCCAGGCGAAGCGACAGAATATTCGAACATGCATGGAAATTAATATCTCAAAACTCTGCAATATAAAAACAGACTACAAGTAGAATTCATCGATCCATCTATTAATATATTCCCCCCAAAATACGTTCGAATTTCTCCAGCTTATCCATGATACCTTTATAATTAGAGAGACTTCGGCTTGTCCGGAAGCCGACTTGACGAAGTTGAATCTGATTCAGAGAAATGTTCAGCTAGCACAAGATCTAAAACAAGTATAATAAATTAGTAGAATGCAATCGATCCTTCAACTAATCCGCATTCAGTGCATTACCTTATATATAGCTAAGCTATGTATAAATAAAAGGTATTAGATTGTATAAATCAAATATTAATATATAATAAAATAGACATATACATGCACTTACCTAGTATTCCTCAATAGAAATCGAAAGTCGATTAAGCGCAAGTTAAGGGCACAGAACCAGCCCCTCCGTCTAATAGAAACTAAAATCTTACCTTGAATAGATCGCGACAAATATTAATAGATTCCAGATCCTATGATTCGAGGCCGGAATGCCAATAGAGGTGCGCGGTTGCATATTTGAGAGGAAGGTGAAGCTCGCAAAAGTGAATAGATTCGCCGTACGTGGCTCGTATTCTATTCTAACCGATATAGCTGAAGAGAATCCTTCCTTATTCACTTGTAGAGTACCGTACCTAACATAGCGGATGAGATGCTAGATATATTTAATATTTATATTTGGTATTGACACTAATGCATTATATATTAATGATGGTAGCACAGAGTAAGATACTAAGTAGGGGCATGGCAAAGTTGAAGAAGGCTATTCTAAGATCATCAGCCCTAGCAGTTCGAAAAAAGGAGGAGGAGGAGGATGAGAGGGTGCATATACCTAGGTAACAGCTAGAATTCGAGTAATATATGGCGGCGTCTTCGAAAATTGCATGCATCACGACTCGGGGGGGTTCTGGATACGAGACTACGGGTGGTTAGGAACGGAACGATCTATAGGCCACCAATTGTATAATCCATCTAGCCCCCAGGAACCAATTCCAGAATTGAGTAAAAACTTATGTTTATACGTCTCTTTTCAGCCACTGGAGCTCCCTATATACTTAGCATGCAAGTACAACCTCCTTTGTGCAACCACAAAAGTCAATAATGACAGCCCCCCATGATATCATTTTCCGGAACCAACTTGCAACAAAAAGGTCTAGAAATCTACATGCATCAAAACCACGCACAAACCCACCCCCCGCTCCGCGGGATACAGGACCTAAAATATAAAACAAAAGAACCAAATACAGGATTTTATCACACGCCGCAACCGAAGGAGAAAACAAGAAAAACCCCACCCGTCACCCGCGCCCGCATGACATCTAAGATCCCAACCCCTCTCGTTGACCCCTCAAAACCTCCCCCTCCGGCACAGCAGACAGGTCCCCCAAAATTGAAATACCCCCCTTCGCCGCCTTGGCAATACACTCCCCCAAATCCCGTGGCCTAAACCCTCCTTGCAACCAGAACTCTCTAAGCCCTTCAACTTTCACACTACCCAAATCAAACTCCTTCGGCGTCGCAGCATACGTCATTCCATATTCATCATCATCCTGTTCAATCTCATAATCATCTTTATCCAATTCACTCATCCAGCTAGCAGTCTCCACCTTCGAATTGTAGATAATCAACTCCTTCACCCCTTTTAACTCCGCGTTTGCAAAGCGTCTCCACCAGGCGACGCTTACTACGCATTTGATCTTTAGGGTTTTGACTTTTGGTGGTGGGGTGATGAAGTATGATGGATGGAACATCTCGCCGCGGAGGTAGAGCCATTCTAGTTGTTTTAAGCCCAGAAATGCGGTTTGGAGGTTATTCAGAAGTGAAGCCATTCTTTCTATCGGTGGGGGGCTATACTGGCGTTCTTCGTTGTCCGTAGCTAGTTTTAGTGTTCGTAGGTTCACTGTCCTTGTTAGAAGTGCGGTGAGATCTGTCGCTTGCTTTCCGGCGATAGTTTCGAGTATTCTATCCTCGTAACTGATTCTTTCGCCAGTTGCATCTTCGTGGGTGTCGCCGTAGTCGTCGTCGTCATCTTCATCTTCATCGCTACTAGACAGTCGGAAGCCGTCTTCATCTTCATCGTCGTGAAGAAATATCAGTAGATCCAGACTTGTGACTTTTTCCAAGTCGATCAAGTCGAATATGGAACACTTGGGTTTAAACCATTGCGAGATGGAACTTATAAAGTTCGTATCCAGGATAATGCTAAATTCATCCGCCTGCTTCCCTTCAGAATACCTTTTCAAAATCCCTAGGAATCTTTCAATTCCAGTAGGTGGATCATCTGAAGTTTCCAGGTCTACCACCAACATTAAAAACCGTTTGACTTTAGCTTCCATCAAGAACAATGTATTAAAAAAAAATAGTAATAAAAAGGGAATCGGGAAAATACTCACAACTCCCCCAAACACTAACCTTAACCCACCGAACCGCCACCCCACCTTCCTCAATCCTATCCCCAAGCACTCTCAGCAAACCATCAGTCATACAAGCCGTACTTCTCGCAAAAACCTCGGGTTCCAAAACCAATCCTCTAATATACCCAAATCCCGGCATCACTTCCTCCCGCTTCTCGAATTCATTGGTAGTACGGGCTAAAGCCCTGCACCCATCGTTTCCAACCGCACGGAGAGGGTTATGGGTAAACGGCGGACATGGTGGTCCGCGATATTTCCCGGGTATTCGATCGCAGAGGTGAAGCGTCGAGTAGAGATGGTGGAGAGAAGGAGGGTAGAGGGATTTACAGGTTTGTAGGAGGGAGAGAGTATCACGCAGGGAAAGGTGTGTGAGGATTAGGGAAACTAGTTCGGAAGGTAAGGTGGTTATTGCTGGTGGCATCTTTTGTTGACATCGATATTTTGGTTTATGCGAAACTATGGTATATTGAGTCCGAAAGGTACTTCCGGTTGTTCGGGTTATTGATGCGTTGTAGGTGGTTGGGAATTGTTGGATTTTGCGGACAACCGTCGACTGGTTGACATCGATGAATGATGGAATCTAAAACTCTGAGGTCTTACAAGACCCGGAGAGAGCAAGATAGCGTTTAAATTGGGGGTTAATAGCTAGGGAATGGCGACAATGGTTCGCAAACAAAGAGAGTCACAATACATTGAAAGGATTCGTGACGCACGTAGACTTAATCTAGGAAAGCGGGTCATTGCAGTAATCTAGAACCATGGTTCTAAGACCTGTTGGCCGATAAAGCCAGCGAGCAAGGATGGCCCCGTCGCCTCTGATCTGTCATAATCCCTCAGCATAGCATAGTACCCAGATCCTGAACTAATGATAAGTGGACATCGAGAATATTGAGTTCCATTCGTTAATTCTTTTGCTTTTCGGAACCATGAGAAAGCTATAATAGCACCATAGAGTACAATCAAAAATCATCTAAACTCCAGTCATAGTCTCATCAGGAAGCTCCTCTACGAGTCCAACTTTAATACCTCTCCTCCAAGCTACATCTTGTTTCTTGAAAACAGTACCAACTGGAGCGTCTAGCCAATTTTGTGGGACACCGACAAAGCTTCCATTTTTATTGCTGACCCATCTAATCATCTTCGGAGACTCAGTAGGCTCTGGTGTTCCCGCTTCAGCGACTTCATCCGCCGCATTCTCGTCTTCCAATTGCTTTTGGCTGCGACGATTAACCTTCGTAGCTTGACGTTTAAGAAGCTTGTTGATTGTCTCCATCTAAATTGTAGAAAGTAATGTCAGTCATGGGTTCGTAGAAAGGATCTGGATTGAAACCGGAAACATCTCTTTACCTTCTCCTCTTCCCTTCGCTGTTCGCTCTGGTTCTTCCTTCTTCTCGCCATCTCAGCACGGCGGCTAGCCTGCTCAGCAGCGGTTAAAGGAGCTGCCTTCTTTGTAGTTCCAAAGTCATCTGGCAATTCCATTAAATCTGCGGCATAGACCGAATCAAATTTCCCTAATTGCCTTCTGGTCAAGCCTTTAAGATTTGGTGTATCGGGTCGGCTAATATCAGGCGTAGCCATCATTGAATCATCCATTTCCTCGTCATCGTCACCTTCCGCATCTTCGCCTTCCGCATCTTCATCATCTTCGTCCTCTTCATCGTCATCCTCGTCATCGTCCTCTTCGTCGCTCTCCGGTTCCACAATCTTCGGAATCGGTACAGATCTCGGAATTGCCTTCGCAGTCGGTGCTCGAACAACAATAGTGTCTTCATCAGGTTCTCCCTCTGCATCTTCGTCTTCACTAGCTACTGCTAATTTCCCACGAACTGTACCAGGAACAACCAATGACGGCTCTTCATCGATATCCATTCCATCGTCCGTCTCTCCAGGTGCATCTTCGTCTGAAAAGACCGCCTTAGCAGCCCTCCTAGCCGGCATTTGTCTTGTTCCGGCGCCACGGGAAGGTCGTTTAGGAGCAGGCTCAGACTCCTCCTCCTCTTCTTCCTCTTCTTCCTCTTCCTCAGATTCTTGACTAGCTTCAACGTCGTCGTCGTCCGCGATATCAATGTTTGAATCATCGTCCTCGCTATCACTAGACGGTAATCGTCGTCTACTCCTTGTATTTGTAGATGTTGTCGCAGCATTTCTAGTGGGTTGTGAACGGCCAGATGTGCGAGATGGTTGCGATCTAGTATTTGTTGCTGCAGATGTACGGGTGCTTCGACCGGCTGGGACGCTCCTAATGTTTGATGAAGTTTTGGCCACTACCTCGAAAGGGTGGCGATTAGCCCATGTTCTATAGAATTTGAGAGAGAGAAATAAAGCCAACTTACAACCAGGTTTTAGATTCTCCACCGATGCGGTCCTAGTGTGTGAACGGGTGGAAGGTTGTGAGACAGCACTATCATCTTTATCTTCCTTCCTCACGCTAGATCTCGTACCCCGCGAATTTTGGGCTTGAAGGGTAGGAGCAGCTGAAGGCTGAGAAGAAGCCGCTGCAATGCGACGCGAGGAGCGACGGTCTGCCATGGCTGGTGTGTAATCGATGCTGAAGCTGTTCAATTTAGAGCTAGTTAGCAACGATGAGAACTGAAAAGTACTCAGGCAAGGGGGTGGTTGGTGAAAGGAGAGAGTTGTTGGAGGAGGCTCTTACTCTTCAAAGTGTCTTTTTGATGGAACGCGAGACCTAGCAACGGATTCTGAGAGGGGCGCCGAGGGCCAAACTTGAGGTTTATACGCGCGCGTGTCGGAGACTGGTGTCCGTCAAAGAAGATGGTGATGTAACAGTTAGCCACAAAGGATTGGTTTCATAAAGCACCCACCACCGTCGCAATGGGCCAGAAAAAAATTAAGGTTGCTCGACATTGGAGGTTACGTTCCCCAAGGCAAACTGGCACACAACGTAAGGCATGAATTCCTTCGTGTCATCAACCATGAATGGAGCTAGTGGACCTTAATGACAAGAACCGGTATGACACCCGAATAGTATTATGCCATGACCATTGGCAAATATAGGGAACAGAATACGAAGCATCAAAAAAATAAATAAATAAACCGGAAAATAAAATAAAACTTACCTCGCTCCAAGCTCCTCCTCAAGACCCAATCATACGCTTGATCCTTGTCCAAAGGTAAGAAGTATTCCGGATTATCACTCCGACCCACGCGATCGCGATGGATACCCACGTCGATGAAGCTGGAAGTGGAGGCGACGGGAAAGACCAGCAAGCCTGTCATATTGAAGAGGAAAAAAGAGGAAAAAGGATCAAAAAAGAAAAGAGCTGAGCGGGTATCACAAGGGTCTGTGCAGCTGTGTGCCAATTATACCGACCCAGACGAGAAGCAGCGTGGGCAAAAAAAAGGTTGGGCAAAAAACCCAACTAGGCGAATGGGCAATAATGACGAGAAGAGTTCTTCGACGGCGGTGTAGCTATACCAAGTAGTGCAATGTAGCGACGGGCTGGGTCGGTCTGGTCAGTCAGGTCCTGTGCATGAAAGAACGCGCGAATGAGATGTGGAAAGGAGATGCCGTTCCGATGTCTTAGTCGGGCTTGGCTACCGTTGGCTGCAGGAGCTAGCAAGATGTCACACTTCCCAACACGGTTTACGGATCCTAGATCCTTGATTTTCTGGGGGCTTGGGACGAAGACTCACTTGATCGAGGCGGGGGTTCTGGGGGGATTGAAGCTGTGGATGGCTCTCGAGGAAGAATTGTATTATATCCGTGTCGAAGAATGCGCGGGAGGAGTTATTTAATGGGGCTCTGACCAGCTACTCACAGAACTATCCAATCCCAAAAAGGAAATCTTTAACGTCGTCCATTAGTGTCCTCAACACACACCCGCTACCCCCCCTACTTTACATATACCGACTATATATCACCAGGGTGCTTGTCTCATATACAGTAGACGACTCTATTGATCCCACTTATATTAAATGTCACCTCCGCCTCTGGAAAATCCCGCATCCGAGGAGGTTGACGACAAACAAACTAAACCTGAACCTGAAGGCCCAAACTTCACCAAAATACACGGTCAAGTGAATCCTATTCTCCATGGTGCCAGATACGTAAACGGCCAAATCATCGAGTTCCGAAATGTCTCCTCGGGGACGGCTCAACAGGTAGTTAGCTGGTATAAACAGAAACTCTTTGATTTTCAACTTTATCGTCTAAGGTACGTTCCCTTGGTTCTTCGTCAATATATACTCAGGATTATGTACTATTCTTCGTGTACATACTCTGTGTTTAATCATGTATCTCTACGTATATATATACTAACTGATACCCACCCCTGCCTAGATTGAATTATAACTATAAACACCGCCTTGTCCAATTCAAGTTCTCCTACCCAGCAGGAGAAGCCTTAGCCGAAGCTCTCAGGTCCAAATTCACAATGTGGATTTGGGATTCCTTCAAAGACATCGGCGGTATCTCCAAATCCATCAGCAAGGACTTTCAAATGCTATCCTACTGCCGTAAGTCTCGCATATATACAATATTAATACTAGGTACTTCCTGATACTTACAACCTACAGCCTCTCCAATCCTCTCCCCGGTCATCCCTAGAACCCTCCTCCTAACCCCAGCACTCTCCATCTATCCAAACCAAAAAAACCATGATACCGAATTCCCACCTGTGGTCATAGACTACGCTTTCTCACCCACAAACTCCCCCTCCGAACTCCTCCGTCACTGGCACGACCTCTACCGTTCCCGCGACCTCTGGTTCTCCCACAGTAAAGCAAAAACTCAAGTCATAATCCTCGCATTATTCTCCCCAGCTGCCACCGGCAAAGATGCTGAAGAGCAAGGAGAGGAAGAAGGGGAAGAAGAAGAACAAGTACCTCGCCAAAACACCCTCAGTATTAATAACAACAGAAACATCCGCATCCAAGGAAGAATGGACGTCTGGCGCTATGATAAAAACTGGAAAACAGGCCGTTTAACAGATGAAGTTATATTATTCCCCCGTCCATGGGACCACCAGAAAGAAGAGGAAAAAATAACCTTCAAGATTCAAGAAATATTCGGTGAATCCTTTGATTTTAGATTCGACGAATCAGATATCCCTGAAGATATGGAGTTTGTCTTGGATGTTAAGGGGTTGAGGAAACATATGCAGGAAAATCGGCATGTTATGAATTTGTGGGCGGTTTGATGAAGCTTTGGATCATTTGGAGGGGTGCTAGACTAGACATCTTGATTCTTTTTCTCTGCATCAGTGTTTTTTTTCTTGGCTTTGTGGGAGCGTAGCTGCTTCGTTCCATTGTCAAGAATTATCTATACATTGTTTCGATATTTCTCGTGTGGGCAGAGGCATCAGGATCTAGAACGAAACAGCTCAACAGGCTTCTTCGATAAGTTTTCATCATAAAGGTTTCTTGATTAAGGATATTAATTGCAAGAACAGGCAAATATCAAAACACTTGTGAATATATACAGGGACCAAATACCCACAAAACTATCCCCCTCCAAGTCCAGATATCTCCGAAAAGAAAGATCGAGAAAAAAAAATGAAGTATATACAACGAAGTAGAAATAAATTATCATCCGAAATTAAAATCCCGAAAAAGAATTTCAAACTCCAGCCTCAAAAGAAAAGAAAAAAGGTATCCAAAAGAATATCATGATAACCCTCCAATGAAATGATATGTGGAACCCAAAAATAAGTCCTCAGATAGAAAAATAGGGTGAGGGGGAGCAAAAAAAGAGGAAGAGAAGAAACGCCATACCATATCTAACCTTTTGTTTTATACAAGAAAGTGCAAAACTCATGCATGCATCATAGCCTCGTTAGTTATCAAGGGATCGCTCAAAACATTGCACTCATAGCCCTTTCGTCTTTGGGGTGTCAAAATCATTACAACTGCACTCCGCTCTTCTCCGCCAAAATCATTTCCTTCTTTCTGCGTTTCTTATGCTTCTGTTGAGTCTCCAAATGACTCTTCTTCAACTCATCAATCGCAATTAACATGCCCGAATCCTCGAGTGGGAGGTATTGTAACGCAATACGTTCAATTTTAACCACGTGTGACTTGAGTAATTGTAGATCAGACTCATCCTGCGCCTTATGTCGTTTCCTATATATCAAGGTTAGCAAGGTGTTGCTGAAAATAAAATTGAAAAGGGTGACAGAGGAAACATACAAAGCCTCAAAAGTCCTCAGCTGCTTCTCTAATGTTGCAACCCTCTCACTGGCGGCTGCAACTGTAGCAGCAGCTCGGGCCTCCTCAACCTTCATCTGCATTTCCAACTTCTTCAACTCATTCTCCGCCGCATTAACTTGTTTCTCTGCATAATCTTTTGTTTCGACTAGCATGCCTTCAAGGTGAATGATCTTCTCTTCCGCAGCGGTTTTGACAACATCCAAAGCATTGGTCAATTCGTTGATTCTTGATTCAGCTGCCTGTTTCAGAGCTTCTGGGATCCGATTAAGCTCCTCGATTTCTTGTTCAAGCGTGGTGATTCGGTCTTCGGCTTCGGTTGCGATGTCCACGGTGTGAACTTTGGCTTCCTCGAGGTCTTTTGACAGAGCTTCAATTTCGATGTCTGCTTCTTCGATAACTTTTTCCAAGTGTGCGTTGACTTCGGCGAGTTGGCGTTCTAATTCTTCAATCTTCTCCGCATCTTCCTCTCCGTAGATAGCTGCCTCATGCTTATTCATTTTATCCTCCAGGTTCTCCGTAAGAGTCTTCAACTTCGCTAGTTCTTTTTCTGCGGATTCTTTCTGAGACTCAAGATCTGTGAACTTCTCCAACTCTTTCTCCAAATCCCCAATCTTCTTCTTCGCTCCCTCGATAACTAGCCCACTGACTTCATCTGCATCCTTCAACTTTTCAATCGTCTCGTTCAAGGCCTTCATAACCTCGTTCCGTCCTTCAACCTCTACCACCATTTCTGCTAACCGTCCAGAAACCTTCTTCAACTCCACTTGACTTTCATCATCCCTCCTCTTCCATGCGTCCGCTTCCTTCTGATGCAATAAAGCCTCTTGCTCCTTTATTCTCAGTATATCTTGGAGTCTCTGCTTTGTACTCTCAAGCTCAAGACGCCTTTCTTGTCGAGAATCACCATCCTTATGCTTCTCGGAAACCAACTGGTCGTATTGTTTGCGTAAATCATCGAGTTCCTCTCGGGTTTTATTCAACTCTGAAGTTTTGTCGGTTTTGAGTAGAGTGCGTAGCTGTTCCCGAAGAACTTTGATTTCACCTTCTTTCCGTGATTTTTCCTTTTCGGCAGTAAGCTTCGAGAGTTCGAGGTCTAGTATTTGGGTGCGAAGTGAGGCGATTTCTTGGTCTGCGGTTTCAAGTTTCTTTCGGAGCCCATTGACTTCTTCAGTCGGAATTTGTGGTTCTTCCTTTTCCTTCTCGTCTTCTTTTTCCTTCTCTTCTTTTTTCTCTTCATCCTTCTCATGGTCTGGGGTTTCGATTAAAAGCTTCAACGCTTGCACTTCCACACTTGCATTCTCTAACTTTTCCTCAAGTACTTCCTTTTCTTTCTTCAGCTCCTCAATCTGCAGCTTCAAATCCTTTATCTCTGAATCATCTCTAATGATGGAGACAGAATCAACTTCTTCCAGCTGCTTCCTCAAATCTTCGATCTCCGTTTTAACCCTCGTTATCTCCTGCTTATCCGCAACCCCTTGCTTCAAAGCCCCCTCTAGTTGCTCAAACATGGCATCCAAATCATGTTGCCTCGTCAAAAGCTCTTCCTGGTCTAGTTCATGTTGCTCAAGGAGATCCTCGACTTGGTGTCTCAATTCCGCGGTCTCGGCCTTGAGGTTACTGTATTCATCTTCGCGACTCTTAGCCTGCTCGATGATACCAATGAACTTTTCATAAGTGGCTTCTAGATCCGCTCTCTTCGTCTTAAGGTCCTCTTCCTCTGCCCGCCTGTCTGCGATCATATCCGATAGCTCCTGTCGCAACTCAGATATATCCCTAGCATCGGCCGACTCCTCCTCAGTTTGCACCCCAGAATCTCGAACGTTAGACGTAGGGCTCGGGGTTCGTCTTTGCTTTGTCGGAGATGGTGTCTTCCTGGGCGACATGGATCCAGGTATCCTCTTTGGCGAGATAGACCCAATAGTCGAAGACCTGCGCACTCCAGCATCCGGTAGATCATCGAACATCTCCGGAGGAATCATAGTCCCGAATTCTTCATCGTCAGTCCCGTCAAGTCCAAACGCTCCTTCCTCAAGAACAGTTTGTAACCCCTCAGGACTCATCCGACTTTCATTGATGTGTCTTTCGAAAATCTCGATTTGGCTCTGCATTTCCCAGACGCTGACATTGAGTTCTTCTTCCGTTTCCTTCAATTTCTCCTCCAACCCGACTCGCTTTCCTCTTTCGAGAATAGTGTCCTTGAGGGAATCGGAGACAGCAGTCTCGAGGCGTCTGCAGCGGTCGTTGAGTTGGTCGATGTTCTGGTTAGCGAGGGAGCGTTCAGATACACGGGCGGCGGACTGTTCTGTGAATTTGGTAAGTAGTTGGGAGATCAAGTCTTCGTAGTGTGTCTGAATTTTTTCGTAACCAATTTCGTGGGGCTCCTCTTTCGCTGAAGAGACTACGGAAGGGTCCGGGCTGGGAATTGGGGCGGGGTGGTAAGGAGATAGGTCTTGGTTCCTTGAGAGCTGGTCGATTTTTTCTATTTATTATGTTAGTCAATTGGACTACTTTGCGACCTAGAGTTATATGTTTTTCACCTTTGAGAACCTCATTTTCTTTCTGAAGAGCAATTATCTCCACCTTGTGTTTGACGGTTCCTTGAAGCTCCTGGGAGAGAGATAAATTCTCCTCCTGGAGCTCATGAAGCTGGCGCTCGAGACGGTTTGTAGCATCATGATGTTCGAGAAGAAAGCCACGGAGGACGGAGATCCGTTCTAGAAGTTCTTGCTGAGAGGATTTTTCGAGCTCATGAAGTCGGTTCTATATGGCAATTAGCGCTGTTAGCGTGGCGATAGCGAGAGAATTTTTCTCTTAGCTCCATTCCCATACCTTATAGAAATTGAGTAAATCCTGGGTCATCAATGGCTCCGGATCACCAACTATCGCTACCGGCGGTTGTTGCTCCATGTTTGTATCATCAGTTTGTACACCCTCGGACTGCGCACCAAGTTCTTCGTCTCTTTGTTTGAAGGTGGTATTTGTAGGCGAGATGTTGGGTGTGGCGAAAGCGCTCCCAATTGTTTTCACGTTGTAAGAATCCACGTTTGCGCCACCGTCCAAGGCCGATGTAGGACGAGTCGGTGTGGTAGGAGTGTTTCCTGCGACAGGAGTAGTGGAAGTGCTGGATGGTGGGATAAAGTAGCGCGAGAGAGGGATTAAACCAGGGAATTCCTTGAGTTTTCGACGACCCGAACCCGAACCAACAGCTGATAAAAGGGAAAGGGTAGCGTAGGAGGTAGTCGTGTGCTGCGATGTCGGGGATTCGTCCGGATGATTATTAGTCGAGGTTGAGGTTGTGTTTGTAGTGGCGGTTGTGGTGCTAATATTGCCAATATTGCCAGGACTAGGATTAATCAGATTATTGTTGTTGTTGTTTGTGGTGATGCGCAGGGGGGACTGGCGATGAGAGATGCGACGCTTCGAAGGCGAATGCAGCAGCACCAGCGACTGTTGGGGAGGAGTCGATGGCGGGATGAGGTCGATGAGGTCGAGATCGAGATCCTCGTGATTCTCTGCAGCAGCAGGGGCAGAAGTAGAGGGAGAAGGACAGTCGGCAGCAAAAGTACCTGTACCTGGAGCTGCGTCTGTACCTGTATCTATACCAGCGGCGGCAGCGGGAGAGGATAAAGAGCGGGAGTGGGAGTACTTCTGAGGGAGGCCTTGATGGTTATTCACCCGCCAGATCGCAGCCATGTTTGCTGACTTTGCTTGCTTGCCTGGCTGCCTGGCTGCCTGCTGTGCTTGCTATGCTTGCTTGCTATGCTTCTTTCTTTGTTCTTCTGGAACGACGCGCCGAAATTAAAAGACTTCTTCTCGAGGGCGCTGCGCATGATCCTTTTTTTCGTATCCTGGTTTCTTCTGATTCCAGCCGACAAAGAAGGTGGTTTAGTTCGGGTTCAGGTGGAGGAGTGCAGCATGCAGGAAGTCTGCATGTAATTTTACCCGAAACGGCAGTCAAATTGCTTTTAATATCTTCCAGCGACGCGATTAGTTCGCGTAATGTAGTTTAAACAGCTGGTTGATTCGAAGGGGCTTCTTTGATGAAATCTTGCAGGTTCGTTCGCAGTCAGACAAATCATAAAATATCGACTAAGAGTTTAGGTACTTGGCTTGGTGGGTTCTCCGTACTCCGTACTTTGCCGGGCGATAGGTATGCCGGTGTTCATGTTTAACCCGGGTTGGATCCATGGAATGGTATTGATAGAAGCTATCGGCGATATCCATGACATTATGATATTCGAATAAGGCAATTGCTCTTTCGAGCAATTTTGCAGTGTTATGGATGATGTTTATATTAATATTGGGTCAAAGAGTCTGACGATAATTAGACCACGGTCAGTAGACTGTCACAACTGGCCCTCAACCCGAGATTAACTCGAATCATAAACTATATATTAATATTCACCGCATAAGAAATGGGTCTCTCGGAAATCATCTGGCTCCTCTTAATTGAGGCGGGCATCACGAATTGTAGAGCTTGACACACCGGTATCAAGGACTTATCCAGTTTGTAGATAATGGTGACTGACGACATTCATATAGGAGCTAGGAGACTGGCCAGCGCTAGCTGTGCAGCTGTGTGCAGCAAACAGAAAGGATGGTACCTCATAGCTTTGCAGAGCTGCCATAGGTGAGCTGCCTGATCTAGTTAATATCCGCAGCGACACGATCGATTTGTTCTCAAATGCAGTGGCTATGCAGGGGCAGTTCGTGTTTGATTAAATGGCCATGGTAGAGGAAAAGAATCTCGCGTTTTTGACCAGTTGCATCTGTAAGACATTTAGCTGCATAGACAGCTCGAGCTAACTGGTGAGCTCAGTTATACATTAGTTTCATTTCATTTAGTTATTCTAGAAAGAAAAAAAAGCTTTAAAGGGGGTTTTGATCGAGGATATAACGTCTGTCATATGCCACGCACCTGATAGCTATAGCATCGGTCCAGTCGATCGTCTGTGGCGGGTGTTAAGGTGGTGTGGTGGTGCCATGGTCCCGGTGCACGTTTTCGTGGCTCGTAATTCACACGTACGGAATTGACCTGGTACCGTATGGTATGCATACTTAATGGCATATGAGATTAACGATACTGGTACCGGTGGGGAGGAAATTAGTCGCATTTCAGCTTGTTGATAACGTCTCGAATACATTTTTTCCTGGATCCTGACGTTAAATATTTGAAGTTGCATTCCAGAGGGGATGGAATTGAGGGGCCGGTTTAAGTATTAGGCTTCGACTGGCATGAGCACTCGCTCAAGACCGGCGTATATATATATCAAGGGCGAGAAAATCGAACATCGATGTGATACTGTCATATGATCATGAAGCTAGCTCACTAATTTAATTACAATTAAACTTAAATATACTAAATGATAATCACGATACGATCTTCTAAGATATCAATCTGCTGTTGGGTGAGTAGAAGGCGGTGTTGGTCGATTCCAAATCAACCACACAACAACTTGTTCTTAACGTATCCTTCGTATATCTCGGCAGATACAAAATATATTCCAATAATTTGCAATAGTATTGGTTAGTCAATTGTGCAAAATACAGTTAAGTTATTGATGGAATCACTTTCAAGGTGTCAAAATACACAAAGTATACATCGTACTTAATCTCCTACTAACCTCGGGGTTCGTCGACGCAGTAGACACAAGGGCAAGCGAAGTCCATATCGAATACTCACATATATTATACCTAGTAGATACTATACATTAAAATCTCAGAATATTGCAGTAAATAGCTATCTTAAGATCTCCAAAGCCAGACTAATTAAGCTAAGGATTCAAAATCCGAGGGCGCCAAGTGCCTGCAGCGTCGGAGCTAGCCCTGTCATTAGCCGTGTCAACCACTCCGCGATCCGGATCCGCAAAAAAGAATTACCACATTTGACATTTTAAACTGTCTACAATGATGCTGAATGCTTTGACGATATCGATTTCCTCGTGCTGTCATTTCCCTCGCAACTGGTGACTGAAAAGCTATTGTTTCGGCTTCCTCCCAGGTTAAGGTTCGCCTAACCCCGCCGAGAATGGACAGTCTTCGCGTTAGCGGGGGGTTACAAGCCGGATATCGGCCCCGCAGTGAAAGGCGACCCCGGTGATGTTTCTGGAATTATTCTGGATTTATACTGAAGTAAATGCGATTAATTTGCTATCGAAATACAATATGTAGGATTCAAGACGTATGCTGATCTCTATTGTTCGAAAGTTAGCATCTTTATTACTTAAGTATATAAAGGTGCTAAATTCCATGCCTGTTCTCTCAATTTAGACGTTTGGTTGTATACTCAGGCTACCTACTAGAAGCAATAGTCCCTCATTAGTCATCCTTGCTTTAGCCACTCATTTCCACCTCTAGCCACTCCTTTTATATCACTTTAGAGGTTCAAAGCATATATATACTTATATACCAATATGCATTTCCAAATAGCCTGCGCCCTCGCGGCCTTTCAAATCCCAGTAGCTCTATCCCACGTCCTCGTCACAAATGCCTTCGGAAACGTCGACCCAACCGCCAAAACATACGGCATCGGTCTTCTCGAAAACACAAATCGTCAAAATGGTGCTCGATTTAACAACCAACGAGACGTAACCGTATTCAGCGACCCGACAATGGCACCGAATGGGTCAGGTCAAGCCAAAAATGCGGGTGATAAATGGTACTGCAAGAAATGTCCTATTTACGATCAAGAATGTAAACACTGTAAAGGCGTAACGGATTGCAAGAAATGCTTTATTGGATATGATCCAAATTGTTCGGCATGTCGGAAGAGAAATCTTTCTGGTTGCGGTCGGACTTATTATGTCGGTTCGGCGAAGTACTATATCACGGATTCTCCGCAATTGAGAGGAACTGACTCCAATTTTCCGAGCTATAACACCGCACGGCTTAACACTACTTCATGGCTCGAGTGGATGGTTGATCGAAATCTTGTTGCTAAAGTCACGGCAGGCGGCTGGGTTAACGTGACAATGTCACAACAGAACACAGATGGGGGCGGGCCATATATGTGTCAACTTGATGAAACAGGTACGGGGGAGAATTTTAAGCCATTGGATATCGTTGGTAAAGACTGCGCCGGACGGTATGGCGCCAATCTATGTAAGAACCAAGATTGGTACGTCGGCGCGATTCTACCAAAGGATTTGAACTGCAAAGGAACAACGATTGGGGAGAAAAAAACCGACGTATTGGAAAAGATTTGCATGTTGAAATGCTACAATGACGCCCCGTAAGTCGAAATCCATTGAGATAAGAATAATTATATAATATACATAACTAACATCATAATGTCGGACACCTTAGGAATGGTCCCTTTGGAGGGTGTATACCGATCCAACAGGTGGAAGGCGAGGGAGCAACGTTCCCACCATTGGGGAAACAGGATTTTTGTGAGAATGGGCCGTGGCCAGGGTCTCCACACTCTGACAAGTTTCTCCGGTTTTTGGCGGGCAATGATAACCTCAAACAAGCCGACATGGACTATTTAGCCAAAGAAGCTGGAGTGAAGAGGACGTTTCACTAAAAGGACAGAAAGTCGGCCGAATTGTGGTCGCTACCGTATTTTCACTGCAGACCTGCTCAGATTGCAGGGTGGGCGGGTCATATTTGGGAGTCCTGTGAACGCGTATACCAAAGTACTTAATTAGTACTCGTTATACCTGTATCGAAAGCAATTATCACTTGAACAAAGCCTTTTTCTAGTGAGAAAGGTCATTTTTAAGGGTTAATTGCGGACAAATTCAGACCAGTATTTGTGTTGGACATGTTGGATTTCGGCTCCTTTCTAGTTTCGATCTAACATGGGATGCAATTCATTTTCTATTCACAATAATGATAGAATGGATTTTTAACAATCCGATCCACCTGCCGCCTAAGTACTTAATCAGTTAAAGTCCAAGAAAAACGCCCATACTCCTGCCAATGCTTCTTTCAATTTCAATTCCGATATTTATCGTTGTGTTGATATCATGAATTTGTATGATTCATATGCTTGGCACTAACTCTTTGTGGAATCAGATCCATGTCCATCTGACCTGGCTTGGTCTCGCGGCTTCAAAACCGTTAACACCAACACAACGGCGCCCCGGCCATATATTATAATTCTAAAAATTCTTAGATTCAATAGATATGGATATATTATGCACGATTCCCATGCACGATTCTTCGCTTTTGTCTCGTTATTCACAGTGTTCTTCTATTCTTCCTCTCTTTTGCCGAGTTTGAAAATTTAGATTTTTCTTTTTTTCTTTATATCTTTTCATATGGAGCAAAACTATGACCGTAACCAATTCTTTACAATCCGACGTTGCGGATTCGAGACCGGAATTAAACTTTCTAATGGACGAAAAGGACCCAAATGCAAATAAAAATGCAACTGATGACGATGTCCGCAGTGATATCAATTTGGAGCGAAAGTCAGCTGAATTGTCAATTGATCATGGTGGTGAGGAGTATCCTCAGGGGATGAAGCGATTCATTATCGTTCTAGCTCTCATTCTTGCGATTTTTCTTGCATCTTTGGATATGGTATGTATACGTACTTCATTATTCAGACAATCCTTTTCTCTTCAATATTATATGTCCTGGTAGCTGACATTCCCTCAAGACAATCGTCGCAACCGCCATCCCCAGAATCACCGACGAATTCCACGGCCTCGACAAGGTATCTTGGTACGGCGCAGCCTTCTTCATGACAAACGGTGGCTTCCAGTCCTCATGGGGCAAAGCCTACAAATATTTCCCTCTAAAAACCGTCTTTCTTGCCTGTATCATCGTCTTCGAAATCGGAAGCCTCATCTGTGCTGTTGCACAAAACTCCACAACACTCATTGTAGGACGTGCTGTTACCGGAATCGGTGCTGCGGGTATTGGTACCGGGGCATATACTATTATTGCATTTATCGCCGAACCTGCGAAGAGGGCTATGTATACTGGATTTGTGGGTATGTCCTTTGGATTTGCGTCGGTTCTTGGTCCATTACTCGGTGGGGCTTTTACCGATCATGTCTCGTGGAGGTGGTGTTTTTATATCAATCTACCCATCGGTGGACTATCTGCCTTGATAGTCCTATTCTTCTTCCATGCACCTAGCGGTGCAAAGCCAGTTCCGGCTACACTGAAAGAGAAGATTTTACAAATGGACTTCGTTGGGGCGTTTATGATCATGGGTGCGATTACCGCTTACATGCTGGCTTTACAATACGGAGGACAAACCAAAGCATGGAACAGCAGTACAGTCATCGGATTACTCGTCGGGTTTGTCTTGATATTCGTGGTTTTTGGTATTTGGGAGTTTTATCAAGATGAACGGGCGATGATAGTCCCGAGATTGATCAAACAGCGAGCAATCCTCGTCAGCTGTCTTTTTACATTCTCATTCGTGGGGTCATATTACCTGGTCATCTACTACCTACCAATATACTTCCAGAGTGTTCACGATGCCAGTCCGACTATGTCAGGTGTACGGAATTTACCGTTGATTATTTCGGTTACTATATCCATGATTTTGTCGGGTATATTCGTTACTAAGACCGGGATTACGAATCCTATCAAAGTTGTTGGGGCGGTTATTGCGATTATTGCGTCTGGGTTGCTGTATACCCTTGATGTTGATACTTCGGCTGGGAAGTGGATCGGGTATCAGGTACTCGGTGGAGTTGGATGGGGTATTGCTTTTCAGTTGCCGATTATTGTTGGTCAAGCGTACTCTGATCCGACGAATGTATCATCTGTGACTGCTATGGTTTTGCGTAAGTTTTTAAAATCTATATGCATAACATTTCATTGATCAACCGAGCTAACGTTATATACACAAAATAGTATTCCAATGCGTCGGCGGTACTTTCTTCGTGGCTGCCGGTCAATCTGCATTTGTTAATAAACTCCTGGCAAGTCTTCCACAAACACCCGATATCGATCCTATCATGGTAGTCGCCACGGGTGCTACTGAGATTCGGCATGCGTTTCCTGCACAATATGTTGGGGATATTGTGGCGGCTTATATGGCGGGAATTAGTGTATCTTTGGCTATTCCTATTGGAGCGGCTGGAGTTGGGTTGATTGTATCGCTTTTTGGGAAGTGGAATCGGATTAATGCAGTGGCTCCAGCTGTTGCTGCTTGATTATATAGGGGTGTTTAGGAGCATGCAGTGTCAACGTTATTTTTGGTGTATGGTATTTTTTAAGATAGATATAATTTTAATTAAAGCAGGGTAACCCTGGGATTTTGTTAGTCAATACCTAACTTGAGGATCATAAGTTTCAGTTATCTTATTGAAGAGGAGATATGAATCTTCGTAGACACCTCGACTCTGACACTTTATCGAAAATATATATATCTTGGCAAAGAAACTTCGAAAATGCCTAAATCGATGATTATTTTTTAGATTATATACTATGCGTGCGTATCTATATATGATTTACATTGAGCATTCTATTCACAATTAAAACGAAGTATCGAGCTTCTAGATTTTGATACTTTGTATTTCAAACTATACCCCCTCTCTTGTACCAGGTGAATATTCCGTTTCTGCCCTGCCATCTCCGTACACCACCCCATTTTTCACCGGTAGTCCATCCGCTGTATATATTCCTACAGACATATGTCCCTGTGACATTTCCTGTGCCGGTTGCTTCAATCCTAGATGTTTTCGTACTCTTTTACTCTTCACACAGATTACTACTAGAAGGATCAAAATCGACCCTACTACAGCACCGACTGCTATCCCTGCTATTTCTCCCATAGATAAACCCCCACCTTGTGTACTCGTAGATGCTGCCGATGAATTTGTATTTATAGGTTTCATGCCTGTTGAACCTGCAGTCGTTGTGGCCGGTATAATCGTGGAAGGCGGACTGGTATTTACTGGCACAGACTCGACTAATGAAGACTTAGCCCCATCGATCGTACTCCAAACTTCCGTAAAGACGGATACAGCACCTACCGAGTATGATAGAAAGACGTTAACATTCTTGTTCCGTATCAATTACAATCCGAACACCATCAAAACCGTGATCACGACTGCAACCGTCACAATTGCTATCATAACCACTTGATTCCTCCCACCAGACGAAACACCCGTCTGCGCTACAACAGTAACGGTAACAGTCCTCTCAACAGTACTAACACTAAAAAACCCACCTGTCTCCCTCGCCCCGGTACTAACCGGCGTAACCATCCCACCACCTCCTCCTCGAGAAATAACACTAGCACAATACCCCTGATAAACACCCGTAGCTTTACTAACATCGATTCTATAATCTCCCGGTGAATCCTGACATTTTGAACTAACGCAGCTGCTGATGTAGTTTATCACATCCGGTTGGTAATCTTGGCGACACCAGCAGGATTCGAAGGCGCCGGAGTAGATACTTGGTTGTGTGCAGGAGAGGTAGGATGCTATGGCATCGGAGCGGAAGTTGCCTGGGTAGGGCTGCTAGAAACAGAGTTGGGCGTAGGAGCGGAGGGATAGATAGGGGGGTGAGAGGTCGATTGTTTGGGGGGCGTCGGTTATTTGGGAGAGGATTGGGGGGGTTAGGAGGAGGACGACGAGGGAGAAGTAGGATATCGATATCATAGCTGTCGATATCGAGTAAGATAACAGATATAAGAGTTATATTAGAAGTATATAAAATAAAAATAAATAAAATAAATAGAATAAAATACTGATTCCAGAATATACAAAGCCTCAAAGCTAGCTCGTATATGGGAAATGAAATTAGATAAAACGGGGCTCTAATAGAAGTCCGGCTATATGAACTGAAAGAATGCGAAATAATACGACGAAAAAGAGAGAAATGGATTTCGAAACAGTACGAAACAAAGTACAAGGAAACCAAGGCTCTTATAGAAAAAAAAAAACAAGCTTTGTCTTTGTATTAGAGCCTTGAATTGTTCCTGTATGCAAGTTAGAACGCCGTCTGTTCAGCCCCACAGCACAATGCAAAAGTATGCTATCAAATCCAGCAGCCGTGTTCTGCAAGGAGATATGTGTATAGGTATACCAATCGTGGTCAACGCGGGGAACTGTTGGATTTTTGACTCTCGTTGGTCGAGCTTGCCGCCGTCACGCGCTGTGGCTGGCCGGGTTCTATAGCTGGAGATATACTTATCTGCCTCCGATAGGGGTAAAAATAGAACTCGATTATACAATCCCATTGTACCTAAAAAGAGTAAATTTAACTGTCTGTATTGGTTTAATTTCTCTGGTTATATAAAATGTATTGATTTCTTGCATTTGACAGGCTGTAAGTCATGGTTAGAATTCTTTGCGTATGGATCCGGAGGCACTTTTTATTATTTACTTACTAGAGTACTTAGCTATGCAATTTCCGTAATATCAAAAATACCCCATCTTGATATTTATAATCTCATGGATTATATAATACCTGTTAGTACGGACCATCTGTCAGGCATGTCATCGTCATCGGGTAATATGCGTAGCCATGCCATGAGGCGGACCAGAATGGAAGCGGAATCTCGTCTCGAACGGCAGCTCGACCAGTCCAGTTCCTGGCGTCCCCAACACACCCCAAACGAAACACCAAAACCAGCCCGCCCGTTTCAGCCCGCAGATATTCACCAGATCATAACATCTGCACCACAATGGACCCCTTCTCGCTCTCGGACTTCTCATAACCTCCTTCCGGACGCCTGCTTCCTGTCCGAACCGTGTTCTCGCTATATTCCGTCCGTTCTTCGACACTATCCCCTCGTTTAAACGCCTCCAATCCGTGAATCCATATCGATTACGGTTACATATCCCCCCGCCACCAATGGCCTCGAATATCCGAGTCTTCGTCTCGTTCGGCGACAAAGCCGCCGTCTTTGCCGGCGAGGACATCGAATGCACCATCACCTTCCGAAACATCGCTCCCGCCCCGGGTTCGCACCGTACCACCTCTTCCCGTTCCATAAACGGTAGCATAGCAGAGCACCCTGATGCCAAAAATCCTTACAATGAACGACGTAGTAAACAGCCACCCTTGTCTCTTGCTGCTGCTGAAAAGTCCTCTGGTTCGTCTTCGCGGAAACAAAGGCCTGGGAGCATCTCCACCGCCAATGCGAGGAAGCACCGACCGAGCTTGTCGCTTTCGACTCCGGCGAGTGCACGGCGGATCGCTCAGGGTACTCCGTTAGGGTCGCCGGCAGCTAGTACGGTTCGTCCGATGACGGCGACGACACAGGGTAGTGGTACCATGGAGGCAGTGCTGGGTAGTGCTGGGCATAAGCATAAACGGTCGATATCGATTATGTCGATTGGGTCCGATACTGGTGGTGATGTGCAGGCTAGGACTCCCGGCAGAAGGTCGACGCCACATTCGAGGAGTACCAGTTTAAGTTACAATCCGAAAAGGAGTCCGATGGTTGGCGCTTTTGGAGCTGCGCCGCAGTCGGGTAGGTTCTTTGGAGGCTTTGATTGCTGTTTGTCGACCTGGTGGATCTGTGAATACTGATAGAGCGAAGCTACTCTGCCTAGGAGACATGATAGAACTCAGACACCAACCCACCATATCGAAGAATCTCTTACATCCTTTTCCGTTACATCTCCCCGCCGAAACCCGAGCCCCAGACATATGGCAAATGGATCATTAAACCGGTCTTTCAAGTTCCCTCCTAGCTCAAATAACGCGAAGACACCTCCACTACCTGCGAAGGACCCATCAAAGCCAGGTGCTACGAAAGCGGACTCGCCGTACGCATCCGATCTCCTGCTCCCCGCCGTAGCCAACATAGAACTCGTCAGTCCAGCCGAAGAGTCCAACAATTCCACTTCAGAATTCGAGCATGTTCCACCTAGCAAGGTTATTAACTCCCAAATCATGAGCGACGATAACACACCTCGCTCCAGTATTGATTTCTACTCGTTACCGAATAGCACCACGGATACCTTATTGTCGGATTTCGATACGCAGCTCAATCAGCGATTATTAATGCGCCAGGGCGGCCATAGTCGGAGATCTAGCTTGCTCTCTGGGAATAGTACGGCCCGAGCGCCAGAGGTGCTGATGATGGGGTATGCGCAAGTACAGGGCAGTTTCATGCTGGATGGGTCGCTGGTGCAGACAGGGTCATTTGAAGAGGTTAAGCGGAAAGGGATAGTAGGAGGGCAAATGGGTGGTGGAGTGGTGGGAATTGAGAGTAAGAAGAACCAAAGTGGGCTGTTTGGAGGTCTCGGCTGGGGAAATCTTTCAAATGGGTTTCAAAATGGGATCACAAGCGGCATCACTAGTGGAATTACAAGTGGGCTGGGGAGTTTGATTACAGGAGGAAATGTCAGCTCGATCGCTGAGATGAAGAACATCGCAAGTATGTTCATTTTCCTACTAAGGCTTGAAATTCGAGTGCTAATGATTTGGTAGGCTCGAGATCAATCCCGATTCTTTCCACACCACAGTCGATTCTATTTGTCGACCTAAAGCTAGCGCCTGGCGAAAGCAAGTCTTATACCTATACTTTCACATTACCCAAGCAGCTGCCGCCGACGCACAAGGGTAAGGCTATTAAGGTGGTCTACAACATTGTGATCGGGACACAGAGACCTGGGAAGGGTGTCCAGCACCCAAAAGTGATTGAAGTGCCCTTCCGGGTCTTTCCACACGTTACTGGTAAGTCCACCCTTTAACGGTATTGAAAAGGCTTGTATCTAATGTATTACAGCCGGCGGTGGTCTCCACATGTATGATCTTCTCAGCCCGATTATCTTACTCAAGGACGAGGCGAAAGTCAAGGCTATCGATGAGAACAAACCGAATACGGCTTTAACGGCACCTCTAAAACCCAAGAAATCTAACAAGCCTGAATCTTCGCTTGATGAGTTTCTTCAATATGCCGAAAAGTTGTTACATACCGAGACTCAAACGAACGGTGCTTATTCGCCCGGCGGTCATACCGGCATACTGTCTCCTTCAATCACAATATCCCGTCGAAATTCATTCGCAATCCCCGAACAACCTACAGCAAAGGAGGCGATAGACTTCGCGGTTACAAAACTGCAAGGACAACAGGGGGCATCACAGATTTTTGGAATCACGAGGAACGGGAAGCAAGTCGCAAACTTGTCGCTTGCACGGCCGGCATATAAACTTGGGGAGGCAATAATTGCAGTGATCGACTTCTCGAATGCCCAAATTCCTTGTTACCACGTATGTATTCAGCTTATCCCAATTCCTACTATCATCACCCTAACATTCTTCGAAATTAGGTCAATGCCACTCTCGAAACTCACGAAACAGTTACCCAAACCCTGGCTTTAAGATCCAGCTCTTCGCTCTATCGAGTAACCCGCAAAGTCCACGCCCAACACACCGAAACATGTCTTTTCTCCAAACGCATAACGTTTTCCCCGACAATCCCCCAATCAGGCACACCAGAATTCTCAACCTCCGGTGTCTCATTGAAGTGGAGTTTAAGGGTGGAATTTATCGCCGCACACAGTTTTAGTAATTCAACACATAGTAGACAACATAGTACCGCCGGGGCACAATCACCCGCGGCCCACGTCAACGAAATGGGAGAAGTTATACCGGCGACCCCCGGGCAACAGGATGGGTATTTCCCGTATTATGGGTATAGAGAGGGTGTTTTGATGGAGAGGACACAGAAAGATGACAGGGGACAGTTGTTTGCAGCTGTGAGGGATGTATGGTGTGATGGGTTTGATTGTAGTATTCCAGTGAAGGTTTATGCTAACGATGTTGGGGGTCCGGGAGGCGGTGGTGGTGGGGTACATGGGGGGTTTGTGGTGTAAAGGTGTATTTTACTATTTTTGTTTGAAGTTGGTGTGGATATTTAGTATTATGCTGTTGGGAAATTGGTAGATGTTTATTCTTTTCTTCTTGTTTTCTTTGGGAAGTTAGTATATAGAAGGCTTTTGAGATAGGGATTGGGTTTTGTACAGCTAAAATACCTTCTTCTTTTCTTCTTCTTCCTCCTCTTTTCTTCTTCTGTTCACTCTTTTTTCTTCTGGTACATATTTTTTTAATGGTTATGCTTCTATGAAGGTTAGGAGGGGTTGCAAAAATAATCTTTTGGATCGGGAGGAAACCACACTAGCCTTTCTTTATAATTAACATGTAATCCAAATGGTATAATGTGGAGGATTCTTGGGTTTATGGCGTTAGGGCCGAAAAAGGTTTGGGCCGATACTAATTGTATACTTACTGACTTAAGTTAGTAGGTATGAAGGCTAATAATAATAATATGAACGTATACATGATATTGATACTGTGTTCTCGATGTTTCCCCTGTGGTGTGCGCGGGGTGAGACTGATTTCTTGGGACGTTATCGACGACGGGATTTTCATATTTTCATATTTGTGCTGTACTGGGGGTTAAGATGCAATAGGTTACATAGATTCTGGGGCATGTGTGATAGTCTTATCTTGAACTTCGCATGAACTTCGCATGAACTATGGCGAGACAAGTCTAGATATTTATTTTTATTAACATGATAAGCTGTCCACTTTATACCTAGGTACCTACTTAACTAAAGGGATGGGAATCTGCAGAAGCAGTCCGTTTTTGGATAAACAAGTGTTGTAGACGTTGCATTCCGCTTTCGGCAGTCTCGTGGTCAGACGTTGACAGGGATTTGGCGACGCGACCTGAGCTCCAATTCCGACCTTCATTTGTGACGCGCCATGCTTCCCAAAATTCCAGGTTATTACTAAGCACGCTTCTGCTCGAGATATCTGCGGTCCCCTTATCCTCTTGCAATTCAAGTCTTCCTCACTCGGCAAAGTCGTTTCATAAACTTCACAGACCTTCAAGCTATCGGTTCAACGAATTCCAAGCTATGCCGGCAGATATCCGGTCCTTCTTCGCTCCAAAGGGTGGAGCCGCCCCAGCTCCTAAAAAGCCGGCACCACCACCTCCTGCTGTATGTTATATTTCGCGCGGTTTAGTAGAAAAGCTGCTTTCTTATGCTAACTATGTGGTGTAGAAACCCGTTAAAAGAGGTCGGAAAGTTGGTTAGTTTGACCTTTAGTTGCCCCTCGAAGCTTGGACCATAGGACTGACATCATTCCTCGGGATATTATTAGTCGAATCTGATGAGGAAGAGGAAGTAAAGCCAGCTCCGTGAGCCACCCACTGTCTATAAGTCTATATCAGCAGCTTTTTCTAACAAGGTCGACTATCTATAGGGCGAAGAAGCCAATTTCCAAGCCGGCGCCGAAAACGTACACATCCCACACTCGAACAAACGATAACGAAGTTTATGATGGTATTAACATATTATCAAATCAAATAGTAAAAAGGAAGAACCTATCGACGATGCATCCGCCTATTTTGCCTCCTCCGGGAAAAACAAAATCACCCGTACCGGTCCCGTCCGTGCTGCTCCACCCGTCAAAAAGAATATTACCATGAAGAAACTTAATCTGAATGACGACGATGCTAAGTATCTTGATGACGACGACGAAGACTACGGTGACGATATCTTCAAAAGCGAGTACGGGAAGGCTGTTGAGGATGAGCCTGTGAAGAGAAAAAAAAAGAATGATGACATGGATATGGATGATTATAAAGACGACGAGGGTGATGAAGATGAGGATATGGATGACTTCGTGGATGATGAAGAGGAAGTAGTCAAGCCAAAGGGCAGAGGGAGGCCGGCGAGGGCCAGTGTTGTGAAGGTCACCCCAAAGAAACCGACTACTGCTGCCGCCGCACCTAAAGGAAGAAAGAGGAAATCGATAACGCCCGAAACTGACGACGACGAAGAGGATGAACAACCGAAGCCAAAGAAGAAGGCGACGGCTGCGGCCAAGAGGAAGACACCGGTGAAGAGAAAAGAGGTCGAGGAGATCGAGGAGTCAGAGTCGATCAAAGAGATCTTGAGTTCTGTCCCTACCGTTCGACCGCCTACCCCGCCCCCGCGAGATGATACAAAGAAGTGAGTTAAAACTCTCTCTCTAAAAAGGATTGTGGATAGCCCACTAACAACCAAAGTAGATTCAATTACCACGCATACAAACAGAAGGCGCCCGCGCCACCACCATCTGGGACAAAAGATATACCTACAGGAGCCGAGAACTGCCTTGCCGGTCTGACTTTCGTGTTCACGGGTAACCAACAATCCATCAGTCGAGACGATGCAGTTGAACTGGTTAAACGCTATGGAGGAAAGGTCACTGGTGGCCCGTCTCGGAAAACCAGCTATGTTGTAGTAGGAAGCGAAGCTGGACCGAAGAAGCTTGAGACAATTCGGGAATTAAAGCTGAAAACCATTGACGAAGATGGACTATTTGCGCTCATCTCCAAACTCCCCGCACACGGTGGTGACAGCACGGCCGCGCAAGCTGCTGCGAAGAAGGCCAAGGACGAGGAGAAGAAGATTCAAGAAATCGCCAAGGAGATGAAGCCAAATACCTCTGTTGCACCGGGCAAGGAAGCCAAGGATCCAAATTCACAGCTGTGGACTGTGAAGTATTCACCAGCGACCATGAAGGAGATTTGTGGCAACAAGGGGCAGGTTGATAAGCTACAAAAGTGGCTACAGAACTGGCCGAGAAATCTAAAAAAGAATTTCAAAATGCCAGGTCCAGATGGGAGTGGCCTTTATAGAGCTGTAATGATTCACGGGCCGCCAGGTGTGGGCAAGACAACAGCAGCACATCTAGTTGCAAAACTAGAAGGATATGACGTTCTCGAGTCAAACGCCAGTGATACTCGAAGCAAGAAGTTGTTGGATACGTCGTTGAAGGGAGTTCTGGACAACAGGAGTTTGATGGGCTATTTTAACGCTGGAGATAAGAAGGTTGATGCAGCAAAACAGAAGATTGTATTAATTATGGATGAGGTGGATGGTATGTCTGGAGGTGACCGAGGCGGTGTCGGGCAGATGGCCGCGATTTGCCGGAAAACACAGATACCTGTCATTTGCATCTGCAACGACCGTCGACTACCGAAGATGAAGCCTTTCGACCACGTCACCTACGATCTTCAATTCCGACGCCCAACGGCTACCGAAATTCGAACCCGGATGATGACTATCTGTTATCGTGAGGGCCTCAAGCTCAGCCCTCAAGCTATTGACTCGTTAACAGAAGGCTCGCATTCCGATATTCGTCAAATCATAAACATGCTTTCGACATTTGGCGTCAGTGGCAAGGAAATGAGCTTCGATGAGAGTAAAAACATGGCATCGGCTTGGCAGAAACATGTTGTTTTGAAGCCGTGGGATATCGCGCAGCAACTCCTTCAAGGTCATATGTTTGCCCCAACTAGCAAGAAGACTTTGAACGATAAGATTGAGTTGTACTTCAATGATCACGAATTTTCATACTTGATGATTCAGGACAATTACCTCAAACCGAACCCGCAGCGGGCAAGTAATTACCAAGGTCCCGAAAGACGTTTGAAGTTACTAGAACTAGCGGACAAAGCTGCTGAATCGATATCGGACGGAGATTTGGTCGATGCGATGATCCACGGGCCGCAACAACATTGGAGTATGATGCCTGTTCACGCCGTATTTTCAACAGTTGCGCCATCGAGCTTTATGTCTGGAAGTTACGGAGGCGGACATATGCAGTTCTCGGCATGGTTTGGACAAAATTCTAAGCAGCAGAAGCTTAACAGATATGTGAAAGAAATCCAAAGTCACATGAGATTGAGGTGCTCTGCGGATCGACATGAAGTCCGACAATTCTATGTGCCGATGTTTTGGCAAATGCTCTGTCGGCAGTTGGAGCGTGAAGGAAAGGATGCTGTAGACGGAATGATCGAGCTTATGGATGATTACTTCCTGACAAAGGAGGATTATGACGCCATGATCGAGCTTGGAGTTGGGCCATTAAGTGAGGATACTTTAAAGGTTCCGACGGCTGCGAAGTCAGCGTTCACGAGAGCGTAAGTTTAATTTGTCCCTTTTGCGATTAGTATAGTGTCTAACATACTGTTATAGTTATAACGCGGCCTCTCATCCAATGCCGTTTATGAAGGCAAGCAATGTGATTGCGCCAAAGGGCAAGGCAGCCAAGAAAGAGCAGCCAGATCTTGAAGAAGCGATCGAGGAAGACGAAGATGAACTTGAGATGGTTGAGGACGCTGAAGATGCAGTCGAAGAAGAAGACGCTGATTTGAGTAAGGACAAATATGTAAAGCAGGCAAAACCAAAAGCAAAGGGTAAAGCTCCTGCAAAAGGCAAAGGCAAGGCCAAAAAAGTAGTAGATGACGACGACGAGGAGGATGAGGATGAGGACGTCGGTAAAGGAAAGGGTAAGGGCAAGGCGCCAGCAAAGAGTAGGGGACGGGCAAAGAAATAAAGGGTCTGAGGAGTAGTCTACGAATTCCTAATTGGTGCTCTCTTTTGGCGGAATTTTACCTCAACATTTTAATTATTCATTTTTTCCTCATAAACCAACTAAAAGTTCTTTCCCCCTGTAACAATACTTTATTTAGACATCCAAACAAGGACTATACTATTATTTCGAGTAGCGCCTAATCGAATACGAAAATTCTGGTATTATGCATTATATCTTCAAAAACGCTGTGCTAAACTACAACTAGCAGCCCGGCTACCAGAGCTAGGCACCAAATACATATCGATAATCATAATATTAGCCCTCATCTTTTCTGATTCCCAAGTCTTTTTATTTTAACCTCTAAATTTAACAAATTTTTAATTCGTTAGCTAGCTATAATAAAATCCGATACTCAGATAGAATAAGACGCTTACCAAGTTCCGAGCACCACTCATCTAACTCCTTAACAAGTTTTTCAAGGTCGCCCACTCTTTCGTCGATATCATCGACTTGCTTTGTATACTTTTTCAGTTCCGCATCTGTTTGTCTCGGAAAAATTATGATCGAGTCGAGTTAGCCGGATACTCTGAAGCCCTTCACAAAAAATAAACAAAAATACATATCACATAAGAATTATAGCTGCTGCATAAAGTCTCAAATCTGGGAGATTTGAGGTCCTCAAAGTGTTTTTTTTTCTTATACTTACATCGCCCGCGTAAATACTCGCTATCAGTCTCCAGTCCCACTGCAGCCTCGGTCATAGCTTTATACCGCTCTCGAGCTGCTTCATTGATCTTATGTAAGAGATCAAGATCCCCCAGTATTGCAGAACTATCGGCTTCAATGAGGTTCTCGAGAGATGAGAGGACTGTTTGGACTGCTGTCGTAGGATGGTTTTGAGTGGTAGCACCGTTATTTGATGTTGTGGTTGTTGTTGTTGTTGTTCCGGGGAGGGGGAATGGAGTTGGTGGTGCCATATTGGTGGGTATGAAGGGGGGTAATGGTAGTTTTGAATGATATTTTGAAGGGGTTTGGGGTTTAAAGAGGCGTCTATAGACGGTTGTGAAGTCGTGATGTTGGGGGTCGGAGGTTATACGTTTGGGTGTTCTGGGTGTGACAACGCAATGTTGGACGTTGTAATTTTTACAGGCTTACAGTTGGTAGATTTTCCATCCATTTAGAATTTATGTACATACACTTCCACTCTATATATCTATTTACAAATGGTTCTGTTCTGTTTAGTTTACTGAACTTATGGATGAAACTGCGGAATCAACGCTTGCTTCACAAGTAACGTATCAGTCCCATCCGAATTTGGCGTCTCAGTCAACTCATAAGTTGGTCCAAAGCTTCCTGCACCCCATCCAATATAACCTAAATAAACATCACTATTCTGGTTCAAGAATGCTAATTGTTGGTTCATATATGTCACGCAGCTTTGTACATTTCCACCTCCGGTCTCTGAAAGGATCGCTTGACGACCTTTGCACCTCAGCCAGTAGGATAGTGGACGGAAGGCGGAGTCGATATTGTCAGTGACGCACTCGACGTGTGTTCCGGAGTTGTCGGAGTCGAGATACTTGTGGATGTCGAAAATGAGGCCGGTTGTGCTGCCGTCTGGATTTTTGACTTGGATGAGAGCGTCCGCGGAGCCTGATGAGATGAAGGCGCCGGCTGAGGCCTGTATATTTGCATATATTTGTTAGTTCTCTGTGGATTTATGTGATAGCGGTGGTATATCACGTACGTAATTGTTTCCAGGAAGAAGAATAGGCTGAGTCTTTGCACCCGCATTGCGAATGGCGGTGACTACCTTCTGAACAGTTGCAGCCCAGGTTTGAATATTCACTTCATGTGGTTCGTTCATGATTCCAAACCAGACTTTTTGCTGGTTTGCATATTTCTGGGCGAGTTGGGTCCATAGACTGACGAATTGGTCGTCAGTGGGGCCACCTTGTCCGACAATGGCACCGTTCCAGCGAGCACTAAACCCCGATTTTGTAAGCAAATGACTTGAATCAAATTTACGAAGAAGGATATGAATAATTATAATGCTTACTAGTTGTGGACATCGATAATGCAATAAGCACCAGTCTGCAAACACTGTTGAAGCGTAGAATCATATTGGCTGATCAACCCAGAAAGTGAGCCACCGAGCTGTGGTGTAAGACTTTGCCAACCGATAGGAATACGGAAGGTATTAAACCCGTCGCTCTTAAAGTGCTGAAATTGTTGAGTAGGTGGAGCGCTAACTCTTCCATTGCAATTGCCCTACAATTCGTTTCCCATGGTTAGAATCAATGAAGATTATTAAAAACGAATAGAGAAGTCATACATCGGTGGTACATCCGAAATCGAAGCCTGCGATGTTAATACCGGCGTACTGCACACTTCCAGCGTTTGCAGGTGGGGTGTTTGAGGTGCAACTGATCGCCGTTGCGGTAGTAGTACTTGCGGTTGTTGTACGGGCGGTAGTACTGGCAGTAGTACTAGTGGTTGTCGTACGGGTGGTGGTTATTCTTGTAGTACTCTCCGACACAGTCGTTCTAATGGTCGTTACAAGCGTAGTCGAGCGGGTTGTCGTAATAGGAGTAGTTGTAGTCGTAGTCGTCGTCGAAGCTGCCCCAGGTAGACATTGAGAGTAGTAGGGGTTCAAACTAGGTAGATATTTACAAAGTCAGCTAAGCCCATATGGGATCCATAATAATGGAACTATGTTCTTACACGCTGCAATAGGAACCAGAAGCGCAGCTCGTGGGACCTGTGTAGCCAATACCTCCGCACTAGACTCTCATTATTGTTTTAGTCGTCGTTCAACATGCTTATAGACACGAAAGCAATTCAGATTGAAAATGCCTACCTGCCCCCAAACCGACTGCTGTGCGGCCGCAACTCTCAATAACACTGCACCCGCTAGGGTTACTTTGACGTACATCTTGTACAAAAGCTCTCTTATATCTCGCTATAAATCTTTATACCTAAGAACTTCTGAACCACAGGTCGATATCGCAAATGCGTTGGTGTGTATAATGTAAATTGCACCAAGCTTCACCAAGAACTCTCGAAAGCTTGATCAGTCTTGTCATTCTCTTGGTATTTCGATCCAGGTATTTATACCTGTTCGATCCGGTGGTAACTCCCATAACCCAAGGGTTTTGGAAATATTCGAAATATGTTCCTACTAGGAGACTCACTGCCGGAACCACGCTCCAAATAAGCCGAGAGTAACTACCCTTGTCAATTTCAAACATTGTCGACACACCGTCTAGATGTATCTGAAATACTGAGAGAGACCAACGTACATGCATGCAGCTGAGGCCGTTATAAGCTTTTTGGTAGTCAGGTGCCCAGATATTTTAATCTGAGAGAAGGCTCCGGGTATAGCCTAATCGGATTTTGTGCCTGGATCCTATCACGTTTTTAAAACGGTACCCCGGTCGTTTTAAATCTCGATCTTGTATATTTCCCGGAATGGTGTACCGCCGGACCGAGATGTACCCTAAGTTATGTTTTTTTGATATAAATGACATCACGGGGAACATTTCGCGGTAGCTAGCTACCTGCAAATGTTAAGAAATTGGTAATGTTCTGAGTTTATGTCCATGCTGAAAGTTGCGTTGCGATTTCGAATTTCGGAATTGATGATACGAGATCCTAAAGATTAGCGGGTATATCCAGGTAATCTAGAACACTACCGTTCTAGCGGAGGATAAAGCCAATCGGCCGGTTTTATGGTTTTGGCGAGGTTGAAGTTTGTAGTGATCAATTGAAATACCATGCTGGCTGGTGCAGAGCAAAGTAGTGAAACGTTGTTGAAGTTGTGTGACCACTCTGTGGGCCCGATCGATTCTTAAGCGAAACTAAGCAAATTTACTTGATTTTGATGCTTTCGGACTTATAATGTGAGTGTTAAGTAGTATACTTGACAATTACGAACTGTCGCTATCTAAAAGCAAATTAACAATAACAGAATTTCATAAGATCCGAAGTATCTTGTAAGAATTCTATTAGTATCGGCCAATATTATTTAGATTAAGCCGACCTGTAATTCTGTGGCTACTATATTTCAAGGCCATGTTATTTCGGTTCCTCATATATATTTTACAACATTTACAACACAGTGCGGTTTCATTTAGTATTGTATATGAACGAGATATATTTATTTTATTTTCCCAACAAATAGGCATTAAAATTCAGAAAAAATATGAAATCCTAACCTGGAGGACCCAGATATTCAACAGCTGTTTCGACCATATTCTCCACGAGTGCTGATATCACATCGGCTGTTCTCTGAGTTGCTGGCGTTAGTGTCTATTCACTTCGGCAAGAATACCCGAACTGTTAGTCCGATCCCGTTCTTAGCCACACTTGCCGATTTCCTGCTCTTTCCCATTGGTATACTTTGCGATATCTGTCCAAGGAATTCTTAACGGTGTAGTATTCTAAAATACATCGAACAAGCCAGCGAAATATCTTCTCCACCTTTAAATAGGACTTAATCCCACTAAATCATGGTGCATTACATTGTCAATTTTGCGCCTCTAAAGTCTTATCTTCTTACCTTCGACCCAGTGCTGTCGATGTAAATTCCAACCATGGTGCATTCAATATAAGAAAACAGAAACCCAAGAGTAACCTAAGGAAGAAAGGCTTAATTAATTCTCCAAATACGACATCAAGATGATACGCAGCCCCGAGATTCTGGCAAAGCCAGACGATGCTTTTGCTCTCGCAAAGCTCGGATACCAACAAGAACTCAAACGCAATTTCTCGAAACTCGAAATCCTTAGTGTCGCTTTTTCAATCCTAGGTCTACTCCCTTCGATAGCCTCATCCTTGGTGTTCGCCATCCCCGCCGGTCCTGTGGGTATGGTATGGGGTTGGTTCATCGCCAGCGGGTTTACGTTTCTTGTCAGTGTTGCAATGGCAGATCTAGGTTCAGCAATGCCGACAGCAGGAGGACTTTACTGGTGGACACATTATTTCAGCGCACCTGGATGGAAAAACCCACTTGCGTTTCTGGTCGGATATTCGAATACATTGGGAGTTATCAGCGGTCTCTGTTCGACAGATTATGGATTTGCGTTAATGTTTCTGTCGGTGGTACACTTGGCTGTAGGCGACGGCAAGGATTTTGCACCAACGAGCGGAACGGTTTATTTGGTTTTCATCGTTTGCGTTCTTTCTCACGCGACTGTTGTTACTTTTGCATCGAAAATTATGGCGAAGTTACAGGTGATGTTTATGGTTGCCAATGTGCTGTTGATTGCCGTAACACTCATTGTGCTTCCTGTTGGAAAGAGAAATACGAATAGTGCGGAATGGATCTTTACGCATTCGGAGAACTTGAGTGGCTGGCCTGCCATATGGACCTTCTTCCTGGCATGGATGTGTCCGATTTGGAGCGTGGGAGGGTTTGAGGCGTGTATTCACCTTTCCGAAGAAGCCCAAAATGCAACAATGGCGGTTCCATGGGGCATCATGGGATCTTGTGGATTAAGCTGGATACTAGGAACGGTTATCATGATTGTTTTTGCTTCGAGTATGACGACAGATCTTGAGAGTCTGCTAAACTCGCCCTTGGGCCAACCGGTGGCACAAATATATTACGACGCCCTGGGAAAGAACGGGGCAATAGCCATGATGATATTATTATTTATCAATCAATGGCTGATGGGAGCTAGCGTTTTGGTAGCAGCAAGTCGACAATCGTGGGCCTTTTCGCGAGATGGAGCTCTACCGTTTGCATCATTTTTCAACAAGATCTCAAAGGAATTCGGTTACGTACCTGTCAGGACAATATGGGGATGCGCAGGGTGTTCCGGAATCCTAGGTCTCTTTTCTCTTATCGCCCCAGCAGCAGCATCAGCTCTTTTCTCCATCGGAGTAGTCGGGAACCATCTCGCCTGGTTCATGCCAATATTCGCAAGAATCGTCTGGGGTAGGGATAAATTCATCCCAGGACCTTTTTACACCGGAGGGCTCAGTATACCTATAGCTGTCGTCGCATGTCTATTTTTGATTTTCAGCATTTTGACAGCATGGATGCCGATCGATGGGCCGAATGTTACGCCACAAAATATGAATTATGCTATTGTGGTAAACTTTGCGGTTTGGGGAGGTGCTTTGTTGTATTATTATATTGATGCGAGGAAGTGGTTTACCGGTCCAAGGATAACACTCGATTCGTCGCATTCGCAGTTGACGGAAGAGCAGGAAGAGAAGATTGCGAAGGAGGCGTTGGTTGATTTACGGCATTAAGTGCGGTCTTTTGGAAGGTTGACGTTTAAAGTGTATATATATACAGTCGTGATCTATCCACATAGAGATATAATACATGATTATAGATAGTCTAGAGCCCAGGCGCTATATATATAGGGATTGTATCATTTTAATTCACAATATCATGTGTGAAAGACTCAAGTACGTATTATTTCGGTATTTCTCTAAGGGCGATATGTATAGCTTAGAGCAATGTGCTATTTCCTGAAAGTAATCCAATTTTCCAATTTTTTTGTTCTACAATCCGCCGAAATTCCCGAAACTGTATGTAAATTTGAATCATCTGTGTAATACGTAGTCGTTGCAGCATACAATTATATCCTAAGAGCAGTGTCACACAATATCAGTACCCATGCTTGCACTTTTGCAAAGAACTAAACCACATTTGGTGTTTGTACTTTTCTATCCTGTCTTACTATTGGCTCGATAGAACTGCATCTCAATTCTTGGGACTAACCGTATCTGGTGTTTGGCCTTTTCTAACGCTGCGATATCTGCCCGAGTGTGTGTCAGAAGATACAAACTTGCATGAATCTTGCAGGTAATATTCGGCCGCCCTGACAGAAGCCTGAAGCTGAAGGTTGTCAGTATTTTTTTTGAACCCCCAACGCAAAGTAATATGTTTCTGGCGCGTTAAGTGTGTCTTTGTACTTGGGTAGAGGCCTTGTTTGACTAGAAGGCTGTCACTTTTGAGGTATAGGTGCAAAAGTGTATATAACCAGGTCGGTTTCCCCATTCAATTTCGCAGTTGTCTTTAAAAGCTAAAAAACCACCGCGCTCTATGAAAAGTTGCTTTGAAGGTCCCAGCGGCACCAAAATATTGCTACAATAATTATAACCGGTTCAACGACTAGCTGTTTCTATCATAAAACATAAGACACTTAGGAGTACTGATCCCTATAGATATCTATTAAAAACTCTAGACCGCACCTACAATGTCGAAAGAGTTAAAATTCAAACAATTCACAAAAGAAAAGAGAAAATACACCCCAGCATCTCAATGGGATAGTCACAAAGAATTCATTCTACAAAAACTTGCAGAGAAAACTTCTCAAAAGGGTATCATCGAAGCACTGAGACTTGAAAGAGGTGTTAATATTAAGTAAGCTTATACTTCTTTCTTTCCAAACGCCCTTAGGCAATTCCAATAGCTTAGCTACAAGTGTATCTAATCAATAGTTAATAGATTACGTCAGTTGAAACGACAAATAGAACAATGGGGGGTCGGTAGACGGAATCTCAACCGTCGACAGCGTGCTTACATCTGGACTGTTTATCGGCAGCGGAGGAGGGAAGGGAAGATGAGCACGAGCTTTCGGTTTAAAATCGATGGAAGAGTTGTTACAGAGAAGCAAGTCGAAACGGTGATTTACGGGGACGGTAGTGATATTGTGGGTAAGTTAATAAGTAGCCGCAATGAGCATGTGGATATGCTATAGGTCTCTGTTCGCCATGCGTATATCGGGCAAAGACTGATTTGGACTCCAGACAGCCAAAACAGTGAGGGCCAGACTCCCGGGCTGGTTTATTTCACGCCAATGGCTATGACTGGTGACCCGGTCGATCCAACCGTAGAAGATTATAATCGTATTGACAATATTGAGGGCGAAGATATCGACAATACGGTATCTTCCGCCCCATCTGAAATTCCGGAGTGTCAGGGTCTGAACCAAATGAAGTCAAAGAAATGCGACAAATCATACCAAACTATTGGAATTGCCGAACTATTAGGCGAACGGTCTACAAAATCAACTTGTGAGGACCTACAAGCTCTCTGCGAGGATGTCCTGAACTCTGTCCAGGGAATTAAGGCAGCGGTATCCGCAGATGCTGGACCACTGCCAATAGAGCAGCGGCCGAAAGATTACTCTGCTTATTTCGCAACCGAGTTAGAGAATCGGATCAAGTACGAAAAACGAATGGCGTCATTATTCTTACAAGAGATGGACGAAGAGAAAGCAAAATCTGGAGATACTTTGAGCGCAGAAGAGTGCTACTCACGTGTTCGGACGCGTTGGTGTGCCCGGAACTTCAGTCTAGAGGAATGTGAGATCTTAAGGGGTGATATAGTGGATCCGCTACCCCTCTCGATATACCGGGATCTTGATCGACTTGATCCCAATCAACAAAGAGTGAAGGTGGATCAGCGAGAAACTGTCTTTTGGAATGAAATAACTATCTTTTATAGACAAAATTTGGATGAGGTAGCAAGTTATTGTCTCAGTCACCCGAGGTCCGAAAGAGTACACGCTCTCTTCCGCCAGCAAGCATGCCACTTTCTCACACTCTCCAATCGATTCGGACCGTGTCACTTTTTTTCAATCGCGTCAATCGTGGCTTTTGTAGCAATACATGCATTGCGCATGGCGATACATTTTCCCCTTCACATGCTTCACAAAATCCTTCAAGTTTTGCGAAACAAAGGTATGGGAACACACTATGACATCATCACCACCCTACAATGCACCCACCGTTCAATATACGCTGGACTTCAGGAAAGAAATTACAAAAATTTAAAATACCTAGTGCCGGTAACAGAACTGATGTATCGCATAATTATGTGCAGAAGCAAGGGATTTCCTTCAATGAGCAATACTCTCCGCGGCTATCAGATTCTCCTTGACCTAAGCAAAGCATACTTTCTCAACCGGAACCCGATAAAAGGTATTAAGATCAATAATTTTGTGAAAGAAAAATTGACAAGGTTAGAAAACCCTAGTACCTCGGGGGAATGGCGTAGACGAGCATCTACTTGGTACAGCATGGGTATCACGGCTTTACAATTCCGCTTTCTATCCGAAGCAAAATCATGTCTCGAGGCAGCCTATGCGGCGAACCTACAAATCCAGAGAAAGAGTGGGATGGATGTAGATATTAGCTTCGAATGTGTTTCCAAATTGGGCTATGTTCTATTTATGATGGGTGACCCCAAACTCGCGATTGAGAAGGAAAAAACACGCCTGGATTTTCGAAAGCAGCACTATGGGGTACAGGATATATGGTATCTCAGAAGTATAGCATTGGTAACGCGGTATATGACCGAGAGGGGGCTCGTTCGCTTTTCACAGCCTATTCTCCGTCTTACGATCGAGACATGCGAGACTATGGGTATTGATGAAAAGCGCTACCACTGTTTATTGCGTGAGTACTACGGTGTTTCATTTACCGTAGATATGGCGGAGTTTGGCGATGCGTATGGCCTAGGTCGGCATGATGTAGTGGAGCTCGAGTGAGTCTCTAGCTCTATCTCAGTAGTTAATTATATATCTCATTATAAGTCAGTGTCAGATTTATCAACATCGATACCAATATATAACTTGTGGAGCGTAATACTGCATACATTTAAGTCTAAAAACCTTATATAGTAAAGTAGTCGTTAAATATATGTATGTACTTAAAAAGATTGCCGGTTAAACTACAAAGGATAGATCGATGAGTAATACTGCGTTGCTCCTGTTGGAATCTGCTAGCGCAGAGGCCGGTAAACGCGCCAAGCGCCGGCGATGTCTCCGAGGAGCTAACAAATTCCTCAGAAGGAGAGAGCTCATAGCCGAATTTTTTGCTTGGAAAGAGAAAAAAAAAAAAAAAAAAAGAAGGAAAAAGGCGAAAGACATCGTTTCCTCGGATCCCACACGACTAACATCCATCCACCATCCCACTCCCATCCACCCGGATCAATAGTTATCCAACTAGCAATCATCATCAACTATCACCAGCATCACCATTCATTTGTGTTTGTGTCTGGATACTCAAGGGACTACTTGACTGTAGTCATTCTCTTCGAGGACCAACCCTTCCTTCTTTCCTTCCACTAAACCCCTCCACCACCTCCTCTCCAAAAAAAACATACCGCCACCATGCTCCGCCGAACACTTCTCACTCCGGCCCGGATACGTCCGTTCTCTTCATTAACAACATCGACAGCGACTCGTACTCCTTCCTTGTCGTTATCCGTTCAACCTTCGAAATTATTACAAAGATCACAGGCGGCTCCGTTACAATGGCGAAACGCCACTGTTCTGTCACGATGGTCGTCGACTGAAGCTTCTGCTGCCGAGAAATCGGCTACTGCTACTGCTGAGGGTGCAAAGGCCGAAACATCGGCTGGAAATGGAGATGCCGCTGCTGCTGCTGCCGCTCATGCTAAAGAGTTGGAAGCTAAGGCTAAGGAAGTTGCTGATTTGAAGGTATATATACATATGCACACTCCCGTTTCTACAATACTTCTTATCGATACCATGAAATCTAACAATTGTCATTTAATCCAATAGGACAAATACCTCCGATCCGTCGCCGACTTCCGGAATCTTCAAGACCGTACCGCCCGTGAAGTCAAATCTGCAAAAGACTTTGCCATCCAAAAGTTTGCCAAGGATTTACTCGAATCGATCGATAACCTCGACCGAGCATTGATTGCCCAACCTGGGAATACTTCTGCCGATCCAGCTGCAGACTATAAGAACCTTCACGACGGCTTGAAGATGGTGGAAACCGTCTTGATGGGCACTCTTAAGAGACATGGATTGGAGAGATTCGATCCTATCGGTGAGAAGTTCAATCCTAATATGCATGAGGCGACTTTCGAGGCGCCCATGGAAGGAAAGGAACCTGGTACCGTTTTCCACGTCCAGAGCAAGGGATTCTCGTTGAACGGGAGAGTCTTGAGGGTATGTTGCTTTCCCATTTTATCGTCCATCATTATTGTTCCGAGTAGATGTTAACATGTTTACCTTTTTATAGGCAGCACAAGTCGGTGTCGTTAGGGCCTAAATATTGCCTTCCCACATCACCACCGGAAAAGTCTCTCGAATGAAAACGTTGACTACTTCCCAACTCTTGCCTCTCTGAAACAAGTTGTTTTAGACTAAATACCCTTTACCACGGCTATGAGTAGACGGATCCTCGCACCACATAGCATAAGCAACTGCTGCCTGGAATAGACCATATTCCGTATATACTACTTTTATTGTTTTTTATACTGTACATATTTATTTACATATTCCCTATCTGACTAACCAAATACCTTCTTCAGAGTATGAAGAAGAAGAACAAAGACATATCCCACAGGAGAGGGGCGCAGACAAGTTACTCTGACCCCCTCCCTCCATCAACCCTCCTCCCCTCTGCAGCCACAAAGCTTCCTAAATGGCGTTTCTAAACCCCCAAAAGTCCAGTTTTTTCTCTCAAGGTTGTAGTCTTTCACTCAACCTCACATGTACCATAGAATACTGCCAAAGAAAAAAAAACCCCGAGGAGTAGCTTTTCTCCTTTGATCGTTATTGGAGATTCTGAACCCCCTGCTTTCTATCGTAGTTGAACTCCCATCTTTTCTCCAAGCTGAGACCGAACTTTAGCTTGTAAGTCGTCAACTTCTTCATTCGTGAGCGTTCGTTCGAGGGATCGGTAGTTTATGCGGTAGCACATCGACTTCCTCCCCGTCTTTGGATGCGTAAACTCATCAATCTATATCACAGTAAGCATTACTGTCACACCCTCTCGGGATCACCAAGGAACGGAATAGAATATAAAAGGAGGCGACATACCAACTTAACATCCTCCACCAAATCCCCTCCCACACCTCTAACCAACTCCATGAAATCATTCTCATGAAACTCCACGCCCTTCCCTTCAACCCCACCAGCACCCCCTGCAGCCGCAGCCCCCCTCTCCTCACCCACCCAAAACGCCACATCCTTAAAACACTGCGGATACTTGCTAAAAGGTTCAAACCTTTTAACCAGGCCTTCTCTAAACTGTCCCTTAAACCTCTCATCCGCACTCCAAAACAACCTAATATCCGGAATACCATACATCAACATCGCAATCCTCTCGATCCCCAATCCAAAAGCCCACCCAATACTCCCTTTCTTCCCCGCATAATCCAACAAATCCTGCCTAATAACCCCACACCCGAGTACCTCCAACCACTCATTATTCCACAAAACCTCCAATTCGTACGATGGCGACGTAAACGGGAAATAAGCAGAAACCCATCTAACCTTCACTTTCTCCTTTGCAGCCTTAACATCCCCAACCGCCAATGCAGCTTCACTAAACACTTTAGACACCACCAACTCCAATTGTCGTTGTAAATGCCTTCCTACGGCCTCCGCTTCTTCAACCGAATGTCCCTTGGCCGTTTGTACCGGATTCCCATCTTCCTCGAATAACCTACAACTCTCCACAACGTCAACATTAGGTTCTTCCGTCCCCTCCAAATCCCTCAATATCTCATCCACCAATTCCTTACTACTCTTCCCTTTTCTGTCAAATAACCTAGCACCTTCCATCTGATGAAAAACCGGATAATGCGATTTATCAATCGCATCTCTTCTATAAACATCCGCAGAGATTAAATACCCATCAACCCCTTCCTTCTCCAACGTTCTAAACTTCTCGGCCTGGTGTGCCGATGTATGTGTTCGTAACACAGTATGTTTGTTGACATAGTATGTATCCGATTTACTCCTTCCAACGTGATCTTGTGGGAACCCCAGACAATCGAAGTTTTGAGCAACGGTGACGACCGGTGAGAGGGTATTATATCTTGCGAACGCGGATGCGGGGAAGAGGGATTCGATTATTTGACGGGTATTGGAGATTGGATGGTGGGGTGTTAGATGGAGGTTACGGGTTAGATAGGGTAATAGCGTCGGAGGGATGTTGGTGTGTGAGTCGGTGTTATGGGTTATGTTGGCGAGGGTGATTGTGTTTGGAAGATCTGGGAGGGCTGTTGGGTTCTCATGGATATATGTTTAGCATACGGATGGGATACTTGATGGTGGAGAAAGATACTCACGTACGTTGTGAAGAAGAAGATCTAGAGGTGGGACTGCTGTGGAAGCTGCGCGGGGTGTAGATACATGCTAACCGCAGTGATGGTATTGAAAAGGCCTGCCGGGCAATAAGCCGACGGCTGAGAGGAGTGAAAACGCGCGATGCCTGCATCACGATCGGAGGTTGGCTTTTGAGGCGACGTTCAATTGATGTTTTTTTAATTGTCGGGATTATCTACTTCGTGAAGTTCTTTTTTGAAGTTAGGTAGTCACCTCAGTACTTAAGTACTCTTGCCTGGAAATTCTTCGGGAGCCATACGTTTATGGAAAAACTCAAGGGCAAAATATAGGAGTCAAGTAGCAAGGCCGTTGTTTTTCTGATAAATGTGTTGAAAGTACCTTGAGGCACAGGTGCATTGACAACTTGGAGTCTCGTAACCAAACTGTGGTTACGAGACTGGACAACTTGGTGGATAGAAATTGTTTTGAGGATTATTAATCCGTCGATGTTTTAGAATAAAGTTGCCACTAGTGAATTGAAGGTAGAAATGGAGTCGGCCCGTGGAGACGCTACTGTAATTGGAAGAAGAACCACAGACACAACACAAAAAGGTCAGCCCAGAATCAGAATAGGTATCCAGAATCAAAACTCGTGGACAATTATTCGTAGTTTTATAATTAGTCAGGGGCTAGACAGCTTAATTAAGACCTTTCCCTGTTTTATCTCCAATGCAGTACAAATGCTTATACAGACGTAAGGTCCTTTGCAGTCTTATCCCCCTTGCCGAGCAAATGCCTACATGGACATAAGGTCCTTTGAAGTTTATCGTCTGACTCCTTTGTCTATTTAAACCGTTCGTATCCGCCATCGTATATTTAGAAAACTAAGCAACAATTTAAGCATCAATCTGTAGTTATACTGGTCTCTATTCTTTCCTAGTGATGTTTGTGTATTGTTTTGATAACCTAAGCTAGTCATATACGATTCCTTATAGGTTTAAATTTGGCGACAAATCTCGAAGTGAGATATTCATAAACTTTTTCTTTGGGGCCTCATTTTTCCACCTTGAGCTTTTTATAAATCTGTTTGATTGGTTTGTCCTCTAGAAAATGCGTAGTACCTTTAAGAATTCTGGCGGCACGAAAACACCATTTCATTGGCTACGTTCAACCGCTGAGCCTTGTACGTCGAGACTCATTTGTTTGTCTTATCTTTGATAAATGCCTGCTATGTTTAATGCAAGTTGTGCTTAGTACTATAACTATACTGCCCACTCTTACCTAGGGGGTACTTCAATGCCCAAACCCCAAAAAGCGGGGTAGAGAATGACAAACCCTTTGGAAGAAGAGAAAACAACAATCTTTGGTTTGTTATACCTTATCGGAACCTCTACCGCACAATTCTCCTAACTCGGGCCTTTTACGCGGCTTTGTAGTCCTGGCTTTTCAAACTCTTATCGCAGGGTTCCTCCTATTATCGCTTTTGGCACATAACATGCTACGATCTATTCAGGCCACTAAAGAATAATAGAAGGTGTGAGTGGTAGCCAGCAGCAAAAATGGATTACACCGAGGAGAACGTATTCAACAATACAGAGTGCCATATAGGACTCCAGGGAACTATAATCAACTATGGGTAAGTTCGTTCGCATCAGCCGCATATCAATACCTACTAAACTCTTGACTAGGCATATAAACACTACCAACGACCATTATCTGTCGGGGAGGCTGGATGCAAGGAAAAGAGAGATTCTACGGGAGCTCTACAAGACATCATATCAAGATCACAAAGAGCGAAATATAGATCGAATCCCTGGGACATGTGAGTGGTTTACAACTCATAAGCGCTTTCGAGAATGGCAAGAGAACAAGTCGTCAAAGATGCTTTGGGTATCCGCGGATCCTGGGTGCGGGAAGTCGGTTCTTGCAAAATATCTGATTGATTCCGTCCTTACGACTACCGAAGATAGAACGATATGCTACTTCTTCTTCAAAGAAGACTTTGAGGAGCAAAAGAGTATTATGAATGCACTTTGCTGTATTCTGCATCAACTGTTTAAGCAAAAAAGTGCTTTACTCTCCGAAACGATCTTCAAAAAGTTCGAGGTTAGTGGTGAAGGTTTCACCAATTCATTTACCGAACTTTGGGGGACTCTTCTTAGTGTTGCGAAGGATAAAAACGCAGGCGAAATTGTCTGTATTCTTGATGCAATCGATGAATGCGAAAATTACGGAAGGTCTCAGCTCATCAAGGCGTTACGCAAACTATATGGTACTAGTAGTGACCTCAATTTGAAATTTCTTTTAACTAGTCGACCTTACCGGGAGATTCGAAGGGATTTTCTGGGGAGTCCAGAGTCGATCATTCATCTGGCTGGAGAAAGTGAGGTTGAGATGGATATGATTTCTCGAGAGATTGATATTTTTATCAAAGCAAGAGTGCAGGATATCGGAGCACGACGGCAACTTAAAATCAAAGATCAAAAATTATTATTACAAAAGCTTATGGAAATTCCTAACAGAACGTATTTATGGGTCTATCTCACACTAGACTTAATCGAGAGCGACATTTATATCGACAAAATTGGAATACTCAACGCTATTACTCAGGTCTCGAAAACAATTGATGAGGCATACGAGAGGATTCTATTTAAGAGTCGCGATGTTGAAAAGGCTAAAGAACTGCTACAAATCGTAATTGCAGTGGCACGACCTTTATCTCTAAAGGAGATGAGCTTAGTGTTAGCTCTTGGAGATAATCATATGCGTCAGTCTTATAGCGATCTTAACCTTGAATCGGAGGAACAATTTCGCGAATATATAAGAGAGCTCTGTGGATTCCTGATAACAATTAAAGATTCGAGGATATATTTGCTTCACCAAACTGCAAAGGAGTTTTTTGTTCAGAATAACATATCGAATTCCACCAAGGGCGATCTTAAATGGAAATACTCGCTCCAACTGCAAGATTCTCACAGAGTACTCGCCAAGATCTGTACCCAGTACCTACTCTTTGAAGAATTCGAAGATCCTCCTCTTGAAGATTCGATGCTGCCTGAATATATCGGGAACTACGTTTTTCTTGATTACTCCTCTAAAAACTGGACAACTCATCTCCACGAATCCCAGCTGCAGGTTGAGCTTGATGAAACAGAGATACAATATATTTTGAATTTATGCGATGCAAATTCAAAGCGTTGCTTAACTTGGTTCAGAATCTATTGGACGAGCACAAATACAGACTTCCCGAAGAATTTCACCAACATTATGATCGCATCCTATTTTGGACTTACAGCAGGAGTAATACGTTTGCTCGAGATGGATATCAGCAATAGCATTGACCTAGATTCTAAAGATGACGTATATAGACGGTCAGCAGTATCTTGGGCCGCAGGAAATGGGTTTGATGATATTGTTGAATTATTAGTGGGAGGTATTGGTGGTCGCTGGAACTCGAGGGCAATCTCAATACCATTTAGAAAGGGAGCTCAAGTCGACTCTATAGATAAAGATCGCCGAACACCTCTGGTGCATGCTGTTTGGGGTGGGCATGTAGCAGTTGTTAATTTACTCCTCAAAGCAGGAGCCCGCATTGATTTGGAAGATAACGTTGGGGGGACGCCCCGGGTTTATGCCATCTGCAGTGGACGCCATGATATAGCGAGGCTAGTTTCCAAGGAAGACACCGGGACAGACGTAGGGGACGGTGAAATTGCGTCACTACTTTGGTCTGCTGCATCAAAGGGCCAAGAGGCCGTTCTTAAACTAATGCTTAAAACAGGCATAGTCGATCCTGACTTAAAAGATAGAAGGAAGCAGACACCACTATCAATTGCAGCAAAAAACGGCCACGAAACCGTCATTAGATTACTGCTTGAAACAGGTAACGTCGATCCTGATTCAAAAGACTTGAACGAACGAACGCCGCTATCATACGCAGCAAAAAATGGCCACGAGGCTACTGTTTTACTACTACTTGAGACAGGCAAAGTTGATTCTGACTATAAAGACCGGTCCGGACGGACGCCGCTATCATATGCAGTAGAAAATGGCCACAAAGCTATTGTTCTACTGCTACTTGAGATAGGCAAAGTCGATCCTGACTCCAAAAACAGTAATGAACTGACGCCGCTATCCGAGGCAGCAAAAAATGGCCGCGAGGCTATCGTTAAACTACTACTGAAAACGGGCAAAGTCGACCCTGATTCAAAAAGTCGTCAGAAAAAGACACCATTGTCACAAGCGGCAGAGAATGGTCATGAAGCTGTTGTTATAGTACTCCTTGCGACAGGCAAAGTCGATCTTAACTCAAAAGATTGGAACGGATGGACACCGTTATCACACGCCGTAGAGAGAGGGAACTTGACCATTGTCCAGGCCTTGCTTGATGGAGGGGCGAAAACAGATAACAAGTATTCTGTTGTAGGTGAATCCAAGATACCTACATCGGCTGTTGGTTAAAAAGTAGCTGACACTTTCGTTCTTCACTACTGCAGAAAGTAAGTGAATCCAAGACTTCTACATAGGTCGTTAGTTGAAAAGTAGTTGACACTGTTGTTCTTGACTATTGCAGAATGTAAGTGAATCTAAGGTATCTACATAGGGGGTTAGCTGGCTATTGGCTGATGTTGTTGTTAACGTTCTTGGCTATTGCAGAATGTAAGTGAATATATGGATATCTTATACAAAGTTAATTGATTAATGATGACCCTATCATTTTAACTATTATAGTTTGTAAGTGAATCCAATGTATCTACACAAGTCGTTGGCTAAAATTTAGCTGACACCGCCGTTATTTGCTGTTGCAGAAAGTAAGTGAATCCAAAATATCTACGTAGGTCGTTAGCTGGCTAATGGCTGATACTGTCATTTTCGATTATTGCAGTACGTAAGTGGATTGAAGGATATCTATATCAGTCATTAGTTAAAAAGCAGCTAACACTACTGTTCCTGACTATGTAGATGGTAAGTGGATTTAAGAGTACTCAAATAAATCATTAGCAGGCTAATAGCTAATACTGTCGTTCTTGACCGTTGCAGCACGTAAGGAAATCCGCATATATCTAAATAGATCTGTGTTCAATTTGATACTAACTTTATTGCCCTTTACTATTACAGAGAGTAAGTTTCTTTCTGAGTCCGATAAAAGACTTCTAATTAAAAGAATTTGATAGACGTCATTGTCACGAGCAGTAGAAAAGGGGGATTATGCAATTGTGAAACTGCTCCTTGAAAATGGTACCCAGCCAGACTTGACAGATGGGGACAGACGGATACTGCTGTCCCTTGCAAGTGATGCGGCGGTTATTAGGCTGCTTAAGTCATACCATACTCATGAGCTCGATTCCTAGCCAAGGTGAGATAGTCTATGGGTAAAGAATACGACAGATGCAGTTTGATTTATTGATCGTCCCTATTGCAGGAGCCCCAAATAGCCCCGGTCTATGCCGGCAACCATTTATCAGCGTTGGCGAATAGATGTGGAAGATGGCCTTATGTTGTGGAATACAGATAGTGCAGGGAATGCAGTGCAATGCAATAAAGTGGAGTACAATTTTATTATAAAGAGTCCGTTACTAATTGGTATACTATTAGTGAAGTAGCTGCGTACTACTCGTTGTGTATTAATTCCAAGCGGTGTGGAACAAAAGTTTACAATGACGTTTGATACAAATCCACTTCCTTTTGTACTTGCGATTTAAGTTCGATTTTGAATAATTCATGCTGAATATGTATTTTTCGTAGCCCGTAAACTTAGATTATTAAGACACAGTAGCAAGGATAGCTATTTTTTACCGCGCTAATCCTCGACACTCGATGGTACAGGATCAATGCATTTATAGACTTAAACTTCGTAAGGTCCGTAGCAACTGCGTATTAGCAATTTTGATAAGGATTAGCCTTTGTACCATAGCCGCAACCCTCTACGGTGACACCCTAGAACCGACTAATGAACTTTTGATCAAAAGGAACTTCCTACTTTTAAAATTTACAAAGCTGATTCCTATATCTAGTAAGAAAAAAGTTATCGTGATTATTAACTTAATTTTTATCCCCTCCATTATTTTATCAACCACTTCTATCACAATCCTAAACTAAAGTCCCCTACCCCAATCAGGAAAAAAATAATCTACCCACCATCCAAAATATTTGAAAAAAATTAGATCTTGACAATGGGCCCATGGTAGAGGTTTATGTTTGTGGGTCTAGATCTAGGATGGTATTATCTTATGGTAAGCTACTTCGTGTGCCCCCACGTGTTCCTGGGAAGAAAAACGTGGGACGCTGATGTGTTGTGGGTTTTCGCGTGATAGAGCCAGTGCATCCCGGGGTTGGGGTTTGGGGATTCCCAAAATGAAGCGAGATACATCTGTGAACAAGCTCCTGCTCTGGAACGATCTCCAGCACTGTGTTTCGAAGTATTCATGCTTGGAAATTTCTCCAGAGCACTAACTTCCGAGAGTCATGTTGGAAGTACCTGAAGATGCTTGCTATAACATTGTCACCTGTCTTTCGGTATTAAAACAAATATCCGAGTTACTTCGACGAAGTGCACATAGTCCATAGCCCTTTAATGACCATCTCAATTTTGGTATTTCGGGAAACATATACGCTATTAGGGTCTATTTTGTATTTATTGACGCTACACAAAGTGTGCGGCTAACACGAGTCAAGCACTATCCAGATGCAAATGCAACAACAACGCAAAAGAACATCAACATGACACCCATTTCGAACCCCTTTGCATTGTAACAAAGCTACAGCGGCATAATCTACTCAAGGCGGAAATAGAGTCGGCTGGCGGCGCCAATCAGGGTGGCAGACGGGAACATACAGCATTGCTATGGTTGGAAGAAAAGCCACAGGCACAACATAAAAAGCCCCCCAGCCCCAGCCCCAGAATAAGGTGGCATCCAGAATCAAGCCCTGCGATCCGTGAACAATGATTCAAAGCGTTATTAGTATTGTGCGCATTAGGGTCTGTGTAGGCACGCATCCTATATAGGGTACTGGGCCATACAGGCAGGCTAGCTGCAAAGAATTATATCCTGTCTAGTTCATTTTGTCTATTTCCTTGTCTTTTTTTCTTTAAACGCATGTATTCGCTGCCGTGTATTTTAGAAATCAAGCTACAATTTAAGTATCAATCCGTATACACAAGTGCCTCACCCTGCCCCATGAAATTTGTGCATTAACTTGATATCTTGAACCAGTCTATATACGATTTCTTACAGAAGACCAACTTTTCGAATATCGAAAGCCAATAGATTTAAAATCAGGGTGGGAAAACACCCATAAAGCAACGGTCCCTACTTGCGATTTCCTTTATATGCGATACGTGATGGTTTTTTTCTTTCTTTTTTTTGGATGGGGTTGATTTCAGGCAATGCTGTCAGACTTCGTTGGTTGATTGAAATAGAGCATCAACAGAGATGGTTCCCTACAAGTTTACCAAGAGCAAAGGCTCTTACAGATTGCTTGTTCCACTAAAAAGTTATGCAAACCACGCCTTCGGGAAATATTTAGACCTTTTCGTGAACCTTTAAAAGTAGACCAGAAAGGCAGGTATAGCACGATATTTAGGTCACAAGATCTTAAGAAACTACTTTTGAACAACCTGCTCGAATTCCAGTTGGTGACTAAATGCATGCTAGCTTGCTACAAAACATCCAAACACCTATCAGCTGGTTTCCAGAAGTTTTCGAAAGCTTTTCGTAGCAGGTCTCGCTGTGAGCGCTCCATGCAGGCCGAAGACGAAAGGTCTCATCTCCTCTCAGCCCGCCCTGGCCTGTAATAGCGGGGAGCATTGCGTGACCGTTTCGTCTTGCTGTTGATGCCGAATATATGCCAAGAATCGAGCCGTCATTTCATACCCTCCCCTGTTGTTTGCTGTTAGAGATTCTGCGGTCTTGGTACTGAGCAACCTAGCCCTTCTGTGCTGTGCCGCTGGTGCGCAGCATCAGCTAGTGTTCTAACTGGTTATATAAATTTTCGATACAGCCGAGAGTAGTCCGAATTTGTCACCGTGCTTACGATCACCCGCCTCGTCCGCATTTCGGCGTCTGGGATTTGTCTCATAAACCAGACCCGGCCTTCACTTCTGGGATCTTAAAGTTTGGAACTTTTGAATTTTGCCGGTTATGTTACGTTTCTACAAAGGATTTATAGGCGATACCGTAGAAGGTACTTTCTCAGTGTTTACTTTAACCTAATTCCTTACAACAGACAACTCTGATATCTCGTTCCATGTTTACGGAATTTCCTACGCAAAGCTGTCATGACACCAAAACTCTGCGGGAATGCAATAACTGATGCTGGATGGGGGATACGACTTCTTATACTAATAACACACTTGCTAGCCTTAATAACAGCTGCAGAAAACATTATTTCCATACGACAAGATAACACACAAGAAGGTATTGTTATTTTGAACAATCTCAAGCTTCAGGTTGGTAGTCTTGATTTATCGGGCGGTCGCTCCGACCTATATACATACTCTCGTAGTATCTATATACATAGGTGTATTTTACGAGACAACGCTTAAGTTTAAATTCTGACAGAGGCACTTATTCTCTCCTGATAGCGGTACGATACGATTGGTCTCAGCTGGTCGTATGGCTTCCTGGTGAATATATCACTAGGTAAGCTTCTTATTTTTTTTCTTCTTCTTTTATTTTTTTTCCTTTTAAAGAGTTCGGCCCTTGGACTCTTAATCAATATAGAGTCGATGCCACGACTTTTAACTATTCAATACAGACAAAGTGAAATGAAATAAAACGGTTAACGTAATTAACCAAAACACCAAACATATAGGGACCCCACCGCAATATATTACTGCTCGTCTTATCGGAGATGACCTAAGCTGGGTACCAACATATATATTTGACGGAACACCATGTTTCCGGGGCACCTATATGTGCGATCTTCTTGATAAGTATGGGATCTGTAAGACACAACCACGATATATATCTATATCTATGGCTAAAGCGTTAGAAGAATAATTGGCTTATAAATAATCGAACTCTTCTCAGATAATCAATTTCTCCCAAATACATCAGGGGTTTCCATCTCCAACGCAACTGTCCGTGGATATTCATCAAATTCATATATTTCAGGTGTTCCCGCTCTTGGTAGATTTGAGTTAGGGAGTCTCCAAATAGAAGAATTTACGTTTGTAGCGGCGGAAACCTATTCCGACATCCCAGAGCTCGGACTTGGTGTGCGGTCTTTAGACCCCATAGTATTGGGGCAGGACAGTGTAATCCCGCGCTTCGGGCTTTTAGCGGCTATCTGGAGGCAGGAGTTGATTGAGGTAATGGGGTTAGGTCTGAGCTATGATGCATACGGTAGGTCATACATAAGTACATATATATACATACGTATGTACGTATGTATATTGATTTTCTTGGTATCCTAATATAGACTGACAGTGAGCTCAGATATAAACCTGAGTCAGATAACCCTTGGTGCTGTGAATACGCAAAAATACGACCATCCTATGAGAACGTATACATGGCCAACCAGGGATGGCGTGGGAGGACTTGCTACTCGAAAAGTTACATTGTCTACCGGAAACATCTCATCATTATCGCTCACTAATCCGAAAACGGTCATTATACTAGAAGAACCAAACATTCTAGTCCCTAGAATTTATCGAGATTCTCTTTTAAAAGCTATGGATGCGTACGAAGGCTCGACTGGAAACTTTTATGTCGACTGCAACGCCGCTGAAAACTTGGATTTTTCACTTAACTTTGAATTTGATGGAATAAACATAACTCTTACAGCGAAGGACTTAATAGGTAAAGTTCAAGAAGCAAATGAGCCGCAGTGTAGAGTTTTTCTGGGTAGCTCGGAATCTCCTGCAAAACTTTACAGCAGGGCTTCGGCGACCTTGTTTTTGGGAATCCCGTTCCTGAGAGTCGCGTATGTGTGGTTGGATTATCAAAATAATCAAACCAGTTTGGCAAAGGCAAGGCAGAGAGTTACAACGAATAGCTATGTAAAAATCAACAAAGATGGAATTGTAGCTACTCTAGGAGAGCAGGATGATACTCCACCCGAAATGGAGGAGCCATATCTTCCAAGCGATAATAACAAGACCGAAACTAATAAATCACCTGTAGCAGCTATTGTGGGGGGGTCGGTGGGTGGGATTATTGTTTTAGGGATAATTGTATGCTTAATATTTTGGAAAAGGAAGCGGGATATCCCCAGGTTGCAGCCTCCGGATCCTCCAATCGGAGAATTGGAAGGATACCAGAGGTATGAAATGGCTGCGCCTCAGGGCCGATTCGAGCTCGTTGGAAGTGAGGTATATCCTAAGGAGTTACCCGCGGATCGTGGTCCTGTGGAATTACCTGTTCGGCGAGCACCCACAGAATTTGTAGAGCGTATGAATGATCCAGATAACCGCGATTCATAGCTTGTCGTCAAACCCAATAGCAATATAATTCATTAAGACCTAGGTCTAGTCTAGTTAATGTCTTAAATGCGCTCTAGCCTTCATTCAAATTATGTGTATTAGTATCTGGCCTCGTGTTGGTAGTGCCTGATGATTTGGGCTTGCCTCCTCGTATTTCTGGAGCCTCCGAAGCCTCCTACATGCTACACTTACAGAGCAATTTATTAAAATAATAATAATAAGGCAGATGGTATTTTGAAAATATATACAAATAAAGACTAGGAGGCGATGACTTTGAGATCGAGCTAGAGGTGGTTAACGTTTCAAGTGAGCGAGTAGGTGCTGCCAAACGGGGCGGCCGGTCTGAAAATGGGTGTGCCGTGCGGACTTCAGTAAACAGCGTCTTCTGCTCCAGAAGAACATCTAACGCTGTGTTTAGAAGTAATTAACCGATACCGCCGGAGGGCATGGCGGGGCGAAACAAAGTTACAGGCCCCACTACACCACCACCACTGATCATGACAGTTATCGCGGGGCACTTTTGTAGATAAACTGTGTATTCTGAGATTTGGAATAAAAGTCCGTGAAAATTTCTACTCTTGTATATGTATATATAGCGATATACCTGTACCTATATCTAAAATTTAAAAACTACGATCAAGCCCAGATACTTTTACGAATACTTAATGTCACACTATAATACAGTTACAAGCGAAAGGTATACTACTGCAGAGGGAGAAGATCCCGAACAAAAGAACCCAAAACAGAAGAATATAAACCGGGGGTGGGGGAAGGGAGGGGAAGATAGTAATACGGGAAAATAATACAAAAACCAACTAGAGTGAGTATGCAATGCAATGGTGATGATAAACAATAGAGAAACGGTGAGGACGGACATGCATCTCGGGTTATGTATGTTATGTTTATATGGGTTAGTTAGGAGGGGCACAGTTAATTGACCGTTTTCATGCTTTTTTTCACCAAATATCACCGTATGACCCTCGCCCAATGTCGGCACTCGAAAGATCTAGTCGCCCAGTTATGATTCCAGAGCACCATATATGCTTGACCACTCTGGATTTAGCTCAGAGGGGCGACGTATCACGAAAGGCCTCGCATACGAATCCACACTCAGCGCCAAGTCAGGGAAACCAAATATTGGACGCAAAAGAAAGAAAGCCGTCAAAATCCACACTTTAAATCACGCCGTAATACCGTAAAAAAAGGATAAGAGTATATGAAAAAAAAGTAAAAGGGGATAGCGAGATCGTTGGTCAGTCGTTTGTTCAGCCACAAACGAATAAACGTGCTCTCGCGCTAGTGGTCGATCATAATCAGGTTCGTGTTATCAAACCAGTAGCTGTCCAAAAGAAGAAGAAAAGTGGTCACCAGTAAATAGTTTGTCCTGAATGCACTGGTCATTGTCAAAAATGGTAGTAGTATGCGTAGAATCATCCGGCACCAGGTCATAGAACGAAATGGCAAAGGCGTCGTCATAATAGCGAATATCCATGCATGCAAGGTTTGTCGATTAATGTTTCTCAGTTTGGGGCGATTCACGCTTCTTATTATGCGATGTTCATCATGGCGAGTATGGTCATTGTGGCATACGACTCGACAAGGGCGAAGGTCATGTACCAGGGGCACCGGGCCCACCTGGTTGCTGGTTCTGTTGCTGCTGTTGGGCTGCGATAGCGGCATAGTACATTTGGGCATATGTTTGAGCATATGCCTGGTACCCACCGTAAGCCTGGTAGGGGTCATTCGCAGGGTCAGTAGATCCGGGTTGTGGTGGTCCGCCACCGCCACCGCCGGCAGCTGCCGCCGCCTGAGCATAAGCGCTGAGCGCTTGCTGGTAGGCTTGAGGGTCAATGCCAGCAGGGGCGGCTTGACCACCAGAAGAATTCATATCAGACCCTTTCAATTGGCCTTGGCGACGCTATAGACCAGTTATATTAGTTTTCCTCCTGTATTTGAATGTAATGATCAATGCTTACAGCTGTATCGACTTTCTCGTCGATGGCTGCTTTGGCACGTGCGATAGCATCTGGAGGTCCAGATAATGAGATCTCACGCTCACCGTCTGAGGTCTGTTGGCTCAGAACATTGATACGGCAGCCTGTCGTATTCTGCATTTCCTTGATCGTTTCACCGCCTGAGATAATACGTTAGCTTGAGCCGAATGAGTGGAGTCTGGATTCGCTGACCTTTTCCTATTATCATGCCAACGGCGTCGATTGGTACACGAATAGTCTCACCATTCTTATCTCCACCTTGATTACCATACCCACCTCCTTGTTGGCGACCGCCGCCGCCGCCGCCGCCGCCGCCGCCGCCTCCTCCACCACCTCCACTTCCACCGCTGCTTCCACCTCCTTGGGGTCCGGGGCCGCCAGGGCCAGGGCGTACGTCAGACTCAACGATCTCCATAATCAAAGCCTTAGCACGCATCGCCGCCTCAGTTGTCCCGATCAGATTCACGGGTCGAAATCCATTTACTGATTTACTTTCACCGACGATATTGATATGACATCCTGACCGGTCTTGAAGATCTTGGATGGTCTCTCCGCGGCGACCAATGATAAGACCAACGGTTTTGTCAGGGACCATGATCTGCATGCTGTTCTCTATGAAATTATTAGATTCTGAAGTGCAAACTAGAGAATCGATTAACTTACCACCCTCTTTTAAGACGGGGTGGTGTGCGGGGTCCTGCCTCGCAGAGGCGCCGCCGCTGCTGCCAGGTCCGCCACCACCTCCACTGCCACCACCACCACCACCTCCTCCTCCTCCGCCGCTATGACTACCACCATGACTGCCGCCGCCGCCGCCGCCACCACCACCACCGCCACCTCCTCCTCCACCTCCTCCGCCGCCATGACCACCGTGTTTGCCATGGCCGTGTCCATGCCCATGGTAAGTGTTGCGCCGATGGTCATCCCGAATGCTACTTGCACTGTTTTCAGATATTATTGTTTGTATTTGTTGCCGAGCAGACTGTACTGCAGCTCTTGGACCAGTGATGTTGCAAACACGTTCTGGTTCACCTCTACTGTCAGCAACAAACTGTACCCTAGCACCACTCATTTCCTCTACCCTTTTCAGGGTTTCGCCGCGGCGACCAATGATCAGACCGACTAGGGACGCGTCGATCATCATATGATCAGTAATATTGCCCTCCCCTTGAGGTGAGCGCTCTCGGTATCCCCGTGGAGAATTCCGACGATTGCGATTAGGAGGGCTAAATGACCGATCTCGAGGACGAGGAGAGTTGTACTGGTTACGGCCTCGTCGTTCATCCCTATAAGGGTTAGGATTGAAGTTGCCGTCGCGAGGACCGCCATTACCCCCACCTCCTCCACCAACACTGCCACCGTAGTTACTGCCACGGCCAGGAGATCTCGAACGAGACCTAGCGTCCTGGTTGTACGATCTGTTATTGCCGCCACCACTTCCTCGGTCGAAATCTCGAGGGCCACCAGGTTCTAAAAGAGGTTAGTTAGTTAGTTAGTAAGCAGGAAGAATAGTGATAACAAGACAGGCAAGTACGCACGTTGGTAGGCACCAGGCTGAATACCCCGTTCAGACGCGAAGTTTCTAGCCTTCGCGATTGCATCTTGGAGTGATACAGACCCAGAGTTTGTGGGCCGAATGTTCGAAAGGTCTAGAGCACCCGATCCGGTCGGCTGAGGAAGAGGGAAACTGCCCTGAGGAGCAGCGGCCCCTCCAGGGGCACCTGGCTGCTGAACATTGGCTAGAAGGGATTGCAGAGCGGCAAGGGCATTTGGATTCGGGGCTTGTTGGGCGGATGGTTGCTGTTGTTGCTGTTGTAGACCCGCAAGAAGGGTCTGAGGCGTCTGGGCACCAGCTCCACGTTGCTGCTGCTGGTTTGCTACAAAGTGTAGGAAGAGGATCCGTTAGTGACAAAGTGTAAAAAAATTTAGATATTTGATGAGATTATAGGCAGCACTCACTAAGGGCAGCGAGGAGGGCGGCGACGTTGTTTGGGTCAGCCATCACTCAGGCGTCTTAGCACCGCTTACGCAGGCCGTTCGGAGAGAACGAGTGGAATCAGGGAGAACGGATACGGTGAAGGAGAAGTCGAGGAAGACTCTCAAGATCGCGTCCTTGAGTAGGCAAAATGGTCAGACGAAGGTTGGTGAAGCGGTGATGCTCAGGTGATATGTGTGAGATGAAGACGAGATGGTGATTCGATAAGGTTGCAGTAAGTCGGGACGGGGAAAAAGAATCGAAGGGGGAACGGACACAGAGATGGAGGCTGGTTGGCTGTTGCTGAGGACCTGCAACTCGGCGCGCGGCAGATGATTGGCTGGTCAACGGAGGGCCTGCGCGAAATACTGCACCGTACGCTTGTCCTGTTTTGGTATGCAACACGACAACACAGCAACACAGCAACACATTTCCCCCAATATCATCCATCTCTGCCCACTGGCCACCTACAAGGACGAACACTATATTTGGTGGGTTCGGTATGAGTACTAGCTTGCCGAAGCGTTTTAATACAAGAATAGAATACTAGTACGTGTACTAGTCTCGATTCTATTGAAGTATTGATACTTCTATGCTGCAATGATAGTTACTAGGTATATTACCTTGTGTTGATAAAATGTGTGAAGGCTAACTAAATATTGTCATAAGTGTTAGGAATAAGAAAGCCTTAGCCTATTACTATTCTCTTAGGGCGTCTCTAGCCTGAAGATCTAGGCGTCGACCATAAGATAGTCTTGATATCAAAGGAATAGGCAGCTAGTACCTCATACCTAGAGCTATTTGGGCCTCTAGTATAATTAGTCTTGTATTAAAACGCTTCGGCACACTGCTGAGCGTAGCGAAGCGTCTTGCACAACAATTGAGTTTTTTGTATGAGAACTTTTGTCTGCTCGGTTTTATTGCTCTCTGCACCCAATTTGACAACACAATAATCGACAATCTGCCTCAAAGGCTAATAGTATTAGTGTATCCTGTAAATTCTTGTATTATTATAACCAAAACCTCACATGTACATATACCAAAGCTCACGGAATCTACTAAAACAATCCTTTCTTACCTATCTCTTACTGATTTAAAACTCTAAAATGGATAATCCTAGTAGGTGTTCAGGGGGGAGGCCGACTAAGACGCAGATACGGAAAACGACACAGCAGTTGCAGGCAGAAAAGCTGCGAGTAGGTCGGGTCACACAGGTTCTTGATGCTATTGCGGCCGCCGGGTATTCCGGAATTGGGTCCTTCCTCGTCGACTTTCTAACACCGGCGGAGCGATCCACTGAAAATTCCCGCTTTACAACCGCGCAGACAAATTTCTTGACGAGGGGTGGCTTTGTGAAAGTAATGAACTTGGCTCTTGACGACGAACGGTGCTTCAACCGAAATTTAAAGTCTGAAAATTGCCCTGTGAATTTCCTAACTCGCTGGTGCACTGATTATGTACAAGAGGAGGCCACATCCTTTGCCTATATGAAAGGTACCCCTGTCAGAAGAAGTCAGCCGACTCCTTCAGTAGAACCGCACGATATATTTAGCTTTGAAGAGTGCGCAAATGGACTCGAGAAGCATGTAAGTAGACCAGGTCTAAGATTCCAGTATACGTATACAGGCATCACTAACTGTAGAAGGCCCCATTTCTCTGGTCAATCCTTTCTTCATTGACTATAAGAACAACCAGAGTGCTCAGTGATAAGGATATGGCTGGTTTCGGTGGCGGAGATGCCCCTCCTGCTTCTCGTATGTCAGCTGCAGTCGCTTTTAGCATCCTCGCATATACGTCGAACCCTCAAATAAGTGGCCTACAGTCAACCATGACAATCTACTTGGGGGCATATCGGGTGCCCAAAAAGGCGATGGATGTCCTCCATAGGATGGGTATGGTTGCATCAGCTAGCCAAAGACTTATATTGCTAGGGGAACTTGCCAAAGCAGAGGAAGGTTCACTTAGGCTGCTTGCTAACTCCGCGCCTTGTGGAGTAAGCGTTGACAATGTAGACAGTCAAGTTGCCAAAAGAGGCAGTGACCAATCTGCCGTGTTAAAATCATATTTGGAACACAGTTGTACTGGATTCGTTTTCAAACTGCGGCATATACCCCAAGATTATTCAGCAATGTCATATTTACCCGATACTCTCCTCACTCGTGGAGCTAGGCTGGCTTTGACAATCGAGGATATGGTACCGTCCAACGCTTCGTGGGAGTACCTGCGGGAGGCGATCCGGTATCACCTCTACTCCGCATTAGACAATCGACTTGGGCCTTTTAATTTCACCAAACAGCAGAAAGAAAACTTCAGGATTTCGAAGAAATATTGCTTCCAATGTTCGAATGAGCCCGTTTCTATCAAAAACTTCGCACTGTTGCCATTTAACCAAGGAGAGGTTAAAGGGACAAGGGCCTTTCTCGAACATATCCAGGAAAAGGAGATGGGATTTGAGCCTGGGGCCCTTTTGAATGGTATAATCCCCATTTCTGCAGACCAGTTAGGACTACAAAGGGTCCAAACCAACAAGATTCAGTCGCAATGGGATTTCCGGGGTCGAAGATTTGACCATTATCTCCCATGGCCGGCGCCTTTCCACTGGCGCCTTAACGTAACAAGTACGTACCTAAGACTCCATGGCCTTGCGACTGAGGAGAGTGGGGATACGTGCGATACCGCAAATTCAAACCCCAGCTCGTTGGCGTTTGCAAATCTAACTCTCCGCCATGGAAATCTCCGCAAAGATCTACATAACCAGGAGAGGTTTATATCTCTTGCGTTAGATGGTCATATCTTGGCTCTCGCAACTGCTACATGCGATAAAAATAATCCAACTGATATCAGGGGCCTACTTGAAACATGCGCGGATAAATATCAGTTTGTGAAGAACTTAGTCGATAAAATGACGGATCAGGTTTACCTGAAGCACATCCGGGAGCTCGAATCCCTACCCGATGCGCAAAGAGACCATACCCAGGAAAGTGGCTTGCTGCTGATATTCCACGGCATTATGGTCAGGGATCTTTTTCGAGTGATCAGGGCCGGCGACACTGGAAGGCTGTTACTCCTTGCCGAATTGTTCATACCTTTTTTTTCCGGTTCGGGCATGAACAACTATTTGTACGAATTCATGGATTTCAAAGCCGCAACTACAAAAGAGTACTCGAGTGTGCTATTGGATATATTGAAACAGAATTGGCTGCTAAATCCAAGCGGCTTGCCAGGAAAATTCATGGCCATAGACGAGTTTACGGAGTATATCGTCCGAATGCTCAAGGATATATACGGGATTAATCTGACCGATAAGACGGAAAACCATCGTCGGTTTGTTATTTCAAGGCTAGTAGTGTGTCTTTCTAGGATAAAAGAAGAGTTGGAGTCGGTATCAGGAAGCAGTGGAGGTCGATCTGGACACACGTCGCATCCAGCGACACAAGACGTTTTCCGTGTAGCGTCTTCTTTGGATGGACTTTGTAAAACCTTTAGGGGGCGCGGAAGACCGCAAAATTTGAATATTATGGACATCGGCCTCAAGAAGCTCAGCCAGGAAAGAATATGGAAAATACTCATGAAGAATACTTTATCGGAGGAGGATAGGGAAAAATATTTCGGGTCTGTAGATGATCCGATGGACGAATGGCTGGAAGATGATGAGGGGAATGGATTAGAAATTGATGGCGAATACAACTAGTATGTATGTAAATGCTCTATGTTTCTGTTATAGGGGGTAAGCCGGCGTTTTTTAATCTGTCTGCTTCGATCTGTGCCTTCGTCCGTCGAACTCTAGTTTTTTTGTCTTTGCCTCTGGTTCGTTTCTTTTGAGGGTCGGTTTCGGTAGCGCTATCGGGCGTTTTGGGCGCACTTGGAGTCGCTTGTATTTCTGGTGTCTCCAATCTCGTTTGGTCGTGCGTGGTTGGGGGTAAATCCGGAATACTGGAAATTTGGGTACTCGTAGCCTCAGTATCGTAACCTCTTGTATCCAATACAAGATTTAATATTCTCATGCGTTCATCAAGACTTCTCAGTGACTATGCAAGAAGTGATGCACCTATATATGCCAAACAAATTAATTTGGTTAACCAAGGTGTTTATTTGGGACGCATTAACTTCACATACCGTGCGCATGAAGGAGGCTTTTCGGCATATGGAATTTAGATATAGACAATAAGTCATTCGGGGTAGTAGATTCCTTAATGCCAATAATGTGAGAGGCCAGGGCCAAAATAGATGCATCCGGCAGAAGATATTGTTCGATAATAGACATGCTGTCCAATTCTTTGACCTTTTGAAGTCTCCAGTTCTTCAAGTCGGAGACAATACTAGCTTCCAAGGCCGCCGTTTTCGTCCGCTTCCATGTTATGGGATTAATAGTTCGCTTATTTAAATGAGGAGGGGGGTCCTTCTTAGAATAGAAGAAAATACCCTCCGGTACACCTTCGAAGTGTTCGTGCACCGCATCCGGGTTGCATCGGCAGCAACAGAAGGAGGAAATCCCTGCAGTAAGCGCAGCAGTATGCCTCATTGGATCACCCATTGCATCTAGCAAGGCATATCGAATGCAAGGAACCTCTATCCCGTTCCGCTTAGCCGTACCCAATACACAATCGTATACCCCGCTAGGGAGATGCGCAATACGATCAGTCTGAGTACGACGGATCCGCTTTCGTTTGCCTGTCGTCGCTTGAGCGTCTTCATATACTTTAACTTCAATGGTCTTTCGGGAAGTATTGCTAGCATCGGAATCATCTGCATCCAACGGTGGTACATTCTCCTTGTCAGTATTCCGTTTCCTCAAGAGCTCTCTCCTTCTGTTCAATTCTGCCCGCCTTTCCCTAGCGGCAACCTGTGTGGGATTCGCTGGTACAAGAGCAGGCTCAGGATAAACAATACATAACCCTTTGGACCCGACGGATCGACCGGCCCTTCCGAACCTTTGGACAATCTGGTCCACATCATCAAGATTAGAAATTCCTTTAATAATGATCCTTTCGCATGAATAGTTTACTCCAACTCCCCAGGCTTCCGACGCAACCAAAATCCTGCATATCCCTTTGCGAAAGTTCTCCTCTTGTAGCTCACGCATTTCTGGGCCTAGAGCTGTTGAAGTATATCCCTATCGTTCTCTCTGCTAAAGAGCGATGATCTTCGAAGGGACCATTTACCCGGACGCGGGAAGTAAATTCAGGGCTTCCAGGAAGGCGGGATTGAAGATATCTGGCCAATCCCATGGCTTCGGCCACTCCGAAGCAGTATACGACTGTTGAAGGTATTTTCGCGATGTCATCGGGTGTAGAAATGTCGCTGGGAACTAGCCAAGCAAAGTCCTCCTAGTGAATAGGCAATCAAATTAGACAATGGAGTTCCAGGAAGTTGTCCAATTTGACAACATCGACAACACGGGTTGTCAAATCTGACAACACTCCAACTACCACTTACCATTCCCTTTCGAATTGGAGCCCCTGCATAGAACAGGTTTTCGCGATTGGACGACTCCCTTATTTTCATAAGCCTTTTTTCTCTCATCCCCAATAGTGCAAATAATTTCTTTTCTTTCCCTGGTGCCAGAGTAGCCGTGCAAGCGGTAAACGGTATCCCAGGCAAGTATGTCCGAAGAGCCCCAATATTCTTGTATGCGGGTCTATAACCATCAACATGGTCAACTGCATAATGACATTCGTCGAATACCACCAGCCCAATCTTCTCTCTGAACTTCTCGTCCTTCAATAATTTCCACAGGTTTTCGTTATCCGTTCGTAACTGTTCCGGAGTTACGAATATGTACCAACCAATATTTACCCTGTGCTATATCTTTGAAAACACCAGGATACATATCATCCGAGTCTTTGTAAAGCCCGATTGCAGGCATGCTGACCTCCTTGAGATCGTTGACCTGCTGCCGTATCAAACTACGCAATGGCGAGACAACAAGAGTTATCTTTCTCTCGATAGAAAAGCATACTGTCGGGATCTCAAAGCCGACAGTTTTACCGCCACCAGTGCCGGCTACTACTAGCACGTCATGGTCGTTCAGAATCCTAGTCGCCCAACGAACCTGGAATTCTTTCGCATCGTAACCCCATGTGCCTTTTACAGCCCTCTGTATTCGTATTCGTAATTCAGCGGACTCTCTGCCGGTTTCAAAGGAAAGTCGATTTGTCATGATGGACAGTAATGGTAAGGGTAATGAGGTGTAAAGTTTGAAGTACGAATAAGATGGAGCGTGAATGTAGTATAGTGACAATGGGTAGTGTGTGAAGTATGAGTATAAAACAAAAAGAGCTAGATAGGCAGGCAGATTAACTTGAATATTTATACACCCTCGCGCTATACATAAACGTGATGCGAACGTGACCGAGCACGTTATTTACGAATAATACGAAAGTTAATATAGAATTAAATTATTATTTCTGCTCGTTTTCAGATAGGATGGCTAAAGGCTGTTCTGAAAACGACCAGGTTAATTTGGTTTCTATCAAATCCGCTCGATATAGATAGATATACACAAAAAGTAAGACAATTCATATGAAGCTAGTTGGTAGCCGAAAACCCGGGGGACGACTCGTCATCCTTGTCTTCCTCGTCCAAAACCATACCGTCTTCATGATCAGTTTCCCGGTAGTTGTCACCCAGTTCACTATTATCTTTACCAGGACTAATTGGCAAGGTTGAAGCTGAAACAGTGAACCGGCTGACGGCACTGCTCTCCTCGATACCCAAGTCTTTGTCGAGACTATCGCCAGACACGTATTCGAGTATTTCCTTGGCCACATCGTTGGCAGTAGCACCAAAAAACTGCTTCGTGGCAGCAGAAATCATGTCGTTACGACTGGCAAGTCCAAGTTTCATTCTGAAGGCACGGAACTTCGCAGAAACCTTTTGAACTGCCCCCAAATCTTGACACATGCTTGTCATCATCTGGTTACGAGCCGCTGCAAACATGGTAATCTTTTGCGCCTCCGCCTCTAAGTCCTCGATCTGCTGGATGATACCAGCCTTGACAGTTTGAAGACTATGCATGTCAGCTTCGTAAATTTCTTGATAATAAGCCCCGATTTCCTCAAGAGACGAGGATCTTTCTTCAGGAATGGAATTAGGGGGAGGTTTGATGAACTTTGGCTCAATTAAAGAGTGAGAAACCTCTGAGACGAAGCTATCATCATCATCAATTGTCTCAACCTCTTCAGCCTCAGCGGCTTTACCAAGATACCCGAATGAACCAACATGTCGCTTCATAGTTGGCCAATTGGTGTCGATCAGGAGAGTGGGGAAAGGGACGTCCTGGGTCTTAGCATCGCCTTTCAGAATACTATGATTATGTCCATTTTAATTAGAATTTTTAGTCGTAAAAATGTAGGAACTATGAGGTAGCATACCAAGCGGTAACTAGTTGCTCGGGGATCTGGGATTCGCGCTTTTGAAGTCCGTTCTCTTCGGAGAACTCATAGCATTCAGTTATCAATTCACTGAGGACGATTGCAGTGGCGTCGGTAAAGGCCGATACCCACTGGCGTCCCTCAGTAGACTCAAAAAGGTTGTCTACGACAACGTCGAGAATGTTACGGTAGACGTCCGCAATAAGCCCACTTTGTTGTAGAAACTCCTTCAACTTTCCCGGAAAGATGTAAGGGCGTTGAAGATTGAAACCTCCAGCGATATTGCTGTCCATTCGTTCTTGGAAACTTTTTCCAGCATCTGTTTCCAACCAGAGGTCAAGAAGGCGAAGGTGGGCACCAGTAAGAGCGGTCCAAACAGTGCTCCTCTCTTTGTTAATCCAGGTGAGAACTGAAGCTGAGGTCACGAGTGTCGTATTCAAACCAGTCGTCAAATAATTGGCGACAGCTCGACGATTGTTCGTCTCGCTTGGAAGATCCAAGCAACGGGTTTTCCAATGGCCAACACGAACAAAGAATCGAAGGCAGGCACGGGCCTTTAGACTTCCGTTTTCTTGCTTCTACATAATAGATACATGTACATTAGAAGGAATTCCTTCCGGAAATCTAAATATCAGAGATTAACTTACGAAACATGATTGGAAGAAGGACTTAAATTTTGGGTGGACCCAAAGAATTGTCTCGATGTCGGTAGTGCTAGCTGGCACCTGCGCTAGCTTCTTGGCAGCAGCAACGTCCCCACCGGTGCTCTTACGCTTTTCGGATACTTTCTTGGCGGCGGTAGCACCCGACTTTTGACCTCCAGAAGGAGTATTGTTCCCGCGAGTCTGAACCATGGCGATGGTGGTTGAAGAATTGAGTGGAGGTGGAGGTGGAAGTGGAGGTGGTCGATGGAGGTCGATGGAGGTAAGGAAAGGAGAATACAAAATTAGAGAGGTTGTTGAGGATAAAGAGATTGGAAAGGTAAATTCGGTATATACATGATTAGTCTATAGTCTTGTATTAAAACGCTTCGGCATATACCGCTAGTAGATATACCAAAAAACGCACTTATACAATGCTATCGATGGACATTGGCTTTATAGCATCTGCTAGTGCCTTCTATCGATTGCATCGTGTTGCCCTCATTGCACCTCAGCCAACCCAACATCATCTTCACACCTGCAACCTCAATTCCAATGTTGACGAAACTTCAATCACGATTATATCATCACCATCCCCCTAGTTCAACCATCTGCCTGCACTAAACGGGTCAGTATAGTATCGAAAAAGATATACCATTGCTAGACTTTGCACTTCTCAGAATCCTCGGGGTACATATATATCTTGCCCTTGCTTTTTGTCCTTATCCCAATATACTTCTTATAGATCTGAATTCTCCACTGTTCTCTTGCCAATATCCACCCGAAGTTCCATGAACAATCCGTGATATTAGTCTTGTATCAGAGCCACTTTCGCTGGCCTTGCCAGGTGATATTGAGATAGCCGGCTCTTTGAAGCCCTGCAAAGCGTACCCTTCAATATCTTCGTGACTGTTTTCTCTTCCAGCCCCATGAAAGTCTCATAACCAAATTATGCCCCTTAGTCCTCGAGCAACTCTTCCTTTCTAACCCTCAACAAATATTCATCCTACAGAACCTCGCAACGAGAAATCCTCCATCTCCATCCTCATCTCCTCATATCATTCCAGTTTCGACAGGTGTGCTTTCCTTGCCAGTATCCCGTGATTCAGTTTGTTCAATGCTTTAGAATCCCTTGGATATCACTAACCGCTCTCTTTCAGAAACTCCTCGTTTTCCCACTTGAGCAGCTTGCTCTGTCAAAGAATCATCTACTTGCAACGATGCGTGACGGTCTCCAGCAATTAATCATTGCCAGGTCTCAAGGTGGCACCCGCCCTAAGACGAGAAGAATCGCCGATGATGTGATACTCATGCATCTTCCTCCCGGCTACGAGTTGAACAATAAGCTCAAATTCAATAACTCTTTGCTCCCTGTTTATGGAGAACTCAGTGTCTTATACATTGATGATCCAAAACATGCCACTGAGCTCATTGAACTTGTCCGTCTCCGAGCTACATCCCCTTTAATCAACTCGATTCCTCCTAAGAGACGAGCGAAGCCCCTCCCTCCTCACAGCGAACATGCTGAGAATATCCAGTACATCTGTGACTTCCTTGGTGAAGAAGAGGAAAATCAAGCATCTCAGTATCGTCACGTCATGGGCCGTATTCACGAAGTCATCATCAGCGGCCTTCTCAAATATGTCAGCTCCGAACCCGGCAACGACAAAACGAAAGTCCTTGCCTATTTACAAAATCTTGGACGAGCCTCCCCAGTCTGGGAAGAGCGTGTCAAGAAACTCCTCCTTGAGGAGCATAAAGTCCTCCAGGATATGATCAAGGAGATCCAAGGCGGCTGGCCTTTCCTTCAACATTTCTTGAGCAGCAACATGATCACTGCTAATCAATGGGAACGTCTGGTTATTACCGCAATGGCAGAGACGGTTAGGAAGTCTCCTGTTCTTCGTGATTATCATATGGTCGTTTACGATGTCAGCATCGACCACTTCATCCACGGCAAAGTTGGGGAAACACTGCTCACATCGCTTGATGCTTGGAAGTGTGATGTTGAGTCTATCAATAGTGACTCCTTCCGTATCAACTCCCCTTTCATGACTTCTCGCAAGCATCCAATGCAACGACTTGATGAACTTGGTGAGAAGTTCTTCCGTAAGCTCACCAATACTTATCAAAGTGGCGAACTTCTTTACACTCGTGCTGTTCTTTGTCGCTCCATTTTAACTACCTATTTTTTCCAAGCTTTCATCAGTGTTTGGGATGACTGTGTTCTTAATGGGCACTTACAAGGCTTGAAAGGGCTCGTTCCTGTGTACCCAAAGATCATGGACCGTCTCCGAGATCATATGGCACATGGGACCTGTCCACGTGAAAGCCATCCCGGTACCAGAAGGAAGCTAGCCCAAGGCGACGCTGATGATATCCCTTGCATCCTTCCCCCAAAGCCTTCCCGGATTCTAGTTGTCCAAGCTGCTGTATCGGAAGATGTCGAGATGGTCGATGCCGACCCCTTGAGTGATAGTTCCTCGGAGACCATTATCCAGCAGGATGAATCGCGCCCTAGTGTGGCCCCTTCGACTAGCAAGGAAGAAGAGAGAAGGAGGAAGAGACGAGATAGGAGGAAGCAGGTCAGAAAAGCTACTCTGATCACTATCGAACAGAGTAAGTATAAGAGCCGATCTTGCTTCGACAACCACCTTGTAAACGTGCTAACTTTGTATGAAGAACCAACCCAAGGCTCTTCGGCCACGGGAGGACCGCTAGTCACACGTATCGAGAGACTCGAGTTCCCTTCTGGGGGTCCAATTGAAGTACTTGATGCCACTTCAACTCCATCCCAGATGATTAAGACACCAGATGAAACTAAAACATCAAAGGACATTAACACCATAAATTTGGAAACACAGCCTCTGATTAGCAGTCGAAGTATCAGTAGGGTGGAGGATGAGCCGAAGCATCTGGGGCTATTCCTTGAAGTTTTGAATGGCGGGTCAGAGGTAATTGAAGAAGTTGAGAAAATAACCTTGCCTGAAGCTTCTGTCGGAGGTCAAAATTACATCAAGAACAGAGGTGCGTCTTCTTTTTTTTTTTTTACCTTTTCCCTGTGTCATTACACTGTAGACGATGTGGTCGTGCAGTATTGTGTCCAAACCCTCGACACCGCAACGTCCACTATAAAACCTGTCACCCCCCATTCACAACCAACCCTTTCCTCCCTTCTTTTCCACCAACCCACCTCTTTTATTCCTCAACCTCCCCTTCACCGCTACTTCCACCAACTTGCTACTAGCATCCAAATCTCATCCTAACGTTAGTATTCATAACTTCAGCCAAAAAAGAAAGACGCAAAGCAAGAGCTGCGAACGTTGCTGCACTTCAAGCCGAACAGACATCCCCTAGGGCAGAGCAAAACGCCACTGTTAGTCCTCCAGTTAAAGAAACCACCCCAAGTAAGTTAAACCTTTTCCTTGTGTTTATCAACATCTTCCTTCTATAAAAGCTGGAACCGTCGTTCATCTCCCTTCAAACCCTCCTACCCGCCACGTTTGCATCGTCGCCATCACCACTACTATTGCCTCCATAGGTTTCACCTGAGGCTCCTATCTTACTCTGTATCAATCGTACTTCAGTCGAAAGACCTTTCCGTCTCCACCATCCCCTTCCTTTATCCTATAACACCTCCCTTTGCCAACTCACTACATCCTCCCTCTTAGCTCCACCTCAACTACACCTTTCTCCTCAAACTGCCATCTCACGTCTTTCACCAACCCCTCACATTACAAAATTAACGACTCAAAACCATCCCTCAGCCCTAGAGGAGCAGTCAAGGAAGACGAACAAGCCCCATTCAAAAGGTAACACACTACTTTCTAGAAAAATAATGCAGTTAAACATATACTCATCCGAGCTAATAGCAGGGAATTCGAAACCAACTGAAAAAGCCGAAGAAATAAAATTAAGCAATACAGGTAAGGCTCTGTACTTCATCGGCAACGTGCTCCTTCTCCTCGCTCTTAGTCTCGCTCAGACTATCCGGGCTCGAAGATGTCCACAACGAGCTCCCTACACTTTGCTACTCTTCCCCCCTCAAAGTCATCGTCTAAACCGTCCTTGGGATATGGGTTTCAAGCGGCTTCCGAGAAGAATGAAGCTTAATTCTTCCATTCTCTTCCTACTGCAAATGTCTTTTCATTCGAGGGTAGTACTGACCAAGTTTAGTTAACATAGGCGTTCCGTTGCAATCTATTGGCGAACTCACGAAAACAGTCCATCAAAAACAAGGTATGTTCCTTCAAACACGCGTCCTTCGTCAAAAACCATCTGACGTTTCATTGCAGAGAATAAAATGCCGCGTCGTCGCAAGACAACCACCCAGGTGGTTCCACGTACGGTCCCTGGTGCAATCGTAATTGGACCTACTGCCCAACAGGCCGTTCAAACCGATCAGCCGGCCGCTTCGAAGAGTCAGGCTTCAACCCCTTCCAAACCGGACAGTGACTTGTATGACGACCCCGAAGCCATTGCTGCTGGAATTAAAGCCTCTGAAGAAGAGGAGTCATCTTGGACCAAGGTTGGAGGCAAGAAGCCTGAAATCTCTAAAACTGCCAAGTTCATGGAAAGTAAAGGGTTGCGAAACTTAGGCCATGGTCACAATGCCGTCTTTCCGAATAAAAACGTTCCTCTTCGATCTCATCCACATCATAAACCGAACCCAAAGGCTTCGGGGGTTCAAGGAAAGTCTCTTCCCGTTCAGAATAAAGCCAAGGTCTGGCCTCCTCAGGGGCAAGGAAAGACTACCCCTCCTCACGCTCAAGTGAAGGTTGTTTCGCCTCAAAGCGAAATGAAGATTACTACCCCTCAGAGCCAGACCAGGTCTGTCGCTACCAACCAAAGTCAAACAAAGCCGCCTGCTCAGAACCAAACCATCCCGAAATCTGATGTTACGAAGACGTCGACCCCGAGTAAGAAGCCGTCACCAAAGGAGGGCCAAAAGCCACCCGGAAAACAACATCGTCAGAAGCGTGAAGCTCGCCTTCCCATAATTAATTCCATGAAGGAATTCCCAACTCTAGCCACTAGTACCAAGCTTCTAGGACGGCAAAAAGATTCTCAATCAACTGGAGAGCAGCCTATGGATATGACTGTCGAGCTCGCATCGCATGAAGTCGAGTCACCTGCCTCTACACACACGACCACTGCATCTGCTGTCGGTGAAACTAAAACCAGTGATAAGGATTCTGTTCAGAAGAAGGCACAAAGTGTATCAGTTGTCTCACTATCTCATCCTGTCAGCTCAGTTAAAACCCAGAAGAGTAAATCGTCCATTATTCCCCGAGCTGTTGAGCAAAAGGAGGACACCATAACCGTCACCACCACAATTCCAAAAGCTACCGAGTCCGTTTCTGAACATCTTGCTGTCAAAGGCCAAGTTCATGACACCGACGCTAAAGCGCCTATCACAGAGTCGAAGGGAACCCCGGATTTGTCAACTTCTACCTCACCCTTAGCCGGAACGTCCAACAAAAGCACCGCTCCAGTGACTCCCACCAGAGCCCTCACTAAGAGAGAAAGACGTGCACTGGCCAAGAAGATTGCTGAAGAACAAAAGGTACCTAAGTTGTCCATCAAGGAAAGAGCAGAACTTCGACGGTCATTGGAAAACAAGAAATCCCCTGAGCCCGCTGAAAAGGCAAAGGATGATCCCGTCGTCCCGGTTGTCATTCAGGAGGAGGCCTCAACAACTGAAAGTCCTGGCATTGCGCATCCAGGCACGCAGACCATAAGCCCTGTCATTACGCATACAGGCTCTCTGCCCGAAAGTCCTGCCACTACGGATGCAGGCAACCCAGTTGTTTCGAGCGTCGACAGTGAGACCTCGACGGTTCCCTCCGTAAGTCCCGGCATTGTGCATCCGGGCACCTCGGCTTTAAGTCCTGGCAACGTGCATCCAGGCACCTCTACGGAAGTTAACACAAATACTTCCGGTCAGATCAAGTTGGCCTCTGGGGTCAACAATGGCATGAGGTACGAGGTCGTCGCAACCCAAGAGGCTGCAACAATTTTGGGAGGGGCCACGACTTGGGTCCCTGCCCCCGCTCCTGGCTTTTCCCAGCTGGGGTACGGTCCGGGGGTCGGTGGGTTTGTCGGTGGGCCTCCACAGCCCAACAACTTTGGAGGGGTGGGTTAGCACCCTGCTCCTCCAGGTTTCGCGCCGTCGGGGCGCGCGGCAAACCCACTGACCCTACATGGGGCAACTGGGCTTTGGCCCAGTGGGTCAACTTATGGTTTGGGGGTACCATTTAACCCCTTCCACTATCCGTTCCCGGTGCACCCGCCGCCGTGGGCATTCTTTTCCCCGGGGGGACCTACCCCGTGGCCAATGTGGCCACGCGGGTTCGTTCCGTCTGGGTACCCGCCGTCGGGGCCGTACCACTTTCCTGCCATGTAAATGGCAAAGTTTTGTGTTTTGTTTCTGTTTTCGTTTTTTTAATTTTTCTTTTTTTTATTCCTTCATAGTCAAAACATAACGAGAGAGGGACTATGAATGAATTTTTAGTTATTTTTATCTTTGCTATCTTTCCAGTGCCAGTAACTCAAATGCGTAGACTTCATCTTGAAGCTTTAGTGAGCTAGGAGCAATGATTATGCCATCCTTCGATCCGTCAAGCCTGTTAGATATCCTGACGTTCAGATCATGGAGATTCTCACGATACGGGCAACACAAAAGGTTTAGTGTTGAGGACGTTGGATTCTGTTTGTACCACCAGAACCCGGCCGGGATTCCCAAATGGGACATTGCCAAATACATCTATTGACTTTAGCAATGCTCGAGATTTCCGCCTGGGATATCATGGTGTTTTTAATCCTTCGGAGTTAATATATTTATTAGACTCTTTGGTTTATTTTATCCTATTCATAATGTAAGCCTGAATTTAAGAATATATTCCAGAGTAGTTGCTGTCTAGGTGCCATTTGTATGGGGATTTGGTTCGGCTCTGGCAATTTGAGCCGAGGTTGGATGTCATGCCAGCGCGTGTTGTCGCATGTCAACATCAAATCAATCAATCAACTTCAACTTCAACAACTTTCCAATCTCCAACCTCCCCGACTGCGACATCAGAACATCTCCAACTTCAACATCAGCGCGTCGCAGAACAACTTCTTCACCATCTACGGATCCATTATATTATATATTACACCATGGCCAACGATACCGATCCGAAAGACCAGCCGTCAGAGCCACAATCCAGTCCAGCTGAACCCACACCCTCCCCGTCGCCCGAGAAGGAACCGCCCGCCGCACCAGCTCCGACCCCCGTCGAACCTATCACCCCAGAACCAGAACCAGAACAAGAACAAGAACCGGAACAAGAGCAAGAGCAAAAGGAATCAATACCCCTTACCCGTTCCCAGTTAATCGAACAGGCTCTCCGCTTCCTCCAAGAATCCGAAGTCCAAAACTCCACGCGAACCAAGAAAATCGCGTTTCTGGAGAGTAAGGGGTTAACTCGCGATGAGATCGATGGTCTCCTCCCCGTCGAAAAGGGCGTTCCCAGCTGGCAGCTCCCGAAATCCGGATTGAAGAAACCGATGGTACAAGCTGAACCTCCCATGCCGCCGATGCCGAGCGAGAGCTCCGCCAGTGCCGGGAGTAGTAATAGAGCTCATCGGAACGTCCATGCTTCTTCGATGGTATCAACCGGCACATCCACAGTATGTTAAACCTCATTTATACACCCCCCATTCTACAATTCACAAATTGCTAACAACAAGCAAAGTATCCTCAAACCCCCCTCCCTCCTCGGCCAAATGCCTCGGCTCCAATTGTCACTTTCCCCGAATACCTCCCCCCACCCCCACCTCCTCCACCAATCTTCAACACCGCAACCCTAACCGCAGGAGCCTACCTCTTCGCTGGTGTCTCAGCCACGATCTATGCCGCTACAAAATACTACTTCCAACCCCTCATAGACAATTTAACCGACTCCCGTCTCGAATTTACCTCCCACACCCTCTCCAAGCTCGATGAGATGAACCAAAAGCTCTCAGACCTAGCCCACCGCCCTCTCCCCTCAGAAACCCATCCAAACCCTCCATTTGGAGTTTTACAACATAAATATCCTCTAGCGAAATACACCACCCGAACAACATCAGACACATTCTCCGAAGCAGACCTACTAGACGACGAAGCCGACAGAGAGAGTATATACTCCTACGCTTCATCAACTCTACCAACTCGTACCTTCCACGTAGACGCACAAACCCAGACCTCACCTCACCATTCAATCGCCTCGGCTTCAGACCCAACTTCCCTACCACCCGATGAAAAACTAGATCGCATCCACCGTCTTTTAAAATCACTAAAAGACGAAGCAGACGATGTAGTCCAATCCGACGGCGGGGAGTTAGGTGGAAACGTAAAAGACTTGACGGAGTATCTACATAATATTACTTATAAGGCTACATACGGTGGCAATAGCGCAAATAGCTATCTCCCACCATACGTTAGTATCTCTGGAGGTGCTGGGGCGCAAGGCAAAGGTGACGAAGATGAGTTTGGAAAAGTGAAGGCTGAGATTAGGAGTGTTAAGGGAGTACTTTTGAATATGTAAGTTTCTTTTTGATTCCTTAAAGACGACTCTCTTTTATCCCGGATGAAGCGACAGATATGCTAATAAATTATACAGAAAGAATTTCCCAGCCGGAAGTCGGTAGATTTTCTTCCCTTTTCTTTGTTTTTTGATTAGGTGAAATATTTAGGTGTAATAAATACGACTTATTTTCGTGGGATTCTTATGATTTTCATCATAATCTACTTTGATTTTTCCTTGCTCTTTTTTATATTTTCTTGTACTAAACATATAGCCGGCCTTGATGTTAATCCGAAAGAATGCCATATTAATGATTCAAAACGAGAGATTATGAATGTAACTGTACAAATGCCTCAGGTTGACGTATCCCGTTACTTGTGAAATACTAAGTGATCTTGCAAGTTTGACATCAAAGAAAGAGAGAAAGAACCCGTTCGTTGCCAAATTCTTATATATCCAACGGTATGTATGTATATATGCACCATTTGTATAAAAAGTGATGTGTATAATATGTAAATCATGGCCCCCAGACCAGGTAAAACAACAATCCCCTTGACCAATTGCACTTAAGCTGTTCAATCAAATTCAAAGAAATCGCACCTTCATGATCGATCCGAATAGTACACGAATGAAAATTCATTCTTCCAAGAATAAGAGGGAAAAAAAACTTAAAAATCCCAATGCAATATGAACAATGCATGCATGTAGTGATAAAAAAGATATATAGATAAGTACTATATATATACAACCAAAGAAAAATGCCAATATGTTATACTAGCTATAACACCACCCTTCCAATCGGTAAACTATATCTCAAGAAAGAAAGAAAAGGGTACAAAAATAAGAAAACCGGAATATAAAAGATATATATATGTAGTATATAGAAGCAAGGGTAAACAAAAAAAGTTTTGTTTTCAGAAAACCCCATCCCCTCCAGCACCGACTCTAGCGTGTGCGTATAAATTGTAAAAATAGTATGCATAACAGAATATTGGAAAGTCCAAAGAGATACACAAGTAATTTGAACTCCTTTCTCCAAAGTTTCCTACTCTAACCCTTCAACCGAGGAGAAGAGAATAGGGGGACTCGAAGGTAATGGTTGGTATTAACAAACGGTAAATGAAGAAAGAATCAGAAGGGCCGCGGGCCATGGATGGATATATATAAAGTGGAGGTGAAGCAAAGGAGAGAAAAAAAATGATGATGAGAATCAGAGAAAGAAAGGAAAGAACGCCATGCACAAAGGAAAGGCTTAGAAGCAAAGACACAAAGGAATCCATGAGCAGAAGGAAAGAGGGAAAACGAAGAAGCAGAAAAGGAAAAAAAAGAAGAAGTAAAGTCCCATAAAGCCTTCCCATAAAAAGACACACAGTGGTAAGCAGAACCCATAAAGATATGCAATCAAAAAAAAAGGGAGAGAAGAAACAAAAGCGAGCCGAAGGAAACAAACCAGTTTTGCAGTCGTAAATGAACTGCAGTTTCCTTCCTGCGCCGTGCAGACCGCCAGAAATAAAAATGCGACAAGAAGACTTTTATATCTTTGCGGAAAGAAGCAGCAAAGAATATCAGATCGAGTAAACATTAAAGCGAAAAAAAAAGTTCACCGCCCCGGTCGTGGACCACTCAAGCTCGGCCGTGGACTCGCCAACTCTGGAAGGCTATTCTGAACCACGCTCAGTAATCTCTCTGAGTAGGTTGTAACAAGCGCCATCATTTGGTCATCCATTCTCAGCCCTAGCCCCTCGACCGACCCGCTGCCATAAGTATATGCCGGCCCTCCATTCGCCAAACTACGGGGACTCAAAGCCCCTTCGTCTCCACTAATGCTCACTGTAGGTGTAACTGTTGATGGTACAGGGCATCCGATACACCTCAGCGTAGCAAGCAACTCCTTCTCTAGCTCTTTACGCACTTCGGGCTTAATCGCATACTGGGTACTTTCTACCCTCCTTCTGAACACACCTAAACTCCTCGTCATCTGTTCGGACAGGGCGTTGGCATTCGCAATCTCGCCACTAGCCTCTCGACTACCGCTGCTATTGCTATGCGCAGCCGCTCCAGAGGGTCTTATCGACGATGTCCTTGAAGTAGTAGAATTAGACCCTCGTCTAGAAGCCAACGGACCCCCAGTCCCCGATGACACCGACCTCGAATTCCTACTTGAAGCCGTTGTTGAAGGCGAAGGGTCCCGCGGCCGCGTAGGGAGTCTCAGCTTCCGCTTGACTGTCCCTTTCGAAGTGCTAGTTTCCGTATCCGTATGACTCCTTGTTGTATCACTCCGTGACGTCGTCCTAGAGCCCCTCGAAGGCGCCCTTGATGCAATATCCCCCTTTGTCGTCGGAGCAGCAAGGTTTATCGTAGAGGTCGTCCCAGACTTTGGCATACACGCTAAGGAATTCCGATGCGATCCCTTCTGCGGCTTTGGCGGGCTTGTCGATATTATCGCACTCTTAGGCCGTTCCGTCAGCCTGGACCTAGCCGCAGGAACTGTATTATTCATTGTAGCGGTGGTCGGAACAGCTGTAGTCGGCCTCTCAACCGGCGCGGGATTACTCATCACAGGACTATTCTCGACCTTCCGAAGCGTTGAAGGCGTGGGTGTAGGGCTTATCGTCTCAACGTCCGACAAACTAGCCCAATCCGCTCCGAGCAGTGAATCCTTCCTATTCTCTTTATGATTCGTCTTTCCCGAAGCGATACTTGCGGCATCAGATCCCTTGCCGGTAGTCAGCTCCATAATCTCTGCTTTCGACAAAACTTTCCGGATAGGCGCTTTTGACGCTGTTATGTCCGAGATTGAGATCCCATCAGCGCTATCCGCATCCCCAATAAGTTTCGAATTATAACTCCAAATCATCACCGTCCCATCGGTGCCCGTGCTAATCAAAGTCAACCGCCTTCCGTCCTCTCCGCTACCAGGGGCCTCAAACATCGCCACATCTGTAACCCCCTCTGTGTGACCCCATTCCCTCTCCACCAGGTTTCCGGCCATGTCATAAATTCTGACGCTTTTATCGGTGCTCGAGATCCCGGCCATCAGCCTCCCCTTCCCAAACGTTACATCTCTGCCAGGGGTCACAGTATCTAGAATAACCGACTCCCCATTCTCATCTGTACACTTAAAGCAATGTAACTCCCTGCCAGTCGTAATGTCAAATCGGAAAACTTGTCTCCCGGTCGTACTCGTCAATAACAACGGTGAATTTTCATTAAACGATGCCATATGTAGTGGTGATGCCTTCAGCGTAATAGTTCTCGCTGCAAGATATGCCAACATATCCACTTCTCCATTGCCCTTTTCCTTAACCGCGAGTTCACGGACCACAATTGTCCGATCTGCGCTGGCGGAAAGTAACTTCGTTCCATTGTCCATGAACATGACACCCGTAACACTCGCTGTATGTTCGTCCAATGTCTGCGTCAGCGTCCAAACAGAACCTGGTCGCTTCTTCTTTGTAAATAATTGTACTGTTCGGTCCCTTGCGCAACTGCTGATAATTGAGAACTTTTGGCCTTCGTGAATTGATATTGACATAATCTCCCCGGAGTGCGCCTTGACAACGTGATTGGAACTTCGATCAGATGCTTGGATTACCCTGTTTCCGGAAGCAAGTAGCGCGAGTTAGCTATGAATATATCTTCCTCTCATTCTGAGTAATTTAGATATGTGAATTCCATACCTTAAAACGCCAAATTTATCGCCGGTGACAATCAACTCCCCTGTACCTGAGAATTCCACAACTTTCAACTCATTCCTATCTTCTTCGGCGTCCTTCGGCTGTTCTAGCTCAACCACAAGTTCATTCTGGCTGTTACCGTGGTTGTCCCAGAATAATACAGTCCCGCAGGCTGACCATGTGAAAAAATCCGCCTGGATATGTGCTGATGGAGGCATTAAGCGTACGCCATTGACCGCGCTTTTATGTGCCGGAAATTCATATGCCACACTATCTGGTGTCGGTAAGCCCTCGTGATATTTCAGACTAACAACCTTGATCGAGCGGTTGGTATCGATAAGAAATAAGTTTTGCCCCATAGCGGCCATCGCGATCACATTTGCAGGTTTGCACCCTAGAGGTAGAATCGGGGATCCAGATCGTGACGATGGTGATTCGGGAGGTGTTAACGGGTTCGCAATATCCTGTAGCTTGAGTGTCCTATATCATCTTCATAAGCATTCATTTCACGTATTGAATAGAATGGCTATTTACCTGATAGTCCCCTGCTTGCAAGCCACCCAGGCGAATTTCCTTTGCGGATCCACTGCTAGACAAGTAACCCCAGAATCCGCGCTGGCAACCTTTGACACCCGTTGTAGTCCATCATCGATAACACAGATGTCGCCCTTCTCAGTTGCAATAATTGCACGGTCGTCCGAGATCGCTGTGACAGATATAAAAACTTCCTCCAATAGCGGACCTAGAAGTGCATTTCGTCCATTAAGTACGTTCGGTCCCTGTGATCGTATCGGTTGTTTCGATTTCCCATGTGAGAACTTCTCAAATATCATGTGTAGTGATTTCGAGTTAGCCTGTGGTGACGGTGCTGCGGGTTCCTCCTCTATCTTCCAGATCTTGACGTGACGAAGTCCTACTCTATAGTTCACAAGCTCTGTTAGTATTTAAATATCTCTTACTCTTTTTTACAACTAAACTAGAAGGAAACATACGTGATAAGCCCCTTCCCTATCCAAGTCATATCCTGTACCAGATTGGTACAACGATTACTCGAATGCAGCTTCACCGGGCCTCCCTTGGCTCCTGGCATACTCCAGACGTACAAACATCCATCATTGATTGTTCCAATACTCGCTAGAAACTGCGAGCAAGGACTGAACGCCACACTCTTAACACCAAAGGTATGTTCATTTAATATCGCAAAGGGCACCAGATCGCTTCCTGCATTTTCAAGCCCTGACGAAATATTGTAGATTAAAACTCGAGGATTGTGGCCCGTTTCACCGACAGCAATGTACCGCCCGTCCGGAGAGAAGCTGACGGTCGAAGCAGCCTTTACGCGATCGCGAACTGACCATTTTCCTTCTTCGCCTTTGCCTAGAGAATCGAATTCACGTATGGGGCTGAACCCGATCCCTGAGTCGCGAGTAGCAATGGAAGATCGGATGCGGCTAGAGGAGGGGGCTTCGGGTGTGCTAGGGACCGAGGATGAGAGGCCGGCAGACGTGGAGGGGTGTGCGCTGGCGGAGGGGCGAGCGCGAAGGAAGTGGCGTGATTTGATGTGGAGGTTTTCGTCGACTTTGACGACACAGACAGCAGCACCAGTGCAAAAGGCGATAGAGCCGGAAGGAGCGTGAGAAGCAAGACCGGAGGGGGATGAAGTTGTAGTCCCTATCATACGCTTGAGGTTAAGGCCTAGGGCTTCTCGAGTGTCGGTGAGAGACCGTCTGAGAGGAGATTTGGGAACATGGATGGAGCGAGCGAGCGAGGTTGTGGAAGAGTTGATTGGATTGTTAGGCGTGAGTTTGAGATGAGCGGGGAGGGCCTTAGAGTTCGGCGTGGAGGTTGTCGCCATTGTATGTGTCTATGCCTCCAATTGATCCTGATGATGGGTGCCCTCGACCTCGTCCGAGAAAGGTATATAAGAATATATCTATAAGACGGACCGGGATCGATATAGATGGTTGGATTTTCCGAGGTAGCGAGGATGAGAGAGCTATATTAGCTCGCTGTCAAGGTTCGGAAACTAACAAGCCAGCAAAAACCCATCCATTGAAATTAATATGTGTATTATATTAGGTACCGGTACAGTTCGCGGCTGAGTCGATAGATACTGAATTATCTAATCTGGCCGTCCGAATGGAGGATATATTGATTGTGCCCCAGGGTCCAGCTTGAAAAGACACCTTCTGTTTTGAGGTCGGCTGCACCCTGTCCTTTCGCTTTCGGTCCTTTTTTCGATCTCTGTCTTTCTTTCTTTCTATGTCGCAGGAACAGTCTTCGGAGACGACGACATGAAGAGGGAATTAAAGGCGAAAAAACGGTGTGAGAAGCGGGAAAACGGTGGCTGAAATGACGACCAGCCAATGATAGCGGTGAGGTTGGAATGGTCAGGCAGATTTCCCCAGCCAACAGGTTTAATTATAACGGGTTTGGCGCCGCTGAACAACCAATGCATGCAATGCCAACTGAGCTGGCTACTAATGTCACTCTGCTATGCGGCACAGAATGGACCACGATGAGATGGGGAGGAAATGTCGAGGATCCAAAGGAGCCGGAGAGACGAAGCCGAGATCGAGATAGTGGTGATCTATGATAGTGGTGGTGGTGTGGTAATGATGATGGGAAATGAGTGGAGGGAACGGGAAGGAATTCGAAAGGGTGCGCCTGGCGATGGAGACAATGAATAACAGCTGAGATGGGCCCACTTTTTCGAACTCGAATTTGAACTAGAACTCGAACCTGAACTCGACTTGAACTCGAATGAACTCGAATTTGAATTTGAATTCGAACCCCGGTTTGTTTTTCCGTCCTTTCAGGGGAGCTCGCGGTACATACGTTTAAACGTTTCAGGCGCTATCTAAGACCTTACTTAGTCCGATATTATGTTATGAGATTCGGAGTTCGGAGACGGAAATGCTCACCGACCAGGTTGCATACTTGGATCAGTTAGACTATATAATACATATGCAAATGTTACGCGTGAATCACGGGTCGTGACAGGTATGCAGCGGCGGTGATGGTGACGGGTGATGGTGATACCTGTCTGTGGTCGTGCTGGGAATATAAAATCGGGACACCCGAGTGCGCCATGCATTAATTAGAATTGTGACTGTGCCAGAACCATAGCTGCAGCGCTGCGAGAAGGATCACGATAGCTTCACTGCATATGTGAGGCATGGAATCTCTATAGCTATCCATTAGGTATCTAATTCTAGGTATCTATCATACAGGAAGCATAAACACGCATAACATCAGCTGCAACCTCAACCTCAACTTTTGTTCTATTGTACACGACGATATCAAAATAAAAAAACAAAACAAAACAAAAAAAAAAGGAGAGTGATAACTTTTATTTTTCTTGCTTCCTTGCTGTGCTTTGCAATTGCTCTGGGGATGTTTAAATGTTTGATTATATCCAATCAAAGCGAGCGGATGTTCAAGCGGAGGGCCGCCAGAACCAGTTCTTCATTTTAATCTCGCTTCCGCCCGTCCAGGGCAAACCCAGGCCCATGATAAATGAAGCAAAGGGGACTTCACTTGGTTTATCATCACGGGATGGCTGAACCATGAAGCAAGGAGTAAAACACTCTCTTCAACAAAAGTTAACTACATATGTAGTTAGTTAACAAACTTGTGGTTAGAACTTCTTCCTGCCAATGCTTGCTGTCCCGCCCCCTCGCTGCTTGAAAGTTGACGATGATGATGACGGGCTCTTGGGAGGCTTCTGCACCCTTCCGCTATCACCTTTCCTTCCAAATGACGCCTTTCGCTCGTGCTTATTTCCCCTCTTTTGATGTTGTTGACGGTCGTTATTATGATTCGGCCTTTTGCCTGACGATGTTGTTTTGGTTGTATCCGCATCATCCATATCCATATCGTCGTCGTCGTCAACTTCATCCTTCCTTCGTCGGTTGCTGAACTTCAATCGTCCCTTCTGTCCCCTTTGAACCGCATCCTTGCCCTTCAATGCCTGGATGTAAGCACTGATCCCATCCCTGACTTCCCCGCTCGCAATGGTCTTATCATTGATATTTAACTCCGGCTCCTCAAAATCATCATCACCATCATCATCGCCATCCTTCTTCCCGATAACGAACTTTCCAGACCGGTTTGTCTTGATATCCGATTTGATGACCTTCTTACCCCTCGCCTGCGGTCTTGTGGAGCTGATATTTGCCAGCGCGTTCTTGTTCAACAAATCCAAGGGCTCTTCTTCATCCTCAACGATGAATTGCTGGTGTCCCTTCTTTCTCCTTCTGTCCCCTCCCCCTCCTGCTCCTCCCCGCTCCATATCAACATCCCCCTCATCATCTCCTTCGCTATCTTCACTCTCACTTCCATAAATAGCTTCCTCAAACTCACTCTCAAACTTCCCTTTCCTCTTCGATCCACGTTCCTCCTGCTCTTCCTCACCGGCCTCGCCAGCCTCCGCCTTTCTCCTCTTCTTCCTATCCCTGGTTTTCCTGATATTGATCACCAACTTCTTATCCTCTTCAGGAACATGTTTCTCCACAGTGTCATACCCAAATCTTCTTATCATTCGTTCGATGATATGCTTGACCTTCGCTTTGAAATGTGCCTTATGCTCGTGTGACCATGTCATAAGATTTGGTATCAAAGTCCCCAATCGAGGGACCATAAGCTCCTTTGGTAACGAAATAACCGACACCTTGACGAACCCAAGGACAGATCTAACAATCTCTCGATTATTACTTGTCAAGAAGGCGTCCATAGTCGTAACTAGCTCAGAGACCGTTTCGGGCTTCAAGTCGTCTGTTTATTCAGTTAGCCTCAATTCAATGCAAAAATGATTACCTCGATGTATACGTTACCTTTGAACTCGTATAAAACCCTTGTAACAGCTGTCACCGTCGCGCTGATCATATGCGCCTCAGGGCTCGCAAGCCCAGCACAAACCATCAGCACGAAATCCTCCAAACTAGCCTCTACATCCGCTTCCCCCTCAACCCCCAATTTCCCACGTTTGATAACACCGCCACCCTTCATCTTCTCTCCCATCACAACCAACAGCTCAAACGCCGTCGCTCTAGCCTTCTCATTAACCTCCTTTGCACATTGAATAACTTCATCCAAACTCTCGAAGATAAAAGTCATATCCTCCCTAGGCAACATCTCCACAACCTTGCCAATAGCGACCAACCTATCCCTTCTCGCCGAGCTCCCCGTAGCATCTTTGCATCCCCTCAACAACTGCTGCAACTCCGCAATTTGCTGCTCCAAAACCTTCTTCCCAACTTCACTCTCACAGATCCTCGGAATCACTTTGTATGCCTTCTTCTGGATTTGCGCATCTTCTTTCCTCCCAACGCAGGAACTAACCACATTGAACAACACGGGCAAGCTGCCAACTTGTAGATATGGCGCGATGGTCACTATCAAATCCATAAGATTATGGCTCATAGCTGGCAACTCCTGCCCGGTCTTCTTAGGTTGATTGGCGCCTTGCACCTTCTCCTTCGCCCCTTCATCTACCAAAGCTTGATGTAGTGCTCCAGTGACCTTATCGAAAGTCCCCGCAATCTCCTCCTCTTTCGTAATACTCAACCAAGCATCTGCGCAATTCAGTATATACCCTCTATACTGTGGCAAAGTCTCATTGTAGATGTTAAACAATACCAACAGCATGTTGGTCGCAAACCCTCCGAGGTGCTCTAGGTTTCTCTTCGCATCAGCCTTGGTAACCCTTGATTGCAAGAGGATCTCCTCAATCGCATCATCCTCTTCACTATCTTCTTCATCCTCATCGTCACCGCCTTCGGGATCTTTAGCCAGATGTAAAATCGCCAGATTCGACTCTACAATCGCTTGTAATCCCTGACAAATGCTAACCCTCAACTCCACATGCGAATACAATACATTCGCAAGAACCTCCGCAAGCCCCATATCAAAGCTTTCCTCAAGATCCAACGGCAAATCACAATATCCAGGCCAAATACCCCAAATCTGTGAAATAACCGTTTCAAAAACTTTGGTTTGCATGGTTTTTTCCTTTTGCGATGCAGACAAGCTTTGTGCTTTTTCAAAAAGTGCCTTGAAAAGTGGGATAAACTCAGATTTGAAGTGTGAGATATTTGTGTTCTGAACTCCATCGCGAAGGATGGGTAGCATCCATGCTCGACCAGGGTTATTGGGCGTAGAGCTGAGTAGGTTTAGTGGTAGAACCCTCAAAACGTCTTCCGGTCCCATAGCCCTAACAGCAGCAATAAGAACCTCATCTGCCTCCTTTTTCCCATTAAACCCATCATTTGCGCGTAGCTCTCCAATAGCCTTGACAACATCTGTAAGGTATAATGAAGCTTTCCACCTCAACCTCTCAAAGAGCGCTTTGTACACATCAAAAACTTCCTTCCAAGCACCCTGATACCTCAAACTGAGCAAGCCTGTAACTGTGCCCGCAATGGCTCTCAATATTTTATCTTCCTTCTTTCCAATCTTCCTCAAGATATCCGAAGGAATACAAGTCGCCGTCAACGCAATCAAACACTGCGAGGCCGAAGATCTGATGTTCAACGCGGAACTCTCCAAGAACGAAGAAATGGTCACAAAAAGCTCTGGTAACTGTGCGAATGTCTCTGATGGCGAGGTCTCAGCTGAAGCTCCGTAACCCTGCGCAATAACCGTAAGCCAGGGTGGTAACAACTGACTATCATTCGCCGAAGGTCGCAGCTCAGATATTGCCGTAAGTAATTGCGGAAGCTTCGCAGAAACCATTGAGTCCTTAAGACTTGAGAAGATTACTTCAAACACATCAAGTGAAGAAATCGTCATAAGCTCATTCGTAGACTTCGCAATCGTAAGCAAAACCTCAACAAGCGGTTCAATACGCTTCGACGGCCATCCAGAAGCAGTAGCGACAGCCCGAACCAGCTGTAGCGCGTGTATAGTCTTTGGATCATGTTGTCCATGTCGTGGCGCCTGCTTCGCAAACTCTACAAGTGTAGTCAAGGACTTTTCTGCGCACAGCTCCGTAGCTGGATGGTCCAATGAAGGCGTGGGTGGCGGATTCTGAAGAATCAACTTGATAGCGTCCAAAGCACGCTTTCGAACTTTTGGTCTAGGATCTAGTCCCAAATTCAACAAGCCCGAAATCGCTCTCTTCGGACCGACCTGGATCTGTGGTACAGCCCAGGTATTCGCATCCTGAGCGATTAACAAGGTTTCAAGACATCCAATGCTGGATTTCAGTAATGGAGCTTCGGCGTCAGGATGTGTAATCGCCGGAGCAAGGTACGACAGGATTTGTGCAAACTTAGCACGAAGGAGTGCTTCTGGCGCAAATGGCGTTACGATGTCGAGGAGGTATACAACAGCTGCGGCGAGGGATTGATTGAGTATTCCGTCAGAGGAGATGTATTGGTTCAAGACAGAAAGTAGGGCAGAAAAGTAGGCTGTGGGTGTCAGAGGTCCATCAGGATGGTCTTCTCGTAAGGATGTTTCGAGGGCATTTAGTACTACAGCAGTCTAGAAAATAACAGTTAGCTAACATCATGAAACTACCAACTGAGGCAGTGAGCAACGGAAAAAAAAAAGTGCAGTCGAAAGAAACGGTTGGAATGGAATATACCTGTGCCTGATTTTGTAAATTCGGGGTTCGAATGCGATCCAATTTCTCCTCTAGTGAGGCCATGGTTGCGATCTAATGGTAGCTTACCGCTGTGCTGTTGTCGCAGTGCTGGTCCTTTGAGACGATGGAGGGGGAAAGTATTTGGTTTGAAGGTTTGGAAAATTTCTGAAAGCTGTGCGACCAGAAAATCCGAAAATTTGGGGAATCGTCTAGATTAGGAATAGCGCCATGCAACACATAGCGACTTCAAAATACAACAGAGTTCTCGAGCTCAGCGTTGCTAGCTATGGTTTTGCTACATGTGCATGTACATGTGTACATGCGTAGATAGATACGTCACGATACTAATGTTGGCGCTACAGTATTATTATATTTGGGCCTGCTCCATTGCTAGATCTATAGAGGATTCTCTAGATCTATCGGTGGTTCTCGGTTTCTTACCTTAGATCGAGAGAGTAGCTACGGATTCCTCGTGCCACAAGCCTAACTATTTCGAACATTTCTAAAACGAAGCTACCAAAACTGCCACACAACAGTATACAACAGAACTCCTAAAATGTTATAAACCATGCCGCTAACGGTCACTGCACTCTTTAGCCCTCATATAAAGCATTCAGGCTTGCACGCAAAGATTCACTGCGATTCTACCATGATTCCTGTCAAAGCCTTGGTTCTCTCATAGGATTTCCCGCGTGCAAGTTCAACCAATTCTCGAATCAAATCAATGTGATATACCCTAGCTGATTATACAACTTATACATGCACAGCCGCCTAAATTCTATATTCTAGGTAAAGGCTATATACTGATATCGCCGCATGATCAAGAAAAATCTAACAAGCTATCGTGCTCGCGATTACTGGCTTAATGGGGCCACCCTCCACAAAATGTGCAATCAGTCGTCTATAACCAAACTATTTTCATAATTTACTCTTCCCCCAACCTTCTTAATATCCTCTGCAGTGGCTCGGAACGAAGATAAAACTTCCCGCAAAAGGGGCTGGACTCTATCGATTATCGCAATTGGAACCTCAAAGGCCCTATGCCTCCTATATCTAAGAATCTTGATTAGAACCCTGTGCAAATACTAAAATATGAAGCGTCTACTCATCTTAACATTCTACTTACTCCTCTTCCTCGGGCTTACATCCGCTCAAGATCCTCCCCCGGAAAAACCAGCTCAAGACCCTTCTCCTGCTCCGTCGCCACCCCCAATACCACCTCCTCCACCCAGACCTTCACCTGAACCCTCTCCAGAACCCTCTAGACCTCCAGAACCCATTCCAGAACCCTCTCCAGAACCCTCTCCAGAACCCTCTCCAGAATCCTCTCCAGAACCCTCTCCAGAACCCTCTCCAGAACCCTCTAGATCTTTAGAACCCTCCCCAAAACCATCTCCTCCCCCAAAACCTTCACCTGAACCCTCCCCAGAACCCCCCCTAGAACCTTCCCCCAAATCTAACGACGGCGTACCCTTCGACAGTATCGTCGACAGAAAAGTAGGCTGGAAATACAAAGCCAAATCCCTCGTTCTAGCCTGTATAATCATCCACCCCAAATACCGCAAAGACTCCGAATGGCAAGACAACCTTCAAAAGCGAATCAATTCAGTACGATACAGCAAAGATTCAAAAACACCAATCGGTTATGAATCGCAGGGTAAAGCTTTGGGACTCGTGTACACTTGTTTCCAAGCTTATTATGGAAATTTCTTGGATGTGATTAGGACTCACGGGGATGGTGTAAGTACTAGCCAGTTAAAATTTTTACTCGGATTTATTGGGGAAATGGATTAATATTAAGAGGAAATTATAGTTCTCGGGTTATATCGACTACACCAAAATTTACAGTCATAAATTCCCAAAACCTCAGGATAATGATCAATACTCAACCTCTAAATCCTCCAGCGGGAAGAGTTCTAATCAAAAACCCATGGGAAGTAAACATAAACGCTCCCTCAGATCTATCCAGCACACACCCGCCAAGTCCCTCCGTCAAAGAGCCAACGACCTCTTAGCCCGTAGCGCTACAAAATTCCACCATTTTAAAAAAATCGTCAAGCGAAGTCCTGGGTACGATGTTGATAACACTTTTCTCGTGAAACGACAAGATGATAAATCCAAGAAACAGGATGACCCGTTATCATCCCTACGACGAAGTGTAGATTTTACTCAAGACACCGCTGTACTTTCAACTGAACCGCCTGGGCTGGACGTGGCAGATGAATACCTTTTCGACGCAGACGACGGAAAAGGCTCGACTGTATATATTGTCGATGGTGGGATAAATTCAAATCATAGTGTAAGCTAATATCTCATATCTACTCTACCTCATACCAAAACACTGATCTTACAATTCCTTAACTCCAGGCATTCGCTTGGAAACCGGAGAAAGACCCCAAAAACATAGGCTGGATCTGGGCCGGCCCCAGACCCTCAGATAGACAAGAAGACCACTCCCCCAGTACCTCTGAGACTGCTGTCCGCGGCACCCATGTCGCCGCAAAAGTAATCGGTGCGGTAACAGGTCTTGCTCGTCTCGCGAGTACATACATGGTGGTTCCCTACGACGCCGACGGTGGCCTAAACATTCTAACCTACCTTGACGCCCTCGTAAAAATGCACGACCACATCAAAATCACCACCGGAGCAAACCCTAATAAGAAGGTTGTGATCTGTTTCTCCCACCCTGTTATCCACGTCGCCAGATCTCATGAATTTATTCGCTGGCCACAATATAACAATATAACTCAGAGTAAGAAGGATTTTATGAATGCGGCTACTAGTATCCTTGATGAGATTTTGGAAGATTTTGGGACAATGAAGAATGTGGTTATGGTCACGAGAGCTTCTGGATTATTACTCGTATATATATCCCCTGCGATCCTTCCAATACTAACTAATGCTATAGAAATATATACTAACATAATACCAGGACAAAGCCCCAGATCCACTCCTCAGCTGGCCCGCCCGTCGCGCCAATTCCGGCAACATCACAAACCTCGTGCTCGTCGGCGGCGTAAATAATAACGGCGTCAAAATCATGCAAGCACCAAGTAGCGTAGTAGTATACGCTCCAGCACAAGACGTCCGTGTCCCAATCTTGCACCGTACAAACCTGAACGCCTATACCACAATTCCTTATTCAATTCGTTTAAGTATGACCTATAATAAATATCGATATCACTAATTTTGATAATTGCTGACAATAAAAAAAGGTGTCGGCTCTATCTCCGGCATGCTCGCCTTCTTCATGTCAAAATATAATGAAGACGGTCGAGCCGCAAAGAACCGTCTAGAAGCAAACGCCTACCCACGCGTCAAATTCGGATATTCAGTAGCATGGAATGGCCTCAGGGTCCCCAGTTGCGGTTTCAATGCCCCCCAAGATAGCAAAGGCGACGATAAAGCTCCAAAAGCCAAACGTGCCGTTCCAAGACTCGACTACACCGAAGGCTTACCTGTGAAATGTGCCTTAAACCCTTTCCGCGCCCGAGTCACTACAGTCAAAACCTCAGTCAATGGTTCTGCCACCGAAGTCCCTAAGGTGCAATACTTCCACGCCGCCGACGGTCCGGGATATACCCACAAAATCCCACGTGTGCCACGACCAACTTTATACCGTCCTTCCTTCGCCGTCACAATCACAAAGACCACGAGTGTTGGAGCCGCTAGATTTAGTTCTGACTATGAGAAGTATAAGGACATGTTAAGGAGTGGAAGACCTCCAGGACCCAAGCCAGCCGCATTGTATGAGCCAACTGAAATGGCGGCACCACTGATGACAACAGATAAGTTTGGAAAGACTGGTGAGGTTTTGGTGATTTGGAAGACAGTTTACACTTCTACGGTACCCGTAGAGACTAGTGCCGGTGTTCCTTCAGCGACGCTGACGGCGACCAATGTTGGGTCTACGAGTTCCACATCGGCTGCAGATTCATCCCAGAACAAGAGTGCCGCTAGTCTCTCTGGTACCACTGGTACCACTAGTACGATTATATCGACTTCTGTTGATAGTACTAAACCCACAGGGCCAAGCGGTACCCAAACACCGAGTTCAACAATAACACCGGCACCAAGTCACTAAGCTCGTTAATGTATATTTCGCCCTGCAAGTTGCCGTACGGGTCAATGGGCGGTACTTCTAAGTATATTCAGGGATATAAATTGCCGAATCCGTTTATTTTAGGGGGAAAAGATAGTATAGTTATATAATCGAATGTTTTGGACAATATGGCTAGTTGCAAGCTCTAGTGCAGCATCAATTTCCAACCTGCAAGTGCGCGTTTTAAATCGGCTTCATTAAGTATATTAAATTGCTCTACAATGATTTAATCATATCCTTACTATTTTAAATTTACTATCATTTTAGGTCTTTTGCTCCTGAAATAAACATATATATATCAAGGAGATCAACGACAAGTCCGTTATAAAACTTCTAAATTCGAATGTAGATATCTCACTAGCTCGCTCGAACCAATATCTCAAATGATTCCCGTTTCTATCTCTATCTCTATCTATCTTTATCCTCATTCATAACCTCATTATAACGCCAAAAAAAGTAGATGGTAAAACCAAAAACCAACAAACAGGAGAATCAATATCGTGATCAGGTGCAAAGACTGCTGAGATGCAAAACAAAATGGGTAAGAGTGTCGCATGCGCGCGCGCACAGGATATCGAAACACCGATCTATGGTAAGTATGTAATATGCACATATGTACTAGCGCCTCCCAGCTCTGAACCTAGGGTATATAGATTTTAGGATAGTCTTTCTTCTTGAGGAGTGTAGATTGCCTTCCAAATGCTCTTATGCTGTTCTAAGAAAACAAATGTTAGGACGGTATGGGGGCCTATTAGTTTTGCGAGCATCATTAGTATCACTTCTGAGGTCTTTTTCTGAAGTAGGCTGTTATCAACTCACCTAATCGAATGAAAGATGGCAAAAGCCCCTTAAAAGCCCATGTCATACCCTCCCTCTTGGTCGTCTCCTTGAGTAGATGAAGAATACCCTATCATCATTCATTAGCCAAGCCCTTCTAAACCTAGTGTAAAGGAGAAGCCTACATCAGGATCATGTGAACTCATAATCTTCGTCTTAACCACATCAACTGGGGAGCATATCAAAGTCGCAACTCCTCCGGCCATCGTACTTGCAACAAAATGTGTCATGAGATTGTCTTCAAACATCCCAGTACCCAGCAATAACATCTTAAATTCGTCATAGCTAGCAAGTTGACTGGCCGTCATAAGTGCTCCACGTCCACTGTTCGGTCCTACACCTCGAAATAGTGATGTAATCCCCTCGCTTTTAACCATTTTGATGATTCCGTCGATGGCATTTTTGTAGTTTCGCCGTTTCGAGGGTTCGAGAGCGCCGTCTTGTTGCATGCGAACATTGATGATATCGGCAGGGTTACCGGCTATAGAGCCTATGCTATAAGGGTGTTAGCCATTCATTCCGCTATGTCTATCGAGATGTAGGGGTCGTACAATCCACTGGTACTCGATAATGCGATTAACGTGGGTAATGGAAGCTCCTTGTTAGGCTTCTTAACCATCCCTTTCAATTCCTCGTATATTCCAAATCTGGCGGTCGAATAAGTAGCTGTCAATCGTTAGCACCTTCCAAACAACCACGCTCGTGTAACAGTTTACCAACCTTGCCGTAAGAGCGAAGCCGTCAACTAACCACGATTCTATCATCAGTCTTTGACTTCTCAAGCTGTTCCGAGTGATCCGAACTCTTACCCCGCTGTATAGTCCAAGGAATCCTAGTATTGACGATATCTCCATCAGCATTTCTCCCTCTTGCCCTTCTTTAACAATAACACCACCAGCGATCTAACCTTCATTTCTGAATATTGTTCGAAACGTATCGACCATGCCCGGCTTGGGTCCATTTCCAACCTTCTTTGCCGTCTGCAATCGTACTTTATTCAAATCGAGTGGATGTGTGAATACGGCAGCCCCTATATCAATTCCCAAACAACCATTTCATTAGACGACTCTTATTTTTTCCCTAGAAGAAACCAGTATCGCCATAACCATAGTCCAGACAGTCGCCAAATAACCAAACATGATTATGTATCGACAATTGGTTGTCGCGAATCGAATTGGGGGGGGCTGTGTGGCTTACACATAGAACTAGCGCCTCCAAACCTACAGTGTGGCCGGTGTCGGCGTTAGCTCATTGATTGCATTGAGCTGAGCCTCAAAACAGCTTGAGTGCAGCAGTCGGATATCCAAGGAAAAAGAAGAAAAGCAAGGGGGTAATCTTACCAGAAGGGATATTTAATCCCTTGCTGCTTTTTGTCCCCCATCGTGACGAGGTTTATTCCATTTATGCCAACGAGAGGTGCGCAGCGTCTTCCAGAGAGAAGAGTGGTGATAAGAAGGTTGAAGGGAGAGCTTGATGAGGTCTTGATGACGACGGGAAATGTTGGAATGCGAATGCAAGAAAGAACGAAAAGAATGGAAAGCAGGACAAGGCAGGAAAGAGCTAAAGCTTCGAAGGCATCAAAATAGAAAAAAACTAAAAAAAAAGAGAGAGAAAAAGATCAAGGCCAATTGAATGGCATCAGATTACAAATTTCCCGGCGCCTTCCAGTAAAATATGTAACGCAAAAAAGAACTAGAGAAAAAAAACCAAAAAGCCATTGGGCCCTGTGCTGCACGGCGCGGAATTAATTAAATTTTCTGGAACAGTCTCACGGGCATTACAGTTAACTGCGAGTCAGTCATAATAAAACCTGAGCCAGGTCAAGGATTGGTTCGATTAGTTAATTAGGTCATTGAATCAGTCGAGCCGCGGCCGATGCCAGCCACGTTAAACCGCTTTGGGTAAGTCCTCCAGAACAACCCCCACAACGCACATTCTGCAACATTCTATTTCATATGCAGGACAATCCAGTATCATGCTCGAATTAATGAGTTCGCTTTTGTCTAGTCTATACGTTCTTTTGCAGGGATTTAGTATCGGGGACTTGTTGAGAAATCCTGTTTAATATTTCCCGTTAACGTTGTAACGTTGATCTTGGATAATAGTAATATCCTGACAAAGTTACGGATTAAATATTCACCGGTTTACGGATATCGATTGCATGCTTTGCTCAAAATGATATCTTGAATTACTGTTCTAATCGGGATTGTACGTCTTTATTCTTTATAATTTATCAATATTGTATCTATCTCATCAATAGATATCTGTTCTTGTGAAAGATATACTTCTCCGATTGATTCAAATAATTACTATTAGCTGCGTCGGCATTTGATTGAGTGTCTAATTAATTCCGATTGATTGCCAGGTTCTAAAGTCTACATCTTGGAATAAATGTGGTACCTAGGTTAGTTCTCTAGCTATTTTAATAAAGTTTAAATTTATCAGTGTGCCTGATATGTGAGTAATTGTATGCTTGGATACAATTGGGGACGATCTTGAACTTCAACTTTCACTATATAACTCTAGTATGCAACATAATGCAACTGATGAACACTACGTAAACACTGCGCTTGACACCACAAAATAGGTAAAGATGAGGGTAATAGTAGATCTATAGCTATGGAGGCATCTATCAAGTATAAGTTCGAACCTCTCGTCTTCTTTCGCCCAGTACTGCAGTTCCAAACCAATATACATTAGTATTACGATTTCAGCGGAATATATAATATTATAGTATACACCACTTCTTTGATTAATATTTCTAATGCAGAGATTCTATAATTTTAGAAAAGGTCAAAATCTCTTTTCTTTCCTCAGTCCTGCCATGTTATCAGGCTAGCTCCACTGAACCGCCAATTGCAATGTGATATTTGAGCCTCGGAACATCCTGAAACACCAATCCAACACAACACCAAATTTTCACACCACCCTAAACCGCCATCACCAGCGCTGGCCAGCTCCATCACCACCCACCTCCCATGCTTCAATAACCCTCTCTCCCCGCATCATGCTCCGCTGCTGCCTCCCCCGCTCACGGGTCGCATTCCGTCCCCTCCTCCTCCACCCCCACCGCAGGCCCCAAAGCTCCAGCACCACCCACCCAATCCCACTAGGCGAAGAAGAAGACCCTCTCGACGACTTCTACGCCGCCATCCGCGCAGGAATCGACCCCCAAAACCCAACTTCCTACACCCCCACCGCTCCCCTCTCTCCAAAAGCCTCTCTAACCTCCCAGCGACAACAACAAATCCAAAACCTCATCAACCGTCCTATCCCCACGGTCACACTCTCAAATGGTGTAAAAATCCCAGCATTAGGTTATCAAGCCTACGTCCATCGAGATCAGAAGCCCAAACCCTGGAAGGATCTGATATGGAAGGGGTATAGACATATTGATATGAATTCTGCGTTTAATCAGCCAGAGACGTTCCTACAGAGTTCATTCTGGTCGCTTGCGACGAATATTACTCGTTCGGATTTGTTCGTTTCTGCGAAACTGGAGAGTTGGTGGCATCATGATCCGAAGGCTGCGTTGTATAATACTCTTTTGGGGTTGAGGACCGGGTATTTGGATCTATGGGTGATGAGATGGCCTGTCTCTTGGGTTTCGAAGGCGAATCATTCGGACCCGCCGAAGGATAAAAATGGCAGGGAGATAGATTTTATACAGGCTTGGAAGGGGATGGAAGAACAATTTGAAGCTGGGAAAGTAAGATCCTTAGGGGTAGCGAACTTTTCAAAAGCGGAATTAGACCTTCTCCTCGAACATGCGAAGCATAAACCGGTCGTTCATCAGATGGAAATCACACCTTACCTCCAACAAAAGGAATTCGTAGAGTACAACAAAAGCTTAGGAATAAGTCCGTCCTCCCCATTCATCCTTTATCTTTTAACCATCAAAAACTAACCAAAACTCTTAAAACCTACAGCCCCAGTAGCCACAATGCCCATGGGTACTAGAACCCCAGAAAGAGGCGCCGCTTACGAAAACCTCCTCTTCGACACAGTCCTAATCTCCATCGCCGAAAAATACCGAATAACAGTCCGTCAACTCCTTACAGCCTGGCACATCTCAAACGGCATGGTCACAATCCCATACCTCGAAGACTCCACACACGCCCACGACAACCTTCGCGTCGACTCATTGACCCTCGAACAAGAAGATCTTGACAAAATAGCATCCCTCGAAAGAGGTCAACGAATCTACAAACCAAGACTCCTAGGCTACTACCCATTCTCGGACCTTACCGATCCGGATTTGGCCCTCGATAAAGGTGATCTTCCAAGATTAGAAGATGTTTATGCCAGAAATCGTGAGAAGGCCAAGTTTGCAAAACAGAAGGCAGAGGAAGAGGAAGAAGCACATGATTTTGCTCGAGGACATCAGCTGAGATTCGGAACGAGCACTTATGCCGGCACGGTATACGGATGGCTCAGAAGCATGGACGGTAGTAGAAAGGCGGCCGACAACAAAACCGGACATTTTGGAACAAAATTGCGACCTCCGAAGAAGAAAAAGTAAATATTTTCTCTCCTCCTCTCGCTTTTCTTCTAAATTATGTTCCTCCGGCATTTGTATATTTGGGTTATTGTAGGAGTATGAAGGGGCCTTTGTATATATATGTATTCGCTCTTTGATGGCATACGCTTGGACTTTTGGTATAGTTTTGGTTATAATCAAGTTGGATACTTGATAATATTGTAAGTTAGGTAGATATAAAATAATGATTCACGATTACAATTCATAATCTCTTCTAACAGCGCTTCGCAAAACTATGCATGAGCTCGTAGCTATATATAAGTACTAGATCTCTTGAAAAAAATATTCTCCCAAGGAAACCAAACAAAGTATAGAGATGATCAACTAGGCTGAGCTCAAAATCCCATTTTGAGGGATTAAACCACCGTATTAAATATTGATAAAGAAAGATTCAATGCCATGGTCTCATGATCATATGAAGAACCCAAACTCGCCACCAAAAAAAAGAGTGTACCCAACTTCAACAAGGCCACAAAACAGAAGAAACCACTTCGAGAAATCTACACGTTTCCCGAGTTCCTTTACAATTACACCCCGCCTTTATTCTAACAAATCGGCTAGAAAAAAACCTCGGAAGAATCATTACATGCTAGCTTTGCCCCTCGGTTCATAAGGCAAGAGCAACATCACTCCTCCCGCTGCGATAAACAGTGCCCCGGAAACATACACGGGAACACTGGTTGTAAGATCCGCGTATCCAGCGATGACGGGTGCCATGATTCCGAATACACGGTTGGCACAAGCAGCTAATGCGTTCCCAGTGCCACGGGAAGAAGTGGGGAAGATTTCTGGGGTGTAGGCGTATAGACTATAAAATATTTATCAGTATGTAGCTCCCAAATCTGCGGTGGTTTGAATCGGAGAGGTACTTACATCCCGTACATCGCATTCGATGTAACACTGTACCCGCAGTTCCAACCAAGGAGGGCGGAACTTGTCTTTGCGGTTGTACTCAAGAACAAGAATACACCTGTCAAAACAGTGGCAATGCACATGGCACCCTTTCTTCCGAGCCTTGGGAGTTCGACGGCTGCTGTAGCAAGTAGGGAACCGGGAATACCACAGACACTGGGTACTGTTAGCACAATTTATCCAGGTTACGTTGATATTATGTGGAGACTCACCCAATAATGACATAGTTTCGATAAGTAGTACTCAACGAATCCTCACCCAGCTCTGCGCCTCGGTTCGTCAACAGGAAGGGCAAAAAGGCGTTGTAAAGAGGGAAAGCCAGTCCAATAATTCCCCAAAGCAAGATTATCAAACTAGTGGAATATGCCAACTGTCTAGTTCTAAACAACGCTCTAATGTGATCAAACTTGAACTTCTCAAGGTTTCTTCGGAGAGCAGCAGATGCAGTGGTATAGTCTTCCAGTTGTGGGCGGTCGCCATTATCGGATTCTGAAGAGCGGTATTGACGGTCAACGGCTTCAAGATGGTCGAGTGAGAGGGATGATTCGAATTTGTTGTATTCAGCGACTTTGTGAACGACATCGACGGCGTCGGCGTCACGGGCTTTGCCCATAAGGTACTTGGGCGATTCGTACATATTAAAAATGAAAAATCGAATGACGAAGAGAAGCAGCGTAAGACCACCCATTCTGGTTGAATCTGGTTAGATTGTATTCATACGCATTTGAAGGGCGGGTTCCTTACGCGAAAACGAAGTATCGCCACCCCCAGTTGTTCTCCTTGGTACACGTATCGGCATCGGGGCATCCGTAGTTTCCGATTACTATATTGTAGGTGTTAGACAAGTTAAAAATCTCGTGGTATATCTTTTTTAACACTTACGAGGCCAAGCGACGAGACTGGCAACAATTTGGCCTCCAGCCCACCAGATCTGAACATCAAAGTTAGTATTGTTCATTTAGGATTGGCAGAGAGGTTATCATACGCTGAGCAGTGTCAATGTCCATTGGGATTTGCCATTGATGAACTCAAGGAAGATGGCGGAATCTATATTGTTAGTCCTCACATATTATCAATCGAATTCAATCCCATAAACTTACCGACTGGTAGCGAACCACCAACACCAAAGGACCAGAGGGCAGCAAAGACAGCAAGAGCCTCAAAATTGGGGGAAGCTCCAGCGATCAGGCCGAAGACGCCGACAACCAGCAATGTCAGATTGAACGCCCACTATGTAACTGTGTTAGTTCGGGCTATAAAAGAAAAGAAAAAAGATAGACAGGTTCTTACTCGTCGACCAATAATATCAGATGCGAGACCCCAGACAGCTATAAATCCTTAGTTTCGACTCCCTCAAAATAGGCCGGCGTCCACCAACATACCAGCCCCGAAAAGCAACCCGATGTTCTGTGATAGCGCAAGAAGCGATGGCGGCTTGAATTTAAACTCTCGTTGGACGGATGACAAAATGCTAGTTGGTGGTCAGTGGAAGACAAGACTATAGAAAAATTTGGAGGACATACATTGCTGTGACTTGTGGCCACATCTAGGGAGATAAATTAGTTCTATACCATCTTATGTGAGTTTTTGTTGAGTCGCAATTGCTTACATTATCGATGAACCATCCGAATCCTAAGCAGGGTTAGCATAAACCTCTTAATTTAAGACCATAATGATCAATTAACATACCACAAACGCAAAACAGAAATCTGCAAATCAAGTTAGCAAACCCCTCCTAAGTCCAATTATTCAAGTACATACTTCTGGTAAGCTCCAAATCCCATATCCTACAAGTATTAACGTTAGTAATCTACTTTTCTTTTTATTTACTTTTTAAACAGAACAGCAAGCCGAAGTAAGACTCTAAGCGAATAATGAGGTCGTACCTGCATAGCGGCATTCAAAATTGTCGCCTTGGCTCTATACCTCGGGTCCAACGACCCTTCCTCGAGTACTCCATCATCTTCTACATTTTCAAAATTTGTAGCAATGATTGATCGTGCGGCTTCGTCTGCAAGACCGAGTTTGACGTCTGGGTCCGGAGAAGCTTGCGCTTCACGGTGGCTCTGTGTTGAGTTGGTTGCCATTTTGGGGAATGCTTGGGAGCGGGAGGATCCCTGCTAATGACGTCGATGATAGTGGAGGACTTGGCGATGTAGGTTTTTCCTGTAGATAATGAATGGAAAAGGTATTCTGAGAGAGTGGAGTTCCAAACGTCTCCAAGGGCTGGGTATCGTATGAGGTATAAAGAGAGTTCTTTGTCGATGTCGACTTGAGCCACGCGCCGACGAAGATCGTGAGGATGTTCGGAGCGGACACCTGAGTTTATCTTTAGTAATGAAAACGCAAATTCGGTAGACAAGAATTCCTGGCCCCGCAAACACAACTTCGAAATTCCACACAACCAGAGAGAAAATTTTGAAAAAAAGCAGATTTTGAATGAGAAGAAGGTCTGGAATTTGCTTTCTTCTTATCTTTTTCAGCCAAGAGCAACATGGAAAGGAATAAATTTCTTAATGTTATAAACGGCGAACGTGATGGGCAGAAGAACAGAGAAAATCGAAGCTCGCCATCGCCCTTGCTAACCCCTGCCACAAGGTAACCTATGCCATGTGCAACCACCTTCTCTTAGCCTCGCTTTTGCGAAAGGATGATTATATTACACAAGCAGTTTCCTTTTTTGCTTATGTATCACGACTCCGTCCCTGTGGAGCTAAAGTACGTCTGTACTTTGCGGATCGACGGGGAGGGATAAAGTGGGGAAACGAAGAACGAACATATACTTCCCGTCGCTGCACTGCAGGCGGACTTGAGCGATGAGAAAAGTATTGATATGGTATCCACAAGTGGGGCCGCGAAGGGTTAACGTTGTAACCAAGCTTTTGATTTTTGCCGTGCAGATGGTCGGCTACATATGAAGCTACCCAGATCTCGATAAGCATGCCACTAGCTCGTGTGGAGGAAGCCGGGAGCCTATGGTTGGTTGGCGTTACGGGAACGACGCATGTGGGGGACCGATTACTACTTCCAATGCATGAAATGACCACATTCGCACGACCCCAAACCGGATTTCTTCGATGATGGTGCAATTCGAGGGCCGGAAGAGCTAATCAGGCAGAAGCAGCGATAGAATCCGAATCTTATTGATTTGATTCTCAAAAATGCGCATTTTTGCTGCATATTGTTGCATGTTGGCCAACAGAGACATGTCCTCCAGAAAACGGCCAGGGATTCGCAAAGATTTTTTTCTTAAAAGAAAAGATGGAGTTTCGGCAGTGGCTTGCATGCACAAAAAGAATCTTTGCAGTGACAGGCGGGTGCAACCGAATTCTGATCTGTGCTCCGAAGGCTGCCTGCCTGACCAGGCCGGTGTGTAACTGTATGTTTCATGTAAACAGGAAACCGGGTTTCGGTCATAGGTGCCTTTTCGGTTGGTAGCTTACCTGGAAGACGTGCTCGACCTGCTTCATTCCCTCCCAGCTTAGCTCTACGCTGACTGTGCAATTTGGAAGATATCCTGGAGCACACATCAACGATCTTCATGGGCCTTGCAAGCTTGGGATATCAGAACCGGAGCCGAGAAGCCAGGGTACAAGCTTAGCGGGCTTGGGAGGGAAGCAACTATTCAGCTTCCAGAAGGAACGGAGTCGGGTAATATTGAGCAGCAATAAAAGAAGCCGCAACTACCAGTCCGTAGTCGCACTGAGAGAAATTGGACATCTGACTAGGAGTACTGATTAATTTAAACTCCGTAGGTTTCAATCGTAGAGGGATATCTGGGGTTTCACCTTTTCCAGTGTGATGTGTATGCATGTGAGGCACGATTGTAGATTGAAATTCAGCCTCGATATTATATTTTATATTGAACATGGAAGAGGTATCCGGTTGAAATGTGGTTGTGACCAGACTTAGGTAAGCAGCACAACTCATGATCATGGTCAGACGAGCCGTTGGGTTGAACGTCGATATACACCAGGTATACGTACCCAAGTACCCAAGTATAATACCACAGCTGTAAAGCTACTTAAAAAGTTGCCGGTGGTTGTTATACGACCTGATCATATATCAAATGACGTTATTATGGCTATTAATATATTAGGGGGTATTGATAAGCCGGCCTGAAGCAAGCACATTTTCTGAGACCTTAGTATACTTATTGATCATGATCATAGCGCTGCTAGCTGCGGTGTTTAAGTCGTACTAATTCATAAAACCCACGAACACAGCACCTCAGTTTTAAATTTTAACTGGTATTCTCTGCGCATAAATACTTGAGATTACAAGTTTTGCCTATATAATCGTGAACTACTAGGTAGGTATCACTCCAATAAATTCAGCTTGAAATACGCTTTATAATTATAAAGCCCTGGTCGAGGTGCTCATTCTCGCCCTAACTGTCAAGACAAACATTTTGGGCCTCCTAAACTTGATATCTAGATACTCTCATTATCATTCCTCAAGGGTTCCCAAGATCCATACACTCGTCATAACCACAAAAGCTTTTATTGGAATTTATCTATCGATCCCGCGACGAGGGCTTTTGAGCTAAATCTGTCTTACCGATATTTGCAACTGTTGCCACGCTCTTGATCTTGTTGATCCGATGTCTGATATATCCTATGCATGGCCCTCACTGGTGTTTGACTAATTATATATATAATTACAAGAAAATAATAATAATAATGAATTATATCAATATACTATAAAAACTCAATACTTGTACTCCGGTCTTGAATATAGACTCTATAACATGGAGACACTAACCCGGAGTATTTAACTGCTCTCTTCGCCAAAATTCACGACGCTGTTACCAGTCCATTAACAACCCTCAGATTCGCCCTAGAATATACAGTAATCGGCACAAGCCTAGTTATACACTCTAAAATGGCTACTACCGCGCTTAGAGGCCGTCAAAGATTATATGACGTTGTAAGTCCTGAAGTAGTCCGGTTTTTCGAGGAAAGAAGACTTTTCCACCCCGTTGTCAACAACAGGCGAAAAATATCACCATCCACAATATCACCGAGCTGTAGCAGCCCATCAGTTTGCTCAGGCGGACCCTCTTGTTACCCTGCACCTACCCATCTCGTAGATGGAACAAACCATTTTACTTCTGCAGCAATCTCAAAGCCATGTGATTTTATCGAGATACCCGTATTTCTGGAGAGTCGAGAAACACTTGAGTTCGTTGGGTTCTGCCCAGAGAGAGCAGAATACATCTGGGATCTATGGTCGAAGATCCCAATGCATGATATTCATGTGTTTAATTTCTTTGATTTTGCTGTGGATTTTATTCCAGACCCTGGGATACGTCAAACTCGAACAGAAGCGATTAACGAGAAGGATGGTTGGAGGGAGTATATGGATGAGCTTGGTATATCGACTGGATTAAAAATAGCCATTCTTCTACCGGAGTACGAAAATGTCAGATTTACAGCATCTTGTGAATTCTGGTCAATTGAATCCGTAAGGGAGGCCTACCGCGCTTTGGAGTCCCTTGCGCAACAGTTTGAGGAAAGCGTCAAATTTTTTCAGTACCCCGAACATGAAAAAGACGGGAAGTTCGAAGGTACAACAGAGCAACCTAGTACAAATGTTTCACCGGTTCCCGAGGGATCGAGGACAAAACTTTATAGGGCTAGTACCTTGGAGAGAGCTACACGATTTTACATTCACCAAACCGGAGAAATCAACGAGTACCATTTTGCAACTCTCCGAGGGGATCTTAGTGGAACAGAACCGGTAACATATTGGACACCACAGAAGGTGGTTGCTGATATCTATGCAGGGTACCTTAAGCGCAGGATACCCATAGCCCAGATTATCGTCACAGAAGTCGAATTCTCGGAGGAACTGGCAGCCTCCGTTGACCTGGTTAGCCTCTGGGGAACAATTGAGGGCGGTGATAAAATTAACCCGTCCTTTCAAGAATATACTTGGAGTTGCAGGAAGGGCATCGATTATCGAATACCCACTATTTGAAATATTTGGAAGACGTAGATGTCATAACCTCCAATATTCTCAGTCTCAAAGACATCGAATATCGTGAAAAGGACAGTTGGAAAGAAATACAACCTTCAGATCTCGTCAGAATTAAGATTGACGGCGAGGATAGGCTAGGGATTCAGTGGGCTTTCAAGTCAGAGGAGGCTCAACTGGCCTTTGAAGAGCATTGTCGAGGCAAAGTTACTCAGTATAACTTAGACAGATTGCTTACTGTAGCTTCAAAGACAGAACGCAGTCTCCCATCAGCAACAGGATAACGGTTTAAGATTTAATGTCAACAAAAAATACGTAATAAGAAACGGGCGTTTGAGACGCCAGTATCAGATTCGATATCGATAGTATAGTATATTACATGTATATATACACCGTATGAGCTAGATCAAAGCTGTCCCGGGAATCATTCAGCTTTAGTTTTATCAAATCATATATATATATATGCCTAGATGGGCCATGGGCACTCTACAAATTTGAAGATGCAATATGCAACTCGAGTTCCGATGTTCAGAGTACATATCGCACATGCTAGCTTCTAGTCGCAGTATCATAATCAGACTTTATCACTTGTAGCACAAAATTTGTTGGCCTCTATAACACTACTAGCTAATTACTTCTTGGAAATGCGGGCTATCGATCGGCCGTCTTTGCATCATAAAATTGGCGGTTACTGGTACAGGGCATTCCAAATGAGGACACAACGTGCACGAAGAAACAATGACGATCATGTAGCACGTGTATGTGGTGTGAATATGTGAATCTACATGCAGCTCGATAATCACTGCGAGCAGCTGCGTGGGCCTGTACTGGTACCATTTCCAAGTTTTCGTTAGCTACCTAAGTAGGTACTTATATATATCTGTATACTGCTGCATCTAAAGTTACAATCCTGCGAAAAAAAAAAACTAGAATCGAGACTCAAAAACAAAATGCCAGGTAAATTTAAACGTTTCGCGGAAAATACATCATTACGACACAACAGATCGTCTTAATGCTAGGTTGAAAGGTTTCGAAGTTACGGAGAATGTACTCGGATATCTGAAGATATATACTACCGTTTATATTGCGCCTTCTACAAGCGCTCTTATAAAGCTTACAAAGACCAGCCAGGATTCGTATCAAGAAATCTCAATTATGACCTTCGGTATCTCCAATCCAGACGCCCTTAATTAAGCACAAACGCATTCGTGCATCCAACATCTGTACGTGCAATCGAATATACAATGTGTCGATCGAAGGTTCAACTAGTTAGCTGCAGAATTTATGCACTCGATCGATTGCTAAAATCATCCTGCTATCAATTTATCGGACATTCGCGAACACCCATAGCGCCATAAAATTGGCAGGTAAGCCTTGTCGGCACCAAAATTCTATGATTCGACAATATCGTCTAAATTTCCTTGGCATGCGCATGCATGCATCTTTTCCAATATCCAACATTCTCGACTGCGATGAGGCTTGAAGTTTACATGCAGAGATGGTATTTTTGGATTTGAATTTGTGAATATGTCGACGAGACTTCGATAGCCGTCGAAGTTGCGAATTTGAGGATCGTGATGCCTATTTTAACTTATTAAAAGCCATTCTGGCCCACATGCCAAAGGGATTTTGCTCAAGTACGTTTGGCATTTGTGGAAGTATAAACCTGTTTAGTCGGATCCTGGGATATATTTTCAAAGCAGAAGTTTGATCCATTACTTTAATGGCTTTTTCATGATACACAATGAACCTCTTTTTAATATCTCTGATATGGCTCCTCGCAAGAGTGGGTCTCGGGCTAGCAGCACTAAGGGGTGTGGGGCTCCCGTCATGCAGCGTAAGCACTCATACCTTAACAGCGATATTAATTCTTAGTACAGAAAATATTAAAGAACAATGTCTGAAGATTAGCGCCAATTTTTGCTAACTTAAAGTGAAACTACTTAGATTGATTGTGTTCTCCCCTACTACAACGGGTGCTATGAAACCGATCCCAGATGCATCTGCAGATCCACCACATATATCAACAAAGCAGCCGAATGTACATACAAAGCCTGCCCAAGAAGCGACTTCGAAGCAGTAGCCGGAGCCCTTCAAAAACGTTGCGCAAGCGTCGGAATCGAGGTTCAAGTTCCCAGATTTACATATCCAACTCCTTCCCCCACTCCAACTCGGTATACATACCCCTCACAAAGCTTAGAACATAGCAGTAGGGGCCCAAGTTTCGTCCAAATGATAGTCATATTTGTTGTAGCCGTGCCTGCTTTCCTTTACCTAGTTACATGCTTGCCTATATGGTTGATTCATAGACGCCACAAGAAGAAGAAAGAGAGAGAAGATCCGGAGGTACTTGTGGTGCCGATGAACAACCTCACGGAAGAAGAGGTGAAGGATTTAGGTGGCATTATCGAAGGAAGCGATAAACCTGTGACGGTGGATTTGCCGCAACGGGTGCATGTGTATATAGGGAGGTAGTTATATAGGTAGAGAATATATCGGAGCCGGCCGTGCTCATAAGAAGGGGAGGAGGGGTATGTTATTCAACGTGTGCTGGATTAAGCTTATGTCTTCTCGATCTCGATTAAGAGGCTCTCCTACGAGAGTAGTTCTATAGTCTGTAGAATTAATATACTTATGGTCACCGATCTACTCACCCGGTAAGACCGCCTTTAGTATATGAAGGAATTCATATGACCACATGAGCTATTGTGAGCTTCGTAATTGCGAGATTTACATTGCTAATAGCTCTACAGCATAGCTAATAGGGTTTTGAGCCAACATGCTAACTACTTGACTCAGAGACTACTAACTACTTAGTTTTCAGCAAGAATGTGAAATAGCAGCCAAGAGGATCATTTAACCTTAAATTTGGATACCGAGAATTTTTTTTTTTTTATCGACAAGATTTCGTGAATTAAAACTTATTAAGATTCATAGGGCGGTTGTAAAGGAATTGGAAATTTTAATTGACCTTCGACTTCTGCCATGGCTTGGTCACATGATATAGGCCTTCTCTAACTAACTAAACACAGTAAATTTAAGAAATCCATTAGAGGTATCGAGTTTATCCAAACTTCAGGAATGAAAATCGGCCCGATATAAGCTTTGAGCCCACCGGCTTGGTTATTTTAGCGCCGTATCCGACAGAAGATAGCGGGACGTGTGTATGTGTTACGATCCCTCGGATCCCGTGGACATAATATAAGCCGGCCAAGCCGCCACACATAAATATAATACACAACACCGCCTCCACATACACGTCAACGGCAGATGGTTCTGTGGTAAAGATATGTTCATGGCCAATGTTACATCGCTTCTACTAGTTCAATTGAACGGAAAGCTTAATTCGTACTACCCCGGCTTAATATTTCAACATACATGTCAGCTTTGTGGTAGCATCATATTATAACGATCTCTAGAGGTTACATAAACCAAACTTTACCGGCACCATGGTATCTAGTTGATGATATGTAGCTACTAGGGCCCCCGCCTCAAGATAAATCTTCATTCATATAAGTGGGGCCATGGCTATGGTATTCACGCTATTGCTCAATCGAGAAACGGCCCGAACTAAAACAGTAGCCGACTTAAAATCTGGCCGCATGCAGGCCGTCGGGAACGAAACTATTTTGTTACTTTCCCGACAAATACCAAAGATCACATATGCACAATTCGGATAGTGTATCCGCATGACTGAATACCAAAGAGAACGAACCCTTCGGATCTCGGAATAGATAATTCTACCTAGTGCCAAGGTAGGGCTGACGAAGTATGCCGGCAGTAACTCATGCGGGTGCAGGGGTTAATGGTGTTTGTGTTGACTACGTTGGAAATTTTTACCCAATCGGTTCGGATACCTGGAATGCAATTGTCGAGCTGTCGACGACTTGCATGCATCGACATCGTGTAAGCATGACCACTTGATTCACTAAGGAGAATACAGCTTAGCCGCTATCGATATGCTACTGTGTAAGTAGGCCTTCTGCCTACTTGACTTACTCAACTTTCGGGGTCTCGACTTCTAGCTCTGAACCTTTCGATCAAATTTTATGAGGCATACGAGCATAATTGTGCCTAGCATCTTGAGAGACAAGTCGTACCTCATGGCCACGCGACCACCCCGAACACTCGAATATCGTGGATTTTGAGGCCCAATTTTTGAAATCCCATCAACCGCCCATCTCCAATGCATGATCAGTCAATTTTAGCAAAAGGGATCTCGATGTTTTTGTGGATCTTGGCTATCAATTGTCCCAAATGTCTCACGATGCGGGCACTAAAACCTTTGGGGGCGCAGTTCCTAAGACGTAAGCGGCTGCCCCTTTGAACCCTAACCATTCTTTGCCTCTGCACCCAACGAGCCAGCGCATCCCACGTCGAAGAATTTTTTTTGCTTCGATCACACATTAAACTAACCTAGTTCTAGAAAAGTTATCATGATTCGGCATAATCAGGGCTTGTCTTGGACCCTACGAGGCTCACATCCAAATTAAAGAAGGTGTCGAATGTGCCTGCTCGTCAAGACAACAAGCGACATCGTCGTAAGCTAAGCTAGCAAAAAGATTAAAAATGGCAACATTCTTATGCGGGGCCGCGGGCTTACAATAACCCGCGAGTCGGAAACACTGCTAAGGCCTGGGCGCCGCCCTTCACAGCAAGTGATCGCGAGTCTTCGAGATTGCATTGAACTTGGGTCACATCACACTAGTGCTCTGATAGGATGACATATGATAGCCAAGCCTACGAAGCTTCACGGCTAAGACTTTGGGAATTGGAAGAGTGGACCGAGTCTCGTGCGCGCTTGAAGCAGAAAGAGATTCAAAATCCCCTTACTCAAAGCGAAGGCTGTGCCAGCTTGGTACCCTCAATTGAGGGATATCCCAATCAAGTCCGGCGGCATCACTGCCTGTCTTCGTCGAGATTCGACTGAAGCTAGCTAGCAATGATAGGCGGTCTGACCAAGAAAAACTTAGGCTACCTCTTCTAGCGTCGATTTACATTTTTATTCTGCGGTAATACTCCTAGTGCGGACTTTTTGTTCAGGATTATAAAGTGACTGGTGTCTGCTACTGCGAACGATTATCTGCCCTGGCTTCGACGCTGACATTTGTTTCAGCCGAGACCTTTGCCTACTGCTTTGGAACTTGTCTCCGAGAGAGGAATATTTCCCTTTCCTTCCTGAAGAATCTTGGTGTATCTGGTTTATCTTACCTCAATTTCAATATCTTGCAATTTATTTCCTTTAACTTCATCCCTTTATCTTTATCTTTTATCCTTTTCCCTCCCTCTCTCTCTCTCTCTCCCACGCCGTTTGCAGCTATTCACCGAACCCGCCTGTATCTGTGTTGTCGACCACGCTGCTCCCGTTACTATTTTGAGTGCACGCGACCACCTTCTATTTCGAAACTCTCTCGTTTGCTCTTCCCTCGTTATTAGAACCAGCGACGTTTCGTTTTTTCGTTCTCGACATATTGGTAACATCCACGGAGGGGAGGTTGATATCGACAAAATTGTTGGGCTGGAAAGACAAAAATGCCGTCTCCTAGTACAATAGACTTCCTGCTGGTAACGCTGCGGTATGCGTTAGACTGGGTCCTGGTTATCGGTTTTACTCTGGCGGCTGGGTTTTTGGGAAATATTGATGGTGCACGAAGACCGTTTAATCCGTACGATCCGTCGTATAGCTTCCCATATCACGATGGTAAGAAATAGTCCCATACTTTTGCTCGATTGCTATTATTATACCTTACTAACAGTGTATATGTTCTCTCTAGATACTGTGTCTGTGATTCAACTTGGAATTGTCGCGATATTAGGACCAGCTGTTATTATGATGCTCTGCTGTCTCCTCGCCCCTCGATCTGCTCTCCCCGCCCTTGCAAATTATCCAAATGCACCATCTTCATTGGTCTGGAAGCACAAACTACTCAACTGGAATCGCGCATGGCTCGGTCTTGGCCTGACCGATGCTCTTGCATTCTTCATTTCAAACTGCCTCAAGAACGTCTTCGGAAAGCCTAGACCCCATATGATTTCCGTCTGCAAACCGGACTGGGACAGAGTCGCAGAGATCATAAAGACTACAAGAACTGGGCCCCAGGGTATCCTTGCCTGGAATCCTCTAGTCACCTCCGAGATCTGCACTACGACCGATCATGAGAAACTCTCCGAGGCCTTCCGAAGTTTTCCCTCTGGGCATTCAGCTAGTGAGTTCCCGCATCTCTATGTTCCGCAATTCGGAACGAGTATTCTCCGTACCGACATAACCAACTAACCCGATTTCTACTAGTGTCCTTCTCTGGCTTAACATTTTTGTCACTTTTCCTCTATTCGACTCTTGTATTGACACTTCGCAGCACTTCGACTTCAAAACTTCCTTATACAAATGCCGATGTCAAACGCTCGGATGAATCTAATGAAAAGAGCTCCAGCTCTGACCGTGCCTCAAAGCTACACCCACCATCGCTCCCATTAATCACTTTTGTGGTCGTTATTGCCGCCTTCTGCCTTGCAATGTGGATCGCAGCGACTCGATACCTTGACTTCAAACACGCAGGAATTGATATCTTCTCCGGCTCGCTTTTGGGATTCTTCTCTGCAATCTGTGGAACTTGGTGGTACGCTATGCCTGCCGCAGGTGGCGTTGCAAAGGGTCGGATCAGGTCTGGCTACAGGGATGATCTTAGGATGGGACGTAGAGGTGTAGCAGATGGTGATTATGACCACGAACCTAGAGGACCAATCAGCGCAGGAGAAGGAATGCTGTTAGGTCATAGGGAAAGCGTGGATGAGAACGATCAGCCGAAATTCGAGCCTCAGACCTCTAGACCCATGGTTTAGATCTGAGAGTAAATATATGAAGAGATGATGTGTAGGGTTTGAAACATGGTTATATGTGATTCCATCGTATATATTATTTCTGGGATACACATATTTTCATTTTTATTCAAGTTTGAACTTTTTGTCTGTAATGTCGGCGTTTTGACATTTCGGCGTCTGTTTGGATTTTTGCTTTCTTACTATTTATTTGATCTATTCTTCATATTTATAAATTTAGCTAACTTGATTTTGTTATGTGGGTAAAATGCCCATCTAACTGACCTTATTTCCAATACATAACAATTATACTAGAGCTTCTCCCGTAAAACGAGAATGAAACTTGAACCTTAGCTTAGGACTTTGATTATTTTGCCCAATCTCAGATTCGAAAATCGAGCGCGAGAATTATACAACGTGGACAACACCGATTATCGTGAATCGTCGCGTTCTAGAATATTACACAAATATAATACTAAGACTCCTATGGGTGACGCAGGCTATTGTATTGCGTAGTACCAAGCTACTTCCTCTCTAAACAATACTGTAAGGTTTTGGGGAATTTTGTTAGATTGATTTTTAATAATATTGAGGTCAGAGACGTTTCTCGAGCGTTATAGTCCATGATGCAGCAAGGAGATCGACCCTTTAAATTTGCCCCTGGCTTTAGAAAAAAGGCCAAGATGGGAAAACCATTCTACATTTTCGAGGTAATATGGGTGATGAAACCTCGTCCTCTCAGTACTGGTAGCTCTGTGCGTATGTAAGGTACGTAACCCAATCTATTGACCAGCCAAGTAAACAATTTGCCAGGAATGAAATTATATTTCTACTTTGAGAGAGGCTAAGCCCCCGCCAGTAGATCGCGCACGTTCCTCCATAGCTGATCGCTCTTTTAGCCTCTTCACCTTGCTACTTTCTAGGGCTGGTATGGAAGCTTAACCTCGTGCAACTGGAATATGGCATTTGGAGCGAATAATCAAATTCCGAAGATGGGATTTATAGGTATGGATAATCGAGCTAGCAAACTAAATACATATATACGCCAAATTTTACTTTACTAACTAAATATCTTCTTCGAATAAATGAAGCTGAATGAATCTCATTCTCGTTAGAAACGGAAGTGAGACCAGATTAGAAGTTACTCGACATGAAGCTTGGGCAATTGAGAGCTTCCAATTGATATTAAATATGCTACAGCTTAAGACCCCTTGCATTTGTAAATATGGGTGTATGTCTATAGAGAGTGATATTGAGATCTGATAGTATGAAAAGAAACATTTGGAGGGACTATAAACCCGTCAGATTCGCCTTCATCCTGCTTCAGATGATTTCAGTCTCCATCCCGCCGGCCCTTCAAAAGATCAATAGCAACTTTACCCTGCTAAAGATATATATTAAATTACGTACATCTAAGTATATCTTTAGATATCTAGATCTCTTGTATATTTCACTGCGCCAAAATGAGAACGACACGGATTATCCAAGCATTGACCACTCTATTCATCCCGGCAATTCTTGCCGGCCCCATCAATCATGCATATATACGACGTAACGAATTTTGCCTCGCAAACGATTGCTATCGGGCACTCACGTACGATGTCTTTGTAGCCTCCAGAACTTGCTCCGAAGTCCTAGCCAGTGCCACTCCTACGGTAACAATAACTCAATACGATTTCGCAGCAACTCAGACCAACGTCAAGACAGTGTATGCTGCTACGACTACTATCACGGTTGCTCCATCAAATAGTCAAAGTCAACCACGATTGGCGAAGCGTAAAAATGAAATAATTCAAGCAGCATGCGGTGGTGCGGCATCACCCGAATTTACTGGCGCATGTAATTGCCTAGTCGGCATCGGTATCTTTAACGTATCCGCGCCTGCTCCAATCACGACTACTGTTCATATCACAATCGATGATGCCATCAAGCTAGTGGCTAGTACAACAACCGCTACCGACACCCTCACAGTCACGCAAACATGTTCTCCAACCGGGAATGCAATTGTCAATGAAGACTTCCATACCCGACAACTTCCTCCTTGGTATATCGCTCCACCGGGTCCGGGAAGTGAAGCTGGAAGTTTTAGCATCGTCGAGGACCTTACTCTTCCAAATGAGTGGCCACACCGAGTTTTCAATGCTTCGGTCTTCAAAACTACGGGATTATCTCAGTACTCCAAAGTTAATATCGCACAGAACTTGAAAACTTGTCCTGGTGTTGATTATAATCTCTCATTTTCTTACCGATTTGAGGGTAATGCTGGGCGGGGAAGTTATCTAGTGACATTTATTGGTGGTATGAAAGTCACTGATATTAATAACGGACCGTCTACATGGACTCGAGTTGGTCCTATTCCGTTCAGAGCGACCTCGTTTACAACAGAGCTCCGGGTGGACCTCGTGAACGCATTTTTCACACCGGAAAACCTGTATCTCGGTTTGTTCGATCTTAGTCCCGCCTAAAATTAGGCTAAAATACATCCACGGACGTATGTTAGCGAAGCGCATAATTACAATCAGTCACAATATGCGCGGACGAGATAAATCTTAGTCTTGAGTGCTGGAAGAGGAAAGTGGACTCAGCTGATCAGTTCTTCTAGGCTGTTAATTGGAACTGATCATATGTGCTTAAGCAAGCCTATAGTATAATATCATTCGATATAATAGCGTCACTTTTATAATGCGATAATGCTTCATGTACTTAAATTAACTTCTTATTTTATGGAAAGCCTCATGATCATAAAGATACATCGTAGCCCGATTTGGAGATTTTTGCCTTATATATCATGCATCTTATACATGTAATTAAATGTGCTTAAGCGTGTGTAAGCTAGGGCTAGTATTTCGATGTAACTAGATTAATAACCTAAATATCCCAGACCCCTCCCCGCTTAACCCATGTGGCAAACGCTTCCTGCATATAAGAGAGCTTGACTAAAATCAGATTCAATTTCGCTAAAATAGATATACGATATAGCTAGAGGGAAACAAGGAACTTGCATATTTTTATGATGTTTATACCATAAGGCCTATAGTATAGTAATGGCAACTCGGGACATCTTATATCCGAGTCTGTCTAGATGGAAGATCGATTGAATCCCGGCTAGCTACACTAATCTTATTAACTCAGCCAAAATAAATAGTTTAGAATCTAGAGTTTGTATATATCTCCGTGAAGAACGGGTTTTTTCTTTCTATAGATCTAGTCTAGAGGAACGCGACGAGCTATAGCACTAAATTTCTATTATACCCAACAAACGAGTGAACATTCCAATTTTTTAAATAAATTTCATTCGAAGAAACCGCATTTTACTTATAGATTTTAAAGAGGCATCCGCTACATGGCATTTTCAATAGATATCTTAATTAGTATACGACAATACGATACCAAGTAAGTAGGATTAATGGCAGGGCCTGCCCATTCTGGTCCTAGCGGTTACCGGCTAGCCGACTAAGGTTGCCAAGTAGGAAGGATAGTACGTATGTACACGCATCTGATTACCACACTTAGTACAATATAATAGTACTAGTAAATATAAATGCTATCTCAATAAAGCACTAAAGTACTAGCATTTCCATATAAAATTTATCGAAATCTATCACCTTTTGTGCCACAATTGTGAAAGCTTGAAACAACCCCGCTCGGATACAAGATTTGATGTAAGGTCTCTATATTCCTTATTCGGACCATGCTTATTCGGCTATCGCTTAGACTCTGAACCAATCTCTATCTGCAAATGGCATGCAGCTGACAGTGGGCGATGTTAGTTTTGGACATCGCCGTATATACGCATCAAAATGCATCAAAATGTCCCTACATATGGTAATTGAAATTTGTCTCATGAAAGAGCACCTGGATTTGAGGCTACTAGCGAGCCCGGCTTCTCGGCACACTCGAAGCTGCCTACAGATGAGAAAATCCGGGCGAGTAACCATTCTATATAACAAGTGCCTCCCTGGAATTCTTGTAATTCATTCTGCTGTCTCTCCAGGCTACCGGAGGCTTGTTATATCATACCACACTCTTTTAAACCGACCATTACACTCCCTTTCCTCTTGATATACCTAGCCTTTAGTTGAATTTTCAATATGCACTCGATACTTTTGGCTGTAAGTCTCGCGGGCCTCGTAGCGGTTCCGCAAGTATCTGCGCACTTGCGTATACATACGATTACCGGAAATGTTGAGTATGGCAAGTCTCGGACGACCAGTCTTGATTTCGGAGACTATATTCCATTCAATGGTCGTGATGATGTTGTCAATCTTCAATTCGATGTGCAAACTTTTTCCAACCCCGTGATACCAGCTACACAGTGGTCTCCGTGGAAAGATTTTCACCGCCAATATATGGTACAAGGTTGTGGTGCAACTCTCCAAAGAATTGATTGGAATTGGGGGAAGCATCCTAAAACCTATAAGCCGTTTGGTGAACACCATCCCAATGCGTGGAAACATATATTTCTTAATTTTTTCCAGAAGCCAGTTCTAGCTGGTGATCTTGTACCAACAAGAAGCAAGATGTTGGAATTCGCCAATGCCGGTGAGTACTCTATACTTTACTTTCGCAAATACTTATGTCTAATATATACTTTACAACATTTTACACAAAATCGCAAAGGTCACGCCTGGTGGGTGGCTTGAGGTAAGCTATTACCAAGTCAACGCCGATGGTGCTGGCCCCTTTAGGTTTGTATCTCTCACCCCTTGGCTATTTACTGCTGTATTATTGGTTCGGAAGCTCAAAGCTCATGAATCTTCTTTTACCTTTTAGATGCAGATTCGATGCCCATGGTACTGGTGAGAATTTCGGGGCTTGGTTACCCGGGATTGTACAGCCGCCTGTTACAGGGCATAATAGTTTCAACCAATGGGGAAATGGTAAACATTATTTGTTTAAAGTTCCGATCCCAAAAGACGTCTACTGCGGAACAACATACGGAAAATACGAAAATGTTTGCACGATGAGGTGTGAAAATTATGCTATGTAAGTATAATTATTCCCCATCCCTAAGTCATCCATGACATTGTGGTGAATACGGTATAACTATATAGCTTTACAATGGTATAATAGTGATAACTAATATGCTTTCGCTGGTATAGAAACGGTCCCTTCGGTGGTTGTTTTCCGTTCCAAGTTATCTTTCCGCAGAAACCAAAACCGTTGTCGACGGAAACCCCAAGCAAGGAAACAAAGCCAGCGCCAACTCCAACTCCAAAACCAAAACCTCCCAGCAAACCTATTGATGCTAAAAAGCCTGAGCCTGAACCAGTATACGGTGATGCAGGGTATGACGTAGGCAAAGGCAACTACGATGAAGGTGGTCAGAAGTATTATCGACGCAAACGTGACGAAGTATCGGGCGCGAAGCTTCGCCGGCGAGCAGCTGCAGCTGATCTTGCTGCTGCGGCTAGGATACTGGCTAATGCAGTCCCTGCTGAAGAAAGATAATCCAGCTAAAAAGGTGCAAATCATTTGGGGTGGCTTATGCAGCTGCGTATGTGGCTCCATGTTTGGATTGGAGCATCTGGATTTTCGGGTACTTACTACGTACGTGCACGAAATTACTTCGTGTGTATATAAATAGCATAAAAATACCACATGGAAGGGACATACCAGCCTTCTAGTAGTGAACATTGTGTATAAAGTTATTTTCTCAACTTGATTTCTCAGTGTCAATTCTCAAGTGGGGTCAAATCTTAGCGGAGAAATACAGGTTGAGACGTCGACCGTATACATAAACGTGTTGTGGGTGTGGTAAAAGTTAAAGGACTCCATAAGCTTTTGAGCCAATTGCCCTCGCTGGCTGTGCACCATAGCTGCTGGTACGCCTTTTCAAAATTTACCGCTTAGACTTGCAATTCACCCAACTGATTCAACTGATTCTTCCAGGTCCGCTTGAAATCTAGTTCCCAAAAGAAAGGGTGGGGGAAGAAGAAAATACACCAGCTAATAGATGTAGCTCTGTTTTAGCTAGGCCGAATCCGCGAAACGACATTTAGGTATGTAATAGCTGATCATAAGTTGTCAGACATCAACTCTAAGAGACGAGAACTTAATAATTCAGATTAATTCCATTTCCTGGATTCTATCAAACGGTTTAGGACAACTTATAGTTAATACATAGTTAATTAACTGCGTGGAAACAACGTTAAATGAGGTAACAGCGGGTACGAGACAAGGTAACAGCTACATTCACTCGAGAAACTCTATTTCCAGTTACATATATGTCTCGAGATAGAATGAAGACAACTCGATATTCAGCTTCCAGACAGAAGGCTTGTCAGTCATGCTCTAATGCTAAAGCAAAATGCGACCGCAAAGCCGAAATATGTAGCCGGTGTGCTACACGAGGCCTCTCATGTGTTTATCCATCCTTAACTCCGGTGGTAGCACAAAATACAACATATACCGGCGGCGAAGCGGAGATCGATGCCCAACCCTCGAGTTCAAAAAATATTTCAATTGACACTATATTCCCGGACTTGAGCAGTAAGCCCCTTAATCGAAAATCTATGCTCACTTTTGTTTAGTCTAAATATCATATATCGTAGGCACTGCTAGCGTTTGTTCGCACCCTCAAGACGATGCAAACGTTGCAAACCTCAGTAATCCACCTCTCGATTTTTCGAATCTCGAACTCGTATGTCCTATCAATGCAGACGACATCAATATGCGCTGGATGCGCTCATATATTCCTTTACCTGAACAAATTCCCAAAGCATACTCCACAGCCACGATGACTTTCATCCGCAGGGTTCTCAAATCATACTCAGCTGTTGCGGTTCGCAGCCGCGGAATACCGCCATTCATTCACCCGCTTCAGATGACAGTAAAATCAGCGTCGCCACTTGCTACATGTCTAAGTTTGGTTCGGATTTGCGACAACCTATTGCCTGGGAGCGATGAAGCCGTTGCCGGTGTGCTGATGCGAGAGATGCAGTATCTGTACATGCAACGGACGACTTATGACGACATGACGTTGCTTAGCGCTTTTCAAGCATATTTAATCTACTCAATGGTCCTCTTCTTTCAACTTGGTAGGGTGACTGACTCCTTTTTACGACAAGCCGTAATAGCTCTTCAGGAGCTTGCGTGCTCGAGTTCTCGTCAGGGACTTCTCTGCATGGCAGAACAGCTACCCGCTCGACCTAAATGGGAGGCTTGGATTGTTACAGAGGCGAAGCGGAGAAGCCTGTATACCATGTATCTCTTTGATAGTGTGCTTTCGGCTCAAGACGGCCTACCAGTTTATCTGGGCACCGAATTGAGGGGTCTCTTCGCACCCGGGAGCAAAACGCTATGGCATGCGCAAAGTCGGCAAGATTGGGAGACCGTTTATAATCGACATTTAGCAGACTGGGCAGGGAAAGGGTTTCAAATCGATGAGCTTTGGCCTATTACAGCAGCTGATGATGATGCTGAAGTGGTTCAAAGGCGTACTAGGATGGATCGCTGGTTGGAAAATCTTGATGAGTTTGGGATCATGATATATGCTGTCACGAGTTCTACGCATGGTGATTGATCCCAAAAATTCTATCTATTATTAAGATCTTCGCAATATTATTTTAACTACTGGCAGGCATTAAAAGCATAATGAAATGACGAAAAAAAATCTAAGATTCATCCAACGCTCTCAGAGCCTCTTCGAGCGAGAGTACCTCAACATGCATTTTTGATAAAAGATTTCCCAGCAAAAAATTCAAGTACTTCGCTGTCTCCGTTACCGGTAACTCTAATAGATTATCGGAAATGAGATAGATCTTATAATCCAAGTCTATCAGGTGATAGATAGTACTCATCACTGCCCCCGACATGCTCAATCCAGACTTTCGAGTACCGTGAACTCATTAGTAGACGGATATAAAACCTAAGTTTTTTTGGCAGGGGCGACTTACTATGATAACTGTATCTACATTCCGCGCCCTTAGAATTTGCTCCAATGCATTTCCCGCACCAGCATACCATCTCGTTTTCTGAAGAACAATATCATTTTCGTCAACCAAAAAACGAGGATCGATTTGTACTTCCGGGGATCCAGATTCGAAAAGATTGTATCCATTTATCTGCTTCGCGAAAGGCGCCTTGTCACTCTTGTGGAGTTCAGGTTGGGATTTATTCGAGAAGAAAAGGGTTGTAAAGATAGTTATGGGCCGTGGGATTTTTGCATGCACAGCATCATTCCAGCGCGAGCAGTTGGCAATGTATGTCTGTCCTTCAGGCGTATCTTTGACAGCGTCTATTAGGATTGTCATCCAGTCCAAATTGAGGATCGCATAATTTTTGTTGAAAGTTGCTGAACAATTGGGTGGCATTGTTTTAGAAAACTGCGCATTGGTTGCATATGCATATTTTCAAAAGATATTGAAACTGGAAGCAATTCTGCGATATTTATGTTTAGGTCAGTCCCGCTGGTAAAAACTTGAGTTATGCGAAGTTTTCTGCATCCACTTCTCACAGTGCGCTGATGTGACGAAGTCGAATTAGGCGGCCCGGGCTTCAGTGCCTCAACTCCTTCAACTCCGGCTCTAACTTTAACCGACGAACGTCAGGTCCGAAATCGCCCCCAAGACCTCAAACTTGAGTCATGTCGGCCGTCGGCCGAACTAAACAGGAAATATTGAAAGATCTATATATTCTGAGCCGAGATTCTCTCCTTTAATATCCAATTTATGGACCCTTTTTTTTAATAAATATAAGCCTAATTCAAGAATCGAAATTCAAAATTCTTCTGATCCATCAAGCTCAGCTTCCACGATTTCTCGAAACACAAAACATGAGTGAAAATGCAACAGATACCTCGATGTCGGCACCAATTGCGAATGCAGACTCAATATTATCTACAGAGCCCCCTTATAGTATATTCGACCATCGACAGAGGGCATTAATTATTTTCATAATATCCATAGCTGCTACATGTAAGTCTCGCAAACCCTACTATACATCCATAGGCAATTACAATTGTAGCTAATAAATTTGCTACTAATATAGTTTCGGGCTTCGCATCCAATATCTATTTCCCAGCCCTGCCAACTATTGCGCATGACCTCAATGTGTCAATAGAACTCATAAATTTAACTGTTACGTCATACCTCATTTTCCAGGGACTCGCTCCTAGTCTCTGGGGTCCAATATCCGATGTTAAGGGACGCCGGGTCGCATATTGTTTCACTTTCGTCGTTTTTCTTGGGGCTTGCATAGGTCTCGCCGAATCAAAGAACTACACCACTCTCATAGTTCTTAGATGTCTACAGAGTACAGGTAGCGCGAGTACTATCGCAATTGGTTCTGGAGTAATTGGTGACATTACTACACGCGATAACCGCGGTGGGTTTATGGGTATCTTCCAGGCAGGATTACTAGTACCCGTCGCCGTAGGGCCGGTAATTGGAGGCGCATTGGCAGGTTCTCTAGGATGGAGATCTATATTTTGGTTCCTAGCCATCTATAGCGGCGTATTTTTGCTGGTTCTGATCTTGTTGTTGCCAGAAACACTAAGGTCGATTGTTGGGAATGGCAGTCTGACACCTTCTAGTGTGATCGCCAGATATCCGCTGAACCTGTACCAAAGGACTAGCAAAACCAAGTGGAAGCCTGTAACTTCCACAAGTCCTGATAGCGATACGACGAGAAAGCGGGTTGATGTTATAGGTCCCTTCCGCATTCTTATCAGCAAACAAGCCGCACCGATCATTATTTTTCTTGCCTTATATTACGCCGTATGGCAGATGAGCATTACAGCCATGTCCAGTCTTTTCGAGGCCAAATACGGTCTCAGTGAGATGGAAATCGGTCTTACATTTATCGCCAACGGCGTAGGCTCCATGGTCGGCACATTAGTCACCGGTAAAATCCTCGACATCGACTACCGCCGCGTCAAAACTCGGCACGAGTCTTCAGCACCCACGGACCCTGAGCAAACCAACAATTCTCAAGAATCAGATTTCCCGCTAGAAAAAGCCCGTCTTCGTCTCGTTCCAATATTTTCCGGATTACAATGTATCTCCATCCTTCTTTTCGGCTGGACGATTCACTATCCGCATAAAGTACACATCGCCGTGCCAATTATATCAACTTTTATTACCGGCTGGACGGCAATTTCGAATTATTCTGTTGTTGTGACGTATCTAGTTGATATCTTTAATGATCGGAGCGCGGCTGCAAGTGCAAGTCTTAACCTCGCGAGGTGCTTATTTGCCGCGGGAGGTACGAGTTTTGTTATGCCTATGATTAATGGTATAGGAGTCGGTCCTACGTTTTCTGTTTGTGCGGCGGTACAGGCGGTAGGAATGTTAGGCCTTGCTATACAGTGGAAATTTGGGGCTAAGTGGAGGATGGAAGCTCAGGCAAAGAGACGGGTTGATGTCGAAAGGGAAGAGTCTGAGTCTATGTAATAAATACTGTCGAGCGTAACCACATTTAGCGATACCTACTTATTAATACCGCTTATGGAATTATTTAGATTCGTGTATTTCTAGTTTAGAGCACCATTATAGATGAAAGCAAAGCACTTAGATATGATGAATTTTCATTTTCGAAACTTGATGAATTTCCGATCAACTACAAGTCTTCCGTTTCTCAATTATAGAGTCTCGATCGAGTCTAAAACCTCTGGTTAGTTTGTATTGGGACCAAGTATACTATGTCCTCTTTTGGGTATCTAGGAGTGAGAGAAGACGGGCTAAGATAGCTAGTTTATATTGTGTCGGTCCATAAATTCAGACAAGCAGATTTTAAGCTTGGTCTCGAAGCAAGGCGTAATGACCATCTGAGTACCAATAGACTTGGCCTGGTATTTTACAGTGCTTGTTGCATACATCCTTTGTAAAACTAGGTGCAAGGCCAAACAAAGTGCCTCCCTTTGTGGCGTTTGGGAACGAGACTAGTGTAAGGGGTACTAGAGTTGGGACGAGTAAATATGAATTGAGATTGTAGAGGTTAAGTGGCGAGTTAGTTTAATCTGACTAAAGTACAAAGTATTAGTTACTACAGTTAGTTGATGGCTAGACCAAAGCTAGCCTTCGAAAGACAACGCTGGGGATGAGGTATTCCATTCAGTCTGCAAAAAAGTAAAAATCAATAGCCTCGAGAGCAAGGGTAACAAATAAAAAAATAAAATAGAAAAAACCTCAATCAATTGATATCAATAAGATCACTATACGCATCCAAATTGCAATTTCCCCACACCCCATAGTCTCCAAATTCGGAAGACCCGCTGTCCAGCATTGGAGTATCAAGTTCTCCCAAGCACACTTGGCCTTGGGTATCAGAAGGAGAGACCCTCTCCAGTGATTTGAGCGCTGAAAGAGACTCTGGTACTCTTCCCCGGTTAAGAGAAAAAATCGCTACCAAGGTAGAATAGCAGTAGTTGCGACGCCGACCAGAGCGCTCCCAGGTGTGAAGAAGCTTTTGCAGGAATGGCTGAATACATCTGTATAAAACGGGCCCCCTTCTGGTCGTAACTACCGTTATTTCACGAACTGCGTCCCAGGCCCAGTCTTTACTTTCCGGACGATTCGCTCTATTGGCTAGATCGAAAAGAGTTTTCAAGGAGGCTTTATAAGCCTTCATCTTACCATATATCCGCCCAAGGATAAGATTTATTTGAAATCCATCTTGTTCTAACCAGCCCAACTGTGCATTATTCCACCTCTTCATCTTCTTTAGGAGCCTTATGGCGTTGTCAAAGTCGTTGGTATCCTCGAAGGTCTGAAGAATGTCGAACATGTTCCCTCGAACAATATGCTGCCATCTTGACTTGGTGTTAGGTCTTTTTGTCCATCTTTTACCGCCTAAGTCGTAGATAAGGAATGAATCAAAGCATGGGTTGAAGACAGCCTCAACGCTCAGCTCGAGATTCCAGCCCCATGCTGTAACCCGTTGAGCAGTATCCGAGGCCAACTGAGCATGAGTCTTGGGCGATTTTAATAGCTTCAATGTAAATGATATAAGCTGCGCAAACGCAGAAATAGTTTGTGGATGGCGAGGTCCATATTTCTTATAGGAACGTCGAAAGTTCCTGTGGGGGATTTCAGAAACCCCCGTTGTAAGAAATCTACTAACGGGATCTTCATCATCAAACTCGTCTATATTACTTAGCAGCATCTCCAAACATTCGATTGCGAGCGGATGGTCACCCATTCCAATATTTTCATATGATATCAGAGCTTGGGTAAGTATGCTCGTAATTGCTGGGTACCTCTGGGCTGGGCTGGATTGATTTGTACCAGGCATGGTTAGACTAAGTGTACGAGGCTCGGATCTTTGCTGTGAAAAGCATAAATATCGGGCAGCCTCTTGGAGCGCGAACGCTGTGAAGAAGTGATTTATCCCAAATTCCCAGATGAATTTAGGTAGGTGGATAGCGACACTATCGAAGGTGTTATATTCGAAAATTGAGGGTTGGTGGATGTCAGGGTTGTATTGTGGGATTTCTACGAGAATGGCATATTCCTCTCTGATTGGGAGGACATTTTCCGTATATAATTTCATTTCCGAGAAATTATTGTCAAGAAAAGTCGACATGGAGATATACCATTCTTTATCCATCTCCCTGGACTCCAGATTCCCCAACCGTTTGACCTCCAAGATTTGCTGGCAGACGCGATGTGGCAAGGGCTCGTAGTTGGTATCACTCTCTAGACACATCCATGTATGATCCATCATGTCCGGGTTAAAAGTTCCGGGGCTTTTTAAAGAATAAATCGACTTAGCGGATTCTAACCATTGCATTGCCTCCTACCTCCGCATTTTGATATATTCTTGGCGGTCTGCCTCTTTCTGGCAAGCGTATGCCGCCCAAGTTATGTTGCCCGGAGAGGAATAGAACTGGGGGTCGTCTATGAAAGGTTCTATTAACGCATCATGAGGGACCGGCTCGTCAATTTGAAAATCGAGTATGCCGATGTCATCAGCAGCTAACGGTACTTCCTTCAGACCGTCTATCACTTGCTTCTGGAGCTCTTCTATCGGATCATTATAGTGAAGTATATTCCGGTTACTGAACTCCACATCTTCGGCATCTTCCACATATGGATGATAATATTCCCAATTTCTATCGGGGGACATACTCTCATCAACTTCAAGACAGCCAGTAGAGGCGTCTGGTAAGTTGGTTTCCATAGAGTCAGGAACATCAGAAGCCGGTAGTCGTGGGCTATTACTACTTTCACTAGGTGACCCAACTTCAAAGTCTCTGTTTTCTAGTGCAGAATCTACTATAAACAATAATTAAAATCACACTATTCATAGGTAATATATTTTATCCTTTAAACTTCAAGGGCGATTTGTGGTTCGGGGAGCAGGGATTGCTTGAGGGCTGCTCACCATGTCTCTCAGCTTTAGCTGCGTGCCTTTGTTTCTGTTTCTCAAAAGTTGGGACAAAGTATCTAGAAGATCTCCTCCTGACATTTTCTTCGGAGAGATTGATGCCATTTCGTTTTACTCTCGTGGTTTTTCCCATGGCATCTCGTTGCTCGAATTGTTGGTTTAGAAACTCGTGATCTTTGGCATTGAAGTTCTTCCTCGCCTTCCAAACCACAAGCAATTGGTTGTTATATTGCGCTTTCCTAAATTCGAACGTTCAGCATTAGTCGAAGTGCAGCCTAGACCCCATAGGTTAAAAAAAAGTACTAATACGCACGTTGCAAAGAATCCTTTTTCTTCTTGCATTATTTTTACTATCTGGTCTACTGTATGGTTCGCTCGAAGCCGAAGTATATAGTCCTTATGCTGCTCCCACACGTCGGCGCTGACTCTTGGAGCATAGTCGGTTGGGGAGTCGTGTGGCATTTTGAAGGAGGTGTTGATCCAATGCAGACTGTCCCGGAATATTAATATCACATCAACTGGCGATACCAGTCCAGCTTCATTTAAGGAAAACCAAAGTGATGAAAATTGGGATGTTATAGAGCCCCGGGCACTTAATCACGTAATAGAAGGGAATATAATAGTGACAAAGCTAAGTTTGCAGAAAAAAAAATGGTAACGGTGCGCGTCGACGTCGTATAAATAAGTCTACCAAGCCGAATTCAAGCCCATTAATACCGCACGCTATCATGCCTGTTATCCTGTTCTAAAAAAAAATATAGGTATCACTAAAACAATTGCGTACAAAACGGAATGGCATTGACCAATTACACGAACCTAATATTCCCCGCCTAGCATGTGCTCTCGGTGCGTCCTTTGCACGCAGACTAAAAGGACGGGCCAGGCCAATGATACCGTTCGAGGGTAGACGTTTCGGCCCGGTATGGCAATTGGACCGTTGGATCCTGCTTCGCGTTGGGTTGACCCGATTTAGGGTGGGCCAGGCACAAACTGCTTCTCCGCTCCTAGGCCAGGCCAGGCGCATACACGGCACAAGGCTCTATCGACACCCCCAATTTTCAGTGGCAGATTCCAATTTTACGGGGGGTATCAAGTGGAAAGGCAGCTGAAATTAACATAAGCGATCTTCCGGCTTCGTTGGCCATACGCACGCATGCACCACCTTTCTTGCATGGAATCGGAGGTTGTTGTATTTTGACTAGTGTGATAATGCACTGCATCTTAACATGTAAGTACAATCAATTGTGACTAGACTAGAGTCGACCTATTCCACTAGAAGGCTCAAAGTGTGCCCCTGCCATGGCATGCCAATTTCAGGAGAACGTCAACGAGGTGTTTGGGCTGTCAAGCTGAGATTCCTTGATTGAAAAACGCCTTTCGCTTGTGAAGTTGCAGGTTTGATTCGTAGACCTGACCGAAACCAAAAATATGTTTGTGAAAGTCACACCAGAGATTTGCATATTCGAGACGTTGGAAATTAGACCGCTAGCTTGAGCGGTATACATTTTCGAGCTCGAGAAACAACAGGATATACGATCATATAGTGTACATACATGCACACACGGCACATAATTCAATAGGATCTGGTCGTTCATAGGATCCTATATCTTCCCCGCTTCAAGGCAATATTATGCGGGCACTTTATCACAGGCACTGAATGAGTCGCAAATCATAATTCACGCACCATCACTATCGAATATATTGCCTCGTATGTCAGAATTAGAACTATCAGGTTGCAGTTAGAGTCAGCAATTAGGACGAACCAAGACTCTTCGCAGTAATTTTGATTGATTATGAAATAATTGACTGGTCGACGTCGAAAGGTTACATGCGGAATCTAGTCTTCAAAACATCAGTAAGCGAGCGAAATGTCTATGCATGACAGTTTAAAGGTTTGCGTAATCCATGGCCACATGGGCTCCACTTTTTGGGAAGCATTATCAGAAACAGGCCGTTTGCTCCCCCACTTATAAAGCTCGCCGACCCACGGTCGCCTGAAGGCGTTACTCACGCAGGTTCTCTATATATATCTCCCTCGCTATCCTGGCGTGGATAGGTAAAAATTCCAAACCTAACTTTTATTCTGATCTCTTCCTATAGATGCCCCGACACTAGATATCTTTCATGCATTCCCTTCTCACAAAAACGAGAAATGCAAATTAAAGGGGTCATTCTACACCTTTTAGGTCGCATTTTGAATCAAAATGATGATCTTTGCCTTCATAAATTACTTTTTATTCTTTAAATCTACAAAACAACCCTATTTAATGTTTCACAGTCGCGCGAGTGACTAATTTGAGGTTTGCCAAAAAATTTACAGGGTTTCAGAATCGCGAGCTATATTGAATTGAATGGCTGTATCAATCGAGCCTAATCGCTTTCCATGCTATTAAATTATCATGTAATTTACTAGGAAGATTATAATAATGCATATATGGGAGTGTATACCTTTAGCCTCGAGATCAAGCGTAGAGAGAAGCCTCGAGGGCTAACATACTTGTACTTGTTATCGATTGCATGCAGGTCTGCGGGGCATACATGTATGAGGGTTTTGCTGAACTAATCTATGCTATCTAGTTTTATAATCACAATCTTAGTAGAATAGTATTATACCCAGGCCTAGTCATATGCATATGTCATGACATTAAACGACATAAACGAACGAATAAGGTTTGACTTCGATGATACCCATGCACGCCTGAAATTTAATGGCCTTTCATCAATTGATCAAACACATTGTGCAACTAAATTGCATTGTTGCGTATACCTAGGTACTTGCTATAACCAATTGATCTCGTGATCGTATTATAAACTAATCAAGTTACAAAAAGTGATTTACTACACACAAAGACTACATCCAAGATGTTGATCGAGATCGCTAACTATAGTTACTAGCTATGTATCGAACTTTACCATATATATCAATAGCCTATAGGCTCGCAGCGATATTCGTTTAATTACCTTTGGGATCGAACTTCAGGTAAATTATATATATCGGGTTATAAAATTTAAGTTCTCAAGTAAAATATTTTCCCAATATGTATAAACATATTTCAGACGCGAAATTTCATTATCAAAATGGAGAACCACTGTGAAGCATATTGATATATTAATATAATATACTCTAGTCGATCGACGTTGGTTCCAGGCTTTATTCAATGGTAACGAGCTGGTTGCCTGGTATACGTCTAACCTATGGAAAGCTTGAGCCCTAGTCATCACTGTGCAGCTATGGACTCAACTACCGGACTTCAAAATATCTAGCAACCTCTAGCTTCCGGTCCATCCTAGAACTCATCTCATCAGTAACTTCACCATCTAAGACCTCATACCATTCTACCCTTCAAGAACCCCTCTCAATCTAATAAATCATTCAAAAATGTCTACCTCTCCAAGACCAGAAAAGGGCGGTACCGTCCAAACCCCCACCGACTCCAACTCCGGCATCAGCGCCGGGATTCCTCAAGGAGGTGGTTTCGAGAAACACTCAAAGGCTACTGAGACCGAAGCCACAGAAGCCGAAAAGGCACGCGAGACTTCTCAAAAGCTCGTCGTCAAAAAACTCGGTGCCATTCAAAAACTCGCCGAACTGTCTTTGGAGGCCGAAGCTCCCGGTACGAAAAAGGCTCGTAAGGCGACAACTCGGTACATTAGTACAGCTTTGGATATTTACGATGTCCTGGGTCCTGAGTTTGAAGCTGTTATCACGTTGAAGGTTATCAGAGGGATTGAAAGTAAGTCTCTAAAGGAGACTGTTGCTACTATGATGTGGGATAAGGATTGGAAGCTCCATAATGTTGCTAATATTTTGAGGGCTAGTGCTGAGTAGGTCACCTTCATCTATTCATGAAATATGATTCATTTTGTTACCCTTTAGGTGGTGGTAGAGGCCAACCATCGATTGTTACGAGACTAGTAAAGTGGTGTGGGAGAATTGAGCCTTGCTTCACTGATATTGGAGGACAAATAAGGTCTAATATAATATGACCGATTGGAGGATTTCCTAAAGTCTGAGCAAAGGGTTTTTACAGACCCAATCATTCTTCTTATTACGGAGGACTTTACCCGTACAAACAGCTTTCTCATATCTTATGAAAAGGAATACTGTAATTTCCTCCCTAGGCATGTAATGGGTATAATTAATTACATACCAGTCTGAATGATTTAACGATCTTAACGATATAGTTCCCAGCTCCATGAGACTTCAAAATCATGATGTGCAGTATCTAGACGACAATATCATGATCGACATGTGCGAAAGACAGTCAAATTTGGCAGGCGATACACTGGCTTAGAAACTGAAGGAGATCTGGGTTATCTTTATGATCTTATTCCCCTTTCCTCGACAGTTTGAACATTATCCACTACATAAAATCAACATCACCAACTTCCCAATCCGAATATCGATATCAGTTATATTCCAGATTACCAAAGAACTAACGCAAGAAACCTTTAGATTTACCAGAACCCAACTAATTAAACCCTTAAATATACCCAAATTAACATCATGTCGCTACGAGATGCCGACAAAAAGCTCACAGCTATCTACAAACTCACCAGACTCGAATATCATCCCAAATCCGCAGGATCCCGAGCTAGTCGTCGTACAAGTAGGATGATGAGATACCTACAAGAAGCAGAGGAAATTCTCGACGTCCTTGGTCCTGATTATGATGAAGCCGTGGCTTTGGCGGTCGTGCGAGGAATTGATCGAGAAGAACTCAAGGAGACTGTCGCAGCTATGATGTGGAATCAGGAATGGAATTTGGATACGGTTTCTAGGATTTTGAGGGCAGCTGTTAAGTATGTGTCTTTACACTTAGTTATATATTTTGCAGTCTGATCACAGGCATCTGTTAACTAGAGTCTAGGAAAGAGGCTTGGGATTTCGACAGGTATGATAGATTGGCTATCACGAAATAGAGATCTACTCGGAAGAAAAGCTCGAGGTATTAGAGTTAAAAAAAAAGAAAAAAGAGAAAAAGAAGGCGTAGAGAATGTTCAGAGCCAACAATTTTTTTAAAAAAAAAAATCTTGAAAGATTGCCCAAAGTTTTCCGATGATATTCTGGAAATTCTTGTGATCTTTTCTTTGAGGTTAATATTCATGGATCGGGAAGGATGCATTACCGACGGCTTGTTATTCAAACCCGACGGGCCCGCAGCGAATAGATCTGAGTCAGCATGCGATATAATTAATTTGGGCTTCTGGGCTTCTCTTTCCTCTTCGTATTCCCGTATTTTTGACATGGGCGAATCATAGAACTAAACAACTGCTATGTTATTTTCATTTCCTTCCAAATCCTCACTAAAGGTACAGACTATGAGCCGTTAAGTTAGCGTTAACTAGAGCTAAATTCAAGTAATCAAGTGCTATCGCGACCGAGTGGACTGCGGCAGCTATTAGATTAGTAACGTTATACAGAACGTTTCAGACAACGGATTTGAATTCAAATCCTGGGACATGTTAATGTTGGATCCAATTCTCAAGGATCATGGGTCTCCTTGTGCCTGCCTTTGAGCCCCGCGACCGTTTGTAATCCTCAAACCAGGGCAAGGATTTGGCGAAGCCCAGCCGAACAAACTCCTCCAATGGATACCAATATTAACATTTGCTATACATACGGCATCAGCGAAATTCGAACCGTTGACGATCCTACCGTTTTAATGTCGCTATTGTTTTTTTTTCTATCTTGAAATTACCAATTCAACGTGGCAGGGCGTATTTCTTAACCCTTGCTACCGGGGGAGTTTTCCTCCTTGAGATAATATTGCATCAGCGATTGTTGGACAACAGATCCACGCCCTTTGCACAAGCTACAAAGCTCGTGAACTCGTAAGGCGCAGGCCTTGCGTCGGTTACACATTCCACAGCAGAATACAATCCCTATTGTCATCAACCTCCTGGCCACTTAACTCAAACCCTTTTCCCAGAATTGACCAATTGCACAAAAAAGGATATAACAATCTCATACCCCAGCTTAGGCCCAGGAGGTCTAGCAGTATGAATAATATAATATCCCCCCCATGATTCATCAGAAAGAGAGGTGCTGTAGTGGAATGATATTCACTAAGCCTTCGAGGCTTGTGGGTATCATGTGTTGGGCCATGGGGTTTTCAGCTGGGACTGGTTAACCAAAAAATCTTGTAATTGTAATTTCAATTCTTTCTTCATGAAGCCTCCCAACATAACACCAGTTGGGTTGGTAACTAGTCACTAATCTGTCAAAGTTTCATGGTCAAATCTCCGCTCTAGACCGTTTTATATGCAAAAAAAAGTGCAACAGGGCTCGTATTACTACACGCCTGCCTGGCATGTCCGGGCGCCACGGTCTCCACGTAGTTTTTCGGGCACAGTAATTATTCTATACGCGTAAAGATGGGCGAGCTTCACCAGGCGCAGGAATGATTGTTGCGTAGGCTGGGCGTCCGCAGTTTCGTTGTTGACTCTGTTTCCGTTGAACTTCATTTCCGACGGTGGCGGCTAAGCTAGCCACGTCAAAAGGAGCACAGAGTCTCGGGAGGTGAGGGATCCGAGGGTAGGCAGTGCGGCAAGGTGGTCGATACTCAATGGTGAAAGGGCCAAAGGGAGTTAAGAGGGTGAATTTCACACTCTAAACTCCTTGACGACACCGCCACAGCCGCCACACCTTGAATCCCTTCATCGTCTTGAAAAAACTTTTTTTTGTGATAGTTGGCCGGGTCTGGCCTGACTACTTGGTCAAACAAACTGGAAACGAGACGGAGATATGGAAGTTTCCTCTATGACGTAGGATCGCGAGGCTTATGGTACTTCCTTAGATTTGCTTCAGTTCGCGGTAAAGGCACTGGAAAAACATATGTTATTTCCCTCGGAAAACGCCGTATTGCTTCGGAATTGAACTTGGTGCCAACTGAAGCAAGCAAGCGGTTTTGCACGTAGAGTCCATAGTCTGGAAAGACAATCGCCGCCGCCGACTGCCTACAAACACGTCTCGTGCCAGCGCGAGGTCATGTTCAGGTGTTAACCGCTCTAAGCAGCCAGGCACTTGGTATGTAGGCAGTCAGGCGCTGGCCCGCCGATAACCTTCAGCAGAAGATACTTTGGTGGCACGTTGCTGCGGACCAAACGAAAAAGAGAAGTCTCATGCTGACCGAAAGCTCAAAGGCTGGGAAAAACGGGAATGGTGGTTGGTGGGATCGCACGGGAAGCGACCGCGCTGTTCGACGGAATCGAATGGGGAGGCTGTGTGGCCGACTGCATCTGTTCAAAACAAGTAGTTTGATTTCTCGAGGGAATTAACGATTAGGCTTGAGGCCGCAGCAAGCGAAAATTCTTTTGTTCTGATTCAAATTGATCAGTTCAGTGATACCGAGCAATTGCTAGTGCTAGCAGGTACAGTGCCTAGTTAGCTTGCTTGCCTGGGAGTGGCCGCAGCAAAGGTGGCCATGGGTGGCCATGGGTGGTGATTGTGGTGGTGGCCGGGGTTGGTTTGTGGTTTGTAATGGGGAATTTGCCTTTGCATAGCCGCTGTGGGCGGACATCCACCTCGATGCTGTAATCGTATATATAATAAATCCATCCTCCCAGAACTCTTCTCCAGACATCATCAATCAATCAGTCAATCAATCAATCAATCAATTAGTACCACAATCACTATCACCAAATACTAAACTTCATAAACTTCAAAAACTTCAAAGAGTACTTACTCAAGTAGATACATCGCCATGGCTTCCAACACATCTGTCCAAGAGCCCTCCAGCCCAACATCCCCAACTTGTCTGGCCGGCAGCTTCAGATTATACGATCCCGCCACATCGAAACCTTCCTCGAAGCCATCTTCCAAGCGCTCTTCTCGCTCAAACCTCTCTATCGATCTCTCCTCCATCCCTCCTCTTATGACTCCTTCTCCTCCTACAAACACCCTCCTTATCACAAACCTTAAAGACGCCGATATCTTCCGTGCGGACCATCTCCAGGGTCTTCGAGACGTTATCGCCTCCTCAGCTACTCTCGCTTCATGGGCTCCTCTAAAGTCCTTCGCCCGTATCGTCTGCTCATTCTACTCTGAAGAAGATGCTATCAAAGTTCGTGGCGAGCTAGACGGCGAATCCCTAATGGGACACCGAATGAGAATATATTTTGGGACCCACACACCCGTTACACCCCCAACAGACCAACATCTCCAGGCTCCGGAATCGCAAAAGTTGTTCTTTATCTCCCCACCTCCAAGTCCTCCAGTTGGCTGGGAATCCCGAAACGAAGAACCACCAAATACCTTGGTTATGCCAGAGGATCTAGCTTCCGCACTATCGAAACTCAGCTGGAATACTGCAGCTCAGGGTACTGCTTCACCAGTTGACGGACAAGAGGGGTCTTCCGCTACAGGGCCAGCTATTCGTCGACAGAGGTCCGGTAGCTCCACTGTCCTGTTCGAACCTAGCAATAAGGATGGGATGACAGTTCCCGGAGTTACTGTTGACGACTTCTCTGACGACGAAGGAGCTGCCAGCCCTGCGGAGAACCCTTCGATTGGAATCACACATACATCCAGACCACCAATTGAAACCATTCATGACGCTTAAATATGGAAATATTTCGCATTGATATCATTTCTAGTATCTTTGTTTTTATGTTTACCGGCGTTCACAAGATAGATTTTCTTACTATTCTTAGGAGTCAAAATGGGGGCCCTATTTGGTTGATTTTACTTTACTAGCATGTCTTTTTTTTTTTGCACACTGCTATTGAAGCTCTATATTATTCGGCTGGAGTAATGGGCTACAGCGGTGACGAATATTATTTCCTAGATCGCTCTAGTGTTTTGTTTAACACTCTGTTTCTTTGCTTGGCAATAATCATTCTTCAAGCCGATTCGGTTGGCTGAGACTTTTCGATGCTAGCTACCGATGATTTGTATCGAATCTTTTTTTTTCATTCATTTTTTTTTCTTCACTGATTCGAAATAAAAAGCTGTACGATATCCTTGATTGTATATACAATTATTATATGAGAAGTTGAGATCTATCAACTATCAAATGCTTCAATCTCTAAAAATCTTTTGCACAGAATCAGACATAATTTACAGCTCCTGACAAAAAAAAGTCGATACCTAGCTAGAGCTCGCAGTGTTTCCCTGCAGCTCCAAATCCTGGGGTCGTCAATCATGTGGAAGAAAGAGAAAGAAAAAAACTTTCACTCTTTCTGCCTAGCTCCGAAAGGTGTTCACTACAGCGCAGGAGACAATCTGTCCAAGCCGATACCAAGAGGGCATAGACCTGCCTACTTTGGTATCTCGTCTTCTTGTGGATTAGGTTCTTTGTAGAGGGAATTTTCGCTTTAGGTAGATTACTTCTTATTCTTCGATTCGACAGAGGCTGTGTATTTTATGCTCGCTTTGATTTACTTGCTGTAAATGTAGGTTCCCGTGGGCTGGCTGGTCTAGGCGTGGGGTTAAATGTTTGCACTTGCAGGCGCAGGTCTGCGGTGGAGCTTGTGAAACGAAACTTAACTTAACGGATGGAGAATGAAGATCGCGGGTACGATGTTTGAGGGAATTTGGAAATGGATTCTTCTTTCGTTATGTTAGTACACCTTTGCATTACTTTGTAACATTAGCCAATTGGAAATGGTAATATATCAATACAGCCTGGCGGAGCTGTCGGTATGTTTTGTACTTACGGCCGAAGGCAGGTCTGATGCCAGATGCAGATCAACTGGTCAAAGGCTTTCCAAATCAACGCATTTAAATGCAAAATACAACAGACTCACGGCAGCTTGTATACTAGTTTAGCCTGGTCTCGAGATTATCTATTGATTGTTATATCAATTAGCTAATCACATTATGAAGAAGACTAGCCGTGTTTTGAGTTATGTTTGGCCCCTATCAGATCATTTATAAGATGCAGAATTGAAGGAAAATAGAGTAAATTGATGGTTTGTTCTGGCCTCATATTAGTTTGTCCAAACATCTGCTCGGCTGGCTGCAGTTTCCATAGGCCTGGCTGGCTGTGCTTCTAAGCCTTACTACTCTTCTCCTTCTTTGACCTGTTTCTTTAACCTGTCCCCCCACCCCACTACTACCTTTCGTTTTCACCTTTCCTCTGTCGTCAGTTCATAGAGCCCATGCCTAAATAACTCCCTTTAGGACGGGACAATCTACAACCGATGCATTAAACCATAGCCACCTATGATTAGTGCTCTTTTTAGCTGCTTTCATGGCAGCAGGCATATACACTGGGAGAAACAGGGCTCTTGATTAGGTCATTAGGTTTTACACCTTTTCTATACTGTGGGTGCTTCGCGAACTCGATATAGCATTCTACGGTGCCCCGCTCAATATCAATGCCTAATCCCCTGACAAATTTAGGTGGATATATTGATTCCTATGAATATTTTATAGACGTACCGTAAAACGAGGATATGGTGCTTCTACCAGCTGTCTGGCTGGCTTCCTAACTCCACAAGTCGGGTTAGTACATATTATCAATAGAGTCTTAGATATTGCCCAGTAAAGGGGGCTAGGGGATAAACTCTTAGGAGCGCCTGGGCGGTTTAGGACACCTGGAACTAGAATCAAGGCTAGAATCGGGATCAAAATCTAGGCCTGGCTAACAGGTAGCAGGAGCACTCCCTGCCACCAATAATGTACCTCAGTTTCACACCCACCACCCATAAACTTGAAAGCTATTCAATAGCATGGTAAAATTATCCCATAAACCACGCCTATGTACCTGGGATTCGGATCCTTGAAAAACAAGCCCAAATTCTCTCTTAATGTGTCGGGGAGTTGCTACCTCCTGAGAGAAGAAACAGTAGAAGTATGAAGGGGAAGAGAGGCCAAAAACGGTGCCCAATGATATTGAAGAAATACTTATTTGGTAATAGGAAACCTCTAGCTCGGGCTTGGGGAGAATATGGGGTCTGATAATGAGGGAACCCGGCCAATGTTAAAAACTCCACCGAGTCGAGGACAAAGAATATTATGACTTTCGATAAAGATATCGCTTTAACTATGCACCGAGAGTCCAGTCTAGCTCTACTCCAAAGATCTCGGTTCATTGACTTATCTAGCGAGTAATATACTGAATATAGCCCGGTTGTATCTGGATCCTTCGATAGCTCAACTAAAGCTTCGAGCGTTGTAATTTGTAAATTTGTGTGTTGCACATTTAAATGAATATTGAATCAGTATTGTGTCTGGGTACGAGACTAAGTATATCTATTCAAGTACTGTTAAAAGTGGGCCCTCTAATTGCATGTGACACTCCTATACGTATAGTAGTCTTGAAGTCAGTGTGAATATACCGATAGTTTCTCGCATCGTCCGTATGAAATTAATTTCATGTTGTTTCGATAAGAGAAGCTCGACGTGCTGACTAAGCCAAGCTTGCCGCATGGTTGAAGCGTTGTGTGACGACGGACCTCCAAAGTTTGCGAATCAGAAATTTTATAGACGGTAACCAGCGACCTCACAAAGTTCCCAATATATTTTGTTCACGCAGAATACTTCAGGCAAGGACACATGCCTCATCGCTCTCCCATCGCTGACTCCGACCTCTAGCGTGGTTGAAATCCACATCCCAGATAGCCCCCTGTTTTTTTCCTTCTCTTTACCAGCTTCTGGAGAAGTAGAAAAGCGCGAAAACTGGTCAGGCAAAATCTAATTCCTTTTCTCGTTGCAAAGTCGGGATCCAAGAGAAAAAGTCGCCCGAATGCAAGTTGCAACCAAACGAGCGCTGAATACGGTGCTACGGAACTCAAGGACTTCAACAAGCTTACTTCGTCGCTCTGCCACTTCTCGAGTACCCAATAGTTCAGCATACGTTTGTTATCGATGCAGTTATCTACATTTATCTGCTAGGCTGCGGACACAGGTGCCTTCGGCTGGTTCGGAAACCGCTGCGACAGCTGAGTCCAGAACACCTTCGTCATCAAAGGACGTTGAAGCAGCTTCGCAAGCAGCTTCATCGCCGTCGCGGGGGAACGAGGATTCTACGGCTGCAGACGACACAAGATCCGTATCCGATGCAGAAGTTTCAATCCCTTCTGAGGTCTTATCAGCTATACGGCCGACAACTACGGGTGGCGAACCATCAGACCCTGAACAACCCGATAAGCGACCTTCGACACGAACGTCAGCCGCGAAGTTAAAGTCCACGAGGAAATCTACACGCCCGAAGGAGGAACCGTTACCGAAAATCGACTTGCCGGAATGGTTCCTGGAACGTGCTGTTTTCCTACCCGAGGAATTGGCGGCTAGGGAGTCAAGGCTTGATGTGTCTGATCGGTATGGAAGCGAGGTGCCGTTAGACGAAGAAAGGGGTAGTGCTAGTGAAGATGGAAAGAGTAGTGGGGATAGCGTAGAGGGATCCGGTGGTGGACCGAGCAAAGAGACGGATGTGGAGATTGAGCTTTTGGAAGCAGGACGAAAAGCTGAAGCAGCTGCAAGTCGTGAAGCTCCCCTACTGACGGAAGAGGGAACCGCAGAGGCCGACAAAATACTCGACGATGCAGATACTAAAGCAGAGTCTCCCGAGAAACCAGATCCTGAATCGCCATCCTCATCGTCTACCCCGCTATCCGACCCCGCTTCAGACCCAACAACTACCCCTCCCAACGCTAGTTCCGATCCTACCAAATCTGACATTGCTTTCTTTACACCATCTCTTATCCTTGACACGAAATACGGTCTTTCACCCGCCGTGTGGTCCGAAATATGGTCAATTGCTAAAGCTACACTTACTCTTCCAAAGCCGGCCTTCAACCAAGCAAAAGTTGCTAGAACGGTCGATTGCATCTTGTTATTTCCCCAAACACCTGAGACGAATGGTACATACTTTCTGGACGCCGTATCAGAGGATTTGGCACAGCAGTTGGGGGCTACATTGATACGGATTGATGCGGAAGATGTCGCCGAGATTGCTGGGGATTATGTTGAGACTTCAGCTACTGGGAAAGCTCCTATCACAGGTAATCTTCGACTGTGCTACGATTATATCATATAAGGCTAAAAAAAGATACTGACTACTCTAATTCCTAGTGCCTACACCCCTACCATCCGCTGAACTTCGTACGCTTGGTTATGATGCTCAGTTCATTCACCCCAATAATCGTCCACGAACCGAAGAAGAGGAGGTGGAGGAGGAGGAGGTTGAGGAAGCAGAAGAAGCCGAAGTAGTCGAAACTGATGAAAACGCCCCCGCAGACTTTGAGGACTCCCCTCGGCCGTTCAGGGCTGAGGCCCCAAATTTCATGGGTATCCCGATATCATTTATCCGCAAGTTCACATTACCCGGTGGAGTTATTAGCCTTGCCGCTGGTATTGGTGGTAAGGAACCAGATGAAGGGTTATCTGCATCATCTTTTGGGTTCCCAATTGGGTCGCCTCCAGGTGGTGCAGCGGTGGATGTTCACCCGAGGCTACAGGCAGTATTGGAGTTAATGCTCGACTCGGGAATCAAGAAACGGGAAGTGATAGAGAAGATTCCGAAAGGTTCTGCTACATTGGATTCAGAGACTCAAACACCGCAGCCAAATCGGACGATCGTGCAGGTTAGAGATTTTAAGGAATTGCAGTCGGTTCCCGAAGGGAGGACCTTCCTCAACATCCTACGAAAACTAGTTTATGAACGACGTCTGGAAGGCCGGGAGATTATGATTTTGGGTAACAGCGCGACTGTCAGCCACGGATTGGACTTGAACTCTTCGTATTTGACGGTACTACAGGGTTCTTCGAACGCTGCTGCTTCGATTGGGATACTAGAGCGCACAATCGTGGTTCCTCCGCAACCATGGGACGCCACACGAGATATGTTGGAACGAGATCGAAAGGCGCGAATACGTGAGATTAATATGCGACATCTTAAAGCTATGATTACGCGTAGGAGTGGAGACGATGGACATGCTGTGACGTTAGAGGTTCCGAAGGATTGGCATTTTGAGAATCTACCTAAGGTGGAAAATATCAGCGATTGGATATGGGATTTGGATGCCGTACATCGGTTAACCCTCACGATTCTGGGGAGCGTGCCGGGGCCTGGGGAGAAGGAGGTTGGGCCGAGGGTTATTGGACCCGGAGATGTGGCTAGCGCAATTCAGACCATTAAGAGGAGCGATAAGGCGAAGGTTGCATGGTCGACTGCTGAGGCAAAGTACGCCGAGGAGAGGGAAGCGGCCGAAGAAGAAGAGCCGTCGCCCGAAGAAGAAAGGGCGGCGAAACTTAGAAAGCTGAAGGGGAAATGCAACAAGCATGAGAAGAGGTTATTGGGTGGTGTAATTGATCCAAGTGGTATTTCGACTGGGTTTGATCAAGTTCGCGCAGCAGTTGAGACGGTGGATGCGTTAAAGACGCTGACGAGTTTGAGTCTTCTACGGCCGGATGCTTTTTCGTATGGTGTCCTGGCACAGGATAAGATTCCAGGTGTGCTTCTGTATGGCCCACCCGGAACAGGGAAGACGTTGTTGGCAAAAGCAGTAGCAAAGGAGAGCGGGGCGACAGTTTTGGAAGTTAGCGGGAGTGAAGTCTACGACATGTATGTTGGTGAAGGCGAGAAGAACGTCAAGGTAACTATCTTTCCCTTCTTGAGAAGTACTAAGAGAAATATCGCTAACAAGTTCGGTATAGGCAATCTTCAGTTTAGCCAAGAAGTTGAGTCCATGCGTGGTATTTATCGATGAAGCAGACGCAATCTTCGGCGCTCGAACGGGGCATCATCAGCGGACCTCTCACCGGGAGCTTATAAATCAATTCCTGAAGGAGTGGGATGGGATGGCTAAGATGTCGGCATTCATCATGGTGGCGACAAATAGGCCATTCGACCTCGATGATGCAGTCTTAAGGGTAAGTTGAAATTTGTTTCTCGATACTTCCGAGCACCGTCTATTACGGTTCACTAATATATATTCTATAGCGTCTACCCCGTAGAGTCCTAATCGACTTGCCAACCGCGGAAGATCGTCTTGCAATCTTGAACATTCACTTGAACGGAGAGACCCTGGATGCCGACGTCGACTTGAAATCCATCTCGTCGGACGAACGGACTAATCTATACTCTGGTTCAGACCTGAAAAATGTCGCTGTGTCTGCCGCCCTTGCAGCAGTTAAAGAAGAAGATGTCATATTCAAAGAAACCGGTGCATATCCTGAGAAGCGAACACTCAAAGCTAAGCACTTTGAACAAGCGCTCGGTGAGATAAGTGCCAGTATCTCAGATGATATGGGAAGTTTGGGGATGATCAGAAAGTTTGATGAGAAATACGGAGATAGGAAGGGCAGGAAGAAGAAGATTAATAAATGGGGTTTTGGAGGAGTTGTTGGGGAGGAAAGTGTGAAGGAGAAGGGAACTGGGAGGGTAAGGAATTAGGCGGCTAACTGTATTAGACGGTATAGACAGTATAGATATTGATATCGCGGCTCTGGGGGATGCTATCTTTTTCTTTGGGATAGCAGACTTTCTCTTTTCATTCCTTTTTTATTTCCCCCTTCCCCTTTCTTCTATAGTTTCATTTATAATTGTATATATGTAAACTTGGGGCGATGACAAGCCGTGTATATGGTCATGTACTATTTAATTTTTTCTTTGTTTCTTACTCTGCTTCCTTTCCTTTTTTGAAGATTGTATTATTAGATATATTTGCTATTGCGGGCGACTAGACTATGGCATTTGAGAGTGGTGAGGTTGCACGCTGAATATCATATTTTATATATATAAGCCGCTCTAGCCGAGAATAATTACTAGCTTACAAGCTTACAGAATAAATACTTACTTGGTGCTGAAGCTTAAGCAGAGAGAACTCATATTATAGTCTCATATTGACTCACATGGACCGTAGACTTGAGGCCAGAGTCGACGCCGCCAGGGCTTGCAAAAGTACAAAATTGTCTTATTTTAATTATGCCTGACCACAAAATATAAAACTTAGGGTCTTGCAAAATTACACCAAGTTTGGTTGGGAATGGTTTTCATTGTTCGTTATAATTACCGGGTAAGTTTTAAATATTGTACTGGCTATCGGGGAACGTGGGCCGTACGTGGATGTGAAAGTTATATACGAAGACATTTTATAGGGTTAGTTGTACCTCTACACCTCTCCTTTATATGTATGGGTACGTTTGGACATATCACGCATACTCTCGATCTCGTTATACTTCAATCTTCGTTTCTAAAAAGATCTTATGCTAAAAGATTTTAAAAAAGGAAAGAAAGAAACGGCCAAATCATCTGTCGTTTAACTTCATATCTCCATCATCACTAGCCTTCACCCTGCCCACTACTTGATCATAATATATATTATTCACCTATTTAATCTTTAATGCTTCTTTTCACGATCCGCATAAGATCATGGAAGAGCTACTCTTCATGATCAAACAAACCGCATTGGCAATAAACGATATCGACCACATACACAAAGCATTCGTCCGGCCAATTGCACAACCAGAATTTCCACCTCTACCTAGCACAGCTGCGATTCGATTTGCAGTTGTTTGGCATGTCGAACGGATCTTTGAAGCAGTTGCAGTTGCTCCTATTCCTGTTCCTGCATGGCAAAGACGTCGTCGTCGTGAAGATCTGGATCGGGTGATAATAAGAGGTAAGTTTTATGCTTCGTCTCGAGTATTACTACCAGCATACCATTGGGGATTAAAATTTAACTTAACTAACCCCCGGTATCTTAACCGTTTGATGCATAACTTACATATGGCAAGAAATGCAGATATATTACCAATAATCCTCACCATAACCACACATCAAATAATACTAGTAACAACATTTGCAAGCTTCACAAGCAATAAATTCGATCCGGAAACGCTTTTGATTATCAAGTCGTGTTTGCTGAGTTCTCCTTTCGTATGGTATATTGCTAAGATATGTGGTTCGGATCTGGGGTTTTTGGGACAGATTGTGGATGGTAGTTGGAAGGGGTTTTTGGTGGTGATTGTGCCGTTGGTTGGTTGGCATTTTTGGTATTATGGGGAGAAGTCGAGGGTTTGGGGGTTTACTGCGGTTGGTTATGATGGGGAGTTCTGGCCGACTGGGCCTTAGGAGAGGCTTGATTGTATATCTATACTAGACTTAAGGAAGTATAATTTGGGTACCTATTAGATTATAATGTATAATATCACAGGAAGGTTATAAATGTACAGCATCTAACTTGAGTACTGGTATTCTACTGCAATAGAAACCGTATACCAACTTGCTATATCTCGATCAATCTTAGAGCTTAAATTTTGGGGGCCGCACTGTATATATAGCACGGTAAAGTTATAATGTGAAGCTACACAAGTAGGTACTAAGCATCTACTAAGCCAGTATAGATAAGTATATTATAACTAACTCGTCCAGACCCCTCATGGGCCCCCCGATTCTTATATTAACTTTAGTCAAGTATAGTAATGTTAGTCAAGATTGACGGTAAATCTACAGTGGAATAGATACATATACTTAGGTACCTAGATACTGGATACTTTCAGACACAACTATCATGTCATTCAAACATATAAATTTTATGTATGATATACCATCTTCAGTCATAGATATCGCAGCTATCACCTATAGAAGACCTCCACTCGCATCCTAGGCCTCATTATATATATAACTTACAACAAGGTTGTCTGTTGACATTCGACTCTATACAATTGTACAAATTACAACATGGCAGTACTTGATTAAATTTAAATTAACTTTCTGACAATTCTCTAGTCACAGGAGATAGTGCGTATTTGGCTGTGTAACAGACATTAGGTAATGTCGTCGGTATTCCTAACGTCGTTGTACGTTGGGGTAGCTGGACTAAGTACCTGGGCCTAGATACTTGTTAGTACCGGATCCTGCCAGAAGGACTCAGCCTTGACACGTCAGTGGCGCCTAACACGTCGACCGATTCATTACATCACCGATTGATATTCCTATCGATACATTGTGTGTGCGTTATAAGGGCTTGGACGATCTTGAGTCAAGGACATAAATTGATACACTTCTGCTCTACCTCTACAGTCAACCAAAAAAAAAAAAAAAGCCAAACCGACGAACAGTCTACGAGACGGTACAAATCCAAATACTAGACCATCAAAAAACTGTTTCAAAAGATATCAGACTACACCAAAAGTCCAAGCTCTCAACCCAAAATGACCGCAGCTGCGGAGAAATATGCGCGAGCAGTCGCTGGAATTCTGGCTAGCAAGTTACCCGCAGAACTAGTATCCGAAATACTAGACTATGCCGAATGTTTTGGACACCAAATCATCGGGATCAATGAAAAACCAGATCGTGTCAGTACGGGATGGGGACTCAAATATGAAGAAATGGATAAGGAAGGGGGGGGATATTCGGATGTCAAAGTCTATTTGATCGCCCAGATCCCGGATTTCATGGCCTTACATAAGGATACAGCTGGGAGAGGTGGTTTGGGAGGTGGAAGACCTGGAAGGGTTAGGAAGATTGTGTTTAGATTGAGATGTAGGGATCAAGGATGGAGTAGTCATCCAGAAATCGAGATGACTTATCAATGGGGTAGAAGTCGGATTGATGTCGAGATTTGGAGGAAGCGTGAAACTGGGGCCGGTGGAGGAGATGATGGCGGAGAAGGGGCAGATGGGATGTATAAAGTGGGTGAGAGTTTGGTGCAGAGGAATAAAGTGGCTCTGGCAGATGTGTTGGAGTATGAGGTCTCCTGGAAGTGGGATCAAGACAAGCCCGAGGATGACGCCGATGATGTGGATTTAGTCGGGAGACATGAGAACAATGGACAGTTCGTGCGAGAGCTAAGAGGAGGCGACGAGATTAGAATTTTCATGAAGGCATTTTTCAGCGGATGGGAGTGTCGGATTGAAAGGTGTGAAGTCGAATGCTTTTGGGCCATTTAGATAATAATCTCTTTTGTTCGATGTTCCCTCTGACTCCAAGGCGTCCCGATATCTGTTAACGTTTCTTAACCTTGTTTCGGACGTTTCAATTGAGGGATAAACTTAGTTTAGCTATCCTTTCTCCAGAATGCATCTATAAAGTTTTCGCAGTTACCTAAGCAGTTAGTGGGAGATGTCATGAAAGCTTACGTAGGCAAAATCCTGGAGATATCCGATCTGACATGAGAAACGGTACCAAAGTTCAGTTCCGTCTCGTTGGGTGGTATTCGCATTTCGCTCGCTCGCTCGACCGAGTTTCGCGCTGCCAAATATAGGCCCGGCGGAGGACGGAAATGGGTCCATGCAGACTCGGATTCAAGCTTTTATGGGTAGCAGGTGGGGGACTAGTTGATGGACCAGGTTAGGGATGGTTATAAGGTGACATTCGTATGGGTCAGCCGCATGCGACGAACGGCGGGTAAACGTTTCTCTTGCCCTCTTCGCGTGCACACAATGCAATGCATCTTAATAGAGACCTTATAATTAATGAAGAGACTTAAGGAAGCCTTTTTCATGCCGAAGAAAGATGGTTGGAAGGATTTTCCAGCGATATTCTGCCAATTGGCAACGATAACTCGTTAACTCCGAGTATGAGGAAGATATGCAATCCATTGTCCCATATTATATATCAGAATGGATGCACACACTGACTCTGACGCCATCTGGGAATACCAAGCTTTTTGGATCATGGATTCGGGATCTCATTCTGGAACGAAGGGCTGCGAATGGAATTCCTTCCTTCGGCAAGGACGAGTTCTTGCTGGGGGGCACCTGCAGCCTGGTTGAAACCACACCAGACCGGGGGGCTGATGATTTTGGCGCATGCAGAGTAGCATTCAGGTCTTTGGCTTCGGCCGCCTTTACTTGCCTGATTGTGTACCGATTCTGTTATATATTAATTATCAGTATCCCGTGCTCCGGATTTCTTCCCCTTCCTTTTTGATTTTCTTTCTTTTGAAGTTTAAATCCTTCTTACATTTGTATTTGTATTTTTCTTTTGAGTCTCTCGTTTTTGAAGCGTTTGTGATATCGACGATAGCGGCTGTTTGGATGAAAAGTTGGTGTTTCAAGTCGAGATCAGAATAAGACATAACAGAACAGAACGGAAGAAAAGAGAGGATTCCGCAAACGGTGGCAATACAACGGGCTTCTTTAAGCACGAAAGAGCACTTTCTCTATTTCTAAATCGCATTACTTCAGCCTTCAACGGTCTCTAAGAACGAATTCAAATCTATCACCATCCTTCCGCCGATTGTAATCAATTATTCGACTTCTGGTACTATAGACCTCTCATAGCGACTAGTTGACCCGAGTGTAACAACCCCACGAGGGGGTCCCGACAAACAATGCATTTCTCACTCCCTCCCACCGTCTCAACGACATCATCATCTCCCCAGCTCTCCGAAAAATGGGCCCCAAAAGGCGCATCTCCGGCTTCCTCCCGGGCGGGATATTTTACCCATCTTCTCAAGCGCCGTAGAAGAGTTCTGTACCTTCTTATTATAGGGATCTTCTTCACACTCGCGTATCTCCGATGGAATGAAGATGGTTACACACCCCGCCGGGTGGCAGTAGCGAAAGGTGCTATACCGCCAGTGGTATTAATTGTGGCTCTGGATAAGAATTCATTATCGTCAGCGTACTCAAAAAGGATACTGGAAAACCGGAAGCGTTATGCTGAGAAGTGGGGATATGAGGTCTTCGCAGGGGATTTGGGAGATTATGAGGCTGGCAATGAATATCAATTCAAAGATGGAGCAGGGAAGCTTAGACATTATTCAAAGGTATTTATTCACTGCTGCTTTGCCATACTACTTAAGCAGGCATGTTCCAACTATAGCACGTGCTGACTATTTAATGATTCTTAGACTTTTAATAAACTACCAATAATCCGAGAAGCCATGAGTACATATCCTTACACGAAGACTTTCTGGTTTCTCTCGTCCGATTCTTTAATCATCAACATGGATCTGGATCTCGAGACACATATTCTTTCTAAGAAACGATTGGGTAACTTGATGTTACGCAACCATGCTGTTATCCCGCCCGAATCGATAATAAAGACGTTCAAACGCCAGAATCCCAATGATATCCAATTGATTATCACTCAGGATACAAAAAGCGTTAGGAGCGACAGCTTTATTATCAGACGACAAAAGGACGAGATGGGTTGGGGAAAGAAGAAGCATAAGGGTGGAAAGAAGGGAGCGACTATGTTTGGGTATTACTTGCTCGATTTATGGTTCGATCCATTGTATCGGTTTTATCACTTTAAAGAGGGCGAAACGAGTGCTTTGGTATGTTTATAGCTTCGACGACAGTTAATTGGAAGTTAGAGGCTGGACTAACAGTGTGGATAGGAACATCTGATTCAATGGCACCCGACGGTTCTAGCCAAATTGGCTATTATTCCGCAAAGAGTTATGCTTTCATACCCTGTCGCAGCTGGTGGAAACAGTCCCGCCAACAAGAAGAAAGGCGATAAGGATGCGAAACCAAAGAATGAGGGCGAAGAGATTAGAGCCAAATACGCCGGTACAGGGTTTGAATCTGGAGATTTTGTGGTTCATTTTGAGAAGTGTGGAGATGTGGACAAGAATAAGGCTTGCATGAAAGAATTTGAACGATATTGGAAGATGACAGAGAAGTATAAGAAACCGGAAAAGAAGGCCGGTAAGGCGAAGGGGAAGCCTGTGGCATGAGTTCACGTCTACGTTCACGTTCACCATTCTATCTAATACATACTCACCATACTACATTACTAATTGTGGTTTCGAAGCTGGTACATACTGTCTGGAGTCCTCCGTTTTTACTCTCTCACACTTTTTGCTTTTTCTCTGACTTAATTTGGCGGACTGTTCTATATTTTCTACATCTTAAGATACATCTTGTATCAAATATTTAATGCATATACGCTTTTATACATATCCATCTAATTTCTCATTGTCCGTGATGCTTGTGATTATCAGGAAGGCGCAGGGAAACTGTGGCGGCCTGAATTGTGGCTGAAACGGTCAGACGAGACTTCGAAATGCTCCAACATCATCCCCTTCTTTAGTTAGTTCCCACGCCGTACATGTGCGACTGCTGTCCAGATCCCAAATCATCTCCGCGTCCTCGTCCTACACCATCATTACATCCTCGTCCTCCAATGCGCTAACTCACGCGGCCTCCCGTCTTGCACAATCCTTCCATCCATTCCGTGGCTTCGACCCAAGGAAACCCCAAGAAACGAGAAAAGGAAAATTCTCCCGAAAAAGCCACGCCACAGGCTCAACGGCCGTTGAGAAACTCAAGTTCCCCAGGTTCCAATAAGGAAAAAAAAAACTCTCCCATAAAAACCGGCCTTGGGAAACCCTTGAACAAGGGACGGATACATCCCACCATAAATGCACCCCCGGATTAACCTTCCGCCCCTAACCAGGGCCATCATCGTCGTCGAACTCTGTCTGTCGCTCATCGCCGGCGCCCTCCGCTATAGTGCTTGGGTCTCCCGTGCCGCTGCAAACAACAATGCTGCGCCGCTAGGTTCCCCTCCACCGGAATTCCTGGCTTCGACACGCATTCAGTATCTCACTGTCGTTCCGGCGCTCAGCATAATATACCCGTGGACTCTTGTGACGGCATCGTTTGTGGAGGCGAATATCTTTACGCTGGTTATTACCCTTGCTACTTTCTTTTATGGAGGGAAGTACCTGGAGAGAGCGTGGGGAGGGAGTGAGTTTGCAAAGTTCTTGGGTGTCGTGTGTGTCGTTAGCAATGTGGTCGCGCTCGGGGTCTATGTGATTTGGTATGCAGTGACAGGAAGTATTGAGAGAAAGTAAGTTGGACGGATGGGATAATCAATCGGTTGTGAAGAAACGAATCCAATGCTAACGGGTCTGTAGCTTTACATCTATCTCTGGTGGCGTCGCCTTCCAAGCTGGATTCTTGGTAGCGTTCAAGCAATTGGTTCCGGAGCATACTGTTACACTCTTCAAAGGCATCATCAAGATGCGAGTCAAGGTAAACCATTTCTCCTATTGCAGTGTTTTTTAAGGCATACCTACTAACTATGAAGTGTAGCACTTCCCTGCCCTCTTCCTCCTCTTTACTTTCATCTCCGGTCTAATAATCGGCACCGACGTCGCTGCTATCCTCGCAATAAACGGCTTCTTCACCTCATGGGTCTACCTCCGCTTCTTCAAGAAACAATACGTCGACCTCTCAGCTTCCCAACCAACCTCCCTCCGCGGTGATGCCTCAGAAACATTTGCATTCGCGCATTTCTTCCCAGATAGGATGTATCCGGTCGTATCTCCCATCACAAACATGGTTTATGCGGCTTGCGTAGCAATGAGGCTTTGCACACCCTTCTCGGACGAAGATGTACAGGCAGGAAACAACAGGGTTGTGGCACAGAGCACTGCTGGCATGGGAGGTTTTGCAGGTATTCTGGGACCTCCAGGTGGAAGGTTATCGGCTGCGAGACAGGAGGCAGAAAGGAGGAGAGCATTAGCTTTGAAGGTTTTGGATCAGAGGTTACAAGCTGCTACTACCGTTGGAGGTAGGAGTGGAGGGGAAGTACTAGGAGGTACGAGCTTTACGCCGGAAGAAGGAGAAGGTGGTAGAAGTGCGGGACAGTCGTAATTATGATCATTGACGAGGGAAAAGTGGAGGAAGCATCTTCTATGGTGTTTTGAGTTTTTGTTCCGTCTTTTTTTCTTTCATATTCTATTAGTCTCGGGACTATTCTATTTGGGGAGCCTCTTTATACCCATTCACTACCACCTTTTCTTGACAATTGCATTTGCGGTTTAGCCTCTTTTTTTTAATTCTCTTTTCTTCTCTTGTACGATTTTATACCTTTTTTTTTATATGGAAACGGGTGGTGGTTAATAGTGTGGTGATGAAGCTAGGCTAATAAATGGGGCGGTGGAAAGACCTAGAGGGGTGGAAAGATCTAGACTATTACTATAGCTAGCTAGTAGAGAGTTGGGGATGACTTGATGAATGGAAAGAAGATATTATGAGATACTTCTACATGTTTCTTTGACCTCTATAAAAACCTTGCCAGGACGCCAGCAACTTACACCAACCTTCCTTCCTCTTTCTTTCCACAACCCACCTCTTCCTCCTCCTGCCAACTCCCCACCACCAACCTCCCCCTTCACGATCATCACTACAAGTATTTTATATAAACCCATCTCACCAGAATATTGTCTGTCGTCTCCGTTCATATATATTAAGCACCAAAGAAGCCTCTAAAAATGTTTCGGAAGATGACTGAGGCATGCCTTAACGCGTTTCCTGATTGCAAGGGTTCAAAAGCCTAGCTAGCAAAAGTGGACTTTTCATATAACCTTCAAAAGTGGGGAATCAGACGTAGCACATGTGTACCACCTCCTTAGCATAAGCTTGTGGACTGAAGTGCAAGAAAGGGGGCTGACGGGTTAAGTAAGTATTTCTACTTTTAAAATCTGTTTATAATATGGCAGTGTTACCATCAGATATAGATGTTTTTTGTTCTTTCGTTTGAGAAACATCTGCTCTTGCCTGCCTCTATGTCTTTTGGTCTCATTTGCCTGACAACTTTGAGGAGCTCGAACCAACTTGCTGACGCAACTTTTACTTAGCTTTCGGGCTAGATTTTACTCTTGCAGTCTATGTAGTAGCTATATACGCTTGCTATTGACAGAGAGCTCCGCGGAATCGATGAAAACCACTCCTGATCTAAGAGTATTCGCAAAGCAATACTATCGTGTTACACCTTCACCATCTAGATCTCACTCTAGAGCAAAAAGTCGCAAAGTTTATGGGAAAACTAGCCCATCCTTTTGGCTCGTTCCACCAAAAAAAATCAAAAATAAGCTCGGCCGAGTTGTTTAAAGGTACTTCCTGCTCTACCCATAATTAGTTACTTAATTCTAACATCTGTTTAGCCCATCATGCATAATACACCGCTCGCGTCGACAATATGAGATTACATAAATACCCATCTACTATTTGGGTAAATATCTCATCTGGGATTTGGGTATATATGGAAAGGCTGGGGAGGTGTTACTTCCTCGTGAATTCTTGGTATCGGGTTCTAACGCGATTAAATGGATTTATGGTCTTCGATATATGGAGTGCGTGATCCGGAATCCACCGCTCACGCCGATGTACAGACGAAGCTCATATCATATATGATATCACCTATACACTATTCTGTCACTCGGTGCGATGTGTGTATACTATCGATGTCACGATGTGAATATGATAGGCAAAAATCATTATACCTATATACCATAAAGGGGGAAAACGACAAAGCCGGCGATGATGATACACTAGCTTGCAAGCTCTTGAGATCCGTTGGCTCCACTTCGCTCGAGAGGTCGCTTGGGAGGATGACTCTCAAACGGGCTCGAGAAGATAACTTCGAAGAAGATCACTTATAACGACGGCTTTGAAGGAAAACTGAAACGTCGTCTACACATATACGAAGCATACCTATGTCCTGGCCAGCCTAGAAAATGTTTGTGTCTTGAGCGCGATGGGTTAATTGGTCCTTACCCCAAAAAAGGCAGGAGCACCACATTCCAAATACCATACGAGGCAGAAGTGCGGATGTGTGGCAAGTGTTCACGATACCCAACAAATGGACATCGAAAGAGTATGATAATATCCCAAGAATTTTCAAGATGAATCTTGCACCTCCATGTCCTTCCGCAGAGACCCGCATACTGGATGATCTTGGGTAAATCTTCCCTGACCTAGCTAAAAACACAAGTGAACTAAGGTCTGATATTTTAGTCTAGAAATAGAAGAAGAAGATAACATGTCTATTTTCGAATTCAAAATCCCATCACTGCGGCTCCATACGTCGCAATGCGATGCATCAACAACAACTACTAATGAAATCTACAATATAATACCTCCGGGATGGCTTCCATCATGGACCATGGATTTTGGCGTCCGGGATCTCGATGAAATATATATACTTCCATACCATGAGCTATTTAGCTCATTAGGCTAGGATATATATATACGAAGTATTGATTCACGGAGAAAGAAAAAACAGCAATGCAAAGAAATATCAGAGTTTAAATTAACGAACTCGCACTGAACTCATCAGGCCTCTATAATGAAATCGACAACTTAATCCTGGGATACTATTGGAATCTTCAAATTAAGAAGTTGGGATAGTCATAAAAACGCAATATCTGGAGGAAACTATCAGCCGATGCATCGATGAGCGTATGATCCGTGATGCAAAGCTTCTATTAATCGTGGTGGCTTCTGGACATTATACAAACTTCCATAGGGAGCAATCGTCAACTATATCTCTTTAAATCGACCACCACCATTGGAGCTCATCACACCAACATGCAACACCAATAGACTATGCACCCCCGGCGAAATGAACGAAAAGGGATTTGGCTAGATCAAATATTATACAAATATATACCAGAAGCCTCAAGTTACCACCCAGATGCATAAAGCTTATACTTCATTGCATGAGGGAAACAAAAAGAAAATGGCTATACATCATGCGCACCCCGAATTTCTCAGAAGAAGCCAACATTTATCTTCCCGCATACGAGCCAACAAGCTCGAAAATGTTGGATAATGTTGATGCTATAGCAGCGGTTTACAGGATGATGGGTTCTCACCATCCGTACTTCAATTCCAACATTCAGGGGGGCAATACTGTTATAAAGGATTGCTATAACACAGGGTTTACATGAATTGATAATATATTGAATATAAAATGAAATCACCGCTGAAATCCCTAGCATGAGATCTCAGAAGAAGTCAACGACAAAGCCGATGAGATCATGAGACGTCAGCCTCTCTCTTATGGTGCCGGAATATTTCTTTGTATATTTTCACTCTGAATTTATAAAACCAGTGCAGGCCGTACTCTATATGTGGACCATCGACAATCTAGCCATACAACAAAATGACAAAACTTATGTCCAGCAGAATCTTTACATACGTATAGTAGATTCGAATCTATATATTATATATACGGAAGCCACGCGAAGATGATATACTGTTTAATATAATAATATAATATGTACATCTATATCCGAGGTAGTCTTCTGTCGGGACGTTTTTGTACTATCTAAAACAGAGTAGGGTACTATTTAAGTCAGTACTTTATAAGTAAATCTTCCTCCGAGGGGGGGGCATACATGTGTCTATAAGCAACGCCATAAGGCTAAATTATATGCGGCCGGCCAGATTCAGATTCCGATACGACAACCATTCCCACTATTCAGATGTCTACCACTGACTAAGGCCATAACAGGAATTGGGTAGGTCCAAACCTTATGGTCGTGGCTTCTAATTAACTATCGACATAGTATTATATTACTAAAAATATATAAGAACATCACACACCTCTAAAATAATGTAATCACTTGGACGATATCGTCAATATGTACCAACTCTGACAAGAGCATTGTAGATGTATCAATTTACCAATCCTTAAATTGTCAAGAACTTCGTCAAAAAACGCCAATAGCCTAAAAAGACACAATTAAATCTCATAGGATACAATAACCTCTTATATATCTCTCTTATTTCGTCTCGAAGATGATGAAGTGATACAGAAACGAAGTACTAGCGATATATACTTCACGGCCTAAAATGAAACGACGAACTACTCTACGAACCGGTTCAAGATGGTATATAATGCATTGGTTTCTCCAAAGAATTCATCAATTTATAATTATAAGTAATTATAAATAATAGGCAACTGAGATTCAAACCCCTTTCGATGGATATCCGGATTAATAGCGCCTGTCAGGGCTTCGACTCCCAACTATCCTACAGGTCATAAGGTTTTACCTATGTAGCTATACGCTGCGATATCATATATCCAAGCATAGCGGTTACTCTCCTGGAAAATGATAGATCCCGTATAAGCTATCGATGCGGCACCTCAAAGATGCCAATATCACTATGTGAATGAGTTAGGTGCGTTTTCGTCGGCTGTAGCGCTGAGTCTCGAATGGGAAAAAAATGTTTTATCAGGTTATCAGGAACTATAGAACATTGAAATCGATAGAAATGCAAAGAAAACTAGCAGATGAAAATGTTCTAAGTAGGCCTTTCAGTTAAAATTAAAGATTTATGATTTATAATAGGAGAAGAAACTTCAATGAGGTGACCGGCTTTGCTGGGGGGCTATGGTGTATTGAGAAAAGTTCAGGCGCAAAACTACACGTTGATGATCGATATATGCCTGGGAATGGTACCACATTATATATGGTGATCAAGATGTATATATAAATCAAAGAGGTATATCAAGGTAATTAGTCCGGCCGAGATAACCCATTGCGGGATCGGTCCATCTGAAATGTCTACCCCTGGACGCTTGTACTTACATATATTTGCCAGCCCCATATATATTATAACCCGTCCCGTCATTTTGGACGTTTGGGGTTCATGTAAACGAACACGGATTTATAGCACATGATTCATTTCCTAGTATAACTTTGCTTCTGTCGAAATTCAGTGGATAAACTATGTATGAGTTCAATCTGATTTGGCTATAGCTATATATATAAAAGGGTCCATTAGAGGTGCCTAATGCTCGAAATAGAATTAAAGCGCTTAGATACTAGTTATTATCGATCCTGTCATCATTATAAAAAAGGCTGCTGTCGAAATTCAAAATCTAGACCATTCCGGGTTCTCTGAACATTTTGGGCAACTTGGGGGGCTACTTGCTCACAAAGCCAGTTGCCATAAATAGGAAGATACCGCCGAAAATAGAGTAATATTCTAGTTTCAGAGTCAATAGTATGAAGATAGTGGAAAAAGATATATAAATTAATCCTGCTTATATATGCCAATAAGGATTTCCACCGACAGTAAATGTTACAGGGCAATTTTCTTGCTACAGGAATACTTCATATTCTGTAACCATGAAAAGCATCTATATCCATTTACATAGACACATTATTCCCGTCTACGAATCGTAATTTTTTAAGATGAACTCCGGAACTATCGGAAACGATACCATTCGGTCATTTTGTAGACTCATATCACGGATAGTTCAAAAATAACCCAAGTATCGATATATGTACCGATTCAATTCCATATCATTTTCCAACTACCCGGTTTGTAGAATTGAGATCTTTTTACCGATATCTTTCTTTCTGTCCCGGGAAAATCTTTTGCTTCTAAGGTAAGTTAGGTTTATTGATCTTGTATCCGAACCCAGGTTGTTTTTTTTTAAAAAAGGTGTTTTCCATGACTGGCATACAAAGTACACAATGCAATGGATAATGTCCCCGACCTGGTTCGATCTTGGTTTCTTCTTCAAAATTCAAAACCGTGGGATACGAAGGCGATAAGTAGAGGAGTTGATGCTATCTATAAATATATCAACTATTATAATGAAGAAGACAGTATAGGTTATATCGATATCATATACTCAGAGTTATTCAACTATGCCCATACTGCATAGCCTATGGTGGGTTCGAAGACATCAACTCTATCAGACCACCGCCCTAATCGCATTATATGCAACCGCCCGAAGAAGAACAGTTTTAAAGATTAATAGACTTAGTTTTCCGCTATACTATTAGCCGAATAGACTACCAAATTATGTGAACTCCAATTGTTCGTATGTCGTCTGCTTTCTTTTTCCTTGTTTGAGGATATAAATCAATGCAAGGCTACCCCATACATGTGGGTTAGACCATGCACATGTAAGTTAAACCCATATTGAATTCTCAATCATCTGCATTGATATGCGAGATTGGATCCGACTTATAGATGCATTTTGAGAAAACATCTTGTAGATAATTAATCATTTCCTTTTTAAATCATGATTTTCTGTTTCGGGCCAACATAAACGTTGTTTTTACCACGAGGGAAACGGGTGTAACCGAGGGCGCGCGTTATATATAGGCGTAGTTGTGGTGTGCATTAAATTTATAACAGACCGCAGATCTATAGTGAGCCCTTCTATAACTTTGAATAGTCATTCTGATAACGCCTTGTTAGTTGACCTATATCAATACCCTCATATCGATATTAGTTTATAAGTCACAATATTATGGTCACTATAGAGGCCTAGACGTCAGAGATCTCGAGAAGAAATCAAAGGTATATACTAATTTAATTCAACCGTATGAACTATCATAAACTAGAAAGTAAGAAATTGTAGTACATCGACGATGTGTATGGATGTCGAAGTTTATTTGCTCCATAGCACGAGCTCGATATAAAGCGGGTTAATTTAGACTATCATAAACGCTGAGGAATTATCGATGTTGGATCGGTCTAGTGCGAAGATCCCAAACGAAATTGGAACGAATTCGAATGCCAAGGTATTTTTAGTACGGCAAAATATGCAACAGTCCCCAACACGGCTCGAGGACTAATTATACGACTTATAATTATCCACCTCGCACGTGGGCTAAAAATATCTTAAATTCTATCACCGTTTTACACGGTTTGAAATTCTTAAACGCATTCCGTCCGATGAGAGGTTATAGATAGAAACTTTCATCCCAATCCAAAGATCTACTTTACAAATATAGTCTATCCCGCGTTTTTCCTTATTGGTTTGTTCGCAATTATTCCAATGTCGCAGTGTATTCCTCGCATGAATATTACTTTCATAGGATCTTATAGCTCAATAGGGCAGCGTAAAATACTAGTTATGTAATAATGATATCACTATCATATATCAGTAATATAATATTAGAATTTAGTGAAACAGAGAGCCCAATGTATACCCTCCTCACGTAGAATACAATCGATCTCAAAACCCTGTTCGAACGCCCAAGGCCAACCACAAAGGTTCAACGTTTAAACGCTAGCGAACTTCGAGATTAGTCGAAGCTGGTAATAATGATGGCTCGACCTGGGAGGTTTATTTTTGTCCTTCAGGCCTTTTGGTATTTATGGGTCACCCCGACATATTCGCAATCTACACATACACTTTACTATACCACGCATTTTACATCGACGATTACTGGTTATTGCAGCGCCAATATCCTGCCAATGTGTGAAAATCTCAGCTGGCTTTCGATATCCCAGAATATTTCTGCAACTGGCGGTCCTAATACTTCGAATGCAAATTCTGCGAGTGGAAGTGGTGGTTCCTCCCCACCAACGGGATCCAGCTCAGGCGGTTTGACTGGCTCGTCGACTGGCTTAAGCTCGTCTACCGGGTTTAGTTCTACCACGACTGCCCAACCAGCACCATCACTTTTCTTCCTCGAGGGTGGCGAGAGCTTTTCTGGTTATTTCGCCGTACTCGGGGAAGATGGTAACGTATTCTTGACAGACGTAGAAACTGCTAGTGGGACAGGATTTTCGATTAATTCGTTCGGAAAAGTTTCAACTCTCGAGGAACCACCCCAAGATCTACTTTATCGCAGAAACAGTACTGCTAGTAGTAGAATTCGAAGAAGGCAAGATGACCTTATCGACTGGGGTGACTTGCTTGCTGCACTTCCTGATATAGCAACCACATTGGGAGTTACTGAAAGATTCCATTTCGAGGGCAAGGAGTTGCTGCTGGATACCGGGGGGTTTACATATACCCTCTATGTTCAACAACAGAATGGAACTTACTACCTTATGAAAATGGCTAGGCGGGGAAGCAATATCCCCGAATTCTTAACAAAGCTGCCGTTGACATGGGCGAGTACTAGCGGAACAGTTACTCTCACGAAACCGCCAATTTCAACATCTACTAACACAGGCGGTTTAAATCCTTCGGATATCCTTGTTTACGATATCATCACTTCGTCGAAACTCGAAAGTTTTTGCTCTTTGCTTCTGGGGTACTTCGGAACAGTTACATCAACCTTAAACTCAATTGCTTCAATTGCAACCAAAACGACCACCTTGCTCGAAACCGCGAGTTTTCCAAGGACTGAGACGAGTACTATTATTGAAACTTCGACCGGTTCCCGTTACACAGTGTGGATTATAGAGACTGCAACTGCCTTAAGATCGAAGCGAATGTTAGATAATGGTCGAGAGATAGAGACGACGGTCACATCCTACCTCCGGAGGACCGTTACTTCAGACAACATCGAAACTCCGGGCCCTCTCAAAACATTCCCAGCAGCACAGGTCCGAGCTGGTTGCTCCATGGCAGTCACAGCCCCCATAACCTCCACCATTATAACCACTAGTATCACTTCTGAGCCATACATCGAATCAAGAAGATCAACTAGCACACCAGTCGTCATTTCGGCTACAACCAGTTCCACGATCACATACAATATCTTAAGCACTACTCTACACGGCAATGGTGTTCTTCGAGCAGAAATCACTGAGCTGGCTCCCAGTTTGCGACCTATGATATATGCAAACCGGCAAGTCAACGGCGACACTTCTATTCCAACGCCAGGTGTCCAACTTGGTATGTTTGTTACCAGACAATCTTGGGGGGTCTCATACGCTAGTAATGCCCACCGTGCGCTTATAATTACTCAACATCTTCGTTCTGGTACTGTGATGAATACATATGGTTGGCATATCTCTACGTCTGTCATTGCGAATCCACAGTCTTCAAGTGTAATTTCGGCATACCAGGTTAGTATAGCTGTTATTGGGAGTTCTGTAGTCACAAGACGAGATGTCAATGCGGTGGAGGCGGCACCAAGTCCAGTTCCGGATGGCGCAGCGGCGCCTGAACCGGCTCCTGTTGAGAGTGCTGGTGCTTCTAGTTCCGCTGCTGCTAGTTCTAAGGCCGCCAGCTCTCCTGCCGCAGCTGGTAGCTCTTCTGCTGCGGCTGGTAGCTCTTCTGCTGCAGCTGGTAGCTCTTCTGCTGCAGCTGGTAGCTCTTCTGCTGCAGCTGGGAGTTCTTCCGCCGCCGCCGGTAGCTCTTCTGCCGCCGCCGGGAGTTCTTCTGCCGCCCAAAGCTCCAGTGCGCCGACAGCCGTAGGAATCCTATATATGGACTCTAGCGATGGATATTTATATCCTATGAAAAATCTTATGAGTCAACTTGATGGATACGAGAATAGAGATACGTTTTGGGTTTGCACTAATGATGCGGCGATCCCACGTACTACATTGTACTTATATCGATCAACTGGTTTTGCGGAGCTGGTGGCTAGGCATGAGCCGACTTTGACTGGTTGTTCGACTTTTCATAGTGTTTTACCGATGGTGATTCCGGCTACTAGATAGAGGGGGGTTTAGTAACGAAAATTAGTTCTGGATGCTGGATTTATATCCATGTTGTAATATTTGTTGTATTTTTTGTGTTTCTTCAACTTTTCTACCCTCTTCTTACCTCGGCATTAGGTACTTATTTGCTTGGTTGGGAGTGTATATAGTCCCAGGTACCTTATCAACAAGTTACATTTTTTCAATCTACACAATCACACTCGCTTATTCGGAACATCAGGCAAAGACTCTTAGAAGTACTTGATCAGAAACTTTTGATTGATACGTTTCAACAGCTTAGTAGATGTACATTTAATGAAATGTTGCTTCCAAGATAGATAGATACTCTAGCGAAATCTAGATGGAATATTCCAAGATATTCCGAGCCAATTCCATATTTTCGTGCTTTTTACTTCTTTATTTTGGATACTCCAAATAATGTCTAGCAGCACTTAGCGGCATCAGAGTTGGCGCCGTTCTGGATGGCCTTCTTAGCCAAGCTATCGGCATCAATATCCGATCTGCCTACAGCGTCAAGGAGAGGGGTGTTGCTCCCTGTCTTGACATTGAAGTGGTATTGGCGGATGATGCTGTCACTGTATGTTTCATAAGAGAAATCGTTAATTTCTATATTTTCGGCTTGACGGCTCTGATCCGAAAGGGGTGGTGGGGACTTACACATCATCAACGTTCAAACTCCTAACATCAGCCAACTGCTTAATCTTAGCAGTGCACTCCTTAACCTGAGCATCTGTCAAGCTCAAATCCAATTGATCTACTCTGCTCTTGATCGCATTCCATCCTGTCAATCTCGAGGCGAAGTGCACATATCTTGTAAGACCGAAATCTGCTGGGTTGACGATCTCGTATGTGCTTGGGTTTGCCAGGATAGCCTTGGCGTGGATACCGGCCTTGTGTGTGAAGGCACAGAAACCAGTGATGTAGTTGTTGAATGGGATGTTGACTTCGACGGCCTCGGCAACGAGATTCTCGAGGTCTCGGAGCTTCTCGAGCTTGTACTTGCTGCGAACATAGTCACGATCGGCGACGATCATGCGGGCCATGAGACCACCGAGTGGGGTGATACCGTTACGCTCACCGATACCTAGGACTGAGGTATCAATGTGTGTTGCACCGGCTTCAAGAGCAGTGTAGGCATTGGCAATGGCACAACCGGTGTCATTGTGGAAGTGGGTTTCGATATCGCAGTGAACGACACCACGGAGAGTTCGGACAAGGTCATAAACCTGTCTTGGGCCGGCGCAGCCGACAGTGTCAGCAATGCCGACTCTGTTAACACCGATCTTGTCGACGGCTCTGTAGATGCTGAGGAGGTCGACGAGGTCCGATCTGAAGGAGTCTTCGGAGGAGAATCTGATTTCAATGTTCTTGGACTTGACGAATTCGATGACTTCGATGGCGGACTTGTGGATGTAGTCCATGTCCTTGCCGTGAGAGTGTTCTCTGAGGAAAGAGGATGTGCCAATGACGACATCTACACCGTCAACACCGGTTTCGACGGCGATTCGGGCATCATCCATGTGACATCTGATGTGTGTGAGGATCTTGGCCTTCAATCCAAGCTTGCATATCGCCTCGCAGTCCCTGCGACTTTGTTCCGAAGCTGCCGGGCTGGTGAGTTCGATCTAATAATAATATACGATATTAGTATTGGTCACACGAGAACCCACTGAGAAAAATAGACGGAACATACGTAGTCAACACCAAAGTCGTCCAGTGCCTTGGCAATCTCGATCTTCTTAGCTGTATCAAAGAAAGCATTTGCAAATTGCTCTCCCTCTCTTAGTGTGCTTTCGATGATCTTGAAGTTGGAAACATTCGATAGGAAATCCGGAACGCCGACGTATGGGCTTCGGAGTGGTGGGCGTTCACCCAAAGGTTTGAAGTCTTTCTTGATATCTAGTAAGTTCCGAGCATCGGAGGGGGAGGGGCCTTTGTTAGCGGGGCAGCTCCAGAGAAACAGAAACAGCAGAAGCTATGTGTTGTGAAAAAAGACTGATTGCAGAAGAGAGCATTGATAAGTACCGTTACTGGTGGACATTTTGGAAGTTATGAATTAAAATTCCGACTGGGGTGTTTCTAGTATGGGAATCTGATGCAGGTGGTGTTTTGGTGATGTCGAATAAAGAAGGTGCAAATGTCAATGGGAGTTAACGTTGGGATAAAAGTTTTTCTGCCAGTTGAGAGTTGTTAGTGGCGGCGCACAGCAATTGCAACGAGAAGTTGGTCTGCATTGGAGAAGCATACTCTAACAGTTTTGTAACGCCAATTATACTGCAAATAAAATATGGGTATCTTAAGGTAAAGGAAATGAATAAGAATATACAAATTCTGTAGTTGAGAGAGAAGATAATTTTTTAAATCGGAGGAGTAAAGAAAAAAAAATGACGGCGTTGTCGGCCAATTTATACAAGTATACTAGAATCTACCCGACCAACAAAATTGCTTCCAATCCAAGGAGTCGAAATTTTTTTTTTTTCGTGCTTCTTGTCTCTCAGGTTTTGCATGTATGCATGCAGCTAGCTAAGGAAGATCTGGGGAAATCTACTGAGGGGCCTGCTCGACTGGCAAATGGGCTGCTTGACTCATAGTTCAACATTTCCTCGGGCTCCAGTACCGGAGGTCCAGCGGTGAGGTCTTATGCGGTGGAACCTTACCCGCCGGACGGGCTTGCTGCTCGAAGAGTTCCCACATGGAGAGTCGAGCCAGAGCTGCTTAACAATCGGAAGGCTATTAGCCTGCTTGGTACCTGTAGCCGGGGGGCCATTTCTCACATGCATCTGGGCAAGCAACGAACGGGTCAAAAAATTTTATTTTTGAAGAATCACAGCCAAAACTGGAGCTCGCTTGACAGGCCAGATGGTATGTTTTGACGCTTGTCTCACGATTTGCATTGGCGGGGTGGTCGCCGGCATCGGTGGTTGTGCAGTTTTCTATGAAACGAGGACGTCATGACAAAGCTATTTTGAATATTTCATTCGGTATAAAGGGTCTTGATACTCGTAAAATCTGGCTTGGAGAAGCGTGATGTTTGAAACTCCCGAGCACAGATATCTTTATTCTTCTTTCTCCTTTGAACGCAGTAAATCATCCGACAAGGAAATCGGAAAACCCTTTGTCGGTTTGTTGGACTAAATCTAGTCACTTTCACCTCGTTTCGCATGATGTTGGCGACTGTCTGGACACCTTGTCTCTGAATGAATTCTAATCCTTTGGGAGTCTTGCATTGAAATCTGGCCAGAATGCGGAGTGGAGATGCTTTGCTTTGGCACAGGTTTCAAATTATTCTGTGCATTAGAATTATGATATGGCGTCAAATCGAAGGAATATGCGGTATCATAGGAGTATTTCCTTTTTTGCTTTCTTTCTTTGTCATTGCATCTCGACTTTTAAAAATTCGAGATCGATTAGACCTCCGGACGAATAGGCTTTGAAGAAAACAACCGGGGCCTCGTCAGCCCCAAGCAGTCAGATGAAGCAGATAAAAGTCGGGGTTTTCGGCAAACCGAAATGAGGCACCTTGCCTTACGCAATCGGCCGCGGGAACGGACGCACAACATGAATGCTAGTTAATTCGGCGTACGTTACGTAGGTGCAACAGGAGCTCGTTGGTTGATTTGATCGATTGTGATAAGAAATGATACTCAACTGACAGCTGACATGTCGGTTGGAATCAAATCTGGAACGATATCATCTAGCCTGTAATATAAGTATATAACATGTATTGAACTTCGAGGTTGTCCAGGTCAGCACATCAAAACTGTTGAAGTCTTAGTAAGGACTTACCTATGAACAGCCACAGCCGCACATTCTCGGGACTGCGGCGTACCAGCATGACAGCCAGAAGAGGTTTGGACTGTTCTGTTTAGTGGCTGCACACTGTTCTCGGGTGGACCGAAGTCTTAATTGCAATAATGCTGGTTCTTCCTCTGATTCCTCGTTATTCGTAATTGCAAGTGGAGTGGAGTATTGGCCATACTAGTACCAGTTAGAGATATTAATCCGATTTCGATATCGTCAACACGCAAAACCCCATTCTTCCACCTTTTCATCAACCATCTCCAACCCACGCACCCATCACCGTCGATCTGCCATCACCACCATCACCACCACCATAGCCATAATCATAACCATCATCGTCATCATCATCTCCATCTCCATCCCCAATCGTCTTCACGTCTCTTTTCTTCCCCCTCCCCTTTTCTTCATCAACCAAAATCTATCTTCATCCTTGCATCGATGAATTTGCCTTTCCCTTTTTAACCGTCCTAGCATTATCCTTCTAATTGTGCTGTACGTTTTGGTTAGTGGTGTCCGGTAGTCCACCAAACCTTGTTTGCTGTGTTGAGCACAAGCCAGGCATTTTGCATTGTCATCAACCAAATTCCTCCGTTCTCAGCCTCAGGAAGAAGGGACGAGCCGCCATACATAGACGAGCATTATCGGCTCGCGATTGTCATCATCAAAAGCTGTCGTTGACTGGTAACTGCGTGAGGCTCTACCTTTTCGTGTCGACTTGATCGGACTTGGTCATCACTCAAACTCGCTCATTCGTTTGACGGGAAAGGGCATATCGAATTTGCCAACCACCTCTGCCTGTGCTGTGTGGCCAGGGTTTTGCTTTTTTCGCGTGTCGTTCATCGATTCGAGATTCTGAGATTCGGGAGGGGTGCCTTGCACTAGTCAGGACTGGACTGGCCATCAGCACAGCACTACAAGAGAAGTGGCCAGCCATTTTTGCTTTACGAAACCCCCCAAGGCCAGGTCCGTTCTTGACAGCCAGCAGAAGAACGGTTGTCGAATACAGCCGGCCAAAGGAAATCGAACCTTCCAAGTAGCAGGAAGCAAAAAGCTTGGAGGAAGCCCCGGAGGACCTTTTGTTTACTTTTTCCTTCCAAATCTCGAAATCGACGGGTTTTATTTGTGAGCTAAAATCCACACTAAAAAAGGGTACACACTCTCTCTTCACCTCAGTTTATACATAGCGTTTCATGCTGGCCTCCAGTCTAGGCGGATACTTCCTGTTTCCTTAGCTGGCCCTCCAACGGTTTCCGCTAAAGGTCCACTGAACAGTCTCAAGCCGGGGTATACCAACAGATACATGTAATCTGTGTCGTTTCTTCAAATTCCCTTCCGCCCATCCCCTGCACCTTTACTTAGCACTCTTTCCACCTCACATTTCACACATCCTTTCCCTTCTTCCCTAACTATCTTCAGCATCGAAGCACCAATCCTTCTTTCTTTTTGTTTTCCCCCTTCCACCTTCATCCTATTCAATCCTCAGCAGAAGATACCACCCGACAATACCTGCATAATTACGACCACTCTGCAGGGAATAGTGACAGCAGGCCCCGTTCTCCAAGCGAGAAATCTTCTAGAAAGGGCATTCCCACCATCTGATCGCGACTTTGTTTTCCTGGAATCCATATCCGAACAATCCTCACGGGAACAACGGTTTAAAGATCTTATTTTCAAATACTCGACAGCTTTAAGGGAAAGGGTGGGGTGTGCGAAGCGACCTTTAGGAGAAATTGCGTTCCTGGTGGCACCCTAACAAATCCGGACAGCCCGACAAACCTTTCTGCTTTGCATATTCCTTGCGACTAAATCAACGTCCACCTCTTGCATTTCCCATCTCGACGCCTCAAGAATCAAACACGAACACTCACCACATCAAACCGTTGCGAGATCTCGTGCTTTTTTGATACGACCGACAAAGACTGCGACACGAATATCGACAATCAGCCAAGATCGCGTGTCGTTCGGAAGCGGCCTCTGGACGGGGCGGTTTCAGATATCCTTTCATCATTCTTTTCTCACGACTTTCAAAATGTCGGCTCCACTGACCTCTGAGCAGGTCAACTATTTAGTATGGCGGTAAGTCATCAACCTCGATGTTTCGCAACTCCTTTCAAGTGCCCTGTTGCTTTCACAAACAATCCTATCGGCCTGTGGGACTGTTTTATGCGGGTAGTTGGAGGCGAAACGGGTGTACAGAAAGCCCTCCACACTGGAGATCACGCATGCAGGCAAGTCAAGTCTACATTGAGTCCGGAGGCTTTGATGGCAAACATATCGCCAAATCCCGAATTCCCGCATGATCGGTGAGCCTCATTTGGGGCTTTCGAGCGTCTAAAAAGTGCACCGAGAACCCGCAACTCCCCGATTTGCAGGACGACAGGTCTCTTCTTGCTGCCAAACCCCAGGCAAAACAGAACGACTTGGTTTCCTTTGTGACTTTGCTGCACTGGCGCCAATTTTTCAATCTGGCGGACCCTTGCGTGTATTTGCTTATTTTTCTTGAAATTTGTTCTGTTTGTCCGCATGCATGAGATTTCCTTGGCCCTGTTTTGAGGAACCGGTTGGACATGCTCCGCTGTCTCTGTTTTTGAGGCGAAACCTTGTTCCCGTTTGCCCTGCTACCCGACACCACAACCCAGAACCACGCTAATGTCATGTGTCCTATATAGCTATCTGCAGGAATCAGGTATGGATCCGATCTCTTTATTGCTTGCAGATACAATTGCCCATGTCTGATTAGATACATCGGACATTATTTTGCGGCCCATAGATCTGATGGTATATTCGATCTGTGTGTTGACGTATTTGTGCGCTGACTGGCCATACCTTACCTGAACAGGTTTTGAAAAATCCACATTCTCCTTTCAAGATGACTGCAGGGCACAGCACCTCGAAGGGAAATTCAAAAACTGGGTCAAGCCCGGTGCTTTAATAAATATAATCCAGAAAGGCCTCCAGTACCTGGCATTGGAGGCATCTATATACGAAGTAACTTCAGATTCTGCCTTTGATATCACGATGTTGGGTTTTTTTTTTGGCTAACATTGATCTAGAATGGGACTATAGGGACGACAAAAGTCTTTTCATACTTCGGGCCGCCGAATGGTCAAGAAGAGCCTACAGCTGCACCGCCGTCGACAGACGTACCAATGGAAGATGCGGCCAACGATATAGAGATGACGAATTCACTACCCATACCGGCGCAACCACACGAGGAATCGAACGGAGTATCCATAGAAGTGGAAGCGCAAAAGGCAGAGCTGTTACGCGAGCCACCTCAAACAAATGGAACCGTCACCCCTATTAAACGTAGCCACGATCTCGCTACAACAACGGCCCCCGAAGTGAATGGCATACACAGTCAACGAACTAAGAGAGCGAAGACTGCTGCTGCTGTTGGCGAGGACGCCATGATAATTGATGGAATCAGTCTACCCGACACTACATCCGAAGAGGTTAGGGCGACTATCGGGAGTAGTATAGGTGTCCAGGCAGACGAGTACATTCAGTTAGACCGCGAATCAACAGGTGTCTATCACCTTTCGCCATCGGATACATCCTTAGACTCCGCTGCGAGGAATTGCAAATTCAGTCCCTCCAATAAGAATAGTCTAGCCGTGTCACTGGATACATGTCATATGTTCAACCTCGGCGACGAGTTATTCACGCCTAACCAGAACGTGCAGGATCTGGTATTATTTCAACAGTTTGGGGAAGAGATGTCAACAATCGCTTGGAGTGATAACGGCGAACATCTAGCAACAGCATCTTGGGATGGTTTGATTAAGATCTGGGACGATAAGGGCCGCCTACGACAATCGCTTAAGATGCACCGTGCGCCGATACTGAGCCTAAAATTTCACCCAGCAAAGTACAACCTACTTCTCAGCGTTGATGGGCATAGTAAAGTGAATGTATGGGACGTCACAACAGGAAAGCTAAAGAAGCAATGCGAGCTCTCGGTTGAAAACAGCGTAAACGAAAAGACAACGCCCTATGACGCAGATTGGGTAAACGACAATACCATTGTTGCTGTTGGAGGTAACGGCGCAGTCGAAAAATTTGACTTATCCATGCCCTTAGAAAATGGGCCACATTTGGATTCGATTGTGAGGTATGAAGGGCACGATGCGCACAAGAATGTTAGTTCAGTCATTTGGAGTAGTGGCCACGATATGTTTGCGACAGGAGGTGAAGATGGGAAAATAATGGTACGTATCACTGAACGCCAGACCCATAAACTCCCGCAGTGATAATCAATGCTAACTTTGCATCTCGTTTAGCTATGGAAGCCGTCTCAGTTCAAACCAGTAGGCATCCTCGAAGGTCATCAAGATGAAATAAGTTTTCTTCAACTTTCCCACGGCAGCAATTCCTCGGAGTCGCTTCTCGCGTCGTCGTCCGCAGACGGTAGCGTTAGGATCTGGAATATCGAAAGCAGGATATGTTTGCATGTTCTTTACATGCAGTCTCCAGTCGACGTTCTTTCTTTTACAGCCGATGGCAAATATTTGGCGGCGGGAGCCCAAAACCTTATAGTTATGATCTGGCTCACAGAAACGGGGCGATTGGTCGGAATGTATGATGCAAAACCTGGGGAGGATGTATTATCCGTGCAAAGCACCATGGAGGATTTGAGCTGGGATAAAGAGGGCAGTAGATTGGCCGTCGCAGTCAGAGATCAGAAGGTGAGTTTAACACTATAGAACTTCGAAGTCGTACGGACACTAATTTTCAACTTCTTCAGTGTGCAATAATCGATTGGAAAACATTACTAAATGACGCCGCTACCAAAAGACTACGGTAGCCGTAATGAAGAATCGCACCGTCACACCCGAGTCTCCCCATTCCAACCTCAGACCTCAGACCTCAGTTTACGAAAACGAAGCATTGAGAGACGTTTCATTTATCTCCATTCCTTCTCTATATGAAATCTAGCCAAGTGAGAAGCTAGCCTTGTCTATGATCATATTTCTGTGTACTGTAAACCAGATGGATAAAAAGTAAACTATCCTGTTCTGTGTTTTTTTTTTTTCTTATTTTTTTTTCGCATCTTTGCACATTCCCTACTTTGTTCAAAACATGTTTGGAGGTGCTCACTGGCGTTTTGCTTTCTTACACTGCACTGTTTCCTAATTCGCTCCCCGCCATCCCTTTGCCCCCCGCTATGTGCAATACATTTACTTGCTCGTGTAAGATAGGAAGTGCTTTGAATTGTGGAGGGAGTTAGGTAAATGTGGTATTCTGAAAATTACGAAAATACAAGCTAACCGCTAACTACTAACTACTTTACTGCTCATATTTTGTTGCCTTTTTAATTTTTTTTCTTTCCTCCTTTTGCCTCACACGGCCAATGATCATCAATAGACTATAGTATGATATCGTACACACTCTCACTATGGACCCGCACATGGCTTCATATGCAGCTATACTCCTCCCCGTTCTTTGACTAGTTAGTTAGTCACAACTGGTTTTGTTGACCAGTCACAACCACATACTTAATCTAGGTTGATGATGAAGGCAAAGAGTTCGTAGCATAATTATAACATCACACTACGTTGACGTTGTTAACATATGTAAAACCGTCTCAGCACATATCAAAAGGAACTATACCCTAAACCAGCAAATTCGAATTGCGCAGGCGGCGGTGGGTTCCCAGGTCTGGCTTACGAGATCAAGGTACTAGAACTATCTTGTAATTTAATTATCTTTGTTAGGGTTATTTAGACAACCGGATTTTCTACCGGATTTTAATCTCCAAAAGGCTCAAATATGGTAGTGTTGTTTTCAAGATCGAAAGGAATTTAATGATAGATGAAACTTATGATAATATACAAGATTCCTTATTATATTTATTAATATATTACTTTGTACGATAGCATTTGGATATGTTATATATACAAAAGGGAATATTATTTTATTTTCAGAATCAGGCCTAAACTTTAAAAGTACTTAAGCCTTGTTTGAATGCTGGCCATTTGCCAGAAACAATACCATTCGCCTCTATTAAAATATCCCGACTTTTTTAGTGCTAAAAAGTCAACTAGTCAGCCCTCCAACTTGTTGACGCTTCAGGCAGTAGGATATTCTCTAAGTGCTAACCATTTGCGTAGGGATTCGAAACTTAGTCGACAACGATCAACAGCTATCCTGCGTGTTTATATAATTCTTCATGATTCTTTGCTGGCTATCGACATATCAACAGATAGTTGCATTTCTCCGCCTATAGCTGTAGCTACCCTTTGATCATCCTCATACATACCCGGCATCAATTATATAAATATATATATGTGTTAGGATATTGAAACCTCGAAGATTTGCAGAAAACGATGCATTTTGATAAACCGAAGACTGCCAATCCCCTTCTCTCGGATCTGTTCAATATATACAATTAATCAATAAATTGAAAATTGATGAATAAATCCGAGCGAAGAAATCCTTATTTAATCTTGGAGAAGCCACCCGTTCTTCTTCTGACTCTTCTTCCCCCTTTCCGAATATAAGGTTTTAACGCGCCCCCCAAGGAAGAAAAAATCCTGATAAGGATCTTGCAGCGATGCCTCTCCTCGACCTAATATGGCCCGGGAGGGTTCACTTAGGGGGAAAGCGCTACTCAAAATCAGTATTTCATGGCGCGCAAGCAGTGCCTGATGTATGATTTTGACCATAGTCGGGTTCTAGTAGCCCACTGGAAGCGAAGATAAAAACAGTCCTCATAGGATGTGTCGAAACAAAAGACCTCACCGGATATACCTTTTCAGTGGACCCCGGTGCCAAGGTATTTGACAAACATACTGATATAAGTGATAATTTTGTGATCGTCGATAACCATTTTCTTCTGCCTCATATGTATCTATTTCTTGGAAATAAATGTGGGATGTTACCATTTTTTTTTTTTTGGTATTTTCGGTGTGTGTATATAGTGCGATCAGGCTCTTGTTTGTAAATAGTTGGCCCCGATAGCTGGGTGGCTGTTCTCAGAGGAAAAGTGGTAGGATATAGTATAAATGCGACTCACTATACAAAATGATATGTTGTAGTTTGGGAAACAGATCTTTCGAAGATCAATGATCGCTGTATGAATAAAATTATCCCTACAGCAGGATTTAATGCAATTTCTTAGTTTCGATCCTATTATATCATGAGGTCAAAATTCGAAGCATTTCTAAACATGGGCACATAGTGTTGATCTGATAGAAGATCTCCGCTTGTGCTGACAGCCTCGTTGTGAGTGTTGCATTTTATTTTCATGGAGTCGATCATGTGATATATCACGTGCACACATCAACATGGTAGATCAGGTGATCTCTGTCAGCGAGTTCGATCATTACTTAGCCTAGCTTAGCTATATAGCGCTATCGATATCCGGTCAATCCAATATTGACTGGTTGAAACTTAGCAATGCTAGCAAGCACGAAGCATGTTTAGGAGTAAGAACTTGACAGATCCAAACAAATCAATCCCTCCATTTGTGAAGTCTAGGAACGAGACCACGACAGATCGGATCTGTATATTATATTCAAGACTCGTACCCCCGGCCCCCGCTAAAAAGCCTAGTAAAGGCAATGGTTAAATTAAATTAGTATTAACGATTACATTAGTAATGGTTTACGCCAACCTTGCTACTACCAAGTCAAGCGCATTGTATGAGTCTGGCAGGCCTAGGGTGTAGTCTAGTCATCGAATCAACCCCTTCCTCCCGTAACGAGCTGCCCGGGCAGATCGTTATCCGGCCCAATTCCACCCAATTGATCCGTTGTGCTTCCATTGGATGTCGCCACGGGCACAGTTTTTTTCTGACTCTTCAGTCTATAGATCACATACAAACAAACTATCAAGGCTATTACAAGTGCCCCCACCCCAACTGCAATCCCTGCGATAGCCCCAGTACTTAAAGAAGAACCACTATTTGAAACTAGACCTGGGGTGGATGTATTGTTGGCCGGAGGGGTTGAACTAGGATTTGGCTGGCCGGTGGTCCCCCTCCCAGTTGTCGTCATTGTCGTTCGGGAAGTAGTTTGGGTAGTCAGTGGCTCAGAGCTACTAACAGTTGTAAATGTTACCGACGCAAGGGTGGTACTGGATGAAGTTGAGTTTCCTCTAGCAGTTGGAGTTGGAGGGATAAACAAAGTAACGCCGGCGCTTGCGCATAACTGCTGAGCCGCTCGGATCGTTCGGTCTACTTCTGATTCTGTGCAGGTTTCCTGAGCGCAAGGTGCAAGATTTCCTATGAACTCATTTCTTTGGCATATACATGCAATGTCCATCGCGTCGCAATCCGTGCCTTGTAGAGCTGATATACCACAAGTAAGCTGATTCTTTCTGTATTAGCATGAGTTTGAATAAAACGACTTATATTTCTAAAATAGAATACATCTAGTCAAGAACCATGATCTTAAATACGATCAAGCAATTCGTGTAGGATGCAGTGTGGAATCTTAGAGTCGCTGTATTCTTTTTCTAGTGTATACTCACAGCGCATTGTGGGATCTGGTCGAGTTGGGCGATGGCGGGTGCCACGAGCAGAAAGACGCAGAAGTTTAAGAACTTCCAGAAAGTTGTTAGAGTATACATCGTTTAAGTCGTACTGGTCGATCAGTGTGTCATTGAATTATGTATAGGTTGTCGGCAGAAGAATCACCAAATCAAAGTTTTTGAATTGATTGGGTATTGATCGAATTTACACAGTAACTAGTAGTTCGAAGAATCTTGATCAATTGAGCCTTGCCGGCCCCTGTGGGCTGGGTTTTCACATTATAAGTAATATAATACAAAGATGAGGCTGAATCTCAATTTCACCTAATCTCGTCGTTGTTCCCACTGAACCTTCCGCCAATTGAATAATCGATTGGCTGGTGGTGCCGTGGTTAATGTGAAAATAGCCAATGGCATAAGTTGCCAAGAAACAAAAGATGCGCACATGTGGCACGGTACATGCAAAGCGGTTTCATATTGATCGATACATATGCCATGTTTTGAATAGAGAATGTTAGTCTTGTATTAAAACGCTTCGGCACACTAGAGAATGTTATCTATAGGTGCCACAAGTACTTAAGTATGTCTATAACAGATATCTATAAATCTATACATGGACGTTGTGCGCCAACATTCGCAGTGATTCTACTAAAGTTTACGGCCTGTCATATACGGTTGTTCCAAACGAATTTACTATAACCCCACGAAATATATTGAACTTAACTCATGATTTCATTTTTTACTACAACAATAGTATTTATTTGTATAATTTCAAGTGCCCGAAACTTGACTTCGAACCCGCCAGCCTTATATATTACGCGTATCAGCACTGATTTCGATCGACCTACCACATGAGTATGGTGTTGAGGTTCCTGAAAGGCCGGTTACAATTGCAATCTAGTTAATTAAACTCACCATAGGAACTGTAGCTACTAAACTACTTGGCTAGACAAATCTTACTGAGAAGGTTCGAATTATTTTAGCTCGAGAACCATGCCGGGCTAAGCACCGACAGCGTACCTAACCATTGATGCTTGGGGAGAATTCTAGAAAAGATAGCTGGAGCAACACAGTTGTCATTTGTGGTATAATTGCATAAGTTTTGTAAGCTATAACAGGTAGGTATGTACATAGTACTTACATACGGCACATGTACTTTACCTAAGCAAATGACTTTGAGTTTATCTCGATAGTTTTCTCGCGGACAGGATCTTGAAAACTACCGACACCTGTACAGCTGTGAGAACCCAAGTACAAAGCTACGAATTTGGATGGTTTCTTTCCGTAAATAATAGTATGTTTAAATTCAATGTTATCAACACCCGTAAACCCTTTCCGACGCAAAAAGATAGAAAGGACAAGGGAAAAAAGAAATGAACAAAAACGCTGAAAGAACCGACTCAATCGAAAGATGCAAAATAACAGAAATGACGACCGAGAAACGCGAACCCCTAAGGGTATTAACGTTTTCCGCACAACTTTGATACACCTTGAAGCTGGATCTTAAAACCGAACCATTGAAGCACTCTAGGAAGATATCTAGCCGATATTCTAAGGCAAGCAAGGAGAAGTAAAACCGAGGGAAGAACGATGAAAACAAACCGAAAGGTACCTATGACTTGCGAAACTGTTCTACGCGGCCATTTTTTCGCACCGGTGTATTTTTGCCCTGGATCGGATACAATAAAGATTATAGCTTCCGCATTATCCTCTTGGATCTTATGATGGTTGAAGCATGCAATAACTGTTCGTCTTAGGCAGCTATCCAACTCGTTTTCATCCTATAAGACCGAGGTCTATGTGTTAGAGTTGATTATGGTTCGAAGACCTCGCGAAGGATTCACCTACCTGAAAGCGGCAACATTCATCGATTTCTATGAGGAATATGGATGAGTTGTTTGGTGCCATTTTAGCGGTTTCACTTATTTTTGATGGGCCAGTTATTCTCCCTCTGGTAGCGAGCCAGGTTGTTATCCGCGATTTTTCCACTTCACTTATCGACTCTTTTTTCATCTTCTTCATATTGATGTTAATATTCCCGGTATCAGACTGGACAGGTTCATTTTGACGGTGCAAAACACCCCTATAATATCTGGTTGACGCCAAATATGGTAGTTCTTTAACGGTCCTCGAATTTGTGAGAATCCTTAAGATTTTTTCCATGCCCCTAGATCTAAAACCATCACCTGTTCTGCTAATCAGCAACCGGCCAAAGCTTCAAGGATAAGCTTGAGTCACGTTACCATTTAAAGATATGATATCGTAGTATGATATTTGGAAACCGGTGGAGACCCCGACAGAGTAAATGTATCCGGATTCCTCCTTGAAGTCTACGAGTTCCCAATCAGAAGTACTTGCGGCACTAGATTCAGCATCGTGAGAATTTCCGTTTTGACTGGTCTCACGGATGTCTGACTGGGTACCACGGGGGTTACCGCTATTGGCTGGAGTAGAAGTTGAGAAGAACCAATTTTTAATGGAGGACGCAGCTGAAGTTACACTAGCCTTTGCTACAATGAGACCATTTGACAGCGAATTTCGGATTGACGGTGAAGCATTTGTACCGCTTGGAGCCGTTGTAGTTGCCGTTGGAGAAGCATTGTTTTGTTCTACATTTACAGCTGACGGTGAAGCACTTGTCTTATCTGGGGATGATCCAGCCGTCGGCGCAGGTGCACTGTTTGATTGCGGGATTGTGATCGATAGTGAAGTCCTCGTATTATTTGAGGGTACTGAATTCCCGGCTGTAGTAACGTTGTTAAGTGGAGCTCCAGTTGCTGTTGCAAGGGTATTACTCGGTAGTGGGTTTGTGACCGGCGACGAAGTATTTGTACCAGTTGCTCCGGTTTCTGTTGCGGAGGTGCCATTCGATGGTATTTTGGTTATTGCCACAGGTGTACTGCTGAATAGTGAGCCTGTAGTTGATGGTGAAGCATCTGTACCATTTGGGTTCACTGCAATTTCTGGTGCAGCGACACCGTTCGATGGCGTGTTTGCTGGCGGCGGTAAAGCATTTCCAATCACCCCCACGGGGCTACCACCCGATAGTGAGTTCGTGATCGATGAACTACTTGTACCATTTGAGGGTACCACTGTTTCCGTTACAACAATATTGCTCGCTGGTACTTTAGCTATTGCCTCATCTGCACTGCTTAATGGTTGACCTGTGGTTGATGGTGAGGTAAGTGCTCTATTTTGGGCTACAGGGGTTTCTGGTGCAGCGGCATTGCCCGATGATGGGTTTGCTCCTGGTAACAGAGCCCTTGTGCTATCTGATGGTATTCCAGCTACCGTTGCAGGGTTACCGCTCGATAGTAGGTTTGAGGTTGGTTGTGGGATACTTTTAGCCTCAGGAGTCAGTGCAACTAGCTCTATATTCATACCGTTCAAAGGCGAGCTTGTCGTTGATGGTACTACTATTGTACTTTTTGAAGCCGTAGTTCCCGCCGGAATGACATCGATTTTTACTGGGCCCGCAATTTGTAGTATAGTTGCATTTTCCGAGGCTGCTGTAGTTGCTACTATAGTGGTATTGTTCAGCCGCGATGGTGAAGCACCAACGGTATCTAAATTACCACCGCTCAAGCTGCTCTCACAATTAGTGGCAGCCTCAGGGGTCGAATGGCCATGATTATTATCGGTAGTGGTATTTTGAGGTAAGCTAACCCCTAGCCCTACTACTGTGGCTCCAGACTTTGTGGAATCGCCTGAAATGTCTTCAGTGGAATCTTGGGCGGATGAGCCCTGAGGGTCACTAGACTGTGTGGAAAAGGGAGAATTTGGATGAAACATCAACGGTGTGTCCACATCGAGACTATTAACTACTTTTTTAGGGTCTGACCCTTTGTGATGGACAGGATCACTTGAACTTTCTGGCCCCATAAGTCTCCTTGAAGGAACGTTTGGAAAGTTACTGAAGAGGGGGGATGGTGATAAAGCTTCGGTATCTGGTGCCTCTTCCTCGGGTAGGCCTTTATTACAGTCTGAAACATGCTCCTCCATCGTGGTGGTGGTGTTGTTGGGCGGGGAATTTTCGGGCCTTATCGGCATCGTAGATTTCTCGTTTGTTCTGTCACTTGGATCTTCAGTGTTGATAGCTTCTTGCGATTGGGGTCCTGGGTAATCATGAATCGCATCACTTGCTGTCACTGGAGTAGTGGGTATTATCTGAACAGCCCGTGTATTCTCTGCGCTATCTTTATTGGCAGGACTTTGAAGTGGCTGAGTATCGCTAGGTTCAAGGTTGACCGGAGCAATATTTTCATCAACAGAACCATTTTCTATAATGAAGCACTGCTCAGAAGGATCTCCACGGGTCGCTTCAGAGAATTTGATAGATTCACTATCACCCCCAGTCGTTTGTGTTATAGGGAGTAGCTCACGGTTGGACCCGATTTCAACGCTGGCAGGAATGGGCGGTGTTGGACCAGATGTTTGAGAGAGTGGCTCGAGTGAAGGTTGGCGTGCAAGATTGGGGTTGTTTTGCTCAGAGAAACTAATAGAGGGCCCATTAGATTGGTCGGCACTTGATTCCTCGCTGTTACTTGTTGTAGAGGATGGAAGAGGGGGGTCATCGCCAGGCTTCTGGGGCTCGGAGGATTCCACAGTGTTCAAATCTGAAGAATTGGGCTCACGTAGATGGGCGATATCGTGGCCACTGCTGTTTGAAGTAGAATTTTCTTCAACGGGGGAGGGGCTTTTAATAGAGTCTAGTTCGAATTTATTGGTGTTTTCAGCGGTGGGTTGTTGAAGGCCTTCGACCATAGGTCCTAGCTGAGCACTAGAAGCCTCTGCAGGTTGGTCGCGGGACTGGCTTATTTGGTTGGTGCGAACAGGATTCGAAGTACATGGCTTAGAAGATATAGGGCTAGCAGGAGTTCGATTCAGGGAATCAGAGATTTTTCCGTCAGGGTTATTTGTTGTCCCTGTAGAAAATGTTGGAAAGTCTTCTGTTGTATTTTCCGATACAAAGAAAATTTCGTCTTCATTATCGTCGCTCTCTTCGCTATTGTTATGAGGGTTGCTGGTAGCTGCCTTACCAGTAGTGGTGTTTTCAAAATCCCCGCCTTCAAGATCCTTCGGGGAGGCTTCGATGTTGTCTAGGGCTTTCTTAGGATTAGAGCTGGGTACGAGACTAGGATTTAAGATGGTGGTGGTTGATTTTGGAGGGGAACCATTATTCGAATTATTGGAACGCTCTTCTAGGAAACCGCTTGAATCATGATAGGGAGCTTTGGCACTACTATTGATCGTGCTCTGAGATGCAGTATCACCGTCTGAAATTGTATTGGTGGTACCATCGCACACTCTTTCCCAGTTATCACGATTTTCGTTGGCTAAATTGGCATCGCCGCTAAACGAATCCGTGACGGGATCTCCTATAGGACCCTCATTGAGGTTACCTTGAGGAGGCAGAATTGTATGCGAAAGATTATCACTGTCTTTTTCTTGACTAGAATTTTCTAAGTTGTTTGGTGAGGGGTTCTCGATCGCATCAATAGCGTTAGCTTCGGGTATTTGGGGGACATTGTCTTTCGCCGGGATGATATGACTTTGAGGTTCGTTTCCGCTGATTGCCAATGTCACAGAGCCTTCCTCTTCTTGATCACCCCTAGGGATTTCGAGTTCCATGTTACGCGGCTGTGGAGTTATAATGTCTGAAGGATTGCTCTCCTCTCTACCCAGAGCTGGCCTTGCTGTTTCATGGGCCTCTAGAATCTTTGGAGGCGGAGAGGTTGTCGTAATCAAAGGTCCTGTAAGTACGCCGGGTTGGCCGATTTCTTGATTAGGATTTCCTTCGTTACCACTACTTGCGATGCTCAAAATTGGGGGCCCGTTTAGTTCCAACTGAGATATGTTCTCGCTGCCTTGGGGCGTGTTGGTTACATCTTTTTGCTCGGGTCCATTCCCATCCATTTGAGAGGCATTAGGCTGGGGGTGGTTTTCATCGAGACCAACGACTTCAGCAGTGTGCCTAGGCTTGAGCTCAGACGTAGAACCCGCAGGAGGCTCGTCACTGCCATTAGGATCGAATCCTCCATGGGAACTACCAGTTTCAGATAGTGTATCTGTAGACTGATAGTCATTACTATCACTATAAACCCCTCCAAGGGTGGGTTTAGGTGTAAGAACTACTTTTTGAAACTTGATATTAGCAATGTCGAGTTTTGACAAGGAGGACTGATTTTGGCACTTTACCTGCAGGGTCTGAGAAACTGTCGTTTGTTTCCGTTTTTGCTAAAGTATTTTTATCTTTGGATGACGGCTGCGGAGGAGCACTGTCAACAGTTTCGACCTCTTCAGGACAATTGCCACCATGGGAAACCGTATTTTGGAATGAATTGTCATTAGTACCGCCCTCCTCTTGATTGTGGCTGCCTTTAGACACTACGACCTCAGATTGATCAGAATGCTCGATTACACCACACTCGCTAGGAGCATTCGAAACTTCATCAGTACTGCGAACCACCTGCGTAGGGATGCCGCTGCTATTATCGGATTTTCCAGGAGCATCCTTGGCCTTGGTTCCTGTCAATTGAGGAGAAATGGTGTTAATATCGTTATTTTCAGCGATACTACTGGTCCCAGACAATGCAGGCGAAACTTCATTGGTATCTGCATCAGATTTCCCGGAATCATGGTTGTTGAATATCAAAGGCGCGAGTTGAGGAGTATTGGAACCGGTGCCCTCTTTCTGGGGAGCATCTTGGCTAACCTGAGGTGCAACGGGCTGGTGAGCAGTGGCGCCGGTACCGAGTTTTTCAGAGGTATGACCAGGCGCCCCTGGCTCTGGGTCTCCGCAGTCGACGTCAAGTTGTGGAGGAGCATGGTCAGTATTATCAGGCCCCGCACGCTGAGACGTACTGAAACTCGTACTGCTATTTCCTTGACCGCTGTTCCCGGGATCAGGGATAGCGGTTGGGGAAGGTGGCATTGACACAATTTCAGAAGCTCCAGAATCGCCGTCGAGTCTCTCAAAAGGATGGTTTGTCTCCAATCCCGTAGCATCAAGATTATTATCATCAATATCGGCATTTTTAGAACCATTATTGCTAGGGTGAGGCATCGGGAGCTCGGGAGCGCCAGAGTTTTTGTAATCATCATCCCCTACAATAATACCGACGCTGGTCTCGGATTTGATTGGTAATCTTGACTGAGGGGCGTTATCAATGGCAGTATTTGTGCGAGGGCTTTCGACATTATCAACAATCTTAGACACCACAGCGGCAGTGGCATCGTCAGAATTGTTTTTTTCTGAGTCATAACCATGATCGAGTTCCTTAGGAACCACGGATTGAGGATCACCGGTGGCAGCACCCAGGTTTCCAGTGTCCTGGTCACTGAGATCAAATATCGGTGTCTGAGGCGTTTCTGCATAAGCGTTATCTCTTTCAGAATGATGACTGGTAGTCTTTGATGCTGGTGCTGATGTTCTTGGTTGAGGGTCATTCTCTGAATCAAGTGGCTCCTTCATTTCTGACGTCCGGGAACAAGGACTGGTATCATTATAGGTGTGATCTCTAGCTCCCTGGGCTTTGTCATCATGAGGCTCGTCAATTAGCTGCGGAGTAACTGCTTTCCCAAGATCGTGGTCCTCAGGAGTGAACTGTGATTCTGGTTGAGGTGTATCTTCAAGGGTGTAGCCTCCTTCAGACGTATTCTCAAGCTCGCTAGCTGAGGGCGCCCCTGGTTGGACCGTGTGATTTTCCATGCAGCCTCCACAAATATGACCACTGGTCTCGGGCTCCAAGAGCTTAGAAGCATCGATGTTGACATTGCCCGCCTCAAGGTCATAGTCACTAGTATTTCCCTGGACTGGCGATCGAGGAGTATTGACTTCAGTATCGACTTCAGTATCGACTGCTCCTGCGTCATACAGGGGATCGTTATTTGGGGGCAACGTTTGATAGGAATCATCACTCATGTTGTTTTCAGGACCATGGTTGCCAGGTGTCAAAATTTGCGGAGTATAGGTATCGACATGATCCATTTTAGGACTATGATTGCTGGCCTCGGGTTGCGAGGGGATTGCAGAGAAACTAGTCTGAATTCCACTTCCCTGGGGACCATCACTACTAGTTTCTAGTTCCGCCGGTTGAGGGGCAATGACATCATTTTGAGGTTTCTCGGGTGCTTGAATACCACCATTGTCAATATTGGCTTCTCCTATGCCTCCAATCTCCTCAGGGATCCCAGTATCAATATTCGTCCTGTTTTCGCATTCCTCAGGTGGGTTTATAGGAGAGAGGCTAGGACTAGAGTAAATGCTAGGTCTCCGAGAATAACTAGCCTCGGGATCGCGATCGTTAGGAGTATTGCTGCTATCTCCTACTAGATAGCCTTTGGCTTTTGTCTCACTGCCAGCCTTTTCAACTTGCGTCCTAGTAACGTTAGGTGTGATCTCTATGGGATCATCGTCGATGGCATTGCTTCGTGGGGTGAATTGTTCTGGGGAAACCTCATCTTCGCTTGAAGGTTCACTAATGTCACCATCTGGACCAGAGGTTCTTTTACTCTCTTCTGTAAGTTTTGCTTGAGGACTTTCTTCGATAGTACTTTCTGAGTTTTCAGGCCCACTTGCAATAGCTTCGCGGCTGGGATCTGAACAACTCATGGTGTTCCCTTGGTGGGGAATGTCGGTCTCCGTAGCAGCTTCACTACGGCTAACTCCACTTCTATCCCCTACTGCGGGGTCCTTTTTGCCGTGGTCCACGTCTGTGGGGTCTAGACCTGTCCCATTATTTTTAATGTCAGTGAATTTATTTTATTGGCTAAAGTCGGGTGGAGGGATGGCAAATGGTTCGATTTGCATCCAATTGGTTTACCTTTAGTAGTGCTTCTAGCGCTTTGCTCCAAACCGGGCCTACTAGGGTTGGTTGAAGCCGCATTAACGTCTTCGCCTTCTGAAGAGTGTTCTCGTAATTTTTCAAAATCTGTACAACTAGAAGTAGCAGACCCCGGGCTAGCGATCCCGTCCACACAGTCCTCGGACCTATAGTTTTCTTCCTTATGCTCTTGTTCAAGGATTTTGGGATCCGTAGAGCTAGACGCATTTTCTTGGGCTGGCGAGAGTCCGGTTGCGCTCTCCGTTATAATATTATTGTCGGTATTGTCGTTGGCAGGATTATTAGTGGTATAAGGACTTTCGTCGACTAGACCACTACCAACAGAACCATTGCCGCCGACCCTATCTAAGGCGGTATCGCTAGATTTGTCTGTACCTCTCTCATTTTCGCCTTCTCGAATAATTTCATCAGAGGCTGAACTAGGAGAATTTTGCTTTGGACCAGTAGTATCATCCTGTTCAGTGATTTCCTTGTCTTTGGTTTCAGCATCGTCATTGAAGGAAGCAGATTTATCCTTTAGAGACGGTGAGTGACCTCTTTCTCCAATAGGATTTTCTTCCGTAGCACTAATATTGCTAGAATTTTTATTTGGGCAGATGCTGTTTGCGGCAGACCCACTCTCGTCATTGTCATCATGAAGAGGGTGTTCCCGAACTGCACTAGTGTTAGTGTGGGTAAAGATACGAAAATTGAGAGGAACCTTAAGCTTACCTTCATCAATGCTCTCTTTGCGAATATGGGGTACTAAATTTTCACTACTGGTAGTGGGATCGCTGTTATTCCCCTGAGCTTTTGAGATATCACCATCTGTGGCATTAGCGGTGAGGTTGTCCTTTGGAGGATTTTCGATACCGCCAACTGTTGAGATACCTTCCTCATTATTGCAATTCTCCGGAAGGTTAGGATGAGCTCCGGCGGGGCCATCAACACTGCCTTCATCTATGCTATCGATACGAGCTTCAGGAACCGGGAGATCGGTTTGATCATGATTATCTCCGTGGACACTTTCCCTGGGCGACGAGCTGGTATTTATATTGGTCCCATCGCCAACATTATTGACTGGTACAAGCTGCGAACCAGGGTCGCTGCATATTTTATCAGAGCGATCACGGTGATTTGACGAGCTATCTACCATTTCAGAGATTTCCGGGTCCTCGCCGATAGGAATTTTCTGTGACGACTTTGTGGTATCATTTCCTAGAAGTTCTTTAGAATTCGAATTCGAAGAAACTGATCCAGTCGTGAACTGAGATGGCTCGCTCAGCGTTACGACTTCGGATCCCACGCTCTCATTGCCATAAACATTCGCATCGTTACTTATGTTGCTCGAGTCCCCAACGGGTGATTCACAAGCTGAGGGATTCGGTGGTGATGTAGCGAAAGGAGCGCTTGTAGCCTCTGGAGCTATGTCATCTTTTCCGATTTCGACTTTGTTTTCGATGGTACCATTGTAATCCTCTTCTAAGGTGCCAGCGCTACCTGGAGTTTCGGCATGGACGACTCCGTCGCTTTCGTTGGCTCTAGTAGCATCGCCAAATATGCTAGAAGGGGCACAACTCGCGGCCTCGTTGGGTGTGCCGACACCAGAATTTTTGGTAGATGGACTAGTCGGCATGCTAATCTCACTTAGATCGGTAGGTTCGGGCGTATTTTTTACGTTGTCGACGGGAACGGTTCCACTAGCTACAGCAGTATCACTAGGAGCGCTAAAAGAAGGAGCTGTAGGAGAGCCGTCAACAAGGCTGTCCTCTGGGGACGAGACTAGGCTGTCCGTAGCATTGCTATTTTCGTGACGAAGTTTGATTGGTGAGTTGGTTCTATTTATGTCGAGAGGGTTGGGTATGGGGGTATTTTGTGAGTTTTCTCCGCAATTTCCCTGCGAATCAGAGCTTGACTTATCACAGAGAGAATCGTCATCGCTTGAATCATTGTGATCTGATTGAGCGAAATTCATATGTTCTGCTGAGGCAGCGTCGTTATTTCCTGTTCCAGTGGGCATAATATCCTCTGTTTCAGCAGGAAGGAGAATAGATTCCGTTTCAACGGAACCGTCGCGCTCTCTTTCAGCGGGATCAATGTGCTCTAGCTCAGGAGAATAATTGCTATGTTCTGATCCAGCAGAGTATGTGCGTTCTAGTTCAGTAGAACCAATACCCTTTAGACCGACGGCGTGCTCTAATCCGGTAGAATCAACATGTTCTATATTATTAGAATCGGTATGATTTGATCCAGCTGAGTCAACAGATCCCATCCCGGCAGAATCATCTTGTTCAATTTTAGGAGCTGAATCAAAATATTCTATTCTACTGGAATCGATAATTTCTGGTGTAGTTGGGTCACCATCAGGGGTTGTTCCATCAAGATCGCTTTGTCCCGTTCCAGTTGAATTAGCGTGCTTCGATCCAGCATAGTTGCAATCTGATCTAGCGGATTCAATATCCTCTGATCCATCAGAGCTAACACGGTCTAATTCAGGGGAGACAATTTCCTCCGGCACAGCGATGCGCTCTGATCCGATAATGTTCCCCGATTCAGGAGATTCCTTGACTTCTGATCCACCAGTATTACTATGCTCTAGTCCAATGGAAACATGATTTTGTGTTTCAGAGGAATTAGCACGTTCTACTCCGGTGGAATCAATTTGCCGTGGCCCAGCAAAGTCAATGTCATCTGATATAGGGGAGCCGATGTCATCTGGTCCAGCAGTTTGCCCTGATTCAGTGGAATCAACGATATCTACTCCATCAGGACCACTGTGATCCGGTCTGATAGATTTAATGTGATCTGATGTGGCGGGGTTGATGTGCTCTGGTCCAGCAATGCGCTCCGACTCAGCGGAGCTAGCGAGATCTATAGGTTCTGGTTCACCATAGTCGCCCTTTTCTATTCTAGCCGAATCAATATCTTTCGTTTCAGCGGAATTAATTTGTTCGATTTCAGCGGAATTAATGTTATTTGATCCAGCAGAGTTAATATAATCTGATGTAGTAGGGTCGGTAGGCTTTGGTTCAGCGATGCGCACCGAACCGGCCAAATCTATGGATTCTGGCTCAGCAGGATCACTTTGTTCTACTCTGGCAAGCTCAATGTGCTTTGGTCTAGACGTAGAATCGCCGTGTTCTGGTTGTGGGGGATGAATAATCTGTGTTTTAGTGGGATCGGCTTGATCTATTTCACCAGAGTCAAGGTACTCTGATCTAGGATAGTTACCGCCTCCTGACCCGGTCGAACCAATGAGCTCTGGTGTAGGGCAATCTATGAGTTCTGATGTAGCAGAATCATTTGGTTCTTCCCCGTGGGGGTCGATTTGCTTTGGTCCAGCGATACCCGTATTTTGCGTTTCAGCGGTGTGTACTGATCCAACAGAGTCTATGAGTTCTGATTTAGTAGGGTCGCTTTCCTCCACCCTGGGAGAATCAATTTTCTCTGGTTCAGCGGGATCCATATTTCGTGCTTCAGCGGGATCGGTGTATTCAATTTCATCGGGATCGAGGTCCTCTGATCTAGCAGAGCTACCGTCGACGTCTTCTGATCCGATCGGACCCGTGGGCTCTGGTTCGGTGATGTGTACTGATTCAGTGGAACCCATAGGTCCCGATTCAACATAATTGCTTTGCTCAACCGTAGGAGAACTAATTTCCGATTCCTCAGGCCCAGCGGAATCGATATTTTGTGTTAATATTTCGGCGGAGTCGGTACTCTCTATTTCATCGGTATCAAGACACTCTGATTTAGAAGAGTTACCATCATTTGATTCAATAGAATCAATGTGCTTTGGTAGACTGGGTTGTATTGGTCTAGTGGAATTTGTGGGTTCCGATTCAGCAGAATCACTTCGCTCAACCCCAGCATGACTAGCTCTGGCTGGTCCGACTAAATCAATATTATTTTGTGGTTCAGCGAAATCGGTATCTACTTCATCAAATTCGAGATAATTTGACCCAGAAGAGCTTTTGCCATCTAATCCCATAAAACCAGTGCGCTCTGGTCCACTGATTTCTCTTGATGCAGCGGAACCTGTGGGTTCTGCTTCAACAGAGTCTTTCTGTTCTGTTTCCGGAGAACCAATTGGTCCTGGCCCGACGGGATCAATATTTTCCATTTCAGCGGAATTGACATGTTGCATTCCAGCAGAGGCAACGCTCGCTGGCCTAGGAAACTTAATCTTATCTAACTCAGCGGTGTCCATTTGTGAATCAACGTGAGTTTTTCCAGCAGAACCAATGTGGTGTGACCCAGGAGTATTAAGGTGGTCTAGTCCAGTGGGGGTGATTTGCTCCGGTTCAGCAGTTTTCTCCGACCCAGCATAATCAACGGGTTCGGATCTCGCGGAATCACTAAGGTGGTCCTCGGGGCTCGGATTTGGAAGCTGCCCAGCCTCAACGGTACTCGCAGGGCCACCACTGATACTTTCAGGAATATTACCACGGACGGGAGTAGAGTTTGTCTCTCCAGTTTTTAGATTAACGTCTGTTAAATCGTGGCTAGGATTTAAAACGCTTTCGGAAGGGCCGTAGCTATCGTGTGGAAAGTTTTCGCCAGAGAGATTTTCTTCTTTGGTAGCCTCAGGTCCAACTTCAAGCTCTAGAGTCGCCTCAGGCTTGGGTTCACCGTTGACGTCGATGACGGGCTTTTTAGGAATTTCGTCGCTACGTGGAGGGGAATAGACCGAGGGACTACCAGCGTTTATAAAATCGCCAGCACTCTCAGAGCCAACGACACCCTTTGAAATTTCAATAGGATCATAGCCGCTTGGGGAGTTTTCAGCGATATCTTTTAGTGCTTCAGGGTTATCGCTGATGGGATACGTGACTGTGTTCTCCTTATGGGATGAAATATTTGTAGTAGCTCCTGTAGTCTCGGGGGCTTGCGCTTCCTTGGTGGAATCGCCATCACTGGAGCGTCCTTCAGTGGAGTTATTCACATCCACTTGGTTATCCTCTGTGGAGTCTTCTTGGGTAATAGGCTTTTCATCGTCCGTTCCCGAGCGGTCCTTATCTTCCTGGCTATGGCTCGCGATCGCGTTTGTATTTTCAGGATCTTCAAGCCTAGGCTCTTCAACATCTAGAATGGGTCGAGGATTAGAGACTTTTATATTCTCAAGGTAATCCGGCTTGACATCCAATTTTTCAGGAGGACCCTCCCTGCCTTGCTTCTCGCGGATAGGCGTATTCTTGTGGCCATTAGAAGTTGAATCCTTATCAGAAGAAAGCTCGTCCAGGTTATTACCGTTGTCCGTTTCACCAATCGGAGGATCATCACCTGGAGATTGGCTAACGATAACCGTAGGAGGCAATCCTGCTTCCTCTGTTGGGGTAAAATCGTCGACGTCCTCGGGGCTACGGCTTGGAATGGCGTTGTCAATTATGTGTTGCGGCGGTTGTCGCTCAGCGGGACCTGGACTCGAGACTATCCCTAAGCCGCTAGTCTGGTGAGCTAAACCTTCTGAGCTATTCTCCCGTTTAGTGCTAGCTCGGTCCTGGCCCTGTTCCTGCGATCCATTAATTGTCTCCCGCTCCGGTGTTTGTTCACGCTCCGATTCCTTGGGAGCCTCCTGTACCGAGTCCGGTTCATTGTCTTGTTCCGCTCCATGTTGAGGTGGTAGCACCTCTTTTTGGCTACTTTCACAGGTAGCTTCGGCGGACTAATTATACATCATTAGTTTTAACCTTATATTATGGCTCTGGGAATACAGCTAAGTTAAGGACTGTTTGACTTACCGTATCGTTGGGATCGCGGGGTTTGCTGAATAACTCGATTGTAGCTTCATCTTCGGACTCGACTGCAAGCTCGTATGGTGTCTTGTGATCATTATCTTTGAACGCTTCATATTCCTCCCAAGTAACCTTTACATTTTCGTTGGTTAGACCGACCCGGAACTTAAAGACTTTGACAACCTCACTCTTTCCACCTCTAGCGGCTGTGTGTAAAGGTATTCTTCCTCTTATGTCACGCTCTACTTCACTAGACCCCTTCTCGAGGAGTAGCTGAACGATGGCAACATAACCGTACCTTGCTGCCTTGTGCAAAGCAGTTTCGAGAGCCTTATCCTTCGCTTCGATCTGTTTTTTGGCTAGACGGTCAGGATGAAGAAGCTGGCGAACCATTTGAATATTACCCTTCAATACCGCAAGATGAAGAGCGTTTTCATCGTTTCCATCCTTGAAATATCTTAGCCATAGGGGCTTTCCGTATTGGAGATATAACCCCAAAATTCGCGCTGCACTATCATTACTTGCTGCAACCTCGTGCAGAGGGTTCCGACCCAACGTATTGCGTTGGGTGAGGTACGACCCCAATTCTTTTTTCAACAGGCTTTTGACGGCTTCGTAGGCGTTTTCGCCGGCAAGATGTAGAGGGATGTTTCCATCATTGTCTTTGATACTATTGAGGTTCGGACTGGTTTCGCGTGTTGCGAAGATATCCGCGGCAGCCACGTTGCCTTCACGAATGGCGCGGTGAAGGAACGTTCGGCCCCGGGCGTCGAGGATGTCAACCTTTGCTCCTCGAGCCTCCAATAACTCAACAATCTTGTGGCATCCAGTCTCGGCTGCAAGGTATAAAGGCGGCCGACCGAGGCTGTCAAGTTCGTTAATATCCAACCCAACTCCAGCTTCTTCGGCGACAGATAAAAGGGCTTTGATGGTATCGAGGCAGCCTTGACTCGCCGCCTGGTGAAGGAGGCCCCAGCGACTGGGGTCATCTTCTCGCGCGCAGAACAGAGCTTTTCCAGTAATACCATGTTTTGAGATTATGACTGTAAGCAATTCCTTCATAAACCCCTCTTGCTTCTGTCGTGCTGCAGTGTATAGTACATTTTCACCTTTATTGGTCAGTGCGAATGGGTCTAACCCGATCTCCAGCAATGGTTGGATAGCTCTAGTATCCCCGGTCCTTGAAGCCTTATGGAACATGGTTTCACCATCTTTGTCTTTCACATTCTTATTCGCTCCGTATTCGACAAGCAAGCGAGCCATTGAGGCACGGCCCCGCTTAACGGCAGCATATAAAGGCGTGTTTAACAGATTATCCTCAAGGTCGATGCTCGGTATTCTAAGCTGCTCGAATAGGAATCGAACCGCCATTTCATTCCCAGACTCCGCCAATTGATGGAGTAGGGTTTGCCCATAGTCGTTTCGGACATCCAAATTTGCGCCCTCCGCTATTAGAAGCTTGGTGGCATCCCCGTGGCCGCCCGACGCAGAGTAGTAGAGGGCCACTTTGCCCTTCTTGGCGTTGTCTATTGTATCAATGTAGTATCTTTGTTGTGCATTGCCCCTCTCTAGCAATATTTTTATCACCCCGCAGTGTCCTCCGGCGGCAGCATGGTGTAGAGGCGTTTTCCCGTCCTTGTCTAATGAGGTAGGGCTGGCTTCGGACTGATCTAGTAGCTTCCTGACAACATCGTCTTCACCATTGGCAGCGGCAATATGGACGGTCGCATTCAGTACATCCTGACTAAAATTTTGATACGAAAGCTGGTCCTGGCGGTTCTCAAGGATTCTAAGGTACAGATCTTTCGCATCTTGATCTATTTTCGCAGCTTCGTCCATTTTTGCCGATCGATGCAAGATCTATTAAACACGTATTTTAGCGCATTGTCAACGAAAGAGACGTTTCCAACAAGGGTTTACCTGGATAAAACTTTTTAAATTGTCTTAGTTTTATTAATCTTCCTAGGATGCAATACCAACTAAATGCAATGCGCTCCCTGTACAGGCAATGGAGAAAAGATTATTGGTCGTCGAATTCATCAATTGTGATATGGATCCATGAAGTTAAAAATTCGGGGTTCAAGTTGGGACAGTTATCACAAAATACGATCTCAAAACTAGCAGAATGTGACGAACGGATGACTATATGTCAATTGCTATTTGGCGTGGTTGAGGACATTTCTCACACATTGAATAATTTTACATACAGATAAAATTTATCAGAGACGCCATGAGAAATTAACACTCGATAAAGTCAGGGCCCGGGGCAAAGTAGTACTGGCTAATTTGCCCTGCTTTTGAAAGGCCCCGATCATATGACGCCTAGGGCCCCTATAGTCTATCTGTTGACGGATAGCTAGTAAATGTGGGGGTTTGAGTCGCCTGTTGTATATTAACATATTGTATACCAATATGTCGCACATGTACAACATCAGACCTATCCTCCTGAGGATGGGACTACAGATGTAATACAGTACATACGTGCAGCTAGCTTACATGCTGCTTATAGGCGCCTGGATATCCGAATTTGAGGCGAGAATACAAGACATATACCTGGGCCGCTGGGTATGCATGCATGCAATATATGCATTGAACAGAGCTAGAGACGTCCTATGAGTTGTCCCCGGGCCCCAGCCGCAGAATTGCATTGCGTAGACACTAGCTACGACTAGAGTCCAATCACATCTTGTCTGCAGCTGCAGAGCAGCTGCGGGTGGTGCAAGAGCTCGAGCTACAGAGCTCGAAGCGAAGGTGTTCATAGACGGCTGGGTCCTGATAACGTCCCCGGCTTGGGGATAGCTATAACCGACATAATTGCATATAGCAGAAGAAGTTTCGCTAATTTTTGATTTTTTGAAAATTCCAACGCTCAAAAAGTGGATCAAAAGGTGGACCCCAGATACTGAGAATATGGATTGAAGTATCCACGTCTGGATATAGTTACTATAACGCTCCAGATAGGAAGGAAAGAGTCACGAATGTGTTTGCGCATGTGCAAAATTAACTATTTTTTCTTTTTCTTATTCACTCCCTCGTATGATAATACCAATAGTTATGATTGTATACGCAGCCGACCTCGCCCTTTCGAGTTCATTTTCGTATAATTTACGAGTAGAAAATAAAATTTGAGTAGCTATAATGCCCGATAAAGATCAGATATCTGGCGAGGATCCTAAAATCGAGATACTCGACAACTTAAGAAGATATTTTCAGCGTTATACGTTAACACACCAGACTTGGTTTCAATTGCATCGATGTCTGGCGCTTTAATCCCGGAACCAACCCATTTTAATATCTCTTAACCCATTCTTTACTCCCCTTAATTAATCAAAATTATTTCATAATTGCTACATTCACAATAATGGCAAAAGGCCCCTTTGATCAGACGAAACTCGCAGAATTCACAGCAAGACTCCGCAAAGATGGTCTACACACCAATCTCAAGATCCAACTTGACAAAAGCATCGGTGTAGTTATTGGCACCGAAGCTCTAGCACTTGGTACCAATCTTCAGAACCAGATTTGGAAATTGATGACTGAGCAGTTGTCGGATCGATTTGTGGTTGATTTTGCTCAAGAACTCTTGAACAAGCTCAATAAAGCTGCTGAAAGAGACAATATCAAACCGAAGAGATCAAAGTTTGGAACTAGGTCTGCTGGCGCATCGGGCCCCAACCGGCAAATAGTATGTGACAAGTCTAGTCTCCTAGGATTCTATATTTTGACCATGTATCCGACTTAATTACATATTTGCAAAGATGATCCCAATACTAACAATCAATTGCTATCTCGATATATATATATATAGCCTCACGATGTAAAAGAAGTTCTTCTGAATTTGGAAGATTTTATAGATAAAAACAAGAGCCCTTTCAAATTCAATACCCAAACCTTGATGGATATGGCCGTGGCCGTTGCAGAAAAAGGAGAAGAGATCTGCGAAAGTTTAGGTCTCTCTGAAGACGAGCTTTGGGGGCTAGCTAACGTTTCTCTTTATGACATACACTTCTTATGTGGTACGTATCTCCGACTACTTAGGACACCAGTGTTTCTGTATCAACTTATCTAACTGAAATCATAGACGATAGTGGATCGATGCAAATCAGGAATCGCAAAGAAGCTTTAGTCCGAACGCTACAGAGCGTCGCATATTGGGCCGCTAAACTCGAACCTAGAGGTATATCGATACGATTTATCAATTTCGAAGATCCCGGAGACAGTAGCTGCGACGGGTTGGTCACTATTGATAACGTCAAAGATGCATGTCACAAAACCAAGCTTGAAGGCGAAACAGAGCTTGCCAAAGCTTTGGAAGACAAGATATTAGGCCGAATATCGAGAGATCGGAAGGCTGCTGAAAGTTCGCCGCAATACCAAGGGCTTGAAAAACCGGCAATCGTTGCAATAATTACGGACGGACAAGTAGGTTGCCTAAATCTATAACATACTCTAGCGGATATATATATTTACAGTATACCGCGTCAAATAAACTGGAAAATAGGCACGTGCAGTGCATGCTAACTTTTCTTTCCACGCGGCAGCCAACAGACTTTCATGACAGTGATTTTGAAGAAGACTGCGACGACATCGATCCCAGTAAATATGGTTTCAAACATTTTCGCAACGCCATAATGAAGTTTATAGATGAACTGGAGCTGGATTCAGTAATATTTATTTTGTTTAAAGTGGGGAAGGCTGACGAGACCGAAGAATTCATGAAAATGATTCGAGCGGACAGCAAAATCAAGAGTGTTATATATTGCTCTGAGAGGAAGCTTGAAGCGCATGACCCCTACTTCCACCGGCACAGCCAAGCCAAGTCGACGTCGGCACCCGACAGTGATGAAGATAGCAGTGAAGATGATAACGAAGATGATAGTGAAGATGGTAATGAAGACGGCAATGAAGAATCCACTACTTCAAAACTTAGTGATTACCAGAGGGAGGTTAGTTCTACGGTTTCTTGCCACACTAGTCCACCACAAGTTTTAATTATGCTAACCGCTATGATCTCTGATATCTTTAACAGATTTTACATCAATTTATTAGTGCTGTCCGAGAATGCCACCAAGCCAATGACGGAGAATAGATTATAAGCTTGAATCTCTTACTTATATTTATGTACCTAGCAAATAAAGGTTCCATCAGCGTACGAGAGGAAGCCATGTTAGATTTATAAACACACCTATCGATATATCTTTGGAAATTCATTCCAACGACCATATCATGTTATAACGTTTCCCGAAAAATTCTTTGACACAATTCCAATTTGTCTCGTACCCAGCCCCACGCAAAAAAATCTTAAGTATATTTAAATTTAGTGGGTTTCTGTTGGAGTGGAAGCTCGAAGTCCAGCCTCATAGTTTTAGCATGGTACAAAAGTATCTAGTCTGGGTATACACATCTCATTGTTTGAGGCTATATAGGTAGACACTAAATATTCTCCAAAATGTTCGATACAAAGTTCAAAACTTTGAGCGATGCATCGATGGCTGATCCAACAGCATATATCTTGTTCCCATTTTCAAGAATTAACGCCAGAATCAACCATGTCGTTGAGTAACAACCCGGTGATCTCAACATGGCCAAACTTTTCCGCCAATTGTAGAGCAGTCCTCCCTTTTTCATCCCTCAATGTTGTCAAAGGCACACCTGATTTGGTTTTCTTATCCCGCAGAAATTCAACCACTTCTTTCTGGTTGTAGTCGACTGCAATCTCCAAAGCTCTACTACCCGCGGAGCTCTGAATTCCGGGATCTAATCCGCTTCTATCCATCATATCCCTCATCTTTCCCACTAGACCATCGCGAGCCGCAGAAAACCAATGATCTTGTCGTTCCAAGTCCGCAGTTCTCAGTTTCCCTAATACCAAACTATTCCCGTTCCGTGTTGCTAGATCCTCTGGTGACTCTTCATCTTTGTTTTTTGTATCCCATGAAGCCCCCTTTCTAACAAGGAGTTTAAAGATGTCGAGGTACCCCTTCTCGGCCGCTTTAGCGAGACAAGTTGTCCCACAACTGCATGAGGTATTTGGATCTGCACCCTTCTTCAAGAGCGAACGAACCTCTTTTCGGTCATTCTCGAGGACGGCTCGGTACAGCGCTGGACCGAGACTTTCTGGTTGGTTTGCGGTGTCCTGGATACCAGGCATTTTGCTTTTATTCTACCGGATCGATAGAATATGTACAGGACTCGATCGGTAAAGGTTGGGACGAGCTATGTAAGCTTGGAATTCGATGATTCGGCACAATTCATAGCCCTCTTAAGTGCTCTTCAGCATGGCCAACTTCGACGAAGCCGCGTTTTCATTCACAATTTATACATCACATGCACTGAATAACAATGCGAACGGGAGATATGGTGACACGGAATAGCTAATGCAATAATGATTTGATGCAGCGTTTTCTTTTCATTCCTCGTCCTGCTTCGTACACGGCCTAGCGGATTCGGGCTTCATTCGTATTCAAGCATATAGGTCAATGCAAGTGCATAAAATGCGTTTATACATACTTAAGTACTTAAGAAGTTAATGAAGTTAATGAAGATAACCTTCTAGTTCGTCGCTAATCTTCGAATCAGAGTCTACTAGCTTGTAAATGTACCTGAAATGCATGTCTATCCATCCTAGGATATCCTCATCCTCTTGCATATGATTTTCTTTTTCTTTCTTTTTTTCTACCAAGGTCCTACGATCCTAGAGCTCCTATGATCATGGAACGAAAGAACTTTCGCATTCGATTGTATTGTCTACCCGGTATCGGACCGTCTACTTCGATTTACAAGGCGGCCTAGGACGCATCATACAAGATTCCCAACATTTCTTTTGGTTTCTCTCAATTCTTGTAATAGAGACCACTCGTATACCATACCAAGATGCGGGGATCTATGCATTGACTCCTCTTCAATTCATTATGGTCACTTGATCCATTGATACTATATACGTGTCTGCGCGCGATTCAATCGATTGTCGAATTTGCTATCACAGGATCCAGTTCCACAGGCTCGTAGCTAGGAGCCCAATTTGGGTATTTTAAGCCAGGCAAGTGAAAGTGAGAACTTCAGGAATATCTCTATATCCTTCAGGATTCCGAGTTTAATCAACGAAAAAAATATTCCCAAATCAACTGTTATACGTTTTATTCACTGAAACTGGCTTTTTTTCTCTTTCCCACAAGCAAAAATGACGGAAGTAATGGTACCTACCGACGAGCCGTCAAAATGGGTGTGCCGTTTGGAAATATCCTATGGTACGAGGCCTCTACTTTGCCGATAGTTGTTTTAACGTTTCACGGTTGTCTAAAATACCAATATATATACTTAAGTACTTAAGTACTTTCTATGTGCGTAAGCTAATTTTGGTATACTTTCGTGGTCATCCGGCAGAGCTAGAGCAGTATCAAGACAAGCGTGGATCCGGAACAGGGTTTCTGGTCAACATGCCACACACCAACATGTATTGTATCATGACGGCTGGGCATAACATTGTTCATGCCAAATTCGGACCGACATCCAGTATACTGGTTACGTTTCCAAACAAACTGAAGTTTGAAGCATACCTGAACAAAAAGGAACTATTCGCTGCGAAGGAATTTATGAAAGCCCCCGCGCTAGAGTCGGATCAAAAAAGTTCTTACGAGGACTACGGAATGATTATTGTCGACAGGGATAGGGTCAAAGCCGAACTCGAGCATTCAAAGGTGATTACAGACGCGAAGGCAGAAGTGGAGCTTCTAAAAAAGAAGTTGGAGGGTATCAATGAAAAGATTAAGAATCAGAAAGCTGAGATAGAGACTTTACAGGCGGAATCAAAAAAGATCGAGAAAGATATAGAGAGTCGGCAGAAGTCTATCCGATTGCAGTTGGATCGAGTTGACCTGTATGGTTGTGCTTTCAGTTGTATGTTTTCCACGTTCGACTTGGCTGAAAAGGAAGGCTCTGTTTATGGGCACATGGAGAACAGTAAAACTCAAACTAAAAACACATCCCACTTCTCATTGACGCAGCCTACTACTTTGGATTACAGTAAGCAGACAAAGCCAGGCGTTAGTGGGGGGCCGGTTTTCGTCACGAAGGGGGGAAGTGACATTGCAGTCGGGATCCAGTAAGCCTACACTTACTTACCTAGGTTCTCAGGTACCTAAGATAATTAAGCTTATATACTTGCTAACCGAAATCCGAAGTAACTACCACTTTCGGGCAACCCGGCTGACGTACTCAGTACTGTCAGAGATGGTCTCTTGGATCAATGACTACAAACGCCTCTGGCAATTCGAATTTATGGAATTGAAACCGGACCCAGTAAAATTTAAAGGGAAGAAGATGGTTCAGACGGGGTCTGGCATTTACCTCCACACAACCAGTGGGCAAAACCCTAATATCGTTGCTCGTCCAGGCGGAGATGCAAACAGCTGGTTCCAACTCATCGCTGTATCAGGGTCGAAGAAGGTCGAGCGCAAGCCCGGTGAAGACCAAGAATTTCGATTTGCAATATTACCAGCACGGCCTATACAGGTCACCCGAGAAAGACGCAAGCCAGAGGATCCTGAGCTTCATTGTTTTCTAAAGTGTACCGAACACGGTCCTGCGGCCTTCAGCATTGCATCTGAACCACTAACTGAAAACGAATTTTGTGTTACCATGACGGCACCTACTGCTACCGGTACCGGTACCAAGACTAAGATAACTTGTATCTTTCCCGCTCTGGAATCAGATGTATCAATGGTCATAGAGCGGAAGAAACGCAGCGCCTTTCAATGCAGTTGTATATCACAGGACGACGACGTGAACTTCCGTTCCGTAAATAATGGACCTTGTTCATTTTTTCTCATGTCCCATGTTAAGGATTGAAGAGGGGAAGCTGCAGCTTGAATGGGAATCAGGGTTAAACGGCTGTAGAAGAATCCGCAAATAGCAGGTGCATACAGGCCGTAACGGTCCCCCAACGAACACTAGCGCACTTCGTCAACCACAAATCCGCAAACCTTTGTATTTACATACAGGTACTATAGATGCATCGTATCGCAATTATTCGCAAATATGTATGTAGCACGAGCGGCAATCGTTAAACCCCACGAGATGCTATTTTCTTGCATGCTATTATGTCCAATCGCATGTTTTATTTCGTCTACATGTATCCCTCATTGGTTCTTAAGATCTTGTAGTTTCTTATCATATCTCGCAATCCAGGTTATACGTACAAGGCTACTAGCTACTTCTTAACTACAATGAAATACATCCAATCATTTAATTGGCCACAAGGGCTGTGCATTGTTGAAGAAAAGCTGTCGGTATACTGTTTATCCGCACTCCGAACCTCGAGATACCGATGCGAATCCTTCTAGATAAATTTACCCTTTTTCTATAGTTGCATTGATCGACGCAGTGTGCTTGCGCATTTCATACCATTCCTATCCAGCTGCGGATAGCACGTTCGCCTGCGCAGCCACCACAAAAGAATTTCTCCCTATCCTCGGGAGGATGTATTATGCATATCGCGCAATTGCTATTCTCTTGTGCACAAACTATGCATGGTTTTGGAATGTCAGTCTAGTCTTAGCCCGGAAACGTTGCGGATCTGAGACTAGAAATGTTGCTGCTTTCTCCACGTCGAAAGTGCATCTGCACAGCTGCACATCACCGGATTGGGAGCCCTGGTATCCTGGTGGGGATAGCTATGGCATTGTCAGCAACCATCCAAATTCGATCATTGTTATCTATGTGCATGCCGCGCCAAAACGGGCGACTTTCTTCCTTTCTCCTTTTCCCTTTCTCAAAAAATAAATATCTTTTTCCCGCCAAAGATACGAAGTAATATATCCAATGCCGAAGAGTAAGTGCGCGGCACGCTGCCAGTTTGCCACGTAAAATTGCAACATCCTTAACACATAAATATATGCATATGAGGAGTAATGCTGGGAGTCGACGTCGACTAGGACCTACGAGCTGGCAGGGTCTCAGGCCACGATAGACTGCCAACATCCATTTCTTCGGCTTATCTCGAGTCGTTGGCATTACTTTAACCTCATTATTTACAATTATTATCTATTGTAAGAAAGCATAAATTCGTAGAGATATGAAGCTATAATCCAAAGATAGAAGACCAAAAAATCACCCTTAGTCTAAATTGCAATTGATAGTCTATGATATCTATAGATCAACTTGATCTAAATCTTCATTCAATATAGTCATTGGGCCGTTTTCTTTAGCCATCAAAACTTCTTACCAAGTCTGAATAAGAAAAAACTCGATCGCTCCACCTTCCTCATTTTAATTATGCCTCCAACGTCCCATAGGACGAGGTTTTTCCGTCATGAGTACACCGTCGGTTGGCTCTGCGCTGTATCGGAAGTAGAGCTACCAGCAGCAATGCAGATGCTGGATGTTTTTCATGATGATCCTTATGATCCAGTACCCAGCAGCGACGACAACGCCTATACTTTTGGCTCGATAAATGGCCACAACGTTGTCATCGCATGCCTCCCTCCCAACTCACCAGGGAAAGTGTCAGCAGCGAGACTAGTAGCGCCATTATCCCAAAGCTTTACCAACATGAAAGTCCATCTATTCGTTGGTATTGGCGCCGGTATACCTCGGACCCCGTCTACCACAGATGCCAAGAAGAACATTCACTTGGGAGATGTTGTAGTTGGCTGGCCGGCGGAAACGGGGTCTCCAATTATTGTTCAGTATGACTTTCGGTATGCTGAATCTAGCGACGTCGGCGCCGGCGCCCAAAGACTACTTGGTCACGACCAAACACCAGATCGGAGGCTGATTAGTGTTCTTGGAAAGTTGTTGGGAGCATATTCAGCAGGGAGAACGAAATTTCCAAAAATTGAGGAAAGCTTGAATGAGGATTTCCAGCACCCCGGATTAGAGCACGATAGACTTTATAAATCAGAATACGCCCATCCAAAGGGCGAAATTGACTGCTCAAATTGTGACTCTGGCCACCTTGTAGACCGGCCTAAACGACAAACGACAGACTTTGTATTTCATCGAGGGACAATTCTCTCTGGTGACAGTTTTGTAGGAGGAGCTGAACTTCGAGACAAACTCGCTAATGTTCATAATACCGCTCTTTGTATCGAAATGGAAGCAAGCGGTGTTATAGACCAAACACGCTGTCTTGTGATTCGAGGCATATGCGACTACGCCGACACCCATGTCAATCGGATGTGGCAAAAATATGCCGCAGGTACAGCCGCAGTTTTCGCGAAACAATTCTTACATACACTCCAACCTCAGGCTATTGAAAGGTTTGATACTATACCCAGTACGTCACGAAGCAAATCCCGCACTCGAATAAAAGAATGAGTTCCTTAAAAAGGTGGATCCGAGGATGCCCATCAAATTTCTTGTACCAAGCACTGCTATATACTATTTAAGTTTATCCGTTTATTGTCTTTTGAATTTTAGTATGCCGAATTCAGCCATGTAATCGATGGTATTATCTCGTTGCAAAATACTTGGCCCGGAAAACCTGTTCTTTCTTTCTAGTTGAAGTTCAAACGTTAAACTAACTGTTTGAATTATTGCTTTTCATTGATATATTTACTCATTGAAATTAATGGTACATTGCTTTAAAATCGAGTACTAGCCCTAGTTTATTTCTATACATATAAATAGAATACCGCTGATTTCGAAATTTCCACAAAATGATAGTTATTAGAAAACAGCCCGCCGATCGGGATGAAGAGTTTACCGCTCGAGAGGATATACTCGATGAAATCGAAGCCAAATTCCAATCTGAGCCCATTGTTGGTCTCACAGGTGTCGGAGGCGTAGGGAAATCGCATATCGCCCTAGAATATTTCCACAGATTCAGCGAGAAGTTCCCGGAATGTTCGGCAATTTGGATTGCCTCGAGAACCAGAGCCCGCTTCATAGAACAGTACAGAGAGCTGGTCGAGACACTCGGATTTAAAAATTTACAAGACCAAGCTCCTGAAAAAGTCATAACATTTGTGAACGACTGGCTTTGTCAGCAAGGCAACGAATGGCTGCTGGTGATCGATGATGCACAGCCTGAAATTTCACATCCCGAGGATGCTTCTTCAGGTTCCACTCGCGCGATGAAAAAAGACTGGTTAACTTTGTCAAAGTGTCTTCCGGAGATGAAAGCTTTTTGTGCTACAAAATCCTTCCGGCGCGTGCTCTCACAGTCACCTGAGAACTTTAGAACACTATACCCTACGGAGGGTTCAAATCAAACCACAGACAGGCGCAGAATTCTCTTTACTTCGTCTGATCAGGAAATGATAGACTCTCTGCTTAACTACAAGGTTGAAAACTGTATACATGTCGACCCTCTAAGCAAAGAAGACGCAATCACTCTTGCAAATACGAAATTTGGAAATCGTGGAGTACAGGCCCAGATATCACAGCTCGTCGAGTTGCTGGGTCGAATTCCCCTCGCAATTGTTCAAGCTGTGGCCATAATAAAAAGCCGACAAACGGTTTCCATTTCAAGTTTTATTGAGAGGTGGAATCATTTTCAACAAGAATTGGTGAATCAAAATCAGAGTACAATTAAAAGAGGGGGGGAAACTACAAAGGCAATATCATATACTTGGCAATTATCATTGGAGCAAATTCGGATCACCAATCCATCTGCTGTCGGCCTTCTTTCCTCAATGTGCTTCCTAGATCCTACAGGAATCAGTGAGGATTTATTCCCAAATGATCCCGAATCTCCGGATATTACGGACAAAATGGAGCCCCTGCTTCGCCTTTCCCTCGTGTCCCCTCTACAGAAGCTAGAAGCAACAGAGAGATCTTCAGATTTCCAGATGATAGCGTTAGTCCAGGCCGCTATAATATCCTGGCTGCGTACCGAAAATAGATTCGAAGCATCTTTAGAGGCTGTGCTCAAAGTTCTATCAACAAACTTTGAGGATGGTGAATTCTCCAATGAGAATCAGTGGAAGCGATATTCCGGTCTTATCCCTCACGTCGATAAAGTCCTGAGAGACTTCCCCCCGACTGAGAGTAACTCAGATGAGATGAACAGTTACCGCGCAAGACTATTGCGTGCCTATACAAAGTATCTATGGCGCCAAGGGCAACTGCATCAGCTTGAGAATCTTTGCGACCAAGCGATCAACTTCCATAGCGATTATATCAACGACTCCAGACTCCTTTTACAATGCGAAGCCCTCAAGGGATCATTTTATCAGAGCACTGGCGATCTCAACAAGGCTGAGGAAGTTCAATCTAAGGTCTTGTCAAAGAGAGAAAAGGAGTTCGGTCGGCGCGACCCGGATACCCTTAGCAGCAGAAATGATCTAGCACAAGTTTTAAGGAATCGGGGAGAGTTCAATAGGGCAAAAAAAGAATTTCGAAAAGCATTTCGAGGCAGAAGAAGGAAACTTGGCCTCCAGAACAAATACACTCTCGATAGTATGAGCGATCTCGGCCAGATACTATACGACCTGAAACAGATTCCAGAAGCTGAGAGGAGGACTCAAAAAGCCCTTAACTTAAAAAAGGAATATTTAGGTCCCCAGCATCCTTCCACTCTAGCAACCATGTTGCAATTAGGACATATAAATGCATTCAAGAAAGACCCCGAATATATCGAAGCGGCTAAAAAACTATACCAAGAAGCATTTGACGGTTTCACGGCAGCTTTGGGCGCAGAGCATCGTGATACACTAATCACGCATAGCTACCTTGCTGATCTCCTATTACAACAAAAGAGCTTCAAGGAAGCCGGAATAATCTATTCGACGGTGTTGGCGGTCTACGAGAAAACATTCGGCGACCTCGACCCCGAAACATTGACAACTATGGTAAACCTTGCGACGGCACTGCGGCGCAAAAAAGATCTGAGAGGAGCTGAGGAATATTATCGAAAAGCCTTCGGTAAGATGCAGGAAATGGAAAGGAAACTCGATGTGAAACATATAAGCCTATTAGTTTGCCTTAATGGCTTTATCAAAGTGCTACAAGAATTAGTTATATTAGAGTCTCTCAATGAAGAAGAGAAGGCTTTGCTTTCGAAAGAGTTACAGGAACTAACCACTTATCGGGAAGATTACAAGGCCGCCAGGTCCAACTCGGCTGGGAAGCGGTCACAAAGTCACACTGGTAACGCGCGCCGGAGACATTATTTCCCTTTCGTTATGCGCTTCCTGGGCTATCTTTCGACATGGAATATCGAATCCAAGCTTTTCTAGAAAGCTAGATCTGTGATTATTGCAATTTTGCTTGCTTCACAAAATCAGAGTAACTAGCACCCAGTACCCGAATTGAATTGGCAATCGTTACGTATGATCATGCAAGGCCGTCTTTGCATTGTAAGCAGGATTGTTCAACTATGACGTCTACATGTACGTATACAAGAACTATTAGAACCGGTTGACCTGTCTATCGACCGCTATCAGGTTGATCTAGCCTTACTACCTTTCCGTAGCTGTGTGTCTTCAGCCTATTGCGCAATTAATCAAGGATATCGTCCATTATGCAATTAATCAAGGATATCTATGATGCATAAAGCAATACTGAAGAAAGTATTAAGCATCTGGAGACGTGGCGACAGTTCTGATTAATATTTCCGCTGACTTGATTTCTCATCCCCCTCGTAATCTGCACGCCTATTCACTCTTCGTCATCGGAGTCGTTGACTGCTGCCTTTAACTGCCAAATAAAAGTCTCCACGTCTTCGTGCTTATAGACCCCGCCCACATACTTTCCAATAAGGACCCGCTCTCCATTATGAACTGCATAAACCTCCCGCTCAGAAATTTCAAACTCAAGACCATAGCCCAGTTTCGTAGGTACAACGAATATCTTGCTCTGCACTGATCCCACGTCAGTCAACTCAATACTGGAATCTAAGGCAGAAAGTTAGTTAAGGCAATATAGTCAACAGTCGTACAGAGAAGTCAGCAAACATACCATCCCATCCACCATCCGAGACCATTGCAAGGTCATGGATGTGGCCATCAGGATGAGCATAGAATAAATGGGGCATTGGCTCCAGGGTTACTGCATACATGCTCGCACCGGGACCCAGTTTTGCCTGTTCCAGTTCATCGCCGATTTTCCATTCATCAGTCTTGTCGCTGTGGACGTATTGGAGGTTGCCACCTTCGTTCTGGAAGAAAACAAAGGTGTTACCAGAAATAGTCCTGGTGGCAGCAATCCCGGAATTTGGTGCCAACTTGATTCTTTCATCTTGAAGCATTCCTTCATACCATATCAAGTCTTCGTCCAACAAGAATTCTTGAAGAATATTCTCTTGTGATACACAGTAAAATGCCCGCTGCGCAGAACGAGGTATATTAGCATCTTACACTTTACTTTGATACTTGGAAGGTTTCGATTAGCTACCATTTCTTTGAATAATATATACGAGCCAGGGGTTCCCGGTAATGCGAAGCCCAAGGTATCGTTGGCAGTAGTTCTTCCTTCACAGTTCAATGTTATCCCTCTCAACTCTGAACTTCCGTTGTCTTGACAGATATAGTGCACGAATTTTCCATCCTGTATATGTGCTACAGTCCCCTTCGGAACAAGGATTTCGCGATTCATTTTTGAAAGAAAACGGACTCAATGCTGTGTAGCGTAGGTGCAGTCTCGACGTCTCGTGTCCAAACGGAACAAAGCGAATCAGCCGAACAGTTTGGTCGTGAATTTGAGCAATTGAGTTGGCAGTTAATTCTCAATCCTGGGATCCGAGCTTCAGATATCAGGAGCTAGATCTATAGAAATGGTCAATCAATTGATCAAATTTCTATGAGTAAGGTAGCAAGCATGGATTTCGGTCTCCATAGCCATAGCTAGGGTGCATAAGTATATATAGAGAGCTGGTAAGTAGCGAGCTAGTGTCATTCAGACACATGTTTTAGACATATTAGATTTTATTGCATTGAAGAGTTTTTCTAGTATCGATACGTATCATGATCATGGCACGAATCCTGCACGACATACATATACTACCTTTACCTAGATATGTATTATATCCCGCCATGCACGAGTAGCAAAGTTTTTTTTTTGAAGTAGAATACGGCGAGTCTACCGGTCGGAAGTACTTTGGCCTGGGGTCGCCAAGCGCAACCTCAGCTGTGCCAATAGAAGGATATATCATCACGCAGGGCTGTACAGCCCTTTCGCTAGGTATCTATCCTGGAGAGGATAGACTGCACGGGATATATCGATATCGATATATCAACGCAGCGCCTTGTGCTAATTAGTGGCACGTACAAGGTGGCTTTTCAATGCAAAGTCGATCAGGAGGTCGACAGGTCTTGATAAATGTTTGCTGAGCTCAGATGTCTAATCATGATCGACTATTGATTAATGGGAAACTATCCAGTGCAATGCGCTGGGGTGAGACAATTTCACGAACATGGGCCCCAGCCCAGGCGATGTAGATGTTGATTATGTCAATGGCGTTAGCTTTGGGAGCGCTCTGCTATTCCTTCACAAACTCTGGATCGACCTCCAAAATAGCAACTTGCAATTACATTTGCAGTTGCTCGGTATACGCGGTATACGGTATCTATATCCCAATTTCTTAATAAAAGTGTTCTCGAAATCTCGAAAATTGAGAATTCCAGATCCTTTGTAGCCTATACAGGCGGTAGTTTAGATATTCCCGTATCGATATCATGCGTAGTTTAGTCCCGTACCTAGATCTACATAAAACGAATTTAATTGCCGACATGTGCATGTATATCCATCGTGAACATCGGGGATACCGTGCAACACAAAAATGTAGATGTCGGAACTTCTCCGCCTTGCGCTGAGTTTTAGGTACGCCTGGATCGATCCCAGTTCGCCACGACACCTGGGATCCATACTAAACTCGATAGGAAAACATGATCATACTGACGAGTTAGTCTGGGGGTCGCTTCCTAAAGCCTGACGAATACTCAATTCATCTAGTGTACAGCTGTATACTCGTATGTATAAATAGAAGTCGACCTCCAGCCAACAAATCACCTAGTTAGTAAAATCTAACAACGTTTCTTGCATTGCATTACATATTAAACCTACCAATTCTAAAAACTTAACCGGCTTCTACCCCCTCTTGGGTCTCTTCCACTTTTCTGGTTAGGGCTTTTACTAGCTTGGCTTCTTTGTCCCTCTCTCGACGTGGACCCTGTGGGAGACCTCGTACCATTGCATTTTACAATCACTATCATCGTAATCTCAGAAACTGCCTATATTCTTTGTCCTTGCTTTACAATACAATACTTAAAACTTCAATCTTAATTTTAATTGAAATTACCCCGAGATACCGGTCTTCTCTGGGAAATCAACGATACCAATATATATATATATCGATACGGCACTTCTAACGAAGATTCAACCCATGTCACTCCCAAGCAACAACAAGCTACAACGCCAAAATTCCTGTAAAGAAGATATAGACCCTGAGAATGTTCCAAGTCGGCCGGAACATTTCGCAAGAATTTCTTCACACAGAGAGCTTCGAGAACCTCTGGAAGGGAAGCAGTTACCAAACGTTTTACCGCATTCAATTGAAGCTGGGAACGATGCTTACTATATTGGAGATGTATACGCACCCTCAAATATTGTCCATGACTGGGAAATTGATACGTGTGAAGAACCTCCACCCCAGCAGACAAAATCTATTAACTCGTCAGTTAATATTTTGAAACCTAGTGATGATAGGTGTTACCTTCAGTATATCAAAAATATATCGAGAGGATGGCCCGGCTTATCATATCTGTCAAAATGGATGGAGGTCACTACGTCGCCCGTGAAATGGAAACACATTACTACGGATAATCGAAAAATCCGTGCCGAAAGGACTAAAGTCGCTATTATTGACGTTTTTCCAGAAGGCCCGGAAGTCCAATTGTTCTATGACATTCATAAACTCGAGGAATTCTTTAAAAATCCCAAAAATATTAATCCGGACCACGAAAGACTCTTCATCGTGGAAGACATATCTCGAGATGTCGTGGAGTTACTTGGGAGCCATTACAACGTGGACCCGTTTTTCTGGAGAGGCCATATTAGTGATTATCTGTGGTATAATACTAGAGATCCTTGGGTCGAACTAGAAGAGCTTCCACATATCGCTGGGGAAAGAAACTACTTTAACCTACCTTACGTCCACCCGAGATACTTTCAAAACCAGGAGTCATATTTAAAGGCTACAGTAGAGGCAGGAAAAATGAATGTGCTTAGACGTTTGGATAACGACGGCATTAATGTTTATGTCCTAGATAATGACGAGTCGGTTGTAGCACTCTGTCGAAGTAAAGCTTCTTTCTGGATGAGACCTGAGGGTGGAAAAGCTAAGGAAGAACGTGCTTTAGGTAAGCTTATAAGCCTGGGCTCTAGAGATTTGGCTATACCTGAAGCTAATATATGTATGAATCCATAGGTATTCTTGTTGTAGACCCGAGTTTCACAGAAGGGTCGCCACTTTGGGGAGGATATCGAAATTTTGATCCTTGTCCACCTCTTCATGCGGAAGAGTTTGGGGTACCTCCAAAGGATACTCTATTTGACAATACCGTTCACTGGACGATGAAGAATCTGAGGGAACAACAAGGAAATCTTAAACACCAACCCAAACTCATGGCAGTGTCTATTCTTAACATTATTGCCGCAGAGTGGCTGACGGTTAAGCAATATCTTATAACGCGTTTAACACAAATCGAATGGGAGCTCCAAGTTCCAGATTTCCGTGGTGAAGGTGTACAATACGGTTTGGACCGTTGTTTGAGTCGACTTCACCCATTTCGTCGCTCGCTACCTGCCTATCGAAGATGGATCGAGAGCAACCTAAACGGCATTCTCAACGACGAGGACCTTAAATCTCTGGATTCAGTGAACAATCCTTTGGTCAAAGCAAGAACGGACTTTACGACCATTTTAAAAGAACTAGATGTAATCGAAGGACGAGTGCACAATATGGTCAATACCGTCGCCACAATATTATCACTAGAAGGAATGAAGAAAAGCACAAAACAGAACGACACAATAGCTCGCCTAACCATTCTCGCCTCAATCTTCGGTCCGTTATCATTCGTTTCGAGCTTTCTAAGCATGACTCCGGATATAACAGAGTTACGCTCCACCGCCGGATACTTCTTTATTTTAGCGATACCGCTTACTTTATTCGCCATTTCCATTGCGCAATGGCCTGCGATAAAGAACTTTGTCATAGCCAGATGCCCCAAGCGAAGGGATCGAGGTAATCAGCATATGGTCTGATCATACAAACTAGCTTGCTATTATCTACGGTCGCCGGCGGACACGAGCTAGACACCAAATTAATCGACTGAAGCTTGGATATCTCATACATTACGATGCCCGGGGGCATATGTGTGCCGGGATTGCCAGCATAAATTAATATTTTATGGAAATTAAATTCAAAGCCGCGAGGCTTTGTGGGACAGGAATCTAGAAGGACTGGTCTTCCAAACAATACGAGACTCAACCTTTCGCTACAACTGGCAAAGGTGATCTCGGAGTATACACATAAGAGTGCTGCGGTGCAGCAGCACCTTAAATGGAAACCATTCTGCGGTATACCTCACGGTGAGGGTTTTGGTGCAAATCGGACAAGCGGTATATATAAACATATAAAGACAATTTAAAACCTCCCAGAATTGTCTGGTTGGAAAAAACTTATACAAATTAATAGGTACATAGCATTAGTGACGTTCTAACAACACTAAATTTTTCGATGGTGATAGAAAACGGAAATATTTACAAGAAGCTTGTCCGTCGGTGCTGGCATGAACCCGAGCACAATCTATATTATTACGAGTACGTATTGTATACCTACGCACTATAGATGTTCCACTGCCTCTACGCCAATTACATGGCCAAGTTTTCGAGGCCCCCTAGCATAAAACCGGCCCCATCGTCTGCGATCCGATGAAACTTTTGGAGCTGAAGGTTGGCTACTTCGCGATCGTGCCGAAGAGTGAGACACCCGCTCTTCAATGATGTCCAGTATCATATTTACATAAATCGATATCATGTATGTGTATGTTTGTGCATGGTCTTAGGTGTATGTAGGAACAAAAACGTAGTTTGTTTGCAAGTGCGCGTGTGTTTATGGTAGAGAGGATGAAAGAAGGCTTTGCCTTTGGCATTTTCTTTTCTATGTACAAAAAATCCGGTACGGTGCCGGCACCCCAGTGGAACTGTCTACCTTTGCACCGTTGGAGTGATTTTTAGATTTCCATGATCGTCATATCTCGCCTCTGTATCAATTGAGTTAGCCAGCATTTCCCACAAATTTTCGGACTTAAGAAGAATACATACTGAAAAATGTATAACTCAGAGTAATAGTATCTATACCCTTCATCTGAGGATCTTTCACAAACTCCGGATCTATGAAAAAGAACACAGGCATATCCACCGTCTCACCCTTCAATAACTTCTGTTCTTCAAAGCAAAAGCATTGAATCTTGCTGAAATACGGGGCCACCTGTGCCGGTGTAACACTGTATGTTGCGACTCCCACGATATCCTCATCACTCTTATTCGTAGCCGTGTAGAAAGCTAAAGCTGTTTCACCGGGTAGAACTCGTACTTCTCTTTGTTGTGGAGTGAACTTCCATTGTAGAGCATCAGATACCGAACCATTGAAGGTGATCCTAAGACGACGGTGAAGAAGAGGGTCCACGGGAACAAGCTTGTCCGGAGTGAAACGGGATTGGTCGGTAATTGGAGTACCGCCGTATCCGGTCCTTTGGCAAATAGCACGATAGAATGGGACAGCGGCGTAGGAGAACCCGGTAACTCCGACTATAATAGATATTGAGTAATACTAAAACAATCCAGTTAACCAATTTAAATTTAACTTTTAAAAACAGCAGGCAATGAAAATATACCAAAATAGACGTATTACGCTTTTTATAGACTGGGCTATAATCTGGATAGGCCTTCGGTCTTTGGAACCGTGGCGGGAGAGTGGTGAAGAATCGGGAAGACCGTTGACATGTCGGCTGGAGGCTTCGATATAGACATGTCGTAGAAGGCTGTCGATACAATTTCCCCAGCAGGTCAGTCAAACCTCCGGACCTAGTTAAAGCCGCCTTGTAGAGAGGCGGAAATGCTCGTACCATCCTCTCGACTCGATATTATTAGCTATCTCGTATGCATGGGATGGGCATGTTCCAGACCAGGCTTAGCAGGAACGGGATGTGTTGCAGGTGAGGTCAAGAAATTTTGGGCGCTGTGCTGGGCGGACTCGGCCGACAACCGACACAACTCGACCAACCACTTTCTTTATCCTCGACAGACGCGTTTGACCCCAGAAGTTTAGTTGACCATCCCTCCCATTCACCTTTATTACATTACACACCATCGGAGAAAATGGCTCCGTCACTAGGTATTTGCAAGTTCTGCGAGAAGGAACAGGCAAAATACAAATGTCCGAACTGTGCTGCCCCTTAGTACGTCGTCCGTCCCCTAGTTCTGTTAGTTGATTTGCGATGAGGGTGGTGGTAGTGGTGGTGATGACGATGATGCTAATAGGTCGCCTGGCAGCTGCGGTCTCGTTTGCTATAAGCCTCATAAAGCCAAGCATGATGAAGAGAAAGAATCACAATCGACGGCGGCGGCAGAGGCTTCATCCGTCGCTGCCCCCGAGCAGTCGTCAAACAGTGATTCTCAAGTAGTGGATACCTCGATGGACATGTCCACCACTTCAGCTCCCACATCCGTTCCCCAACTTTCTTCATCAGATACTCCCCAAAAGTCATCGTCGGCGTCAGATTTCGATTCTCTTCTTGCCAATGGCCCTCTTATCCACGCTATGCGAAATAATCAAAACCTCAAGGCTAGACTCCTTGATATCTACAATAGCACGCAAAAGGCGGCCTTTGAAGCCGAAAACGCGAGGTTGGTTGCTCAGAATGCCCAATTCTCCCGTCGTGGAAGAGGACGTGGCGGACGTCGCGGTTTCTTCCGACAGCCCCAAGATTGGACTGTTGAGAGAGGCATGAACCGAGGATTGAGAAAGATCCAAGCCATGAGGAAGGGAGGGAAAGACGAGAACGTCGATATCGAAGAGTGGAGCCGCGCTGTGCTCTCGATCCTTGAAGGCGATTCCTAATTATTTACATCCCTTCTGCTGGAAACGCTGAAACCGAACTCTTCATAGACCCAATGCGGCCTCTTACAAGTCCCTATATTCTTCATTTTTTTTAAACTGCTGGGCCGCAATTTGCACTTTAAAGTCCTGAGAGGTTAGCTACTAGCGACGGTGGCGATATCATTCCACGGGCGGCCCCCGCGACGTTGTCGACGCGCAATATGGCCAGAATGCCCTAATATCCTTTATATACGTATCATGTTATAATGGCTTCACTTCTTATCGCGTTTCCCCCTTTCTCTCTCTATGCCCCCTTCATTTGGCGTTTCACCAGGTTCCTCTCAATATCCTTTTCGGCTTCTCTCTCTCTTGCTTTCGGCTTTTTTTCATCTATCTTTTCTTTCTCTTTTTCTCAAGTTTGTCGAACTACTATGTTTCCTTATCAAAAGCGCGCTGGACACTCAGTTTTTTTAATGAAGAAGAGATACAACACCCCCCACAAGCCGTTCCACGCCGGCGGAATCCCTATTATTTTTTATTCTTTTAAGAACGTGGTTCTACGGGTCGTCTTAACGGTGTGCTTTGGTCACTTGATGAACCTCGCTACTGGATCCAATTATCCCGATTACTAATACTACGCATCCAACTCCCTGCACTCACTGCCCAATATCGGTTGTTATGCTCGCAAGCCAAATACCATATGGGAGGCTCCTTTCCCGCTTTTTAATGGTGTCACGGTTGTATAGTGCACCTTAGCGCATCCGCTTGAGGGCGGCTAGGGAGTAAAAATCCTGCCATGAGGCTAAACCTCCAATTGCCAAAAAGGTATAGATGTCCCGAATTGAGAACACATTTCAATCGGCCTGGCCATACGATCAGGGATCCCTTCAATAGCTCAACGATAAATCGATAAGGGATCCCGGGCTCGCCGTTTGAGTTCCCGGCATTAATTTCATTTTATTTTTAACGCTCGCCGATTCTTCTGAGTTTGATATTTTACTGTTCTATAATATTACTCCCGTTCAAGCTTTCGTTTCTTGCTTGTTTGCTATTCATGTGCAGGTTTTAGATGGGTTCTCGCTGTACTTACAGAATATCCTTACGGGCGTTTTCGTAACTTGCTGAAATATAGAATTCTAAAATACTACATCGATATACTTTAAATCATTCCTTTAATATACCTAGTTGGTTAGACCTTGAGGCTAGTCTTGTCGCCGAGAGCTTGTCGCATCACAAGCTTGGGGTGCTTATTTACAATGTGGTGTCGGGGACCCTGCCCCAGTGCTTGTACGCCACTCGGGCACTGTTTCGGGGAGACGCGGCCGATATATGAACCACGGATTCTTCAAGACCCTTCAACTTCGTTCAACCTCCATCCTCTTCATAAAGGGGTGTATCGGCCCTCCAAACCTACGACATCATCAAATTACCCTATCCTCTCCCCGATACACCGACACAATCTGCACTTTTGATTGTTCCCTCCCGTCACTTACGTAATCCACGCGCTCGGGTGCGTGTGCGAACAGTTGGTTTCTTTACCCGTTCAAACCACCAGCTGCAATTCCAACAACCATGCTGCTTGGCCGACGACTCTCCCCCTTCCGCCTAGTAATCTATGGCATAATCGCTTTCATCACAATCACCTTCTTCACAAGCTTATCACCAGTTCCGTTACCAGCGCCAGCAACCGAAGCCATCACAAACATCCAAACCAAAGCGAAAGAGAAGCTTGGACCACATTTACCAGGCTGGTACGAATCGGGGGTGCACAAAACCCCACAACCGACCAACGGAACAGCGTCAACGTCGTCATGGTACGAACATTGGACGTGGCTAAATCCATTCGGAAGCTCTAAGGACTTTTCGGATAGTAGAACTGTTTTACCGCCGTTGCCGAAGAGGTGTAGTATTTATGCTTATTATGATCAGGATGTTAAGAAGGAAGGACAGGGGAAGGCTGACGATGCGGTTATGTTGGCTTGGAGGAGGGCTTGGTGGGCTGCGGGGTTCGAACCGGTGATTTTAAGTCCGTTGGATGCGAGGAAACATGGGTTGTATAAGAAGGTCAAGGGACGGTTGGGAGCTAAGAAGGAAAAGTTGGAGTATAATATCCTGAGATGGTTGGCGTGGGATAGAATGGGGACTGGAGTGCTGTCTGACTTTAGGGTATGGTAGTTTTTGAGCTTCAGCTGGGTCAATGGATCTTTTTTTTTGGGGCTAACTTCTGACTTGACTTCAGATCTTTCCAATGGGTACAGCAGGTGACCCTGTAATCCCTTTCCTTCGTCGCTGCGATTACGGACAATCAGTCACCCGATTTACAGGACTGGGTAGCGCTCTCTTTGCTGCCGATTCCACATTAATTAAAGCCGTTGTCAACAATATAACTTCAATCGACTTGTCTACCGTTCCAGAGGATATCACATCCCCAGCCGACCTAGCAGCAGACTTCTTCACAGCCGACCCGAAACCAAACAGCATAGCCTACTACTCTCGCAAAGTCGTTAACGACAAATACGCCACCTTGGAACCTCACCAACTTCCAAAATTGATCAACGCACATTTACACAGTCACTTCCTATCACAATATCCCGGCGGAGTACAAGTACTCAACCCGATCAAAGACTTGAGCGGCGTATTCTCACTAAACTCCTACAACCTCGCACAAAAACTTTTGCAATGTCCGGAATCACCTATACGAGACACCTTTGCACCTCAAAAGACTGAAGAAAGACCTCTTTGTGGTAACGAAAACATCCGGGTTACGGCACAATACGTTGACACCGCGGCGTTTACAATCGCAGGGATACCCCATCCGATGACATTCCAGGGACTCATGAACAACAGGTTAATACCAGAGTTAGATTGGGTAAGAAGGAATAGTTCAAGAGATATATTTGTCAAAGCCGTTACCGAAGGTATTGCGGAGAAAGGAACCGGATCGGCCTATAGAGCTGTAAAGCTCAAAGAGTTAATAGCGGCATCTCTTACCTCTTCGCTTCAATCATCGGATGGGAAAGGTAGTGGTGTTGCGGTTTCTATATGGGGTCCCTTGGAGAGAACATGGGATTTGAAGGAGTTGGAGTGGACGCTCGGGTTCACACTTTCAGATATTCTTCCTGCTGCGCCGCATTTTGATCAAGGGGAGGATACGGTTAGAAAACATAAGCAGATTATTGAAGATTCGAAGAGGGCGATTAAGGCGACAAGTACGGGCCTGAAGAAATTGAGAGGAGCGATTGAAGGGTGGAGTTTGGCGGATTTTGAAGTGTGGAAGTTTGTTGATGCATTTGAGGAGAGAAGAAGGGGTGAGAGAGAAGCGTGGGTTAAGAGAGAGAAGGGGTTCGGAAAGGGGTTGGAGAAGTGATCTTGGTACCTTGAGGTCCACACGCATATTTATAGATATCTGTTTTTGTTCATTAGCAGAATGGGAGAATGGGGCATTTTGTGTTATTTCGACATGGCGTCTTGAGGTCTTTTTTTTTCAGAAGTATCGGTTGTATGAAATTTATTTCCTGCTTGCATCCTTTCGAATTGATAACGGATTCTTAAGCCTTTTTTTTTCATTTCAGTTGGAGCTATAAAAAGAGGGCGGTGAAGCGTAGTATCTGAGAAGCGACTGTTCAAAAAGGTGAATTTGAAAGACGCTGTAATGTTCTGTATCCGATACAATGCTTCCCTTCCAACCAGCAATAGGCTCGGACGATTTAGGGTGCGATTTGGAGAGGAACCTTTTGTCAGCAGTACATCTCGATACGGTAAGGGTAGTTTGGTTTTAGGTGAAGTAAACAGAAGGAAGGGGAGGTTGTTCAGGGAAAGGAACGTCTTTCTTAAATCATTTGCTTTATACGTTGGCTAGATCTAGAATATCACAGCGTCGAAAATTGCCCGATTGGGAGTCCCTGTCTGGTGTTTTCAGGCGTCCCAGATTCGCCAATCTCGGAGTGAACAACGGTGCATGATTGGGGCTATAACGTTATACACAGCCATAGAATCGACATACGTAAACTAAGCCCTTCACAGGTTGGTTATATATTCACTTTCGCTTTGACTAATGTTAACATACACGATACTTTTCATATTTTTGTGAGAAACTATGGTACTGATAGATATAAATACATAGATACTTAGCTTAGGTAGGATACCTAGGTATATACTACCCAACGGCTATAATCCAAGCACAAACCATAAGTATAGCCGCCACAACCACCTTAATCAACGGTGTATTCGAGCCATTATCAGGAGTACCATCCTTCGGATCATCTCCCTTCGGTTTATCAACCGGGACATCATGCTTCTCAAAAGCCCAGTACTTCCCAAAATCATCCATATCCGCCTTTGTCGAATACCCATCCTTGCCCTCTCCGTCTGAAAACATATACAAAGAAGCTCCAGCCGCAAACTCCAAGGAATCATCATTCTCTTCCACCAATTTCTTGACTCCATCGATGGCACCTTGTGCTGCAGCTGCAATATTTTCAGCTACAGAGTTGTGAACTTTGGTATCTTCACCGCTGTCGGGGAAACATGGGAATCCGAATAGTACTTTGACACCATTACCAGGTCTTCCATGGTTCCTTGCGTATTTCCCTGATACGGCTCGAAGGATGGTATGTACCTGATCCTTCATGAATGTCTGATACTCCTCCGCGGTTTGAGAGGATGAATTGAAACACATCGGTATCAGAATATCTACATATAACGCCGCATAATAAAACCCCGACGAAGAAGCCCAAGATCCTCCAAACTTAGGAACAGCTAACGCTGTAATCTTCCCCGTGGCTGACTTAATCTCCTTCATAAACTTCTTCAGTATCTCAAAATCATAAACATCATCTTCATTCTTAACACTAAACTGCACCCCATCAAACGGACGCGGCATCCCCGTCACAAACGAATTCTCCGTCTCAGCAACCACGAACCGTCGAATATTCGTAACCGCGGAAGCGTGGACTTCTGGATTACTCAGATCTAGGTATTCGTCTGTGTTTTCTTTGTTGAAACATGCGTCTACGACGGGGATGACTTTGAATTTTTTACCGCATGACCGGGACGATTCTTCGTATTCTTTGATCGTGGCCATGAATTGATGGAGGTAGATTAGAAAGTTGCTGTTTATGGCGAATCCGCCTTCTTTTGTGAGGGTTTTGGTGATGGGGAAAATGTATTCGATGTTGTGGTCTCGCATGAAGTCGAGGCTTTTGGTGAGGACTTCGGGCATGTCCCAGATGCCTGGGAGCCAGACGGCATTGGAAGAGTTCCAGGTCGACATTGTACGATTATAAAAAGATATGGACTTTCAAGAATATTTTTAAAAGACCGTGAAGAATTCAATAGCAATATCGATAATTCGATATATTGAAATCTGAGGAATATTAAGAATAGAATGGATAAAAGGACTTAAATTAACATTTTTCTACAAACACGCGTAAACTTTTATACTTCCCTCAATCGACTTTTATTATGAAATTAACGCCTCCACGTCATCAAGCGGGGTGTCTAAGTTCGCACTCGTATGTTCCTTTAGTCGGCGGAGGGTATGCAGGGAATTGTAGACTAACATATGCACGACAGACGTTTGACAAGGTTGTTTTCTGTGTTTTCAGCTCCGAATTGCAACAAGGCTGGTTAATACTCATTACTACAAGTCTTTTCTTTACCGAAAAAATACACCAAAACCCTGAAAAAATTAAGTAGGGTCTTGGATAATAAGGGCTGAATTTTCAGAACAATCGGAGAAAATTACTGGTCATCCCGTTAATTTGGTTTAGCCCGGTTACTCTATAGCTATCGCCAGAGTTTATCCTGGAGTACTGCCTTCACTTGTTTGTTCTTATCGTTTGTCCTTTCACTCTTCCCGTTTACGGAAGATCCGGTTTCCCAAAGCTCAAGTTCGCTAATGATAATCCCAGCTTGCCGACAGTCTCAAAGACCAAGAACTCAAACAAACCGTGTACATAGCAGGCCAGAATATAAGGGACTAGGGATTACATGGCAAATAAGCTTAGTAAAGTCAATTCTAGCGCAGAGTGTACACCGTTAAAGAGAAATATGTTAGTAGTGCACTAGTACTGTGGTGAAGGTCGGACGCAATGGTTATTAAGTCTTCCTTACCAGTATCTTAATATATGAGTGTATCAACATATCGGAATATTGTAAGTCAAGAAAAGAATATTCTGAAATTATACGCTTCTTAAACTTTAGGAAACTTACCAGGTGCGAGACTAGGAGACTCATGATAATTCTATTGATAATCAAAAGAATGAAGTTTGGAAATATTACATTTTCAGTTATAATTGCTCCTGTTATTTTGAATATTTCCATCTTTCTCTATGAGCTATTCGAGCTTTAATTCTTCATACTGCAGCTAAACTCGGGCCCCGATAAGGGGAGGTATCAGAATGATCATATGATCGCGAAATTCGAAATGGACTGCAACTGCTTCAGTTCGAAAAGGGGGGAAGTTCAGCACGCCGATGAGTTATAGCAGTACTGTCTAGTTAGTTATCTTATGTAAAGTGATAGTTATGTAGAGCACCAGAACTAGACATCGCCAACCAGTACTCGCCATTACGCGAAGAGAGCTCGAGAGCTCGAGAGTTGTTATATTACTTTCCTGCCAAAGGGCCAGTACATACAGTCCGCCAGCGGCTCATGAATCTATCCCGCTTTAGCCTCGAGCTCACGCTCCAAGCCACATTGTTCGTCCCGTCAATATAGCTGTATTCAACCAGGAAAATAAAGGGGACTGCACCCAAAATATCCAACAAGTCTTTAAATCGTCAGTTCAAAATTCTGGTCGGGGTAAAGTGTTGGAGTTTGGCGATGTGATTCAATTGACCAGCTGCAGCTGGCCAACAAGATGTATGCACAAAGGGCGTGTAAGCGCCTTCAACTTCAGCGAATCGGATACCTACAATTTCTATTGGACGGAATTTGTTCAGGAATATAGAAAAAAGTTCTACGCCCTAAAAATAGGCTCCACAATTCAACGTTTCACCAGGTGGGGTCATCGAATTAATTAATATTCTGCAGGGGATAGGGAGCCGGCTGTACGACCGAGCCATTGTCCTCGCGTTCGGATGGTGTTTTCTTAACTAAAACCATCAGCCTTGTGCTCAGATCTCGCTCGATATCGCGCGCTGGCCCCGCAAAATGCAATCTTGGTAATTTTTCATTGATGCCACTGTCTTCGCGCCCTGGCAGTGCATATCCCGCCATTCTGTTGATGCCGTTTCTTGGCCTGAAAGGTCGGCCAGTAGTTTTGATCAATCATAGTCCTTCATATAGCGAATCGTGTCCGGGTTCCTGGTCTTGGAAGCAATAAACCGTCTCGGCACCGCGTCTGAATTCAACTTTTTTTCCTTGGCCGTTGATATCATGATATCTCGAGTTGTAGAGCCTTGTGACGCTTTGAAGCCGAACAGCAGTTGATAGAATTCTTCTAAAATATTAATTATCTAAATTATATGTCAATACAAATATGAGATGGATCAATGTGATAGTAAAATGATGTATATAAAATGGGGGGGGGGTCTCTGTCTAGATCTCTCTTGACCAATTCAGAGCGATCAGTTTACATTCTTTTCTCATCGTCTTATAGAAATTATATCGCTTTTGATACATACATCAACATCTTTAAATTCATCACACATACCCTCTTTTTGATCTAATTGTTATAATTAAATAATCATGCAAGAAGTCGAATCCCAAAAGAACGCCCAAGATGCTGAGCATTACCCTGTACAGTCCGAACATTGGGTTTTAAGAGCAGTGAAAGGTCGTATCGGGGCTGCTTGGTTCTGTTTTGCCAACTTCGGTATGTTATAGCTTCACTAATCCGAAATCGAAATTAATATTAAATTGTTGGTGGACATGAAGCTAATCTATATCTCGTATAAAAATTTAAAGTATCATTCGTTCTTATTTTCCTCATATTTCTTGGGAACATATACCCATCGACTACCATATTCGCAATGGCATCTATTGACCTTCAACCCCGGTTCAAGTAAGTCCTTAGTTACTCATTCCACTCCTAAACACAAATTTGAATTTCAAAATGTAGTCAATGAATACATAGCTCATACAATAAATCTATAGTAAAACCCTTTCATCAGAAATCTACCGCGCAAATAACTACACCGGCACAAACCCTCTAACCAACCGCATCGAACAACCCCGATACCTCTACCTCGGCTTCTCCGGCTACTGTAACATCTACGACAACAATAGTACAGACTTCAATCAATACTCCAAAGAATGTATCAAATCATTCGTACAACCACTACTCCTTCCCGACGGCACCTTTCAAATGCAAAACGGGAAATTAAGAGATACTTCCACCCATGAATTCAACCTCAAACAAGCATATCCAATGTGGCAGGCTGCAGCCGCACTCATGATTCTCATCATGCTCTATAATGTGGCCGGTATCGCAGTCGTTTGTGCTGGAAAGTACTACGAGTTAGCGTATAAGTATCTTTGGATCGTGTCGATTTTACTTAGTATCCCGCCAGCTGTTCTTGCACCGCTCGCGTTATCGAAAGTATATAGCCTTCTCGATGAGGCGCAGACGGGTGGGGGCCAATGTTTGGGTTCGAGTCTGTTTTTTCTTGCAATGTTGTTGACGTTTGTGGCTCATCCTGTCTTGCTCGTTGTAGCAGTTGTAATCGTTGGGTTTGCTATTGCTATTGCATGGTGGATTATATCGGTATGTTGCAGGAATGAGACTAGAGAAGAGGGAAAAGCGAGGGAAAGGAGGGAGGAAGAAGAGAGGAGGGCGGTAGAAATGAGAAAGTGGTAATATGGTAGACGGTTTTAGTAGGGCTCATTCTATCCTAGATATAATATTTATGGGGTTATATAAAATAAATTATGAACGTTAACTTTCATCGAGTATTTTGAATCCACCTGTTCTGTGATTTGTTAAATGTGCCACTTAGAATCTTATGAGGCGTTAGTTTACTCTTGCAATGTTAGAAAGAGAAAGAACAAAAAAGAAAAGAAGAAGAAACACCATGCATTCGACTTATTTTAATCCTAACCAATACTCTTTGCTTCAAAAACCTTTGTCGCTTTACCCCGTAATTGCGGATGATCGACCCTATCTCCTTACCCTCGGAATCTTTTTGTTGTTTCTTGAGACCTAGGTCTAGCTCCCGCAATGTGGTGCTTTCATCAGAGTCTAGGGGATTAGATCTGAGCGCCCGAGTATAGTCTCTTGACGACTCTGCCATTGCCCAGTACACAAACTTATCCGACAACAATCCCCCCCGTCAACCCCCCGGTTTCATTTCCCTTACCACCTCAGGAAAGCATTCGCAGGTACATTTAAGTAAAAATGGGGATCCGTAGAATTGCCTGATTCACGAACGGGAGGATTTGAGAAGATCTTTACATTGGTATATCTATTCTCGTATGGAACTAGTCATAATAGAACAGCACATTAGCAGCAGTCAGCTATTTAAACCCCATTACAGCAAACAATCACTCATAACATGGAAATCCCAAGTTAATTCTCATTCCTGTTATGTTTCATGGATTGAAGGACGTGCATATGCATGTGCATAGAATCCATGGCACCTCATCGAACTTGTTGCAATTTCTGCGTTGTTCCAACCACCAAAACCCGCCCTCGGCAAAATTTCTCAAAGTGGTGTGACCTCACCTTGTCATTCCCGTGTCCCCGAAACGAGAGAGAAACCTCCAAAACCTTCAACCTCCGAAACGTCACCTCTTCTTCGTCGTTCTCCCCAATTGGACCGCGCAACCACTCCGAGCCTCTCTCTCCCGCTTCGACACATCTCCACTCCGAATCACATAGATTAGCAATCGTCATTTCACAATGTCCGACGAAGAACAAGTCACCAAGCCATTCAAGTTCGTTACCGGTATGCATAAACATTATTACCCATCCGTCCACCCATCCACCCACCACCATTCAAGAAGACCCACATCCCGACAACATCGTCCATGATTGTTCTATACTTTCCCTCCAACATGATAGAGTTTTTCTATGGAAAGGCGGGGGGGATATGTGAAGGAGTATATATATACCGACGGAATTGAATAAACCCGACTAACATCAATTGCGCCCTCCTCATCTAGCCGGGTACGACGCTCGTTTCCCACAACAAAACCAGTATGTCTTCTCTACATCTCCTAATCCCCCTTCTATCTAAATTGCCGTTGTAAAGATACATATCCACTAACAACTTTCCTTGCATGTAATAGGACTAAGCACGTACGTCATACCCAATATAAAACCTCCCCTCCTCACAGCAAACAAACCTAACAACCAAGCAAAAACAGTGCTGGCAAAACTATGTTGATTACCACAAGTGCATCCTAGCCAAGGGAGAGGACTTCCAACCTTGCCGTCAGTTCTTCCATGCATACAGATCTTTGTGCCCAAGCTCTTGGATCAGCAAGTGGGATGATCAGCGTGGTATGTACTCAAATCTTGTATCCCCTTATATTTTTGCAATAAGCTTGATGAAATATCGGATATTGGTTGGATATGGATATGGTTGGATACTAATATTATCGTTTCATAATATATAGAAGCCAACATCTTCCCAGTTATCCTCAACGACTCTTAAATCTTAAAGAAATCACACTATTTTTTGTAAATGATTTAAGACGAGGAAGGAAGGCTGTATATTTTTTCTTCTATAGTATCAGAGATAATTCATAAAGAACCAGAGATAGGATCTTTTTGGAAGATCTCCGATACCATAGAGAGCGGAAGAAGAGGTTTAGGGGAGGAGGAGGAGAAATGTTTATAAAATAAGGCGAAATGAACGGGTTATGGTTGTAGTATATATTTTTTCCCCATTTTTTCTTCTATTTATCAAACTTTTGCGATTTGACTTCCCATCTTAAAAAATATATATATTGAAGAAACATACTTTATGAAACCTCGAAGACAGAGTTTGGATATTTCATGAATAAGTACGTAGGTACTGAAGTACTCTTGCCTGGAAATTCTTTCGAAGTACTAGCTTCACTTTTCAGTTCCCATACATTATCCATTCATCTATTCCACATTTGTGGCCAGCCGGCGTCTGGGAACGAGACTAATCATTTCCGTAAGTAAAAGATCCCTGTTTATTCCGATGAATATATTAATACGTATAACTGATCATGACATTAGGGAAAAAATGGAAACCCGTCGGCCGGACGGAAAGCCCTTCGTAGGATGGAAGTTTCGGCATAAACAAAACAAAGTAACAAATTTATATCGATAATAAGAAAGATTATCATACTGAGGAAGACTGCACGGTTCCAAGGCATTTCATGACCACGGGACCATAGTAATTATCCTTAAGCTTCCTCTACTGGACAATCCAAAACCAATATATATATGTTTGAGTTTAAATCTGCCTCCTGCCCAAGCTTAGCCAGACCTGGAATGTTGAGTATATACTGTTTACCTTGACTTTTCGAGAGAAAAAGAAAAGAAAAAAATCCCAATTCCTTTCAGTTTTAAATTTTGGAGGGCCAATGGTGGTCTGGTTTCTAAGATGTTACTGAGCGCGCGTTATGCACAGTTTGACCTTTCGCTCCTTGACCCCGCATGCACAAGAATAATAACTATCTCGGGCTGGGTACTTCAGCCTTGTGGTAAACATTTCATCTACGGTGGCCTCCACTACTTAAAGACCAAGGATCCTAGGAAATTCGGGGCCTTGTTAGAAAACATCCTAGCAAGAAGCTATAAATGTGGAATCATATAAGATCTCCGAAGCTCCTATCAAGATCGAGGACAACGACAACCTAGCCAGGAACAACCCCAAGCTAAATCTGGGACCACCACAGACTAGCTAGTCTAGAACTATCACAAGCCGGTTTGGAGATAATACAAGCTGAACAAGAACGCCCGCAGTTTGAACAAGGACGATCACAGCCTAGTCTGGAGCGACCACGGACTGGAAAGGGGCAGCCACCGCTTGACCAAGGGCAACCACGGGCTAGTTTAGATCTATAGAGATATCACAGATCTAACTGAACAAGAACAACCACACCCTAGTCTGAAGCAACCACATCCTAGTCGAGAAACAACTAGCTACAGCTTGATCAAGAACAACCAGTCTGAGCAAGAGCAATGCAATCACAACGTGATCAAGGGCAACCACAGTCTATATTTGGGACGAAATCAAAAACAGACAGCGGAGACAACAACCACCAGAGTATATTCAATAACGGTGGGGAAAGTCGTGTAATGGTACAGGCGGGAGTACAGCATGTAAACGGGTAAGGTCGACATAAATATAGCAATGCATTTAGATCGTGACTATCGCTCCTTAACGATATCGATCGATCGCTAACTCCTCGATAAATTAGACATATCTTCAATATTAATTCCGGCAGGGCCGCGGCAAAGAAAAAGGAGGAAGTTAACTACAATGTTCCTCTCAGCTTCCCCTTCCCTAGAAATCGCAATTTCACTGGCAGGGATGCAGAATTGGAGGCCATTGATGGATATTTCTCAGAATCAACCGGTAGTGGTGTTTCTATCTATGCGATCATAGGCACTGGTGGGATGGGCAAAACTCAGATTGCTCTTGAATACGGCTATACCCGCTACGAGAAAACCCAGTTTACTGCGGTCTTCTGGATATCAGCTATGACCGAAGAAACCATCCAAACTTCATTGGTGAATATCATGCAGCAGATCGTTGATAAAAAGGCGAGGGAATATTTGCCCAATCCCCCCAGCTATACGTCTATCGCAGCAAATCTTAAAATTTCGCAGATGATGGACGGAAATGGTAGAATTAGCAGTGGTTCTGACGCAGGAGCCATCAAATATGCTTTCTTCAGTTGGCTCAAGTTATCAGGGAACGACAAGTGGTTATTGATCTTCGACAATGCAGATGATCTTAACGTTCCAATCGACGACTACTTTCCGAATGAAGCTGGACACATCTTAATAACAAGCCGTCGACCAGAGTTCTCCGACTACGGGGAACAAATGGAAATTGGTGGTTTAGACAGAGAAAACGCACTTCGTCTTTTGCTGTGCCTAGCACGACGAAACGCTACCGAAAGCGATATCGAGAGTGCTACAGAAATCATCGAGAAAGTGGGTTTTATGCCGCTAGCGATTACTCATGCTGGTTGTTTTATACGACAACTGAATATTCCCATCTGCCATTACCTACAATACTACGAGCGAACCTTTAAAGAAGCACAATCTAGAAAATCAAGAATCGGATGGGCCTATCGCAAAGACACATCGATGACAACTTGGGAAGTCTCCTTTTTGGAAGTTGAAAAACAAAACAAGGAAGCAGCTTCTATCCTGCTTACTTGTGGATATTTGAACCCAGCCGAGATCTCCGAAGATTACTGGCAAGATAAGCAACAACTGAACACGAAAAGTCAAACTCAAGGTAGGTTCTTTCAACAGGTTTCATTTCCGACTCCAAATCATAAGAGTGTTTATATATATGTAGAAGGAGCGACCATTGATCTCTGGAAACCAAAGCTAATATGCCACATAGAGAAAAATAAATTCTCGATTCTCGCCTCATATTCACTTATAAGTCGAGGCCAGCCAGGAACGTTCTCTGTCCATCCCGTTGTACATAGCTGGGCGAGGGAACGCGGGGACGACTCAGATCGTTTACGGGCAATAGGGAATGCTCTTAGAATCTTTGGTCGGAAACTTCGAACCAGAGGAAGACCGGACTGGAGCCAACGGGATGGACAAGAAGAAAGGAGAATCTCGGCACACATAGACGTCTTTCTGAAGCACTCAGAACATTACAGTTTCAACGAGATTTTTGAGAAAAATGACGATATTTCTATAGGTGATGTTCTCGGTGCTTTTAACAAAATAGCACTCAGAATGTCCGTTGTGGGGAAATTCTCCGAAGCTACTAAGATATATCGAAAGACCCTAGTTTGCTATGGAAAAGCATTCGGGGAAAGACATATCGACACTCTCAACACCGCTTCTAGCTTAGCAGGTTGCCTTGCTAGTGAAGGCCGGTACGATGAAGCTCTCCCAGAACTCCAAAAAACCTTGATCAGCAAAAATATGGCTTTGGGCGAAGATCATTTATCAACTAATGAAACAAAATGCCAGATAGCAGATTGTTTGAGAATGGGGGGCAAACTCGACGAAGCTCTCACAATATATCAAGAAGTTCTGGACTTTCAAGAAAGAAAATCAGGTAAAAATGATTTGGTTACTATAGAAATCGCTCATAGAATAGCAACGACTTTCTACAAACAAAACAGATTTGACGAAGCTCTTGAAGCTTATCAACAGGTTTTGATCAGTTTCAAAAAATTTCTGAGCGAAGATCACCCGTTTATTCTCGCAACACTTAATAATATGGCAATAGTTTTGGTTGATCAAAGCAAATTTGACGAAGGTTTGAAAATTTATCAAGAATGCATTATTGCTCATGAAAAGTCCTTAGGCAAAGATCATCCTTCTACTCTTGCAACGGTTTGTAATATGGGAAGGGGTTTTTTTCGTCAGGGCAGACTTGATGAAGCCTTGAAACTTTATCAAGAATGCATAATTGCTAAAGAAAGGGCTCTAGGTGAAGATCACCCGTGGGTCCTTGATACGGTTGAAGGTATGGCGGAAATATTTTTTTGTCAAGGCCAATATTGCAAGGCTTTAGAGCATTATCAAAGACTTCTGGTCGGTCGAAAAAGGATTTTAAGTGAGGACGATCCCAAAATTCTGAAAACAATTCATAAAATAGGAACTACTCTTTATAGGCAGGGCAAGCTCGATGAAGCTCTTCAACAACTACACATAGCTGCAGTGGGCAAAGAAAGAGTCTTGGGCCGAGACCACCCGTCAACCCTCTCCACACTTAGGAATATAGCACTTATCTCCCGAAAGATAGCAAAAAAGTCACCACCATGTATATAATTTCATATTACTATAACCATGAGCTTTCAACATCAAGCCGAGAAACTATTTGACTCTCCGTAAGCCTAAGACTATTTTCCAGTCAGGATGTCCTTCAGATTTGCGGAAGCCTAAGGAAACTTCATGATTCACCTGGTGGCGTTGACCTACTCATATTCTGACAATTACCTAGATATTCCTCCTCCGGCCGCCTGGATTTCTGCTTTGAGTTCTTTCAGCCGGGATGCTGGATGAGAGGTATTGTTCTGAGCAGTTAGAGGTCCTGTTATATATATATGGTAGATTCAAGATAATTATACCCCGGCCGGTTTGTGCCTCGTTATATTCTTTTCATCTATGCGTTAGTACTTAAATATATACTATTCTGGCCATATGACAGTATTCAATCCTAATACTGCTAGTACACTGCACCCGATGTGAACCAAGATCTCTATACAATTTTACAAATCTCAAAAAGGATAATATATATACTCTAATATCACAAGTACTTTTTCCTTCCAAAGTCCCCTTCACGCTTCAATCACATGCAGCCTCATTCCATAAAAGCTAGCCCATAGTTTTCTTAAGCCATAGCACCTCTCCCACCAATCTCCTTAAGCCTCTTCAAACTCCTCTCCCCGACTTTAGCCTCCGGCAACCCCTTCCCTTCACCCTTCGGAGCCTCCAAAAACCCAATTCCAACAAGGAAAGCCAAATAAACCCCCATCAACCCTTCATCAACCCCACTACCCCCAACCCACTTCTCATCATACTTCGCCAAAGCCCTTCTAGAGTTCTCATCATCCAACTCTGGCGCCTTCGTGCTTTGTGGCAAATTATCACACACAAAGTGGACGAGCGGGTAGAGGGCGTTATCCTTACTAACCTCCGTTACATGTCTTTCTAGTGCAATCCTCCAGGGGACGTAATCTACCCGTTGGACATTGTACCCGTAGACGGGTAGGGTGGCTAGGAATTCGTTGAAACGGAGACGTGGGTGGGAGGTTACTTGGGCTACTGCTAGTGGAGTTGCTGGTGGATAGAGTGTTGAGGCTACCACTACTCGGGCGACATGGTCGACTGGGACCATGTTGACTGTATTATGGATATCTGGGGTTTGGCCGAGCTGGATGCAGCCCTTAATCATGCGGACAAGGAAGTCATCGGTGTTTGTCACTATTTTTTTTCATAACATACGTTAGTTCGACCATTGATGAAATGAATATGAGATCGACAAGACATACCTCCGGTCAAAGTATCACCAGTAATATAACCCGGTCTAATAATCGTTCCCTTCAACCCTCTCTTGCCAGCTTCACGAGTGATATACTCTCCAACCCATTTGCTCTGTCCATATCCATTACCCAATCCGGACGCCGACCCTTCTAAATCATCATCTTCAGGAACACCAGCCCCACCTTGCTCCAAGATAGTATCGGAAAGTGCAACGTAATGATCATTATCCAATACCGAAGTAGAGGATACGAATGCAAAGCTCTTAGGCTTTCCGGTAGCGCAGAGGTTTATGGCCGCAAGAGTACCGAAGACATTGGGCTTTCGGAGGGTGCTGTACGGATAAACCCAGTGTACTTGCGCACCATTGTGGATCACGAAGTCTGCTTCCGCAGCAACGGTATTCCAGGTTTTGTCGTCCAAGCCTAAGTTTTCCTTGCCTAGGTCACCGGTGACTGGAACGATTCTGTCCTTCCAGGAATCAGACCAGGTATCATAAGCCTCACAGCTAGCTTGGATTCTCTGGAGCGCTTTTTCAGTCGTATCAGCTCTGACATGGGCGTATACTTTGATCTTTGGAGCCTCTCTAGTCAAGAGCTCACGGAGAAGGAAGGCACCAAGGAAACCAGTGACACCAGTGAGGAATACATTGTACTCCTTCGTTTCATCGACTTCCGGTGCTGACTCAAAGGATTCTGGAAGGCTGTTAACCAACTCTCGTGCTTCCTTCGCATACTCCGACTCCTTTCCAACTTCAACGGAAGAAGTTTCAGCAGCAGGCTCAAGTCCTATTTCGACACTCTGGCTGATCCTTTCTACTTCTATGGCAAGGCCACCAAGTGTGGGTTGCTTGAAAACCAATCCCAAGGGGATTTCAGCTGCAAACCTATTTCTGACTTCAAAGATCATTCGAGTTGCAAGGATCGAATGTCCTCCGAGGTCAAAGAAACCGTCCGTAAGCTGGATCTTATCTGTAAGAAGTGGTAGCAAGCTCTTCCAGATATCTCGGAGCGCACGGGCAGTGGGTGACCATTGTGCGTCATAAGCTTCCAATGGCTCTCCAACTGTAGATGTAAGTCTTCTCCTCCTTCCGCTTGCAGCAGCAATAGTAGCAGTATCAGGGAAAGGCAGCGCTGGCTTGTCAACCTTGCCGTTTGGATTCAATGGCATTCTCGCCATCGGCACCACAACAGTAGGTACAGCGTACGCTGGAAGCTTGGTCGCCAAATACTTTTTGATATCCTGAATCAGCTTCCTATACCTCCTCAACCTTCTCACGATATCATCGCTTTCAACTTCTACGTCTCCCTCCGTAGCAGTTTCGTCTGCGCTCTCCATCGCATCCAGTTCATCATTCTGCAGAGGAACGATGTATGACACCAAAGTTGGTTCTTCGTCCTTATCACGCTTAACAAGCGTAATGTTCTCTCGAACCAACGGGTGCTGCGAGAGATGTGTGTCAATCTCACCGAGCTCGATTCTGAATCCACGGATCTTAACTTGATCGTCCGCTCGTCCGGAACACTCAACATCTCCGCTAGGAGTATACCTCCCCAAATCACCACTTCTATACAACCTATCTCTAGGTCCCATATAGAACTCCCTCCACTTCTCCCCACCATCTACATCAGCCTCCTTCCATTGGGCTTCATCCACAAACCAATTTCTGACAAACTTTTGTTCCGTCAATTCCGGTAGCTGAAGGTATCCCTCAGCCAACCCAGCTGCACGAACATAAAGCTCTCCGATTTCTCCAACTCCACAAATCTGACTGCGATCATGTCTGTTTACGACAAGAAGTTGGACATCAACCATACCCTTTCCAGCCGCAATAACGTCCTTCTGGCTCTGGCTGAAAGTCGCATCCTTAGCTAGCGACGGAATCTCAAAGTAAGAAACCGCACGCTGAGTCTCAGTGGTTCCGTACATGTTAACCACGTTTACATTCCTTGCAAGGGTCTGTAGGCGCAAACAATCGCGCTTTGTAAGAATATCACCGACAAAGAATGCATGATGTAGCGATGGGATCTCTGCAGAAGCCTGTGCGGAGAGTAGTTGACCCATGGCCGGAGTCAAATGTGTGACGGTACATTGATTCTCTGCCATCCACTCGGCCAGTCTTCCGGGTGTTCCAATATCGTTCATGGTTGGAACGTAAAGTCTCGCACCCAAGAAGAGAGGAGTGAACATATCACGCTGGATAGGGTCATGAGCAATACCGCTAAGCATAGTGAAGCGGTCGTTCTCTGAGAGGTTGAATGTCTCTGCCATCCATGGGAAGTAATATGTGAGAGAGAAATGGCGGCCGCGAACGCCCTTGGGAATACCCTCGGAACCAGATGTGAAAGACAAGGTAGGATTGCTATCTGGACCGACGACCACGCCAGGGTTTTGGGACTTGAGTTCCACCTGGGGTGACAGGACATCGACACCATTGGCGTCTTTTCCTCCAAGAAGACTACCGTCTGATTGGATTGCCAAGGCAGGGACTCGAGTGACAAGTGAGAGTTCGTCATCAATGTATTTGAGAACTACTGGAGACAGTGTCCCTGCCTTTTCAATGACTACCAATGCCTTTGGGCGTGCGACCGAAAGGTAGATATTCTGTCTGTTTGGCGGATATTGGGGATCTATGACGGAAAATGTACCACCAGCCTTAAGAACACCAAATACAGCTACCACGAGGTCCACACCACGGTAGGCGTAAACCATTACTACATCTCCCAGTCGGATACCAGATTTGATCAAATGATGGGCGAGAATATTCGACGCCTCATCGATTTGACGATAAGTGAAAACTCGCTCAACGGAGTCTGATTCCGTGAAGTCTGGTGTTTCGACCACACATGGTCTATCCGGATGTCTTGCAGCATTTGCAGCGAAGATATCGTGAATAGCACCACGGAAGGAGCTCCACTTCAAATCCTTCTTTGGGTCTGGAAGAACAGCCTGTTGCGACGGTGTGATAAGAGATATAGCACCGACGTTTATGGTTGGGTTCGCAGCACCGATTTGAACGATTTGAAGGAGCTGCTCGATCATTAACGAAATACGAGCCTTGCTGAAGACAAGCTGGTTGTAATGTGCGCTCAATGTGATTTCTGGGATAAGGGCCGACGAGCGGAGCGATGCTTGAGAGAGCGGTTTGAGCTCGACGTATATATTCAAATCGGTGTTAAGTTCATTCGAAGCAAGGAATTGCTTTGAAGGAGCATCCGGAGCATGGTAGAGGGAGAGGCGGAAGAGGGATGGTGGGACCTTTGATTTGGTTTTCTTTTGGAGGTAGGAGAGGAGTGCAGAGAATGGGACTGCATCGGCGGCACCGACTTGTTCAGCCTGTATATCAATAGCATCATTAGCATCATAAATTTCTATAGAGACAGTAGTAGTAAAGGAATAGATAATACCTTCTGAACGGCTTCCAGGACAGAAATGAAGCTGGTCTGTCCAGCAATAGGAAGACGAAGAACGTATGGTTCCTTAGTTTCTGCACTGGTAGCAAGGCTTATGTCTTCATCGCCAGTGATTCTGAATGCCAGAATAGCGAATGCAGCCAACAAAATGGTGAACGGCGAGGCGTGGTTAGAGCCATCTGTGATTGCCAACTGAAGCAATGAAAAACGGGAGCTCTCAGGGAGAGTTATTGAGTGAACAGCTTCGACGACTCTGGATTCAGCAGGCTTTGGATAATCGGCGACAGATGTGAGAGAAGCGGTGGTGAGGTTCTTGAGTCTGTCTGCCCACCGCTCGAGGCGGGGCTCGATGTTTTCCGACAGGACGGCTGCCATTGTGTTTTGACTATTGATTGATTAATTGATTGAAGGCAATCAATTGGATTGAAGTAATTGAGATCAATCAATTGGACATTGGAGATGCCTCGATGGGTTTTTTGAATGTAGTTAGTTAATTGGATGTAAACGATTGGTATGCGTCATTGTATGCCTGTCGGGTGGAAGCACTAAAATTATCGCCGGCATCGGTTGCTGCTGGTGTCGTCCGATGTCCACAACACCCGCCGTATACATAGATCATGCCAGATTACCAATCATGTCGCTGTTCGGATGCTTCGTTCCTAGGATTCTACAATTCTACAATTCTACAGGAGGTGTATTAGAAGCTGTAAGTAATTATCTTCTATCTCCATATGCCACTTTGCCCCCGGTTTCGACGCTTTGTCTGATGGTCTGGTTGACTGGTAGCTAAGGACAAGCCAAGACGGATACCTATCACAGATACCTCGTACTTCAGCAACCGGAGATACTAGATACATGTACTACATCCAAGGCATTGTGGACCTCGCAGACGGCCGAAATTGATAATTAAAACTGCAGCGACAATGCTATATTAATATCCATCTGGCGATATTCCGTAGCCAAGTCTTATCCATACGACCAACGGTCCAACCCAGGAATGCCCAATTCAGCCGCCCAAACAGACAAGTGCAAGTGCAGCAAGTGCGAGTAGGTACAAGTACTATCGATATGGGAGTAGCCCGAAGCGGGGCAGACGAGGCCGGATGGTATGGTATGGTATGGTATGGTATGGTCTGGCCATGGGTGCAGCTATAAACCCCACTTTCCCGATCCAACCTCGCCGACGTCCCTTCTTCTTCCCTACTAGCGTCATCTTTTGTCTGGTTCCAATTCTTCCAACTAATCCGATCTTCTTGTTCTCTAACCTCAAACAAGACCTACGCAAGGATACCTACCTAGTCGATGGGCTAGGTATTTAGCCTTCGTAATAGCGTGGGAGACATCGTGCACCGATCGTGTGCCGGGGGCCCAATTGCGGCTTGCCGTTTGTCATCGATGAAGAAAGAACATGATTTGCAATGATCGCTTTTTAAACCGCAGATGTTCAGGAGAAAACCGACTCGGTACGGACGGACGTGAACTAGTCCGAACGGCAATGGTTAGAGCTAGAGCTCAAGAGACTTACATACCTTGCAAGCTTACTCAAACCTCAATGGCTGAATTCATCGAGAAGTGAGTATAATGCATCGAATAGCGGCACCTCCCCCCTCTGCCTGGGGCAGCAGCGTGATCTCAGTGGCCCGTCAAAGGCAATGCATCAATATCAAATCGAGTGAAAGATTCATTCGCACCGAATCGAAATCTTCGTCTGCTCCATCAGAGCTTCTTCCCCTTCCTCTTCGTCGTCATCTTCTGCTTGCTTGCTAGCACAGCATATGCACGAGCATCCCACAGAAACCTGCACGCGAGCTATTACATACTCACACAGAATTTCCATGCATGGAACGAACAAACCGCCCAAACTTCCGCGGGGGACGTCCCAGACGAAACCAATGGCAGAATCTTGTGTGCATTGTGAGGTGGGTATAAGCTTAATAGAACGGACCATATCAAACCCAGGATCAAAAAAACGTGCGAGAACCCGCCTCTCAGGTTGGCTTGTGGCCAGAAAATCCGAGGGAGCGGAAGCCAATTGAGAGACTCCAACATGGGTGATCCATAGCAAAAACGAGCAAATCAGCGCCCCGCAGCAGCTATACCCTGGGACACCATAGAATTAAAGCTCTTGCATACATATGCAGATTCCGACCAGCATTAGCAGTGGGACTGTGTACAGAGTACTTGGGAAACCGTTGAAGATTTTTATACACTAACCTGACGACAAGTGCTCGAATCGGGTGTCGGTGTTTCTTTTCTTCGCTTCTCCTCCGATGATTCTATCGGGCATATCATGCCATACATCCCGTACCTATCATGACCCCTCGTCGACACGCCCGAACTGACTTAGAAGCTACCCTTGCTAGCCTAGCACCACTCAATTGCAATTGCATCTCGGTGGAGGAGGAGTAGCAGTTACCTGTGGGATGGACCGGGATTGCTGCGCGTGTTAGTTACTAATAATCTTTTTTTTTCGTTCCCAAAATTTTATTTTTGTGGCCGCCAAAGACCATCATTGTCTCTTCTTCTCCCACCGGGCTTTTTTTATATACATCGCTCCGTCCCCTCTACAAACCTCAACCATGGCCAGCTTCGTATCGTAGTTCTCTCCTTTCTATTCCTCTCCCTCACTCTCTCACTCGTTCTATTCTATTCTCGTCTCTTCTCTGTCTTGGTGTTCTCCAACGTGGTTAGTAATACCCGACTGGTCCTGGAAGGGCAAAAAAAGAAGCTTAGAACTTTTTTTTTATCCGTACCACTGAGAGACTTCCTCCTCCCGTTCCTACTACTCTTCTTCCGCTTCTCCTCTCGAGGCTAGTATAGTCGCCAGAGCCCCTCTTATACTCCTCCTTCTCCTCTTCTTCCTCCTCCTCCTTTTCTGCTTCTCCCTGGTTCCTCTCCATCCTCGGAACTTTTTTTGACGACCAAGCTCGCAAGCTTGTTCCGTTGCGTGACCCACAACAAACTTTTTTTCCTCTCAACATCGTCTCATTGTCATCTGTGCCTCTTCTGATCTCCTCCTTCTCCCTCCCTTTCTCCATCTTCTCAAGCAATCCCCGTCTTCCCTCCCTCCGGAATTTTACCAGGTTTTTTTTTTTGTCACCCGCTGAATTACTGTTCTCGGAGCGGGACCCTGTCCAGACGACAGCTCAGAGTTGCCCGGTGCCTTGGATTCACTTCAGCTCCACCAAAGCAGAGCCAAACCAAACCAAAGGAAACCCCTAAAGCTTAGCTCCACCAGGAAACCTCACCGAAAACCCTCCATCCGGAACTCGAAGCCAGAAACCCAAAGAAAAAACACACCGCCAATTGCTTCAATCGGACCGTCTTTCCCATCATCAGCTCTACAAACTCCTCTTCTATTTAGCCATCAATAAATTTCCCGGAAGAATCTCGTAAAAAAAACAAACACTAGTAATGGCGCAGGCTTCAATGACATCGTACCAGCCCAGTTCGAGCACTCACAACCGATCCATGGAGGCACGTGTTGGAAGGACAAAACAACGTAATTCCCATTCTCCCCTGAAAATACCTTGATCTATCAAAAAAATTTAAAAAATTTAAAAACTCCGATGTATGCATCAAAATTTTCTTTATAGCTTGTTGCTCGAAATTTCTTGTTCTATTTCTTCCTGGCCGTTAAACCGGCCAGATATCGTCGAAACGAAAGAAGAGAAGAGAAAAAAAAAACACCAAGCGAATTCCAAGCTAACCTGAGAAAAAACCCCGTTTATAGGCTACGGTCCAGACGGCTCCCGCCTCGTCGCCGGAATTGTTCCCCTCAACAGCGACAAAACCAAAGTTCTGATCATTGAATCCACCCGAAAACCTAACTGCTGGGTCCTCCCGAAAGGCGGTTGGGAAACCGATGAAGAAAACGCCGAAACCGCAGCTCAACGAGAAGCATGGGAGGAAGCCGGTATCACCGGAAAAGTCACAAAGGCCCTGGGTCAAATCCGAGATAACAGGACGACAGCAAAGGCCATCTATCTCTTTTTTGAGATGAAGGTCGAGGAGGAGTTGACAGAATGGCCGGAAATGAAGAAAAGGAAACGAAAGTGGGTTGCCTATAAGGAGGCTGCCGAAAAATTCGGAAGCAGATCTGAGATGCTGGATGCGCTAGAGCGATCAAGTATCAAGAGGTAGAATCTGAAGTTATTGCGGATGGGGTAGCGTTTGCATAAGTCTGATTGGGAAGAAGAGGGGATTGAACCAGGAAATTCCATCAAAGGAGCGCCTGAAAACCTCCCTTCGGCCTGTGAAGGCATATGCTTTTGCTCTTTAATCCTAGAGAAGCAATATTCACGTGTCTCCTCTATACATCATGCGGTACCATTCAGTTCTCTCCTCTGGTATTTTTCTTCATATGCGCCTTACTAGTATAATCTCCAAATAACGAAAGGTCTTGCTTTTATTTCCTCCAAATCTTTTTCAAGTTTTTTCGGGAACCACGGTACTACAGGCGTTTTTTTTCTTTTGTGTTTCAATGTCTACAGACAAAAAAAGAAGATACTTCAATTTCACCCCCCAAGGATTCGAAACTGCCCTTTCTCCCTATCTCGAATCCTATCTGTTGGATATAATATCTTATTTCTGTACCTTTGCCAGTCGCCATTTCACGAGGAGTTCCGTTGCTGTATGCTGGCTGTCTTTTTTTCCTTCCCTCTTTCCTTTCCTTTTTCCTATTCTATTACCCTACCTTTTTCGATACTCTTTTCCGTGTTTTTTCGGTGGCTTATAACTGTGCTACTGTACTATTCCTCTTTTTTTTCTTGCCCTTTGAATTCAGCAAGGTGCTTCTTGTTTCGCTGAAACGGAAAATTATCCATGAGAAAGAGATTACAGTTACTTGGGTCTCCTCATGATGATATAACTACATATCTTTCTCCTTCGCCTTTGCCTTTTCCCTCTCTCTTTTTTTTCCCTTTCTCTTATAGATATTTTACTATTATTACTTTTTTTTCCTTTTCTTTTTTGTCCAAATTAGATCTAGATTTTTTAGAAGGGGGGGGTTCGGTCCATAGATCTAGAGAGAGGGGAGTTCGATCAAGGGGAAAGGAAGAGAAAAGAGGGAAGACTATTCTACTATAGAGCTAGCAAATATTTTCAACAATTCAATATAAAGAAAGAAGAAAGAATAATAATACCAGACAAGTTAATCGTGATTTGGTATCCCGTCCGGGGGGAGGCAATGAACGAGATGCATGTCTGGGATTATCTTTCATGATAATCATGATCAATCACATTCTATATACTTATATAAACTACATACTTAAAGTACATACTTGCTTAGAGAACATTGATTGGCACACGACTGATATTATATTTTATACCAATCTCACATGCAGGGTATATACAGACATACAGAAACCCCCAAGGACACCCCTGACTCGATTGATAACTATAACTAGTAGGTAAGTACCTATCTGTTTTTATCCCGCTTCAAACCGTCAAACCGTTCCTCTTCCGCCCATCCGGCGCGATGCCGCTGATCTTCCAGCTATCTATAGATAAACATGTATCTCTTATAATAACTAAGTACCTTTAATAGTGGGGGTTTCTTATAACTAAGTACTTACTCTAACAGTACCTCCAATAACTACTTTTAGTTTTTTTTCTTAATTTACCCCGCCAATGCAATAGCTGCAATGCACATGCGATTAGTTTATAAAACTACCATTCCCCCTCTCTCAATCCGATAAATCTTACCTAAAAAAACTACTTACTCCGATCCCTTTAAAACTCAACGTACCCCCGCTTTACTTTATATAAACTAAATCCCCACAGATTTACTTTTCTAGAATAAAAAAAGAAAGAAAAGAGAGAGAGTCTAGAAAGTCTTGTATCGAATAAGCCTTCTCGATTATACCCACGTGGTCTTCTTCTATAACCGCCGTATACACCCATACATTTTTTTAAGAAAAAAAAAAATCTAAAAAATGTCCCACACTCACTCCCACGACGGCGGTCACTCCCACTCACACGATGGATCCGGGTTTAACGCTCAAGAACACGGTCATTCTCATGAGATCCTCGACGGACCGGGTTCTTACCTTGCACGCGAGTTACCAATTGTCGAAGGGAGGGATTTCAGAACTAGAGCTTTTACGGTGGGGATTGGTGGGTAAGTACTAATAACCCCCCTTTGTAGTGTGTATATGTTATGTAAACGACAGAAGGTTGTTTATTATGACGTAATGAGAATTGAAAGATGTCTTCACTCTCGCACGATCACCGAAAAAGACCTTCGAGGAGTCTTCAAATCTTTCCCAGTCACATACTCTCTCGTTCAATCCTTCTACTTCTCCCAATTAATCAATTTTTTTTTTAAAAAAATGAAGCTAACCACCCCTCCAGCCCCGTCGGCTCCGGCAAAACCGCCCTAATGCTCGCCCTCTGCCTCCACCTCCGCGACAACTACAACATAGCAGCAGTAACAAACGACATCTTCACCCGCGAAGACCAAGAATTCCTCGTCAGAAACAACGCCCTACCATCAGAACGAATCCGAGCAATCGAAACCGGTGGCTGTCCTCACGCCGCCGTTCGAGAAGATATCTCCCAAAACCTAGCCGCCTTGGAAGATCTTCATAAGGAGTTTAAAACACAACTGTTACTAATCGAAAGTGGTGGTGATAATTTGGCAGCGAATTATAGTAGGGAGTTGGCGGATTTTATTATTTATGTGGTTAGTTTAATTAATCCCCTTTGCTTTCAATCTAGTTATCCAAATAAACCACTAAAAAAATTAAATAAAATAACTAGATTGATGTCTCCGGCGGCGATAAAATCCCCAGAAAGGGCGGTCCGGGAATAACCCAATCCGACCTTCTGATCATAAACAAAACAGATCTAGCACCTTACATCGGTGCATCTCTCGAAGTAATGGATAGAGACGCCAAAAAGATCAGAGAAGGCGGTCCCACCATCTTCGCCCAGGTTAAACACGGTGTCGGTGTCGATGAGATCGTTGGCTTGATATTGAGCGCTTGGAGGAGTAGTGGTGCTAGTTCTGTTTTGTAAATTTTCATTTCAAGGAGGTTTACAATATATATATATATATATATATAGGTACTTATATATATAAATTGGGAGGGGGTTTTTTTATGGTATGATCTTGATAGGGTTGAATTGGGCATATGTTTAATTGGTCATATAAAGATGGTGTGAGTATAACGTTTTCACAATTATGCGGGGGCGGGGTATGTGATATGAATGACAGCCGTGATCCCTCGATAGCGGGGCCGCCTGGTAATGATTCTAATGATACATTTCATATCAATCCATACTTTACTTATATATATTATATACAGACCTCTAAAATATCTACGATATATATCACAGTATAGAAAAAAATCCAGAAGAAAAAAAATAGTCCCATAGATCTGATTTTACTCTTAATCCAGTAGTATAAAACTTTGTATTTCAGTTTTAGGAGTACCTTGTTGGAAACAGACCAAGATTTCCATAGAACGGTGGAAAAAAAAAGCTAGAAGTTCGAAGGAAGAAAAAAAAAAAGATTCACATAAAAGTTAACAAGAGGAACGACATATCTAAATATCAAAAGGAGTTAAAAAAAAAAAAACTTTCAAGTAGTATAATAAGAATTCGAGGGGGGGAAAACAAAATAATAAAATAAAAATAATATCAACGCCCGCTATCCACGAAGTTGTAAAAAAAAGAGAAAAAAAAAGAAGAAAGGGAATTAGTAAAAAAAAAGAGGGAAGAGTAGAGGGGCACCCTTGCCACTGCACTGGAAGGGGGACGAAAGCGGATCGCGACATCAAATTTAGAAGACGGACAGAACAGTAAGTGTAGAAATATAAAAACCCCATTAAGTGCTCGATAATTTTGGTGTTAAACAGAAAAAACTGGAAATCCCTTCCATAATTTTTTGGTGTGAAAATGACAAGTCGAAAAAAATGAACCCCAAACCCGATATATGGCAACATATAAAACAAAGTACAAAAAGGTCAAATAAAAAAGAAGAGTCCAGCCGCTTTTGGGTTGACTGGCAGGTTCCAGAAGGAAAAAAGATATGGACAAAAATCAGTGACGGGGAGGATGATGATAATCGAGGAAGTGATAAAATATTTCCTTTTTTTTTTTTGAGTGAGATTCTCTATACACAGGTGATAAAGAGAAGGAAGAGAGATAAAGAAAGAAAGAAAGAAAGAAGTAGGACCCATCCGATAACCCTGAATACAGTAAAAGGAAAAGCCCAAGAAACCGAGGTATATGAGGGGGGGAGGAACAATAAAAAGATGATGGGAAAGTATTAGATTATTCCGTTAAAGCCGGGAACGTATGCTGAGAAAAGACAAGCAGAAGGAAGCAATACCCAAAAAAATATGCATGATGCTACGCGGCCAGAACAGTAAATCGGGGGTAAACAACGACTGGGAAAGTTATACGAGACGAGATGTTGGATTCGCCGAGATCGATGGTGATGTATATAGGATGTAAGAGGAAGGCGAGGCAGGTACGGTGGAGGTTGTATGCGGAGAGGAGAAAATTCGAAAGGGATATATAAATGCGTGTACTCATTATCAGAAACGTCATCTACAGCTGCTTGAAAAACAGAAAGCCTCGTTCGTGAAAAAATAAAAAGAACGTCGACGGGTATTCGCGGACCGGGGTATATCGTATCGCATCGCATCAGACTGCAACAAGCAAGGAGCAAAAGCGTCGTCAAGCAAAGAGAAGAGAGCGACCAAAACGATTCAGCGTCATGATGCCTGCTTCTGTCGTTTGTTCGCATTACCGGTCCTTGGACTTGCCTTAACCTTCGGGGGTGGGGGCACGGAGTCGCCATCATCTTGGGCCTCGGTCTTAACGCCGGCCGTGCTGGCTCTCCTGCGCTTCCCCGTGACGTTTGGGCTAGTATTAGGATTAACCGGTGTTGCGCCGTTGACGCCATTAGCTCCGTGATGCTGTTGAGAATGTTGAGCTACCATTCCAGGGGCTTGCAAATGAGCCTGTGCTGGGGATGGTGTGGCTCCGGGGATACCGTTCTGGGAGAGGTGGGGCGAGTTGGGCATCGCCGGCGATCCCTGGATTCCTGGAGGGACTGCATGTTGCATATGCGGTGTCCCCATCCCTAATAGCTGCTGCTGCTGCTGCATGTGCGCCTGCGCATGCGCATGCGCCTGGGCCTGAGCCTGGGCCTGAGCCTGGGCCTGAGCCTGAGCCTGAGCATTTGCCTGCTGAGCCTGAGCATGGGCTAGGTTCTGCTGGTGGGCTAGTTGCTGGTTTTGAAATTGTTGGACGTATGCCTGCAAGACCTGCCTGGGTTCCAGACTTGGGTTCTGTTGCGAGAACACGAACAGGTCCCGCATACTCGACAATGTTTCTCCTAGCTATAATTCACGTTAGCATATTATTCACTCCCGAAAGGGTAACAAGGCGTCTAGTATTACCTCTAACAGCTTGAAGACTTGGTCGGGGACACCCCATTCACCAATCGGACTGTCTGGTAACGGAGGCGGTGGGGGTGGTAGTTGCTGGTGCTGCCTCTTCCCCAGTCCCTTCGCATTTACTCTCGGAGAAGCCTTCTGGTCGGGCGAGCTCGTTAACGATCGGTTTGTGAGGATAAATCGAGGGATGTATTCGGTATGCTCGGCAGTATCGAATTCCAAACAATCGATTTGTGCTGCGACGTTCAACTGGGCTCGGAGCGTTCCGTGCGCGACAACTTGTGTGCCATTCTCGAACCAGTAAACGAAGCTCGTCTTCTGGCTCTCGACGACAGTCTGCCCGCTCATTTCTCGTTCTCGTGCGTTCTCCATTACCAGCTGGATATTCTTGATCCCATATTCATACAACGAGTAATAGTACCGTGCAAGTACGGGGGTTGTTATTTCGAATCGCTTAGTTTCTCTGGTTTTGGATCGCCATAAATTATGTCGCATAACGCCGGAATGAGAGTAAAACTCGTTAACAAATTTTCGCCAATGGTTCAAATCCCGCTTGTTGCCTTCCGCTGAGCTCAGGTGCTCGCAGAACTGCAGCAGTTTTAGAACGCCGTTGCCAATTTTCCTGGTAGACGGTGTTAGTAGATTCGCGATAGGTCCATATTGTGCAGCAACATACTGTTGAGGTCGCATTAATGCCGCCTGCTGCTGCTGCTGCTGCTGCTGGGCATGTTGCTGAGCGGCGGCGGCGGCTAGCGCCATATTGTGTTGTTGTTGCTGGTGTTGTTGGTGGGCATTCTGAGCGACCACCTGAGCTTGGGGGGTGGCCTGATTCGGTTGAGGGGTCTGCTGAGGCGTTGGTTGCTGCTGCTGGTTTTGCTGATTCTGCTGCTGCTGCTGTTGCTGCTGCTGTTGCTGCGCTGCTGCTGTTGCTTGTTGTGCCGCCTGCTGCTGCTGTTGTGCCTGCTGCTGTGCCTGCTGCTGTGCCTGCTGGAGGGTTTGCATTGTCTGCTGCGGGGTAGGTTGTTGAGAATTTGGCTGCGACTGTTGCTGCTGTTGCTGCTGTTGCTGCTGTTGTGCCTGTTGCTGCTGCTGCTGCTGCTGCTGTTGCGCTTGAACCTGGGCCTGCGCGGCTTGTGCCTGGGCCGCCTGAGCTTGAGCTTGAGCCTGGGCTTGAGCCGCCTGGGCCTGTTGTTGCTGTTGCTGTACGTGCTGTTGCTGTAGATGAACTGCCTGTAATTGTGCGGCCTGTTGGATTTGTGCGGCTTGTAGTTGCTGTTGCATATGGGCCTGCTGCTGATGTTGCTGCTGTATATTGAGGGCTGCGTTCTGCTGAGCGGCTTGGTGCATCATATGCTGCTGCTGCTGCTGTGATATAATCCGCTGTTGATGTAGTTGCTAAACCAGGGACGAACTATGTGAGTATTTTGTCCCCATGAGATGGTGAAGCATGATGATCCATTCTTACTTGTTGTAAATGCGCTGGCATAGCGCCGGTATTAACTGGCGTGCCGGGGAACCCAGGATTCATGCCTGGATGACCTAAGTAGCGATGTTAGAATGATAAGGTCTTCAGAGAAAAAAAACATATGAGCAATCGGGGTGTACTGACCCATGGCTCTTCTTTGATATTGATGTAATAGTCCTGGATGCATATTAATATTTCCCATCACTGTAATTTTTATGAAAGAGGAGAGCAAGTCGTTTCGTTAGCGGGCCACCGTAAATTTTCAACCAATTCGCGCATCCGAGAAGTTTGAAGAGTAGAGTTTTTTTGACTTTTATTTTTTTGTCGTTGTTGGAACACGAGAGAGTGAAGATGATTCCCGCGAGGATCGGAAGTGGCTTCAGAATTTACATGACCTTTCGCAACGACAGAATGATAAAGTGGGGATGGAACGGAGAAGGGAGGGGTATTTGGCTTACTTGGAGCGAACTGTTGTCCCTGTAATAACTGAGGGGCCATGCCGGGAGCAAGGCCCTGATGTGGATTTAGATGTTGCATGGCAACGGCGGTAGGCTGTCCAGGAGGACCAGCGTGCATCTGTGGTTGAACTGCGTGTTGGGGTACGGCATTCAGCTGCACCGGGTGAGGGTACGCCTGTGCCATCATCGTGGATCCCGTGGAGAGAATGGATAGGAATGCTTATTACGCTTCCTATTCCCAAACAACTGAAGGAGAAATAAATGTCTAGAGCAAGGGGTGGTGTTTGCTTGGGGGATCGGAAACACGGGCGAGAGAGAGTGAGAGTGAGAGAGAGAAGGAGATGTGTAGGAGCAAACTGGTCGAAGACCCGAAACGAGACCGTCGATGTTGTGTGTCACCAGTGGCGAAGGAGAGATGATGTCGGTGATTGATTAGATATCTAAATGTGATTGTCGGACCGGAGTGATTGGGCGAGAATAGACGCTTTTGGTGGTGCAGACGCGCTTAACCCAAATATATACCGCCGTGAAATATAGAATATACCTGCATGAAAAACCGTGTAAATGAGATATTCGAGAGAGGGAGAGAGATAGGGTGCGTGAGTGCAGTCGGAAAGAACGAGAGTAGAGAGATGGATTGAGAAGGAAATGTGCGACGGGTGAAAAAAACACGGGTGAAGTGCCAGCCATGCGGCAGGCCAGGAAGAGAAAAAATATATATAGAGAGGCAAGTCGAGCGTGGTACAGGACAAGGCAAGGCAAGGCAGGACGAGACAGGACAGGACAGGACAGGACGAACAAATGGGTGAATGCGAGCGAGCAAGCAAGGAAAGGATCTGGGTCGCAAGGATTGAAGACAAAATAGTCCCCACCACCGGAACAAACAACCACCACACGAGCGAGGAAGCGCAGCAGCGGCGACAGTCAGGCCAAGGAAGAGGTCGGACTAAAAATGGGATGGTGATATGATACGGTATGGTATGATGATGATGATAATGGTGATGATGGGAGAAGTGTCACAATCACGGTTGTTTTGGATAGGATAAGAAGGATGGATAGATAGACAGATAGGCAGGCAGGCAAGCCAGTTAAGCGGGAACGGGAGGGAGAAAGGAACGAAGGGATGGCATGAAACCACAGGAATAGTGGGTGAACAACCAGCAAACCAAGGGTTGTTCTGGGACTCGATCTTGTTCTTACCTGGCAAGGGAACAAAGCACGCAAACAAAGTAGCCGTCGGGGAGAAAGACGGACAAGAAAATGTGAGAGATGGAGAGAGACGGGTAAAGCAGTCGTGACGCAGTGAAGGACGTCTTTAATATAGTAGTGGTAGACGATAGTTAGTATATTTGGTGGAGGAGGAGGTGGTGGTGGTGGTGGTGGTGGGTAGGTGTGATGATGATGGTGGTGGTGGTGGTGATGATGATGGAGAGAGGCCGGTGTGTGTGGGAATGCGAGGAATGGAGATGGTCGGATGGTGATGTGTTGTTATGTGGTTCCCTTTGGTTCCCAGCAGCCAACAAGCAGACAAGCGGGAAAAGGAACGAAGCCGGAAGAGAAAGATCTGAGATGATAAGAAACCAGGGACCGTGGAAAAAATAAGGTCTTCTTTGGGAGATGAACGTGTAGAAGGAGAAGTAGAAGAAGGGAAAATCAAATAGAGAGAAGAGGAAAAAGTCGACGTTCGGTGGCGGAGGGGAGGAGGACCGAAAGGGGAGGGAGGACCGGCTGGAAAACGGAGATTTGGCTGGTCTGGCTGGTCTGGTCTGTTCGATTCAGTTCAGTTTCTGTTCTGTTCAAAGTGGTGTGGTTTGAAGGACAAACAACAGGACAGCAGTTTGTTACTCGAAAAACTGGAGTCGATAGACCGAATTAAATACCAATTGGACTTCAAGAACAAAATAAAAATGAGAAAATGAGAACACAAGAAAACGAGAAAACGAGAGAGATAGAGAGAGAGAGAGCGTGTGTGTGCGTGTGTGTGGGAGTGGGAAGAAGAGAGAGGAAGGAAGTAAGGAAAGGAAGGGGAAAGTAACGATTGCTTCACTGTCTTCCTGACATATACATGTACATGTCTAGATCGACTTCCTTACACCAAGTATCTTCTCCTATAACTTCTTCTTCTTCTTGAACACGCCCTCTTTTTTTTTTCTCTCTCTCTCCAGAAAACGGAAATAAATAATAATAATAATAATAATCAGGAATCCCGGTAATGTACCGATTCGATTAAATCCAATCCAAGAAATAAAAGAGAAAAGCTAAGATAATAAAACACCCACTAACGAACAAACGAACGAAACGAAACGAACGAATGGCTAAGAAGCTTCGAAGTCCAGTCCTGATGCGATATGATATGATATTAAAATCACAGGGCCTAGAAAACTCCTGATCGATATCTCTCCTAATCGTCGGTGTTTGGATATATTCCCAACTATACTAGCGATGTCTTAAACGCCAGCTTGTTCTTGTTCGTTTGGAGGAAGGGAGGGAGGAAGGGAGGAAGGAAGGAAGGAAGGGGAGGGAGGGCCTGGTTTCGTGTACGGGCGTTGGGACTTCTTTCTTCCTGGGGTCCCGTCCGTCGTCTCGTTACGCTCAAGAAAATAAAAATAAAAATAAAAAAGGACAGGAACTGGTTGGACTTGCAATTAATATCAATACCTACTTAAGTGCTTAGTGCTTAATATTGCTGGTCCTTCGGGGGTTTCTTCTTTAGTTGGTATCAAACTGGTCCTGAACTGGAACTGGAACCTGCGTGTCGGTCAAGTCGGTGTATGTGCGTACATACATACGGCCCTGGGCCTGGTCCTGGTCTCTTTTCTTTCGTCGTTCTCGATATGGACACTTGGAACGGAAATCAAAAAAGTAATAAACTGCTGCACGTACGTTAACGTTCTGTTGTCGCGATTTGATAATAATCCGATTTGAAAAGAAAAACATATAAATGGGTAATTATAAGAGATCTCAGATATATAAAAAGGAACAAAGCGTCACAGGATTGTACCGTCAACGGCCGGACCGAATGTGAAAAAAATTTCACCGATATTTATATAATGAGAGAAAAATGATAGTAACAAGAAGGTACCGGGGGGTACGAAAAACAGAAGTATGTACGGAATAATAATAAGTACTGGCTGAAAGATATCGCTGGCGATATCATCGATATCTGTGGGAACAATCTGTCGTCGAGGGGTCCTCCGTCAAGTCGCAGAAAGTAACCTTGATCCCGGAAACCTCAAACGATACCTTTCGTTTAAAACAGAAAAGGGAACAACTAACTTGATAGAACCGACGTACCTGGTTATAATAAGTATAGTAGCGACTGTTTTTTCTTGTCCCGTCGTCGTCTATGTGTTTAAAAACGGGAATGGGAACCAAAAAGTACAAAAGGTCACTCTACAAATCCAAGAGGCGGGGTGTTTAAAAAAAATAAAAAAGAGGGTCCTTATTTGCAAGAAGTTAATGGGGACCAAGAGGATGTTCGGGTGGTATTAAGTGGTCGTGCAAAAAAATAAAAAAATAATAATAAGAATGAGAGGAGAATAAAGATCCCACGCAGGCACCACGCAGTACACACGGACACCCCTCCGATACAAGATAAAGTACCTGTTAGTTTCCTGTCCAAGTATCCTGGAAGATCACACCACGTCGCTTGCGGTTCTGCTTGTCGGAAAATTCAACGGATATCCACGTCGGATTGTCCAATGACGAGAAAATAGAAGGTCGAACAGGTGACCGGGACGGATGATGTAGGAGATAGATGCAAGATTGAGATCGATATCGCGAGAGAATTCCGTGATCCTCTCTTGAGAAATTGATTTCAATAGCAGGAGAGAGAGAGAGGAATAAGAAACCCAAGATCCTGAAATTATCATTATGTTTTTTTTCCGTTTCGATTTTAATATTCCAGCTGCAATGGTGGAAATAAAGGGTCTAGATTGAAAGTTGACCATGTCCACTAATTCCTAACGTAACAAACACCCTCACGATCGTATCAATCAATTAATAGTCTATAATTTAATCTATTCCTTAGTTACAATTTCCAGGAAATTACGTCTTTGGAACGAAGAAACAATCTACTGCTAACACAGGCTTCTACTACCGTATGACATTGATCACAAAGTGACGTTGCCTGCAGTCAATCCCAATATATATAAAAAAGCTACTAAAACGGCGTAGTAGCGAGATATCACGATGACGAAGTGGATATGGTTACCACTATCGCCAGTTCCAATCTGCCCCACACTACACTCCCACCAGCTCTGGGCAGGTCTGGTAGGGCAGACCGGCCAAACCAGCCAGCCATCCATTTGGTTTTTTCTTAGCTGCACAGTGTCGTGCATTCCACTTTGTATCTCCCCCCAAAGTTTCTTGTTCGGATGAAAAAAAAATAAAAAAAAATACAGGAATAAAAAAGTAAAATATTATACCAGCATACAAAAAAAGTTTCCCTTCCCATACAAAAAGTGGGCGCGCACACCCCTTTTTCGGAGGCATTAATTGTCATTAATTTCACCGTTTCCGGTTAGACTTATGCAGGTAAATACCGCAAATTTGTTGACTTAACTGACTTTTCTGACCAATTATAGAAGGTCAGATGACCGTGCGGCTCAAGCAAGGCAAATAGGTCCCTGCACCCTCTGCCGTGTTGTTATTGTTGGTGTTTTCGGACAGTCGCGCCAAGAATTTGATGTTACGCCAAGACAAACAACGTGCCGAGGCGATGTGTTGTGGGCGCAGAAATTTTTGGATATAAAAAAAAAATTGCTTGAAAGTTTTTGCTCTTCTTTGCATCAACCATCAACCTCTCTCCTCTTCCATCAACCATCTTCTTCTTCTTCTTCACAATCACCAACCATCAATGCTCCCTTTATACTATCATGGTATGTCCACAATGAACCTCAATGTTCTTTCCCCCTTCTCCTTCAGATGATGACAAACCCTTTATACTTCTTTCCATCTCCGAATCGTCCATGACGAGATACGTCGATTCCTTGCACCGTACTTGACTTAAGCGGTCTTGTATAGCAAAGGTTTCGTTTACTTGCCAGTAACTTTTTGTCTGATCTATTACCCCACTATCATACTCTGCATCCTCCTGCATTCCGATCAAATGTCAAGTTCGACGACTAACGTTCTTGAAGACTTTCTACTAGACTCTCTTCGACAATAGCTCAGCACAGCAACTGTAGATAATATCATTGGTAAGACAACTACCCTATATTCTTTATCTCTACCCCTCTGTTCAAGATCACTATGATGAAGTTTCCATATTGCATTCGCTGTTTCCACGGTACCCCGTGCTTAGAACCTAATTAGGGGATTCATGACCGTTTACACTTCCTTGGATGTCTGATTTGATCTCTATTATCTCTTACCACTTTCGCGATTATCTTCATGATGGTGAACCTAAAGCTAACGTGGTATAAAGACTTTCTAGGCTCCTTTTGTTCTATTGATAGGATTATATAGTCTCTTGAATAGCATAGCATAGCAATGAAATAGCAATGACAGATTTTTTACTAAGAAAAAACTCTTTTTCCAAAGAAAAAATACGCGTATGAGAATTTGTACCGCGAATAGCACGTGAGATCGTAAATACGTGACGCTAGACAAAAGGTCCCTATGAAAATGTATTCGTTCCAAACGCCCAATTTGTAGCTCTACGATTCTATAATACATGAATACCCTTGCTCCTCTGCCTATCTCGGTCCAAACGTTTCGGACGATTTAGAAATCATAATCCATATCCATCAAATAGCTCTCCAGCAACCTCAAGAATTTAGCCACGAAGGCTTCTAAATGGAATATGGGTTTGTTTCCCAAGTGCAATCGATGTTCGTAGAAGGCACTCCACTTGATCACATCCGCCTTTATCGTATCATCGATCTTTGGTATCAACTTGAAGGTTAGAGTCTTCAGGATGACGGTCGGTGGGATACAATGTGTCAATAGATCGTATAGCTTCGCTCGAACCTGGAGTATCCTTGCCGGTGAATGTTCCGCCATGATTTCGTCTGCGATCTGGGATATTAATGCTTCCCAATCAGGTGGTGGGAGGGGAGTATTATCCTTCACGACCTCACTAATGATCAACTCCATTAGCACGATGTATTCTCCATAAAATATGGAGGGAAGAGGAAATACTTACTTCTGCGCATAAACCGCCTCAAACATCAACAGCGCCCTCCTCAAATTCCTTCCACTCTCAACCGCAATCCTCTTACAAAGTCCATCCTTCACCTCCAACCTTTCCATCTTCCCCACACCCTTCAAAACATCCACAATCTCATCCGTCGTTGGCGCAGCAACTCTAACCAACAACGTTCTACTCCTAATCGGAGCAATAATATTCGCCGTAGAATTGGCCAACAATATTAACCTCAAATTCGGCGAATATTTCTCCATAGTCCTTCTCAATGCCGCCTGGGCATCTCTGGTTAAATGATCGGCTTCATTGATAACCACGACTTTAAACCTTTGTTTGGCAGCTAAATCCACCTGTTGGGTTTGTGCTACTTCTTTTAGAAGGTCTTGGATTACAACTCGATCGTAGTTTCCTACATCTGATGGAGTGATTTCGAGATGGTAGATCGAGGCTACTATGTTGAATTCTAGTTTTCGGTTTGAAGTCGTGGTGAATATACGGGAGTCGATTTTGATCTTTTCGACTCCGGGGCCGTAGAGTTCTTTTAAGGTGGCTATTATTCGGGTCTTTTTGCCGGCGCCGGAAGGACCGTAGACTAGGAGGTGGGGGAAGTCGCCGTTGGCCTTTATGGTGATAAGTTAGTCTTGGGTTTTTTCTTTGATTGTAGTTTGGCTTTTTGAAAGTTAGTCAGGGTAAAATAGACTTACTAGAGCTTTTAGACGGCTAGAGAGGTCATGATGGTAAGTTAGACTATCAAGAGTCTTCGGGCGGTGCTTGTCGACGAACAACATTTTGTAATGGAGGGAGGCGATGGAAGTGGAGGAGGAGGAAGAGGGGCGGGTTCAATGGTGGATTAATGAAGTTTTGCGCGTGGGAAAGATACTGTGGAGTGTGAGAGCTGGGAAGACGCGTTTAGAGGAAAAGCTCGTATAGAATGACGAGAGCTGCACAAACTTGCTATCCCAGCACCAGCAGGTACCAGCAACTTTGAAGCCTTAAAGTTAGCTAAAAATAGCTATAAGGACACTAAGATTACGATTAGTTCGCCCGAGTCTCATAATTTTTTGTAGTTTAAATTGTTCTCAGATAGTTCATAAAGCTAAAGCGTTCAGGCCATTGGATTGAAGCTAGAGGTAGAGTGTAATCACGTGACACAACTTCCAAGCTGGCTCCTATTCGCCAGCTTGTACTTGGAGGAGCCTCAGCCCGTCGCAATCCTTCGAGTTCGTCTGTTCTCGACAAAACCTCCAATACCCTCGATACCCCTCACCATGGCTGCCGACCCGTTATCCAGCTTGATGGCCTCGCCATTGGTGCAGCAGGAACGACCGGCTTTCCAACCGAAGATTGTATCGCTCTACCAGCAGCTCTTCAAGGTACCTTTCTCGAAATCACATGTCTAAGCTTCGCTACACAATATAACATTACGAACGAGGTTCGCAGATGCTGATATGTTACTACTATAATAGGAAGAGGAAGATTTCCATCCAAAATCAGAAGGCTTCTGGACCGAATTCTTCCTATTGAAATCGCATCCATCCGGTTTAAAGGCCATCTTACAACCGCTCTCCGGCGACGATCTGTTACATCTACAGGTTGGTTTTCGAAATCCACCTTTTACCTCGTCCACCTTGTTCCACAGTGTCTAGACTACGCCAAGTTATCTATATACCACGGGAGAGGGGTGCTACGTTATTATTTCTGGCTACAACTGGGTTTGGGGCCCCATTTTTGACTAAAATGCTGAAAGGTCATCTTTTGCGACTATGAATGAATTAGCCCCAGACACGACAACTGTTTACCCGAGCTGTGGCCGTGGTGAAGAAGAAGGAGGGTCCAGCTGATGAGGCAGCTTTAGACGTAGGTACCAACCATCTTTTTACATAATATTCAAGATAAGCGAGTACGACGAGATTCAAAGTTATCTAACAAGGTTTCTTCATAATTTGTGATTTTGGATAGACAATATCGATATTCCTGAGTCAGGTACTTTCAAAACGATACACGAATTTATCATCCGATGTTATTGCGATACTTGCCGGGTTGGATAATATCGATGCGGTGTTTACGGACTTCGTTGGGGTTTTGGATGTGAATATACGTAGCGGGAGGACGGGTTAGTTACTTGGAAAACTATCTTCGCGGTCTTTTACGAGGGGATGTGGTAACTGATGCTTTTTTTCCGTTGATGTATAGCGGAAGTACGGTATAAATCGGTTCATGTGGCGTTGATGACGGCTTGTGGAGCGTTTAATACGGGACTACTTTCGTATTTTATGCACAGGGATCTATTTCCGGCGTTGATGAAGGTAGGCTTTTTATACTTTATATGGGTTTATATGATGTTGGGCGAAGCTAATACTACGGGTGGCAGTTCATCAATGACCCAGTCACAGCGTCTATGTCATTCGAACCGTTCGTATTGCTCGGAGTTTTGGCGAATTGTGAGTTATAACCCTTAAGAAATTGGTTATGAGGCCGCTAACAGAGAACAAAGATAATAAATTCGAGATACAAAATTCATACCAGTTAAGGCTTGCGGACTTTGTGAACGAGACATCTATAAGACAGATAGTCTACACAATCGGTGCAGCCTCAGCGCGATGTCGAGAGGACTATATTGCGGTTCAAGATGATGCGCCTGAAGGATGGAGCTTTGGGAGTGTATTGTCCCTGATGGGTCTAGGTGGAATCCTAGCTGCGACTGGATTGTCGAAATCGCGACCGCCGTCGAGTAATGGGCAGAAGGTCGATCCGGATGTTGATGCTGTTAAGCAATCCTTTGCACAACTGTATGTTCCCGGTTATTCAGATAGTTATGAGGTATTGGAGCTAATAGGTGTAGACCCGGTCTGCGCGCGGCTATCCTTCTAGGTACTTACGACTTCGTGAACACTAATAAGCTCTTCGCTTTCACATTCATATCCTCACGTCCAACGGCTTCCTCGGAATCATCGCAAAAGATCGAACCTCCATTCGCGGCTTACATCTCGCTAACATCATACATAACCCATCACGCCCACCGTACGACCCGCAGCTCACTCTACGCCCGTCTGAACCTCTTGGTCCTTAGAGCGTTGGTTGAAGACAATACAATATGCAAACGTCTGGCGCACGACGACCTTAAATCCGAAGTTAGGCTATGTAGACACCGACAACCTTATTTGCCAACTACGAGGGGCGATCGGCATTTGATACTTGCGATTATGGATGTCGCGCTTGATGGAGTCAATCACAATCTGAGAAAGAAGCTGGATGTGGAGCTGTACTCGCTATTGTTAGGGATATTGTTGAGGATTATCTCGTTTTTGTCGAAGACTCGGACACGATTACGTATGCACAACCCTCTTTCAACGATATTTTGGGACGTAACTAATGAGACCACTTCAATAGCATATCATTGGACGGAACTATGGCGATCGCTGGTGTCGTTAATTCGATTCTTCGCATCTTATGCTAGCGACTTGAAGGATTTACCGGGTATACCGCCATTGCTAGATACCCTCGTAAACACCATTGCACTTTCATTATCTACAGGCGACGCATTCCTCCCATCAGCGACCGAATATGACGATCTATTCTACAAACTAGTTGAAACTGGAGATGTCCTGGTTAAGTTCCGGGAACTGTACAATCTTTCCGAAAGAAAAGATAGTAATAGCATTGGAACTTTGGTTAGTGTTAGTGAACATTACTATCGTTTGATCGAGGAGAATAGAAAGAGTGGAACTGGGGGTAGGAAGTGGACGACGGCAGGGGTTAGCAGTGGGTTCTTGGGACCGGAACAAGTTGCGGAGGTTATCAAGAATGGATATGAGACGCTTGCCATTGGTGGTTTAAAGGAAGGACTTGGGGATTGGGAAAGATATAGGGAAGCTACAGAGAAAGTGTTTTTGAAGAAAGTCGGGAGAGTGGTGGTGGCCGATGCGAGGGAGCTGGTTGAAGAGACGCTGCTTTGATCTGCCTTGTTTTTTTTTTTTTTTGGCTTTTACTGTTTTTCTCTCTGGCCTACGGATGTTTTTTATTTGAGGGTCTAAGGATCTATCTGATACTATTCCTTTCTTCTTTTTTCATTGTTATCTATCTATGGAGTGAGTGTATCCGGGAATTGAAGCCATCATGACTCTCTTGGACCTGCAATTGTTTGCGTTATAGATCCCAAATCCCCGGGGACCCTGGCTGACCTCCGGGAAGCGCCCCATTGGCCACCCCCGGCATCGGCAGGAACAATCCCTGTCGCATGGCTAAACAGCCTGGGTAAACTTTCGGGCCGTTGACCAAATCCAAACCGACTCATTTTCTGAGGGCTGCAAGTTGACTAACGAACACCATGTATAAATCTGCCATTGTCCTGGATATTCGTGACGGGAAGCCTGCATCGATACGTTACCTGCATTTCAATTGGATCTGATTGTCGACAGCTGAGCCACAAACCCTACCTGACCAGACATCCAAACACAACAGCCTCTTTTTTCTCTTTACTCTTTTTCTACTTCTGGAGGTATTCAGTTGTAGATTACATAATTGTCGCAAGCCCCACCATTCACACCTGGTACTTGAGAGGTACTTGAAAGTTGGAACTGCGTGCATACAGTGACACAGGATCGCAGTTATTAGCTGTTGTATATTGCGATATAACAACTATCTACCGGGATATATAACTAGCACAATGAAGGTAGGCAGGCACTCATTCTCTCGTTCTGTACTTGTGCGACTTCCAACATCTCCACTGGACTACTACTACTACTGCACTTTTTCATGCAATTCTTTTTCAATTCTTTTTTTTTTTGGAATACAAAAATGCTAATACCATGGACACCTCGAACCTACCAGATCCAAGTCCAACCTTCACTCGAAACGCTCTCCGAGCTGCTTAAGACCAATGCTGCGAATGGTGATAAAGCACCGAATGTGTACCCGTTGTGTACTTCGATACCTGCGGATTTGATTACGCCTTCTGGAGCTTATTTGAAGATTACGAACAAGTATTTTTGGGATTATTATACGACCCTGGGATGGAGTGGGTGAGCGGTGGTTAATGGAACTATGTTAATATAGGACGAAGCCGGCGAATTCGTTTCTGTTCGAATCGGCGCCGAATACCGGGTCTATTGGAAGATACAGTTTCTTAGGAAGCGGTATGCTTGACGATTCTCTCGCTATTACACTTATTGAATTGTTACTGATTTAGGCCGACAGAGCCTCGAAAGATCATTAAAACGGGTCCCGGCCATGGTCCCGAGGTCGACCCGCTCAACATCTTACAAGATGAATTGGACCAATATCGCATAGCCAAGATCCCAGGCATGAAGCTACCCCCTCTTTCCGGCGGTGCAATCGGTTACGTTGCATACGATTGCGTAAAATACTTTGAACCAAAGACTGCCCGGCCGTTAAAGGATATCCTACAAGTCCCAGAAGCGCTATTTATGCTTTTCGACACCATCGTCGCATTCGATCACTTCTTTCAAAAGGTGCAGGTTATCACCCATCTTCATTTAACTACCCCCACCCCTTCGGAATCAGATCTAAAGACCCTCTACGACACGGCATACGAAACGCTATCAATGGTCGTAAACACCATTATCGAACCCACAGTACCCTTACCAATCCAACCACCCATCATCCCGAATCAAACCTATACCTCCAACATCGGACAATCCGGCTACGAAGCCCACGTCTACAAACTCAAAGAGCACATCATCAAAGGCGACATCATCCAAGCCGTCCCCTCCCAACGTTTCGCCCGTCCCACAACCCTCCACCCGTTCAACATCTACCGCCATTTACGAACCGTAAACCCTTCCCCCTATCTATTCTACGTCGATTGCGCAGACTTCTCGCTAGTAGGAGCGTCACCAGAACTCCTCGTCAAAGCCACAAATTCAAGAATAGTAACCCATCCGATAGCCGGCACCCTTCCTCGCGGAGAAACCGAAGAAGAAGACGAAGCCAACGCTGCTAGGTTATTAGCTTCCATAAAGGACCGTGCCGAACACGTCATGTTAGTAGATCTGGCGCGTAACGATGTAAACCGCGTTTGTGATCCGTTAACGGTTAAAGTCGATCACTTGATGAACGTTGAGAAGTTCTCTCATGTGATGCATTTGGTTTCTCAAGTTTCGGGGGATTTGGCGGATGATAAGACGAGGTTTGATGCTTTTAGGAGTATATTCCCGGCTGGGACGGTTAGCGGGGCGCCGAAGGTTAGGGCTATGGAGTTGATTGCAGAGTGTGAAGGGGAGAAGAGGGGGGTTTATGGAGGGGCGGTGGGGTATTGGGGGTATGATGATCATATGGATACTTGTATTGCGTTGAGGACTATGACGGTTAAAGATGGGGTTGCTTATTTACAAGCTGGTGAGTTTTTTTTCATAACTATTTTTGATTTGATTGAACTATTATGGAATACTAATGGATGGGGGGTTTTAGGTGGAGGAATCGTTTATGATTCGGTACCATTCGACGAATGGGAGGAAACTATGAATAAGGCGAAGAGTAATATGATTGCTATCAATGGAGCTGAGGAACGGTACATGAATGAGACAGAAGGGAGGCTATAAACCAAAATTCCTGTCTTTATAGATAAAACCGGAATGGAAGAGGTAGGCGGGAATATATTTTATACTTTATGTTCTATAAACCATCCTATGTCTCACGAAGTATATACACAAAGCATGGGGCGAATGGAGCGTACTGGTTAGGTCATGAAGGCCATCATTCAGGTTGAATGGCATATACAGGATGAGGGTGGGGGTTGTAAGTACTTAGGTAGGTATATGTTAAATAGAAGAATAGATTTTTCATACGTAGCTTTTCTTTGCTCTGAATACCTAGGTAATATCCAATTAATCCCGATTAATACCAATTTGACTCTATTGCTAGAGGTAAAATTCCAAAACTTCCGAGTAATTAAATTAATATCATCCTACGCTGAGGGATTGGGATACCTCAGAATTTTCGCTATTAAAGCCTTTATCAATACTTCTTTTAATATGATTATTTGATTGCTTAGTTTACTAGATCCAGTCTCATTTAGCTTGTTTCGGAATCTGGGAGCATAACGTCTGGATTTTGTGTTCACTTGATCATGAGTCTTGAGTTCTCATATGCATTAATCAACTCGTGTGGACAACATATATTTGAATGATCATATTATATATACTAGTATAGTATGGCATCGCCGCTTTCGCTACCCTGACCTAGTTGTTGGAATAGCTAATGCATGTACGTACGCGTATGTTGTGTCATTTCACAAGGCGGGATGGTGGTTATATATAGAGAAAAGTAAAGTGAAGATATATTAGGATTTCGTTTGCGGTTCTAAATCTACCTATACGGTACCATGGTGGTATAAGTTTAAACGCTTGCATGGTGTACAGATCTTTAAATCCTATTGATCGATGGGTTTGAACAGACTACATGGACCATGTCTGCTTCGTTAATTATATGTAGTTAAGATTAATTTAGCTGAGTTTAAGTATATATCATATTGTAAATACCTAGTATATGCGCATCTTCAAAGGCCTTGGTTTGATGCTATAGGTACTTATATATTGTAACATTTGTATGGCTTTTGGGTAGTATAGCGGTTTTTTAACATGGCGCAGTAGAATATTGGATATTCAGCCGAAGGGAAGCAGCCTCAATCGAATAAGTTTAAGTTTAAGTTCGTACTCCCGCCAAAAATACAACGACGGCTGGTTCATTTTTGAAAACCACCGGTCTACGACTTCCCAACGCCATAGTCAAATCCCGTTGGATTTGCCTACTATCTTTTAAGCCATCTAGCAATTTATCTTTCATATAGTTTTGCTCAGACTTAGAAGAGTAACCCAGAATTTCGTATATGTCAGTAGTATAGCCTCTTCAACATAGTCTATCAAAGTCATAGACCCCTGCGTCAAATTGGACAGCTTATCCCGAGCATCGGTTTTCTTGTGTACCTGGCAACTCAGTGAAGATCGCACTCGTCGAGGAATTGGCGTGCTAGTTTGAAATTGATTGGTAAGTACAAGGTGCTAACCCTTATACAAAGTCGTTCGCAAGGGATCAACCTCCCGTAAAAAGTTAAATGTAGAATGGCCATGCATAAAACTCATGATAAGAGCAGAATCACCTCGATTAATACCACCTTGGCCTTGGTTTCTATGTCTCCTTGTAGTATGTTTATCTTAGTTTTTCAAAATATAGTTAGGATTAATCGCTTGGAATGTAACATTAGTATCGCCGTTACATTCGTCTTCGTCTTTGGGTAGGGACCCACACAAACGGTTTACACCTAGCTTCATGTAGGTGAAATTTATCACCTTGGCTAATATTTTCTGTTCTCGGGGCTGGTTCGCCATCGTAGTGGACAGGGGAGCTGGTGGTATTTTATTATATATTTCATCGTGTTATCGCATAGTAGTGGTGTTCATGGTGGTGCTCGCTCGCGGCGTGGGTTTGGCATAGTATCAGCATATAGATCGGTAGCATGAGATTTAGATATATATATGTCATGTTATATGAGGTTGTTGATTTAGTCGCTGGCTTCAGCTGGGCGTATCATGAGTAATATACTGCTGTATCCTCTTTCACGCTTATATTCATATAACTGGTGGTTGCGGTTGCGCTATTGGGCTTGTTTGGTTTTTTTGTATATATCGAAGACGAAACTTAAGATCTTCTCAAGTGTATCTTTGGAATTTGAAGTATTAAAGGAATAATATATAGCTTTTAATTAAGCGTACTAGTAGAACTAAGTATATTTTGACGAAGAAGCCTTTTTTTTTTTTTAACAAGAGAGCGATCGAAAGAAAATTAACGAAGAATCGAAAACGAGAGGGGGCTACAGCGGCTTCATCTTTAAAGGGGACCATTTTTTTGATAAGTCTTTCCGTCATTTATTTGCATGCACGGTCATATGATGCATGATCAATTGAAGGATGAGTTAGACTCGATATGTTTCTTCCTTTGTGATGCACCGGTGTACTATTTTGTTGATGTAATAATGCACACATTGGTTTGGTCGTATTGGAGCCCGAAGAGAATATTTTGTAAGAAAAAGATGATTGATGCAGCTGTTAACATAGAAGGCATGTATGGAATACTTTCTGCCATTCATTTTAATCTTCGTAATCTTCGAGCTGAGCAGGGGATTTTTGAGTATATATATATATATAAGTTGATGATCTATTGAATAACCAAGGTGAAATGAAGGCTGTTTGGATGCCGGATGGTGATTACTAGTTCGCAGATGAGCTTGTATCCTTTATGTTTCTGGTGGTGATGATGGTGGTGATGATGGTGGTGTTTTGATTGATATCGATATATATATATATATATATATCATGATGTTTTAATCGTGAGTTGGTTGGTTTTAAAAGTTGACATATATATATAAGTATGTATAACATGAAGTTTCCACGATACCTTGATTATGTGAAAGAGACTTGTTCTCACAGGATTTAACATTCTGATCGGTTCTGGTATGTTGATATATTGTCTAGATGTATATTTGATCTCATTAGATCATTCGACCGACGGCTCGACTCTCAATGGATCTGATCTTGAGCAGATATCTAATCACATCACGCCTGTATATATTACTGATATCCCACTTCTATGCTCATGCATGTATATATATATCCGAATTTTGCGTCATATCAGTAGGACGAAAGGATATAAACATGTCACCTTTCTTCTGATCACTGATAGGTAGCTGATAATTATGTATGCTCTTCGTATGGTAATCGTAGTTTACTACCTTCTAGGTCGGGGGTATTATGGCATTTGTGTTTTTAGCCAACTGATGCCGTAGAATGAGATCGCCACTTGACATAACCTCATCTATGACGCCTTAATTAACTTAATTTTGGGCATTTTGTGAATATTTTCTGGAAAGGGGGTCGATTTGAAGGAGGAGTGATTTAAATTACCCTCATTTTTATGGAAGGTTTGTAGGACAGTAAATATATTTGAATGAGTGGATTTATAAAGATTGAGGTTGTAGTAACTTATCTAGTATATTTCTTCCAATAGGTAGCTAGTTCCAGAAGATGGAAGAAACTGGGCCTGTTTTCTTTGCGGCTCCACAGTCAGGTGGCTGGAATTCATGGAATCCTGAGCGTACAGGAGTATCTTCTCGATAGTACTCTAGCTAGCTGCCGTGTTATATGAAAGATTATGGATAAAGTACACGCGGTAAGCACTTACTTAGATACTAGCCGAGACCATTAGACCTACAGATTTGTAATTTAAGTTGGTCTGGGATGAAGCTTGAATAAACAAACAGAATTTCGTCTAAATACCTTATTTCATATATAAAATGTCCGAAGGTATTAAATAATTGATGTTGGGACTGTGTCTCAACAGTACTTATGATGTTCTTCTGAACTCAATTTGCTGTTCTTCTCTGTCAAATTCTTACCACACTTTATTGAGTTTCAGTCATAAGGCTATCATTATCACCTCAATAGAAGGGATTGATTGTTGTATATTTTCGCTTTTAGAAAGTCCGTAATTAGGCAGCGCTTCAGTCTTAGTTGATATAGTCAACTGGGTTTGCTGGTATATAGCAAGCTTTGCCGCTGTAGAATTTTAGCTCATTAGAGGTAGCTGATGCCTAATGTTATTTTTTGATGGTGTGACGATTTAACTCTAAGGCCATGGCGTAAGGGAAGCTATAGTTCGATTTGAAGAAATGATTTGTAAATTTGTCTAGTCATAAGAGACTAGTGTGTGTCTTTGGCTTCGATTGACAAATAGCAACATTATTTAACAGGGCTTAGTATTCTATATATACGATTTCGGTTAAGTGAAGGCGGGTTCACGGGTCTGGTTTATGAGACAAAGCGTTAGTTATAGGGAAATAGGATGAGTGAAAGTAAGAAATTAGGAAGAGTTTCAGGGAGAATTCCGCAGGTGTTTAAATACTACCTATCAAAAGCCTTCTCGTAATTCACCACCCTGCTGTTGAACTGAATTAGGAGCTCAGCTCGGCTTAGATTTCAGACGGATGCTTCCAGGTATGGGTACGAGACAAGATTGATTTAGGCTGGATATTCTGTGGATTCGAGGCCAGGATTTAGAAAGCAGCTGAATGTATTTAGGAAAAGTATCATTGGGGGGATCGGCGTACACGAATATTTACCCCCAAAGTGCCAGACCTCTCGCAAATATCCAGCAGATTGCTGTAAAGTCTGCGCAGATCTGAATCCAGAGGCCACGAGATATAAAATCCATTATCAATTATCCCGGGTTCGATTGTAATTGATATACACATAAAGAAGCTTATGCTCCAGAAAAGTGAAGTTTTAAGTTCAAGAACCCTCTATATACATCACCTTCTAAGTAAGGGTTAAAGTCCGAAAGGTCTATTTCCTGAAAACGCAGTCAGGGTGCAAAGTAACTAGACCACGCAATTATCCATATCCAGATATCCACACCATCCAATACATATTGTATACAGACCCTTGAATTTGTTGCATTTTGGGCGTTGCTAGGTTGTTAATTAGAGCGTTATAGCGTTTTTAATAATAAAATGCGAAAAGTGGGTCAGGCACAAGCTATTTCAAAGACTTTTAGGGGATTAGGCATGTGAATAATTCTCGTTTTTAGTAGTAATCCTTGTATGAGGCTCGCTACTTCGTATTATGTCACAGATTTTAAGGATTCTCAGTATCAATTGGTATCTCATCGCCTAAGCAATATGCCTAGTCGACGCTTATACACATTTCAACTTTCGAAGATACCAGACAACATAAGGTAATTGAAGGAGACGAAAGGGAAAACAAGAAAAAGCAATGGTAGGTTTCATTAATTCTAAGTTAATATTCTATACTGAAATGGCGGCTATTTCCTCTACTCTCTAAGGGTACGTATATTATGAGCTAGTTATAAGCAAACACAGGATGATACTGATAGGTTAGTGTCGAGATCTTTTAATAGACCTAACTACTAATGAAAACTTAAAGATCCTTCAGTGAACCGTCGCTGAAAACAAAGTCAACCAAACTGAATTATTTTCAAGATAGCAATTAACATCTCATATACCCGAGTCTTGGGAATTAAACGGGTTACGAGGAATATGACTCCACCCCTGATCCCGAGAACTAACATACTACATATCCAGGCGTGAAACATACGGCGCCCTTGTCGAGGGTCAGCGTGCCTTAGCGATCAACCTTGCGAACGGGAGGGTCCATGGCTCATGAGTCTATTATGACTATCTCTTCCTATTGTAGACCCGCGGGAACAAAACGGTTAGTCTAGTTGTTATCAACTTCAGACCTCGAGCCCAGGTATATTCCTTTCAGCTTAGCGAATCCCATTTTTGGACAGACTTCTACACATTCGGCATGCTGGCTCAGCCTTATCCTAACTAAATGCGACAGTGCGATAGTCATTCGGAAATATGCCATATTTGGTATTTTAAATACGTCTTCTCTCATTCGAGACTAACGTCTACCACAAAGGCTGTCGCACTCGATCGGGATGCAAAATTGCTTTTGCCACCAGCCTTTTACAAGACAAGTCCAAATCTTGTTTTCATTAGTAACAATACTAATTAAGTATCTCCAAATCAAAAAGCTTCGAACTCAAGTTCTCATAAACCTGAGGGTGACGTTTACCATATGCATGGCAAGGTTTAGTGCATGAGGTGGGGGCGTTCAGCCCCACGGTTAGCGGGAATACTTGTTTCTCGGCTCACAGAAAATTAAGCTTTTACCAAGAAACACGCCTAGCCTGAAGGGATATTCCATTTAACACACCCAAACACCGCGAACGGGTCGGGGTCTCTGAATAATTTCCTGAGGCATGGCGGTGTTTTCAAGGCACGATAGGTTTTTTTTTTTTTGGTCAAGATGGAGGAGGTTATCGAGACGACTAATTTCTTATATTGTCATTTGGCTATGCTATGAGGGTGTACGAATCCGAGACCTTAATATTATAATCGGTTCACGTATGGGTGGTCTCGAGGAAAGTCATCGGACTGAGCCTAGGCTTTGTAGTTAGCGTTGCATGGTGGCGTCGGTAAACTTCGTTTCTTCTTAGATATATACCTGCTGCCATTCAGCCGCAGGTTTTAGTCGTCGCACATATAAAGTCTGTTCGGAACCGCGATTCAAAAATGTCAGTCGCAAGCTCTTCGAACAGTAGGAACCGTCTTCTAGCGCATCTGGATATTATCTAACGTCCCCTATACGAATATTTTCTTTTGAAATTTTATTCTTTTTATTTATTTTTTTGTTTTTTGACAGAGGTTCTATATTCATTTGGACTCTGGCATATATTTAAATACTCAAAACATGGGGTCGGAATACGACAAAGTTAATCAAGGTGACTACGAGGCTCACACAGTGGAGCCCGATAGCTCTAACTACAAGAATGAGATCGGGGATGTCGGAAAAATAGCTGGCTTAGCAACAAAATTAGCCGTGAGTACTCTAAAATTCGAATAGCATCGACCTAGACACACCACACTACAGTAGTAAAGAACTAATCGAGCATAACTCTATTATAGAAACGCCAAAAGCGAATAGGAAACATCCAAGTCACCGAGCGTGTAATCAACCTACTAGCCTCCGCCACCATCGGCGCAATCATGGGCTATACTCTCGAAAATTTCATCGTTAACCAACACGAAGTTATAAACGGCACGGGTCCCTTCGGCGCAAATCCAAAGCTTTGGCCAACTTATGTAATGACTGCAGTTGCAGGCATTACATTAATATTCAATGCTTCTGTTCTCTTAGCATATTGCTGTGGTAAAAAGGCTTCTGATAAAATTGCCTCTGGAAGTAGTTATGTTAAACTACTGAGTCCGATTGGGCATTTAATTGTATGGGCAACAACCGCCGGTTCCTTCAAAGGAGCGGCCAGCGGAAACGATATTTGGAGTTTTTCGTGTTCCGATGCGCCATCGGATGTCTCAATTCAACAACAGTTCGAAAATAAAATTAACTACAATACGCTCTGCACTACCAACGTAAGTTTTGCATATCATACACCAAAAATATATACTACGTTGCATATCTAACTTTGATAGACCGCCTCACTCTACACCGCTATCGGCACCGCAGTATTTGCCGTCATTGGGATAATATTGTGGGTTATTGTCACAGTCCATACAAGGAAACAGAAGAAAACGAAAGAAAAGCTCGAGGCTGCAAAGAGATTTGAGGATTTTCGCAATTCGGCACGACCATATGTGTCGCTTCAGGTTCAATATGGCCAAACTCCGCCTGGACCAACGTCGTATACCAACTACGGATATCAAGGACGAATTTGAATGATCGGCAACTAAGCTCTTGTTGTTCTCAGAGTTAACTTTGGAAAGTTGGATATAATTATTGTTTGAGGCATCTTGTTAGCGGTCTATTGTTATATCTCATAATTTCATGTAGAATGGGTCTGAAATGTAGATTTGTAGCGTACTTTATCAAAATAGTCATGGACCAGCTTATAGTAAATTATGGTCATGGTTCTCATTATTACTTTATAGTGTACGATTATTATATTTTTATCAGAAACCTCTGCAATCACGACCATGATAATCGCATTCCGTTTACTTTCAAATTAGACACCTAATGTTGTATTTTTTGCGTTGTCGGACTTTAAACCTCGAAATTTCGTAGGTCAACTTATCGTGCTCGCGACAACATCAACCTTCCGACAATGCGATAGCCGCGCCGGCAATTCCCCTCCAATCCACATAAAAAGCCGACATCTCAGGCCAGGAGCACTCTAAAAATGGCCTGGCCAACACTATCAATGCTCTTTCCGGCATTCGCCAAACCAACTACAACTTCATGCCTCACCTCCTCAACATCCAATATCCTTCGATCCCTCCGACCTCAACAATGCCCCACCACCACCCTCCGAGCCTTCTCAACTACCCCACAATCAGCCACCTGGCTGATGCCCCAAAATGTTGATAATAGAAGATACCGTCGTGGTCAAGTCCACGTCGCCACCGGAGGCTCCGTACGCGGGACGACAGTAGTCTGGGGAGACTACGGACTTCGAATGGTTGACAAACATCGACGGATATCCGCGTTGCAATTGAAGAACGGAGAAGAAACGATTCGTAAAAGATTACGTGGGATGAATTATCGACTTTACGCCCGAGTTAACGCTGGTATTCCTATTTGGAAGAAAGGAAATGAAATGCGTATGGGTGGTGGTAAAGGTAGTTTCGACCATTGGGCGAGTAGAGTGGGGGTTATGAAGGTTATCTTTGAGATTAAGGGAGATATTCACGAAAAGATTGCGAGGGATGCGTTGAGGTTGGCGGCGGCGAAGATGCCTGGTATGTTTCGCTTTTGATGGGTGACTTTACGTGTGTGGGTGTGTGTATGGGGGATCATATGGCTAATAGGATATGTTTTTGTGTAGGAATCTATGAGTTTGCGAAGAAGGGAGATCCTCCCGTGATTGGGTTGAAGAAACTTACGCCGGAATATGCACAGGAGTTAATAGACTCGAAATATAAGCTACCCTTTAAGTTACAAAAGATTCGAGAGATGCAAAAGGCTGGTATTGAGGTTCCTATGAAGGAGGTCATTCTGGCCAAGGATACATCTATGACACCAGGGCGGATATTACCTCTTCCTTCATCATCCTCGTGATGTTTTTATGTATAGTTAAAATACCATGTATATATTAGTAATGCCATATTGTATGGATACAACAAAATAACAACGCTATTGTAGCTAATTCTCCGTAGTTACTGGGCCGAAAATTTTCGCGCCTAAACTGGCTTTAGAGAAGACCTTCGAACTCTTTCGTTCATTGTCATAATAATCTCTAGCTCCCTCTGGTGAGCCTCGAGACCATATTCATTCTCCCACCATTCCTTCCAATCCAATAACACCACCCTCTGCTGATCCCGATTCCACATAACATTACTGCGACTCGGTTCGCCATGGATCATGTTCTGTTTTCTAACTAGAATCATAGCCTCTAAAAAAGCTACCTGGAACTCATCTCTCTCCGCTGGTGACATTTGAATATTTGAAAGTGTTTCGCCATCCACCCTCTCCATGATGATGGCAAACCCGCGACAAGTCCGGTATCCGAATCGCCCGAGTATAACTTCTCCGGCTAGGTATAGTTCAGGTATTATTTTGGTTCTCTGTAGCTTATCCCGGGCTTCGCACTCTTGTTGCCACCTACGCAGAAGATCCTGTCAAAAAAAAACAAACATTGGTTTGGAGGAGTATACTTGTGATGACTTACATAGATAAAGCCGTCCATCCCAACCCATCCCCAAAAAATTTCATCACAGCCGGTCTTCCCGTATATGTAGTATAATAAACCCCACGATCGAGATCTTGACCCTTGGATTCAGGACACCTTTGTATCTTAAAAGTATGCGTAATCCCCCGAGGTTCATCTTTCACAAAAACCTTGTTTGGCTCCATTTGACTGATGTCAAATAAATGCGGAGGAAGCCCACTTTTTTCAATCTCGTGACCTAGTGGTCGAGTCTCTGGTATTGGTAGTTTTGGTTTCGGAGTAGTAGGTAAAGGTGGCGACTCCGTTCGTTCAAGAATCGCCCCTAAAGACTTCTGCCGGTAGACCAATTCGTTTACACCATTTGGTACCGATAAAGCACCAGGTATTCCATTGGATGTGGAAGCATTCCGTGAAGAAGGAGCAGGTGGAGGTCCTATTGATCCTCTTCGAGAAGAAATCACAATACCTAACGAGTTCCTCCGGGAGCGAGATAAAGAATTCCGAAGTTCGGTATTCTTAAGGATATTTTGTACTCTATCGAGTTGTCCAGCTACCTCCTTATCAAGAAGAGTCTGTTCATTTTCATCCGCTCTCAGATTCTCGAGTGTCATGCTTGAAAGAAGACCAGAAACAACCCTTCCCAAGTTAGCCTGAGAATCGTAGAAATACCACTTTCGACTTGTTAAATAGTTTAGATAACCAAAACAATCTCTTAACGTCGGCCGAGTTTGTCTTGCACTGATCGGTACGGAAATAAGATATCGAAAGTCGTCGTCTCGTTTGATAAAAATATATGTTTTGTATGTTGAGAAGAATCCGTAACGAAGTTTGTAATTATGCATATACGTTATAACTTGAGCTAGAAATAAAAAAAAATATAGATACCACATCAGCACCTCTATCAAGGATAGTATATATATAATCAGAACATCATACCTATTGTATTCTTCAACGGCAACAACTTCGAAAGACCTTTCCTAATATTACACTCCCTAATATCAGACCCCCAAGCCGACTTAACCTCGCCTATAAATCTATTCGTAGACCCAGACGCTTTATGCCGCTGAATCGTCGAAAACGCCAAATCAGGGAAACCGTGTTGGGGCCAAATCGAGGATACCGGCGTAAAAAAATCCGAATACCTTAGTATGGCGACTTCTTCAATTTCGAATTCGGGATGCGATAGGTCTCCGAATGTGGGGAAATCTGCTTGTGAAGATACACTTTGGCGACGCTTTGCAACTGATGTGGAATTAAGTCGTTGGTGTCGCTGGATAACTGAGATGTTACTGAGAACTTCGGTTTCGAAGTCTGTCCACTCGTAAAGGTAGCGACAGTGGGGTTCTTTAGGGGGTGCGGGTTTCTTCATTCCTCAGCATTCTAGGTAATGTGGTAATGAAGATTAATGGACCGTTGTGTTTATAATATTAAGGAAAATTGGGGAATATGGGGGTTGTTGGCATGCGGCTGCGCCGGCGTAGAGTATATGTAACCGGCGTATTGGTACACTCCGAAAATCAGGGCCATAAAGTTGCAATACCAAGTTTGACGTCGCCGGTTTGAGATCTAACTCTATCTCGGTCGTATACACGTTTGTCATCTGGGTTGAAGAAGGTTTTCTGGTTCACAAAGCTCAAGAGGTACAGCATACTTTATATTAGGTTTGGAAAGGCGCCATGACATGTGCACGCTATGATAAGTTAAATTTAAAAAAAACATTAAACAATAGAGTTTAGTAAACTGGTGCCTTTGTGTGTATTACAATATAGAACTAACCTTGAAGAACCAGTGCTACGAAGTGAGATAGATTTGAGTTTACTGGATGACTTGAAATTGCAGTTCAAGGAATGGGGGGGACCCAGAATCAATCTCCTCGAGGCCTCGCTCGAAAAGATCGGAATATGTGTTGGAATATCCAAATTCCAACGTGATGGGCTTCAAGCAGTCTCGTAACCAAGGCTTCAAGTCCCGGGGGATGCTAGATACACTAGACATGGATTAGTCTATATTATACCTTCTTGGCATCTCGGAATTCAAAATCCTAATAGATAGCTGCCGAGTGTCTGCAACTAGTCCTAAGCTTTTCCGCGTATACACTCTTTTCATATACTGTTTATATATTTATCTTTTGCAGCACGCAAGCCATAGTTCAAGTATTGGTAATGATAATTTTGGACGCAAGTCTAAACGTCGAGGGGTAAATGATTTAAGTACAACCAAAAGCGCTACACGCTAATTGCACAAGGGGAGCAAAGATACACCGAATGATCATGGGGTCGTGAAGGTGATTTAGTACGTAGACAAAGTACCCAAATAGCAGACTAGATATAATCGACCGTACCGACGACGGTTTCTGCTTTCAGGTCCAATTGTGACCTCACGGTAAGTCAAAATAAAAAAGAAAGAAAAAAAAGGCCAGGCTATTATTAACCTAGAGTCAGACATATAATAACCTTTGGAGTCAACTCCAACCCGAGAGTCGCAATTGCTTCAGCAATCTTATGCTTAGCGTTTCCGGGGACATCTATCGGCATCTCTTCCCATCCCGAGATCATCTAATCGACAGTCAGCCTCAGCAAGATTAAAGGAAGGTATATTAGCATTCGGGCATACCTCAGCTATAGCGAGCTTTCTTCCGACGAGAATACGGATATCATCAATAACAGGCTCGATATCCTCAAGCTTGACAACACCTGACATATCAGTTGAGAAGACAGTATCGTCGTCCAAATTGGTGATAACGCCCTTCTTCGTATTGATATGGTAATTTTTCAAAAGCGTCATACTACGCTCCGAGCCCTCAGCTGTGAGTATCCTTTCGAGAGAAGGAGAGTAGTACGGCTTTACATCCAGGATTTTCCGAAAGTCGTTATCAAAAGAATGCCAGTCATAACATTCTGGGTCGAGAACCTCTGCCGGTTGGTACTCGCACTTATATCGCATCTTTGGGCAGCTATGAATGTAGTAGCCTAAATCAATGTAAGCTCGGAGCCGGGAAATAACGTGGAGAATAAGAAATTTAAGGTACCCATGTAGTAGTAGTCATAACCTGCTTCCTCAGCTAGCGCGATCTCTCTGATAGCACTCAGTTTCCCGAAGCTCCATTGTGAAAAATCCGTATGATACCTGAGATACTCAACTCGTCAGCATTCTTAGTTATGGATGGACGAGGTAATTTGGTCCTACATGAAATAGACGCCGCTAACACAATCCGGGAGTAGATCCAAAACTGCCATTGCAATCAAACGGCCATCGAGATAGTAGCACTGATGGTATGCCCCGATCTTTCGACCTTTCTTGTCGACTGAATAACGTGGCTTGAAAGGATTCGCACACAAGAATCGCTTGAAACCACCTTCGCTTGCTTCATCGTTGTGGATTTTCTTTTGGTAGTGTTCGAATAGCTTGTACCTTTAGATGGTTAGCTATCATCCCAGTTGTTCCGGTTGCCTCTGAGAGAAATACTTTTCCTCTGTGAAGTTATTTTCCTCGAGTACGATTTCGAATTTGTGAGCAGGCTCAAGAGGATTCTGGGCTTTCAAGGTAGCATATTCCGACTCGTGTATCTTCTCCACAACATTGAAACGAGAGGTGCGTTTTCTCCTCTTCTCCCTGGAGATGGAATGTTAGAAAATAGAATTTTCGGATAATCTTGTAAGTATAGAAGAGTCACGTACTCTCGAGAAATTGGATATTTTTGTGCTTGTTCTCGCTTGTAGTCAATCCCGTGAATGAACTTCGACCAGGCATTAGTTGCCTTTCTTTGTTTCGAGTTCTAGGAGGATTAGTTACATCATCTCTTAGGGTTCTTAGCAGAGCCTATTACAACATACTGGCTTGAAAAGGGATGATTTCAGTCTGCACAATATGTACCCGTTAGTATAGTCAACAGCGTACATTGGCGACAATCGAGTTGTAATACTACGAACCGAATTGTGTATTCCTGACAGCAGGAGCCTCTCATATCCGGCTTGTAGATTATATTCCCCGAGCGTCTCCAGCCACGGTCGAGTAAAATCTTGTAGTCATTGGGGGTGATTCCGAGAAAAGTTTCACCAGGTCTATCGACACTAGCCATCATCATGTAGGATTTGTCTTCAGGCACACATCGAATGAACTTTTAGTTTTCGCTTAGTCAGACCACGTCCAAGAAGGTCACTTACTACCAATAGTCACGTCGCAGTAGCCGCAGGAACTGTCATTGCAGCCTGTAAACGCGAGTCAGCTGATCCGCTGGATGCCGAACACAGCATGATTAATAACCATCGCCTACCGTATGGGAATAGGACAGTTGTGATGCCGACTTTCCTGGAACCCAGGAAGTCCGCATTCGCCATTTTGTGTGAATTTTAGGTTGTACACGTTAACGTTGTTGTTGGAGGATGCAATGCGAAGGGATGGATTGTTGTCGGTAAGTAAGCTAGGTACATGTAGGTACTTAGGTGACTAAGTAAGTACGTGAAGGCGATCAGATTAGAAAAGTAATATACGTTTCTACGAGGCTGCCTTGGTTGAATAGAAGTAAAAGTCCTAGCCTGACTTTATACCTCTAAGTCGAAGCACGAAGGATCTCTCTGTAGCTTATCTGAACTGGGACTACGAGCTGCTGGCTATGCAAATGTTGGGAGCTGGGCAGCTGCCGGCTGTACGGTTACAGTACATGTGCTGGTCCAATCAAGCTGCGCCCGCCACCCGCATAAGGTAAAACCCACAACACACTTTTTGGGAAGCCTTCTAAGGCACCTCCATCTAGCTAGCCTAAGCTTAAGCTGTCGCATATCATGCCGGCCTCCATTATGAGTATTCCTTCGATATCGAAAAAACAAATAAATAAGATAATGTCAATAAAAATAGGTAAATAAAGAGGTGTCACGTGAAACTAATTGTAATCTAACATGTTTGAGAGTGTCGTTCGCGATGGTTCTTCACAAATGAGGCTTCCTTTGTGAACTTAGCTTAGGTGTAGTGATCAAGTCCGTAACTAAGTTGGTAGGCTAAGTAGGCCTGTATAGGCTAGTTAGCAGCCAGGTTAGTACTCCGTACCTAGTTGGGCGGTTGCCTCTACTTAATAAATAAGCTAGCTGTTACCAATGCAGGTTTGCGGACTTGATTGCCGGCCTACAGAGCGCTGACCTGCCTATAGGTCTGTCTATTATATACTTAGTATATTGGCCTGACTACCAGCCAGCCTGCGGGCTGCTGGCCTAGTTGCTAGTCTAGTTAACTAATTTGGTTATTGTGTTGTGTTGTTAATGTTGTAAAACACATTGCTAAATTGAGCAAGACGACGATTATCAAATTTGAATATATCAAAAAAAAAAAAAAAAAAAAAAAAAAAAGAAGAACTGGGAACTTTGATAAGCAACTTGCTTAAGTAGGTGCTGAGTTGAGATGCTATCAGGTAGTAGGCTAATGCCTAGATGGGCCGTTAGGTCGGCCTTAGGTTATAGCTAAACCGGCTTTAGATTATATTGTTGAATTTATCTTTAACAAACTGGCAAAACGACTGTTTTGGCCTAAATTCAAAAAGCCTCGTGGCCGCGTGGGAAAAGGAAGTTAAGTTACTAAGTTAAACTGTCTTTTATGGTAGCTTAACCCTTGAACAAGCGCAAACTCACAATCGATGCAATCAAAAATCCAAATCTCGACAAGCAACTGACACTTCAGTGTAACACCCAATTCGGTGCGTAACTACTTCCGTTACTAGACTGATATGGTGTAGTACCAATCTCTTGGCGAAGATCGTCCTATATTTCTCTTTCAGGTTCGCATTTGCGCTCTTCTCGGTCTGGAACTCGTTTCTAACTTCTGCATGTAAGCTGTCATCCTGCCATTGGTTTTTTGTTAACCAACGTCATCGGCGTCCTGCCTGTTTTTTCCACGGGTGTAGTGAAATTTAGTACGGTTGCTTCGCTCTATATTAGATTCGGAGTACGTACGATACGTATGATCGATGACCCTCGCGAGCTTTTGACTATATTAGTCTCAAGACTAGGGAGTGATCTCAGCTCGAACATCACATCTTTCCTTCTTTAACATCTAATGATCTTCAACTTCAAGTTTATACCTCCCATATGTTATACCGTCTGTATCCCTTCTTGAAATTCATCAATAATCACTGCCATCCTATGATTGCAGCTTCAAATTATCACTCAACCGGCTATCACCAACGAAGAAAGAGCTTGCAGCCGTCATCGTTTCTTCTTTTTCTCTCCATATCTCTATTGATATCTCTTTTCCCTCAGAAAGAAACAAAAAAAAAACATACATCATGCCCGCGGATCGACAAGCCGGAAGAACCGTATTCTTCTTTCTATCAAGCAGCCCCGATGATTGTATCGGGGGGTGTATGCATCATAACTTTACGCAGCAAGACCTCTATATATTTATAGATATTCTTGTATTTCTCCAAGCCTTAGATACCAGGGTTGAATCCTTACCTGATGAAAGAGCCTTTGAAATTCGCACGCGGGGCAACAATACGGCGTTGGAAAACAATGCTAATATCCCAATGTCACCGGGGGACTACATAATTGCACCGAAGTTCAGCTCGAGTGAGTTTACGCTTTTATCCCGATTTATAATATTATAAAATCCTCTGTTTACTCTCAGGAACCCCCAGCACCGCGTGAAACCCTTTGTTAACCATCTACTACTAGTTACACTTTGCGTTAGCGATGAGCTATACCTAGATCGGGTTTTATCCCATAGTGTGACCCCGAGGGACAGCGCTTTTCGCGATAAGATCCGCCATCGCGACCGCGGATGCGTCCTTAGCGGAGTAATAAACAAGGCAGCAGACCGGGGTAACTGGAAGGCATTTGAAGCTGCCCATATATGGCCGCTAAGCAAGGGAACCGAGTGGGTTCGTCAAAACGCCGGCCGTTGGATTACAGATTCAGACGGTCTCTCAAACGAGGACAAAATGAACAGCCCTCAAAACGGTATTCTATTGTCGAGCAATTCTCACGTACTTTTTGATTCGCATACTCTTGCAGTAAACCCTGAGGTTGGAATCTCTTCCTGTTTCTTGTTCTCGTGGTGCTTTAGCCAACTATAAATCAAAATTCTGACTTGTGAATTTTATATACAGGCTAACTATAGGGTTTACGCTTTCGACGACGATAACTTTGGTTATAGCGGGAAATATATGAGCATCCCAGCACGACAGAATGGTGAAGTTGGTGCAAGAGACACCCTCTTGCAGTGGCACTTCCGCCAAAGCGTCCTCGCAAATATGCGGGGAGCCGGTGAGCCGATATGGGACTATGGCCCGAATGAAGAAGGTGATGTCGTAGGAAGATTGTTGTCCTCGGATCATACGATGACTCGTCTTGGGGAAGAAGTGGGGGCTCGTCTAGCGCTTACTTCGTATCTCCCATCATCATCATTACGAGATGGTCGATAGGAAGCCTACAACCATATATATATCTGAGCATGCATGCAGGCTATATTTTCTCTTGGGCTTGTTGTTTTGATCACCGGTCCCTCTAGAACGTTTTTTCTTGGTTAAGAAGGCGTTTTTTGCATGGGAAGAAAAGGTCGGCTTGCCTTTATTTAATGTAGTTGTAACTTCTTTTCTTTCCGTTTGAAGGGTGGCTGGGTCATTTCCATCGTTTTCACTTAGCGATATCCTGAATTCCTAATGAAGAAACTTCAGTCATTTTTATATGTTTGTTCTGAATACAGGCAAATGTGATTTTAGACATAAGGTGTTCCTTGTTAATCAATACTCTTCACTTTCAAGTGTTATAACTCAATATTAAGGTTAACCTCGCGGCTAAAGCTCTCTCGAGAAAGGAGGATAAGAGAAAAATACACTTATCAGCTAGCTAAGTTACCTATCATATTGAAGGCCTCACTGCTAGAAAATCATCCTTTCCCAGAATTCCGGGAAAGAAAGGATGGACCCATAAACTTCAGTCAAAAGCTCGGTACATAAAAATCGATGCATCGACCAAAAATCCCAATCCACAATCGATCCATCATATATAAAAGGATCTCTGACCACTTCCGTCGGCCATTCACCCCTTTCCAGTTGATACCGGTTTCCATCTCCATTTGTTAAAAGCTCCTATCCATAGAAGTTCTGAACAACTTCCCTTGCTTTCATGACCCCCGTCCACGAGGCATAGGATTCTCGTATAATCCAGGCCACTTGATCCTTTCTACTCGCATGTCCAAAGATCATTATTTTAGCATTAAGTCTTCAGCCTAGGCTCAAATATCAAACCCACTACCTCGCGAGGAACGGGGAACGGAAAAAAAAGAGTTTTACCTTTCATCAACAACTGCTCTTGAAATTGCTGCTCAGATTGCTTTGTTCTCGAAGACTTCACCCCTGTATCTAACTGTCCTATTCGAGACGGCTGATTAAGTCGGACCGGAGGTATATTTTCTATATATAGAAGACGAAGTCATAGATATATTAGCATCACTCAATCATATAGCCTCCTATATATCTCCCCACGATGATTCTACTAATCGACACCAAATAGGATTAACAGATAATAGAAATATATACCCCAACATACCTTGATCCAGAATACCGTCAAGTTCATTTCCAGACTTGTCTACGACTTTTTTACCATCGTCTTCCATATCGTTAACTTCGATCAAGGGAGTTTGTTACAACTAGGAGATTGAGTAATTGAAGATGGTGAACTAGGACAGGAATTATAGCGAAATATACCAACTCTAACAGCGTCTAGAGGTCATTTCCGTATCTAGGTATATATGTATCCAATATTTACTATCGATATCGACAGAAAGAGTCTGTTGCATCTTCTTAAATATAATATTCCTAACAGTTCGATTGAAAGGACCTCAGCCATGGTCATTTGAAACGAGACGTCAAAATATAAAAACCCGAGACACAATCATAGAAGAAACGTCTCACAGCGAGATAAAGACGAATCCCCCAGGTCAGGGTACGAGACAACGGTATACGTACATACTAGGTCTATAGTATGACCCACCGTGCGGCTCAAGCAAACATTGGCGTCCGCATTGTGTGATGGTACAAAAACTACTAGACGAAATGCAAAACCACAAAGTCTAGAGTTTGCATTCCATACTCATGTTTACCGATTCAGAGAACCGCTACGTGTACGACGTCGACGCAAATGAGGAATCTTAACTTCAATAGTTTGCTTCAAAAAAATCCTAAAAATGGTCCAACGATGCATATATTCTTTTTTAAAGCGAAGAAAGGAGGAGAGAACAAAAAGGTCTTTTTGATTCGTCAAAGAAAAAGAAGAAGCGAGCTTGTTTACAAAACAGCAATGGAGGTAGCGACAAAAAAAAAGTGCGTTCAAAGCACTTCAAACTGAGTTAACAACATGTAATATTACCGCTCTTACCCAATAATAAGGCCCGTTTAAACCGATCGTGCAAACTGGCTCAGTTGAATCAATTTCTTGTGTACAACTCCAAAGCTCCCAAGCTCTGGTTGAACCGCTGCGTAACTATTCGAAGCTTCATCGAAGTTTCCATTCCTGACGTGCACGAAAGCATCAGTCAGTTGGCGAGTGACATTCTGGGAAAGTAAGTCATCGTTGTTGAGATGGTCAAAGAAGGTGTCTAGGCGCTTGCCCAACTGCTGAACTTGAGCTTTGAAATCGGCCTATTGTCACATCGTTAGCTTCGAGCGTCTTACAAGGATTGGGCCAAATAGTGGTTAGCTTACCGGTGCATTAGCTGTGACTAGTTCCATCTCTTCAGAGAGGATTTCGAAGAGTAATCGGGCATGCTCCGGAATGTGGCTACGATCTCCCTTGGCTATATTCATGTTAGATATTCTGCTTAAAATGAATATAATTAAAATTTACATACGATGCTTTGGCTTGGGAGTAGCAGCTTTTGGTGGTGGTGGAGGTGCTCCGCTCTGAGGTGGGGTTCCCCTTAACCCAGAAGCACTAGTTCCTCTTGGAGGGCCCATTGGTGGCGGTGGTCCTGCCATTGGTGGTCCCGCCATTGGTGGCCCTTGCGGTTGAGGAGGCTCGCTATACATCTGCTGATGCTGTAGTGGTGGTTGGCCGTATAGTGAATGCGCTGGTGGTGGCGCTGCGTACGGATTCGCAGCTGGTGGCGGGATCATTCCACGACCAGGGCCTGCTGGTGGCAACGTAGATGATACATTTTGGACTGGTGCAGAAGGTGTATACCGGCTGCTTGGGGGACCAGCCGCTGGTGGTGGCGGGGCGTATGCAGCATGTGTCCGAGGCGGAGTAGGGCCGGTTCCAGGTGGACCTTGCGGGGGTGATTGTGGAACATAGGGACTGTGAGGTTGAGATCCTGGGGTTTGCGGCCTGTAATGGGAGCCAGCTTGTGGGGGCCCAGGCGTAACACCGGCCTGTCCTAGCCTAGGAGGTGGTGGCAAAGTTCCACCAGGTGTCCCGGAGCGCGGCGGGCCCGAAGGGGGGAAAGCAGTAGGAGATCCCAATGGATTCGGCTGGCCCATGGGGAAAGGTGTAGTTATAGGAGCAGAAGCTGGCACCGAGGGTGTCTTCCGTCGTGTAGTATCAATTACCATCGGTGTATCGTTCCAATCAGTTAGATCAGTACGTTTTGCAGCGGGGAGTATCGCAGGGCTATTATTCCTGGGAGGGCCGAAAGCCGTATTGGGTGGGCCGGAGGCCAGGGTATTATAAGCCGGGCGAGGCCCTCCAACACCGCCAACACCGCCAACATTTGGCTGATATGCCGGAATAGCAGATGGGTATCCTGGAGTAGTAGAGGAGTATCCTGGGGTATTTACTGACGAATTCGCCGGCGTGTACCTAGAAGCTGATTGAGTTTGAGGCTGACCATATCCTAAGGTTTGCTGGGGTTGCGGGACCACCGAAGGTGCTGGAGGCTGGATGGGTGTAAACATCGTTGGCGCGGTTTGAGGTTGTTGAACAGATGCTGGGGCATATGGTGATTTAGTCGCTGTTCTGAGGCCGGCGCCCATTGGGACAGTGCGAGCGGTAGCTGCAGGCTTCTTGTTTACGACTTGGCCAGATGCGATCCTAACGCGGTTTCGTGCTATCTCTGCCGGTTGATACTTCAACGGAATCAAACCAAGATACCTAGCGGCAAACTCGAGCTGCCCTTGGGCAGCTAAAACATCTGCATACTCGCAGTAGATATCATAGAGTGGAGCGAGCTTCCAATCGGCCTCAACATTCATCTCTGGATCCACGAACTTCGTCGCCTCTCTAAAGACAGTAACCTTCTCTATCAGTTTCTGCATAGATTGGACGTGAATACTGAAGGAAGTGGACCCTTCGGATGGATTCTTGAGAATTTCTGCCTCGCTTTCCTTATACTCTTCGATCCAGATACCAATAACTTTGTCCAGTCGAGAGCTCGAAAGGTAACAAGTCGCAGCATCCTGTCGCTTCTGTAGTTCGCTCGTTGCCTTCAATTCCACTTCCAACCTTTCGCCGAGAGCTTCACAAAGTTCTGCGAACTCCTTATCGTTAGCGTACGTACAAATCGCGCAGAGGACCTCTTTCCAGTCGGCAAGGTCAGCGTTATGAACGACATCCCATAGGTTCTTTTCTACCACTGAGGAAAGGAGGCGTATGTAGTTTGGTGCATCTGTTTGCTTGCTGAAGTAGGCCTTCTGAACCTTTTTAAGAGCTGTTTCGCCACCTGCTACAGCAAGCATGAAGGCGTCCGAAAGCCTATCCTCCTTAATACAAATATCAACCGCACGTTCAAAATCACCAAGAATAAGAGCATTGGTAATTTTTTTGTCGGCTTCCGATTCGGTGCCAGAGAAGATGTTGAAAGGATTGTTGGTTCGAGCGCCCTTTGTAGACGAGAGTTCGTTCAGGAAAGCGTCATCCTCCCCGCTGCCACCGAAAAGTGCAGAAAGGCGCCTTTCCTTAGACTCACCATTAACTTGAACATCCTCAGATTTTTCGACGGACCCTTCCTCAGTCTCTAGAGCATCTTTAGTAAAGCCCAAGAACTCAATCAGTTTCTTCTTTGGAGACGGGTCGAACAAAGTTTTTAGGATAGTCCATTCCGCCTTCTCAGGCTCCGATGTGAGTTCCGATATTCTCTTGTCGCACAACGTGGCAAAGTTCCCTCCTTTCAAATCATTTTCGAATGCATCGGTAGCAGCTCGTACATCTGACTCGACCGCCAATGTTGTGATTTTCAATGTGGACTTTTGTTGTCCGACAGGAGTGGTGAAGCTGACCAATTTGCCTCCAAATCCGAAGGATGCACCGACTGGTCGTTTGTACCATCTAGGTGCTTGCTTGAGAGAAAAGGAGGGGCCTTGAGGATCGAAGCTTGCCTGGTCGAAGAAATCCGCGCCATCAAGGGTGCCTGAAGCTGTGTCTCCTTTGACAACAACCCCTTTGCTCTGGAGCGACTGTATGCTGATCTTACCGTCAAAGGAGGCAGATGCCACCAAATTGGGGTTTTTAGGGTTGAATCGAGTCTGGAACATCCAATTGGTGCTAATTGGGAATTCGCCCAACATTTCGCCCGAGTTCGGGTTCCAGCATATCGTTCGGTTATCCTTTCCAGAGGATAGAAGAATATCGGGATCGTGCTTGCACCAGTCAAGCGACAGAACGCCTTGGTCATGGCCGGTGAGTATCTGTTAAAAGTTAGCTAGTTTCTAACTACTAAACGATATTATTATATCACTAGCCTTTTCGGGAGCATTGGCGTTGCGGAGATCCCAAACCATTATAACAGGATTGGAGTCGTCTGGAAGAGCAGTCAGAAGTTTTGTCGCCTAGATCATATTAGCATATAGTTTCATCCCACCTACCCTGACATTAGTACTCACATTTTCTGGATGCCATGCGACTGCGCTGACTTCCTTTCGTCCCAAATGACTTAAGGTAAGAGATTCTTTCTTCTGCTTAACATCCCAAACCGTAACGAGGCCATTCTTTCCTCCAGATAACAAGATATGCGGGATCTTTTTGTTCCAGTCTACCGAGGAGAAATCGTCTGCCCTCGCCCGGGTCCCGAGGAGAAAGGGGTTTGCGGTATTGTTCAGATCCCAAACATATATCTAAGTTCACAAGTTAGAAGAGTCCTGGAAACGAAATATGGCAAAAGTGACATACCTCGCCTTGTCCGCCTGCTGTTAACAGCAATTCGTCCTTGAAAGGGTTGAATTGCAAAGCTTTGATGGCCCCTGTGTGCTTCGATAACGACTCAACAGTCCCACTTCGGATACACATCAGCTACAAAAATCTCTCATCATCGATTGATATACATTATATCGCACCTTTCTCCTTTGAATAGCGATTCTGCGTTCCAGAGGTCAAGAGATCCATTTTCCAAACCACCCGCAATAATTCCCCTCTTGCCCCAAGCTATACCGTAGAACCTATGAATGTGAGAAATTTTATTAGATATCTTTTGTAGTTGTATCCTTTAACGGGTAAATTGTACCTTGCATCAGTGCTTAAAGTCGCTTTCGGCGTGAGCTCTGAAGCTTCACTGACGCCACTATCCAAATCGAGGTCCCAAAGCTCTAAGTGGGTAGCATTGGAGAAATCCGCATCAACAGCTCCAGCAACTGTACCAGTAGCGAGTAACGGACGCGATGAATCTTCCGACCAGGCGAATGTCGCCGTTCGAGGAATCCGCAGGTTCACCATGTGGAATATATCTTATCGGATACCCAACACGTTCAACAGCTAAGCTCGGATGCCGAAAAACGTTCGTAAGTTAGAGAAGTTAGGGTGAAGTAGTAGTGCACGTGAATCTGCAGGTGAGTGTCGAAAAGGGGTATAGAAGTACAGAGTAATCGGATATGATTAGTAGGTAATGTGGATGGTCGAAGTTGTGGCCGACTTCACCGTGGGATGCTAAGCTTGGTGACCATTGACCATGCTGGAAGTTGAGACTTGTCCTCCCACTGCTAAGCGCCACCATATCCCTTACCAGCCACACACTCTCTAGTGGCGGAGCTATGAAATACCACACACAACACCGCTTTTTCAAAACAGCCCCCGATTTATGACACAGGCGCAGGCATATACGCTCTCCAGATTAGAAACTAAAAGTCTCAGCTATATACACTCTCTTGGTTATTCAGATTCTAGTAGATAATATATAGCAAATTACTTGCATCTGCAAATAGACTCTCTCGATCTATCTACAAAGGTCCATGGATTAAGCTCATAAGTTTTCGAACAACATTCAGATTCTTGGGAAATGTACATGGGCAATATATATGCTTATATACCGGTATACCTACTAGGAGTTATGTATGGTATAGAGAAGTTACATTTATTTTTTGATACAAACGAATAAGAAGTTTCAAGTTGAGAGCTCAACCTTTGAAAAGTTTTGCCCGTGGAATCCGCCAATCTAGTTGCATAACTGAATATGTGGCCAGACTGTGATAGCATTCGTACCTAGTATACCAGAACCCAAACCCCGTTAGTGCTTGCAATTGCCATTCCCTATTAACCGCACCACACCAATTATTAGCTGCCGACATAGTGCCCTTCTTCGAGTATACGCGCCCAGTCACTAACCGACGCGTCATAGTTTGGTTGGCAAACAAGATCTGTTTCATTGTCCAATACAAGATCCTCAAAAAATTCATAATCTTCCAATCGATCGCTCGGCTGATACGGATAGTAAGACTTTGGGGAGAGCCTAGAAAACAGACAATAGCCAGAACTAGTATCCGTTCCCAAAGCTTGGCCCTCGGAGACCGGAAATTCATCTTCAAGGTTTCCTGCTAAAATCTCAACATAATCATCTTCGCTGTCAGGATAGCAAGACGGGCAAGAGCAATGGCCATCAACTATATTGTAGCGCATTTCAAGCCGCGGGTCAGTGGATTTACTTCCATATTCTAGAGAAAAAAATCATTCAAAAAGAAGGGATATATTCTCGGAAGATATCTTTCTTAACATACCCATTGTGGCGAGAAGTCGTTCGACTTTATCAAAGCAAATGCTCCCTCTTGCAACATCAAGAGGGTCATACCCAAGCTCCAGCAATACTGCGACCCACACGGGCCAGAGGCACCTCCCTGAAGGACATTTCATGGAAAATGCTAAATCTGATACCGATATTCCGACATTTGTTTCGCCTCGAACGTCAAGTTTGATTTCTCCTATTAAAAATAGGAGAAGTTCCTTCAACAGAGGACGGGCCACAGCGACAGCAACGCAGTCCGAAAGCCTGGTTGCCTGCATCACTAAATGCAGGCAATTCTCTCCTTCTGGCGTTCTAGAAAAGGCGTCCGCACCACTTAAAATCAACATTCGCACAACTTCTTTGATCTTATACGAGCATAACCTATCGGGGTCTATCCAGAGGTCGGTGGCATAATCCCAAAGAATAGTGTGCAACAGAGGAACTCGGCGGGTTTTACAACCAACCGTCCACGACACAGCATCATTGACATCGTAAAACTCAATGATCCAGTCAAGGAAGCGCTTCCACTCCGGCTATCATGAAACAGGAGGAATATTAGCTATCTATGGCTACACCTGTGCAGGTTGGTTTGACTAGTAAATGGAATCTTTATCTGCCAACTTACTGTATTGAGCTCTCTCGCATATTTTATAATGTTTCCAGGGTTCAACATGGGGTTTGCGCCATTTTCAAAGAGAATTTCTACTCCTCGTTTATTCTTCCATAACCTTGTTGTGGTCACTATATCTGAGTTGCCTATTTATACGGAACATTTATGATTAGCTATGATCTCGCCTGATGTACTCTCGTTTCGAGCCCGAATGACAGGGAACCATACCGTTGTCGACGTGATTAACATCAATCCCCACACCTATGAAAAAATGGGCAATTGAAAGACGATTATTCGTAATTAACTCCTTATCTGAATCTGAACATCCCTCGGGATGAGCACTATCGCCTGGAATAAGAGAGAACTACCAATACCATGAAAACCAACTTAGTACCATTTTCTAATGCCTCAGGACCAGAACCATTTCCAAGTGGTGACTTACTGTCAATAAGTTTTGTCCATACATATCACAGTCGTGTATGCTAGCCTGCCCCATGGATATCAAATATTTGACTCTGTCAAGGTCACCAAAGAAGATTGCTTGCAGAATCGGAGAGTCCATTGGTACCGTTGCACGGAAGCATAGTCCAGCGTATATCGGTGACTTGAGAGTTTGAGATTGAGATAGGTATAGATCAATGGTCGAGCTAATACCGGTCGATTTTGGGAGGTAGGTAATTTTCATAACCCGGCTTGAGAATTCATCGGGTTGAGCTACCGCCTTTGTCCTCGGAATTTCATATTTCAGACCTTCCGTCACACGGAGGGAAAAGTCTTGATGCTCCCATTGACAAACTTTGGTGACAGAATAGCTCGACTTCGAGGATTGGAAGGTCCTAAAAGCTTGGGCTGCCCCCGACGTCAAACCGTTAGCCTCTACCCACTAGGCATTGGATTTAGGAACAAAACACTCACTATCATATCCGATAGAAAGATTATCAGAATTGGCCAACAATCCTACAATCTTCCTACTCCTCTGCTTCGGGTCGTCTGTATCTACAGCCCCTCCCGAAATCTCAGAAAAATCTCCACTCTTTGCGAAATCCAGCACTTTTCGAATATCTTCTAAGACTTGTTCAGTCTGTTCTCGTTGGACATCGAGTTCTCGCCGAGTAGCGGCGGCTGCACCAAGTCGGAATATTCTACCAGTAGCCTTCTCAAATTCGTCCCTCTCCCGTTCTTCAGACGCTTTGTAGACCTGGTTGTTCGCAAACAATTTGACTAACGAGTCGATAGAATTCAGTGTTCCGTTAACTTGTGTGAAGTTAACACCCACAGAGTTACTCAAACCCTGCACAGCTATCGAGTTCGTCTCTATTTGTTGAGTGATATTCGTCTCGACCTTGTCGATGCGGACCAAAGTTTCAACCTGAGTATCTTCGATATTCAAAATAGTATCTGAAACATGTGCAAGATTGGATTCGATTCTTCCAACCGCTACCTTTTGTTCCTTCCGATCATCTCTAAACCACAAGATCAGTACACCACCCAAACTTATCCAACGATGCGGATTTGTCCTACAGTTGTATCCTATTCAACTGAAAAAGTATGAACCCATAATGACTCTCTAAACTCTCCAACCACCTCTTCGAATTATCTCCTAAAAATATCAACTTAAATTTCTTCCACGTTCGAATCGTCTTCGACTTTTTCCCCGCGGTCGACCCGGTCCACTCCAAAATGTTATCATGAATCTTAATCAAATCATTCTCGCATTTTTTCGCAACCGTGTATAATCTTGAATAGCGCAATTTATCCTCATCAGTCTTTAGAATCTCGTTAACATCTGTTAACACACCAGCGAGCCTCTGAATTGCATCCAGAAATCTCCTGTGATCGTCTTCGACATCTTGATATTTTGATACCGATTCTGCAATGAACTTTGCTGCTTGAAGACCAAATACCAAAACTCCAATAACGTTTGCGCCGATGCTAAGTCCTTCAAGTCCTGACATGATGACGATAATAACCCAAATACCTTTCCAAAACAGAGTAACTCCGACTTAAGTCTCCCAAAAAAAAATCAAGAAGCAGAGAGTATTGCGGAAATGAAAGATGCTCGCAAAATGTCGATGTAAACGAAAACGAAAATGAGATTTCCAAAAATGCCCAATGCCAAATGCCCAAGGTCCGGATAACAAAACACTCAATATAACAATAGAGAAAGAAAAGAGTCGCTTCCCAAGGCCCGATAGAGACAGAATAGACGGCGCTAGAAACCGATAAAGACAGAATAAGACGATATCCGCACCGAAAGCCTGAAGAAAACTGCAGAACAAATAACTAGATATTTCTAGCGTCCCTTCCTCCCTTCAAATAATCATCGGGTTCAGGCATCTTTTCCTCCCAAGGCAAATAATACTACCCCTCACCTTGGTCACTCTTGTTACTCAGCCGCGCGTTCTTAGAATGTCACAGCCTCTTTCACAGAGCCTTGCATAAATCGTGTGAGTGTCGACCACAAACCTGAGAAGGATCAGGCTTTCTGTCTCGATCGCGGTCGTACAGCGGCACAGATCCGCGATATTTATTGGCTCGGTTAACATCCCGGCTTCCTAGTTCAGCTGATCCTGGACTTGGATTTGTTGAAGACGTGTTGTTTTTGTGGTATTTTTTGGCGAGCGATTGGAAAAGCTTCACAGCATGGGTTTAAGGCGCTTAGAGAGACTGACTAAATTTAGACGCTTTTCTGTGAAAAGTTTGCTTGTGTGATGGTATCGAGGTGGTTAGGAAATGCATGGGCTTCAATGGAAAGGCTACCCGAGGAATGTGACTTTAATGTATTCTACAGCAAATGTTCAGACCATTCGAGTTTTAGAAAGTCAGATAACGGCCAATCGAATCCGCGAATTCGAAAGAAAGAGCAAAGATATCAGATTATATTAACCCATCGAGCATCGAAAAGGCGGGTACGCATTAACGCATTGCACAAAATATGCGTATATACTACTGACGATACTGTGTAACAAACATTTTGATGGTAGCCTAAATGGCTTCGCCCCCCAAATCCAATTCTGAATGATGAACTTCCTCGTTCATGAATTCTTCAGTTGGTGCCTCGAGTTCCTCAGATCACTTCATCCAATGATAGGCTTTGGTTTTTTAATCAAGGCACACTGTTCAAGAATGTGGTATACATATCATGCCATGGTATCTAATTGATCAAGCACCGCCATGCCAATCCGACTATCCTTAGACCCATGGATAGATAGGTACCAGTGCCGACTCGACCACAGCCGCAAGTCATTGAGTCTCGGATAGATAGCCTTCTGCAGAAGACACTTAATAATTTCGAGACAAAATATTACTGTGGCAAACTCGTAGATGAAACCGTGTTAAAAGTAGATACCTAGATCTATAGAGCATCAATTAGTAATAATAGAGTTATAGAATATTATATTGAAACACAGCCCCGATCGAGGTCGCGAGTTCGACATCACATGTGTATATAAATCATCAAGTATTGCGCAATTACAAGATTATGCCTAGGTCTAACTACCTTCGATGGATAAAAAGTCCGGTTAATCTCTAAATCCGATAAGGCACCCGTCTGTCGATATGTTGAGAGTCGGTTTCAATCCCCAACAATATTGAATATGCGAATTGTTAGTTCCACCATGACTCGCAGGTGCGAGAGCGGGCTTTTATGGTTAAGTTTACTTCGCCAGGACAATTTAAAAAAATCAATTCGATGAAACAAGTGCCGACTATATTGCGTATGCGTAATTATATCTATTTCAAGGCGTATATTCATTCTTGCAGAATATATTTTATGTTATCATATTATACAATCTCATTATAATATCACCATTCTGTGCCGCACGCCGCAATTACATGGAAGCCTTGTGATCATAATTGCGCAAGGCCTAGGCTTGAATCCTATCTCTCTTTTCGTTTAACAATCGCTATCTCAGGACAGGCATCGTAAAAAATAAAATCCGGGGAACGTTAGAATCGAAATCTTTCTCCACATTTACTGTTTCCAAACGTTACATCTCCACCAATCTTAGTCATCCCCGCAACCCCCAGAATCTTCACATGCTCTTGTCGACATGAACATGTGAACACAAAATGGGCCCCGAAAAGCACCACCACCACCCCCAAAACACCCCTTGAAATCTCCACCGGTCTACCACCCTAGATCTCTTTCGCTCGCCAGGCTTCGCTTCCCGCATCCCCCATACCATAGATCTCGATTTTTCTCACATATTATTCAAGGGGTCTTACATACAGTATCACAATCAATATATGTAGGTACATAAAACATGCGTACACCACCAGAGTTTCTTCCGCACAGATTTTCTCCCCCAAGAGCCAGCTGTCACTAGGGCAATCGCATTTTGAGCCCCTTCCACCCCCAGTAGTACTATTTTCGCAGTCTCGTCCCATACTTGCATAAACGAGAATGGGAGCTATAGGTGGCGAGCATGGATTAAGCTTACACCCCTCTCGTGCCATTGAAGCAGGGGAAGCTGTAGGCCCAGATGTACACGGTACATACCATTACACCCAGCCACAGCTATGTCAAGCTAGTACTATAACATATACGACGAGTCACTCTTTCTCCCCGCACCGGGCGAGCGGAAACGAAAAGGAACCTAGTGATCAGCTTTTTATGCAGGAACGGGTGCGAACGTAGCGCCGTTACAGAAAAGTGATAGCTTTTGCATCCTCTTTTTTCTTTTATATTTCTCCTCGTAGATGAGTTGTTGAATTATCATGAGCCTCTAAAATCCCACTTTTGTTAGTTTGCACGTTTAGTGGTTACGGACCACTTTGGGGAAGTGGGGACACTTGGACAAGACCTGCCGAGGCATTTTCCTAAGCGGTGGTGGCTTGCGAGCTGTGGGGCACACAGATCTCTCTCAGCTTATCATAAATGATCTGTTATAGATTCGTCTGAGGAGCCTGCTAGAGGAAACTTTGGAAGCGAGTTTCATGATGTAGGTACGGATGATTTAGGATCATGACCTACACATTTACGTTTACGCGTATAGTAAATGTATAATCTACTAGGGTCTTAAGGTCATTTATTCGGACGAATGGCAAAACGACGTAGATAATCTATAGATCTACAATCCATAATTGGATTTGGAATAGATCTATAGACGGGCCATGGGTTTGTTATTGACACGAGGAAATTCCTAGACTTCTATTCTGCGTATAGATCTAGAGTTTTTAGAGGAAACCGCGGTTCGCAGCTTTTTTTGTAACAAACTTTTGGGCAATATGCAGTAATGTCGTCCCGCAGGTATATTAACCGGTCGATACTTACTGATATTCTCCACAATCGGGTAGATATGCATGAGGTACTAGTTAGAACGAAACCTGGAGCAGAGCTGCAGCAAAACGAGAAATTGGAGCTGGATTATTGGTTGGATACCATTTCCCAACCATTTAGCTCCCCACTTTTGAGCTTGAACGGTCGTCATATGTATTCATTGCTCAAGTTTTTTTTTCTCTTCCTCACGGTCCCGCGTTCCGGGATATATGTATCTTCGACTAAAGTTGAAATAAGCATGGTGCACGAGTATAATCTCGAGCTCGTCTCGAGAGAAGAGGAGGGGGAATTCGTCCAGAAGCCAGACGGGAGGAACGGTTACATGAAATGTATGGGAAACAGCTGCCCTTGACGCAAGGTGCATCAGCAAGTATCCATGGATAAGAAAAATTTTTCAGTTGCACCAGGTCCCAGAATTGGGAAATGACAATATATTCCGAGTAGAATGGATCTGATTTGAAAGGATTTTTTTTCTTTGAAAGCCCGCAATTGTCTCCACAATCAATTAATTAACCTCTGCATGCTGCACGTCTGGACAGCATCCTGGGAGCACCCTCGGAAATTGTAGGGTCTGCCGCATGACACAATAAACTGAAAGGCGAAAAAGTAAAATGTAAGAAAGAAAGAAAGAAAGAAAGAAAGATCATACCCACGGGGATGACTGCCAATTGTGTCAAAGGGCCGCAAGGATATCGGGCGGGTACCCCATATGGGGCAAAGCTTGGGCTGAGACCTGGGGTAAAACTTCCTCAATCCTCGTTCAAACAGATTGCAGAAACCAAGCTTCTGTATAAACTGCCACTAGATCAAGATCTGCGAGTAATTTTACACGACGAGTTCTCTTGCCAGTAACTAGTGGTTCCACTTTCTGTCGCTCTTCCTCACTACCCCTCACCATTTCCGTTCAGGTAGTCGGGTTGTATACGCTATGTAGGCGCCATGGACGGTTGGAGCTTGCAGCGCAGAATGACCGTGCACTCCATGACGGCTTGAAAAAGAAGTCCGTTTAGTGGTCAAGATGTGACTTGTGTTGAATGCTTTTTGGGGTGTGGTGTTTCCATAGCTTGGACCAGGGGTGGCTGGCGTTCCGGCCGCCCCCGACTTCCTTGGTCAACAGTCCAGTTCGGCAAGTCCAAGAATCACATGTGAATGAACAGGAAGGTTGGCGTCGATGATGAGATGGGCATCCCTTTCATGATACTGGCGCAAGGCTTGCAAGGTGAGCAAATCTCTCGATATGGGGCCTACGATGCGAATTATATTAGCTGACGAGTCATATTGCTTTTGATTACCGCCTGCCTGCCCTTGGGAACGTTAACTTGACGTATCGATAGATGTTCTGGATGCGTGTTTCGCGAGAAACAGGATGAACATTCTAGCTTCTTAAAATTTGGGAATTGATGATTAACCATTATCGGTTTCGGCAGGAGGCCAGGTCTTGAAAATGAGCAGCCACCACCCCATGCCGGGGCATTCGAATATTCTATGCAATGCCCGCTATCGAATAAGAAACTTGCATCGAACAAGCGAGTTCGAAGGGTCTCGAAGGCAGCAAAGGCCCTCGGACCGTTTCGAGTGGTATATTTAGGACCTCACGATGCAATGGTCTGAGACCCGTTAATTGCGGTTCGTTTGCTTGCTCCGAAGGAAGCGTACGTATGTGCGCCCGTGAGGTTTATCCTGAGAGAATGTGAAGGGCACGGCCTGGTTCCTGCGCTTGCATGCATGACAAGTTTGCAAGGATGGGAATCGGATCATCTGCTACAGTGGCGCGGGAAACCCATCAAATCTCCAAGACCGGCTCCGTAGATGCCTGAAGATAGGAGAAAGGCCAGGCAGGCTTGGTCTGTGCCCGCTTTTCATGGTGCTCCATATGGGGTCATATTGGCAGTGAAATTGGACGACGGATTAAATTGTTCGGTGCCAGCTAAAAGACGGATGAACATGCCTCTTTTGCGGGGTAGCCCTGACCTGCCTTTCGATTCGATCCTGGAACGAGCTAAAAGGACGGGCTTGACGATTTGAAGTCGAGGGTCGAGAAGTCCTTAAGGAGAGCATGAACATCTACGTTCGAGTGGCGGTTTTTTCTTCTTTTCCTCATCTGCTATCTCTTGCTGTCTCTGATCGAACCTAAAAGGCCCCGCAGCTACCCAGTTCAAATACAATCCTATCAGGTTGTTCAAGGGTAGTAAGTCGGTACAATATAATAATACATTAGTCCCACGCCGACATACGCGTTTACGCTGCATTATTGACTATAGAAAAACATTATATTGGTCTGGCCTATCCGGTTTGTTCCATTCATTCATTCATACATTCATTTCGACTCTTGCTATATTTACCCAGCAGCCGACGGTTGACCGTGGACTCACTTCGTTTTCTATAACCCTTCCGATCCATCGTTTACGAGCCAATTTAACTGGGGATTCGGTAAATCATCCTGCAGCTCGCGATATCCGCTTCTGCATCCTGTCAAAAATTGAGCCGTGGAATCGCAAACAGTTTGAACTACCCTAGCAAATCATTTCGAAACGAAGCTTAGTCAAAAAATTAAAGTCTAGAGCCCCGGATCTTGCGCAACAAGCAACTGGCGGCTCCAGTCTGGGTGACTATTCGACAGACAACCGGAAATTTATATATACGTCGGCTAGCGCAGCCGTCTGAAGTCTTGTACCCCAAAAAGTACCACGAACCGACATTCCCTACACCAAAGTACTTCTATATAGCTATACATACACTTGGTGCTTACTTAGTTCCTTCAAGCTTCTTTGCTCGCTATTTTGAATTTTAATCAGGAGAACCTGACCCACCTGGTTCACGTTATTTCATCAGTCGCAAGACGACGCCTATCTGCATATCTGCATCTACATCTGCATTTGTTCTGTTGCATTGAACACTCGGCATCATCGATTTTGGAAAGCCTCCTTTGTATTGCAAGCTTTGTCATCGGGTTTCGCCAGCTTCCACTTCGACCTCAGGAAGCTCGAAAAGGATCACGATCACGACCCCCCTCCATTGGAAATCAGTGTGGTTCACTTGGTCTAGCTGCTGCAGTTGAAGCCAGAAACCCTGTGTATTTGGAACCCGCTGACCAAACTTAGCTGCATCTGAAGCTGCACCGTTCACTAGCTCCACTATCCCCAAGTCGACAAATCTACCGCCAAGTCGAGGGCTACTGCGGCGTATACTTGCTTGTACATGTACACTACGAAGTACGTGGTATACAGTAATACAGCTAATGCTCAGCTCAAACAAAGTCTTACATTCTATCAGATTACCCTAAGCAAATATTTTTAAAGCAGTTTCCCCCCCACATTCTCCATTCCCCTTTAACTATTATTACTATTCTTTCTATTCTTTTTGGAAATCTATCCTCTCATTCTTGTTTTACCTTCTTTTTTATTTTTATTCCTTTCATTACATACTTTTGCGGGGAGCGCAGTGCAGTGCCACGATATCAATTTCGTCGTTTGTCACGCGGTTAAATATTGCTTTTACTCTCACCCCGACTTGAATTCTTGACTTCTTGGAACTTCAAAACCCAGTCCAGCTCCACCATCTCCAAACAAGGAAACAAAAAAAAAAAAGAGAGAAAGAGAGATAGAGAAAAAGGGATTTATAAGAAAAGGGCATCCTCCTCTAGCCGTTTGCCTCTTCCATATTCCGGGGAAAACATATTCCTTCCAATTCAACAAACGGACCAATACCGGGCTTCTCGAATTCCTTGCCCGTTTCAAAGATTCCTTGGGACCTGAACCAGTTCGCTTGCTTCGCCTTTTCCTGGGTCCGGATATAATACTATATTCGAAAGCGGATGCTGCATAAGCTTCGGGGACTTTAGCTTCAAGCAACTCCGGGCACTGCCATATCCACATCGTCTGCCTGTTTCTGCAGGACCAAAAACTCTTCATTTCCCCAGTTTTTAACGTTACCCCGACGCCAGTCTTTTCCACATATCTTATATATCAAGCGATACCCCCCCCCAGGATAGTTATTTTTTAATCGATCGAGTCAGAACCTTGGAAAATTGGCGTCGAAGAAATCGGTTTCGAACGGCTCCGAAAACAGTGCGTTCGACCTCGTTGACAACAATTACAATTACAACAACCTCAACCCCCACAATCCCGAGAACGTCGGAGAAACGACAATGAGAATGACCACTCGGTCGCCTCCAATGATGTCGAACCCTTTCTCTTGTAAGTATTGTATAGCGCCTGTTATTTGCCATCCCTGGTTTACCAACATCGAAAAAAAGAATCCATGCCTTTGAAACGTGCTATCCACGAGGCTGGCTGAAACGTTGATCATACATGTGAATACATACTAACATCGCAAAAAAAAAACGAACACAGTCCCCGAATTTGACACTTCTTCCTTTTTCCATGCTTCTTTCGCATCCCCACCGCCTGCTCCGGCTTCGGGGCCATCTCTTCTCGATGATCAGGAAAGCAGCGCCTTCGCCGACTTTCTCGACAAGGTTGGATCAGGGGCCGACAGTGCCTTTGTATTCGACCCGAAGATGTCGTTATTCGATGCAAAGATACCAGACCCCATGATGTGGGGTTGGCACGAAGATACGACGACCGAATATCCACTCCAACCATCGACAAATCCAACCTCCCTGTTGACGACAAATATGATTACAACGCCGCTAAGCTCGGAACGGAGTACTTTTGCACTAAAGCAGGCGAATGACGACAATACTAGCAAGGCTGCCCCGGTGCCGTCGATAGCTCCAGCGGAAATTAACCTGGACCCATTCGCAGCGTTACACCAGGTCGCTTCGGCGAAGGCTGCCCCCGCCGCGACGAACGAGCGACCACATTTGTCGATTCCGGTACTGCAATGGGGTTCTGATCCGAACTTCAAGTTTGGCGGCTATTCGAGTACAGTAGCCAAGGAAGTCCATTCTAAGAAAGAAGATATGCTAGTTGAGAGAGCCATGGCAATGCTGGCCAAGGGAGGCTACTCGGGAAACACAACAGCTGTCAATACCACCGTCAATTCCCCAGCCGAAAACAGATCATACCCTGGAGTTAAGGTGCTTGAAGACGAAGAGTCGATAGTTTCACCATCGAAACGAAGAAAATCCTTCCATCGGAAGACTTCAGAGGAGGATGATGAATCGTCGTCGTCCAGCCCACACCCATCGCGGGCGAGATCGAAATCAATGGCCAGCAAGGACGACCTGACAAGTCCCATCGCCTCAAAGCAAAAGAAGAAGAAGAAGCCAAAGGGCCCCAAGAGGGAAAACTTGTCGGAGGCACAGAAGCGTGAGAATCACATTCAGAGCGAACAAAAGAGGCGGAATCTCATCAGGGAGGGGTTCGATGATCTTTGCAATTTGGTCCCGGATCTGAGAGGAGGCGGGTACAGCAAGAGCGCCATCCTGATACATGCTGCAAACTTCCTTGAGCAACTGGAGGACGGCAACAAAGCACTGCAGTTACGTGTCAAGCAACTCAGCGGTAGTGCTGCATAATAAACCTGTTTCATCCAATTCTCAGTTCAGGACGGCAATCGTGCATTGATTCATTTAGCCCTTGCTCAGATACCCTTCTCCACTTTTGCATTCCTTTTCATAGGATCTCTCTTAATGTATTTTTCTTTTTGGCATCTTGGGACGGCTACAGTAAGGCATCAGCGCGGATTTCTTATTTGGAGTATATGGTCTTCCTGTTTTTTTTTTTTTTTTCTGTTATATGTCCTGTTTTGATTTCTCATCCATTGATGGCGTATATGCGACTATGAGCAACGGTCTTAGTTTCCTTTTAATGCAAAATATCTGTGCTATCTCTCAAAATCAGTCTTGAAGCTTTCGATGATTATTATTATCCTGGCAATGTCTTCCGAATTATCTATCTCTCCCTTTCACTTTCTTTTTACTTAAAAATACTGTGTCATGAACTCCAGTACAATCTCTTCATCTATTAGGCCGTATAACAAGGCCTTCAAAAAAGTACTTCTTGTTCGTTTTCACTCGATGTTTGAATTCTTGCCTTTCACATGCTTTTGACAAGGGGAGGGAGGCTACATACTACGTGCTGCAACCGATAGAATAAAAGTGCATCGAGGATCCAAAGCAGGGCACTGTGCTGTATCTAATAATGTCAGTCCAATATAACGTCAGTCCGCATCCACGACGATCGAAGCCACATGGCCTCGTACATCAAAAAGAGCGACTCTGCATAAAACCCTGTGACATCCTTCTAGAAAACTTTGAATAGCTAAAAAGAAGCTTGAGAAGAGGTTCATCGGAAGTCGGCGAGATTGCCTTGAACCAATAAAACGGTCTCGTTGCTGGCAAGCTGCCAACTAAAATGCAACTTGGCAATATCCAAACCGTGCATTTTATCTTGTTTCTATGCCCTGCAGAGAAGCCATTTGGATTTTTATAATTTTTCTTTTTAAAAGAAAAAAAAATCACCTGAACCTTTTGAAGCTACGCTGTTGTCTTTGAACTGACAAAAAGCTGGCCTGCTGCGCGACCCATCTCAACAACAAAACATCCACCCAAGTAAACCACCTTTCCGTTCTCACACATACACACACACACACGCACACACTTGCCTACTACACACCACCACTACCACCACCAACATCTACAGGTCACATCCTCCCGACCCACTCAGCCTCCTTCCACCCCGTTAGTCGTTATGTCGGACTCTACTCCCGAAGTACCCGAGGCTACTACTCCTTCCGATGCCTCTCTGGCGCAAATGACCCCTCTCTCTGTCAGCGAACAAGCGCGCATCCGCCGTGAATTACGAAAGGCGAAGGTGGGGCAAGGCGCCGATAGATTACGAAAGATCACACAAACGCAGCGCTCTGCCGCTGGTTTTCAGGAGGATTATAAGGGTGATGGTATGCTATGCTCTTCATGTAGTGTTAATACAACTCTTGATTTTGGGACGATCCGTAGTCATATGCTTGATTGATTGCTTGCTTATGGGTTCAAGCTAACTCCTTACTCGTCCGGCCATAATAGATGTCGAGATCTCTCCCTCTCCTGCACCTAGAGCTACCGTCGAAAACATATCCGATCAGGAACTCGATGTCTCCGAACACTTTTACCAACCTAATAACCGTCCCCGCGATGTACCGAATAGAATACTACCGCCTACACCACCTTCACAATCTGAATTCTCACTGGATGAGGAGCAGCTAGCACAGATGATGCAGGCTGGTGGTCTTTTTGGAGCTCCTCCTCCTCAACCTGGAGCTTCACCGTTCGGAGCTGGACCTCCGCAGGGTATGGAAAGCGATCCGTTGTTACAAATGATGCAGCAAATGTTGGGAGGTGCCGGTGGAATGCCTGGTATGCCGCCTCCCGGTACTGGTCCTGGTGCCGGTGGCGCAGGCGCAGGTGGACTCCCACCGGATTTACTGAGTGCTATGCTCGGAGGAGCTGCTGGGCCGGAACAACCAGCGCCTCAGGAGTCGCCGTATACGAAGTGGTGGGCGTTTCTGCATATACTATGTTCCGTTTTGTTGGGGGTTTATGCTGTTCTGAGTTTACCACAAAGGTATACAGGGACGAAGGAGGAAAGAATTCAGCATGAGGGGGCTCAAAAAATTGTGAGTGACTTTATGTCCTTGAAACATAGTTTCTCGAGTGGTGGGATAGGCTTGCTAACTTGGTACATAGCCGTTATTTTGGTACTTTGCTACTATGGAGTTGCTTCTACAGTCCACTCGTTATCTACTAGTAGAGAGAGGAGGCCCACCCCCCGGGATCATTCTAACAACCATCTCTCGATTTCTCCCTCGCCCACTAGGAACCGCTTTGATCACTTTTTCGCACTACATCAAGTTGTTTTCAACAATATGGCAGGATGCACTGATAGTGGTATTCACTATTGGGTTTTCTGCATGGGTTAATACTTGGTTTGTAGTTGATGATGAATTACCGTTAATGCCTTAACGTCTAATATGCTTGATGGAGGACGATCTTATGACACCCATTTCTTTCTATTTTCTTTTTTTTTTCGAAGTGTGGTTTAGTACACGCTGGAATTTATTGTTTTTGTTTATGGGACTATCTTGACTGTTAGTAGGATAAAGGTTTTTATTATAGGTGCCTCTGTTAGATACTAAAGGCCCCTTTCCCCCTTTCTTTTACGTCTTATCAGAGCTGTGGTACTATGGTGCGAATTGTTGAGTAGTTCGCGTGGAAATGGTGTTTTATCCCCGACGGAAGAAGGATATGGGATTTGTAAATACAGTCCTTTCTTCTAATGTGTATTTTTTAAAGATATGTCATGAAATCAAATGTCTAATTCGTATGACTTTAGTAAAAATGTGTGTGTGTATGTACAATTCCTTCTTGGTTAATAAAGAATCCCTCACAGTAGTATAATACATGTATACAGCTTCTTATTCTCAAGGGACATAAGGCGTATATATTCGTCCTTTATGCTAGTATAGCACCCTTCAACTGGTCTTCCTTGCCTGTCCTCCTATCTGCTCTTTGCAACTTATATTTCTCCTTCAACTCGTTCTCCCTCTTAGCAGCCAGATACTCTGCTTCCTCCTCTAATTCCTGAGGTCTCGGTGGCTCTGAGTATAATGTCGCCGAAGTCTTTTGTACCAATTCCGCCATAATGTCGTCGGGATATCTATTCAACATATCAATGTCTATTGTGGATATAGTTTCTCTGACTACTGGAGTAGTAGGTTGCTTCTTTTTGAACTGTAGTTTGTTGTCTACGGGTACATCCGAGAAGTGTATTGTGAGAGTGGCGGGACCTTCGAGGGCATCTTTGCGGGTTACGATCATGTCGACTTCGGGGTTGTGATATTTTAGACGGGGGAGGCATTCACGGAAGAATTTTCTATATCCAAAGAAACACCATTAATTTGTCTGTCTTTTGTTATGTCTCGTATTGACGTTTTTCTATTAAATTCTGGAGAGATGATGTAGGTACGTACCTAGGTCCCATATGCCCATTGTTGCTTTTGTAGTTAAAGCTCAGGGCTATTCGTGAGATATTAGGAGGGAGGACCGCGGCGCCTGTACCGTTTCGGACGGAGTAGAGCTTCTATATTGACGACGAGGACCTTGTTAGTTTTCTGTCTTGTGACAATTGGATTCGGGAATAGAGATAGATATGACATACGGCTCTAAGCCATCTCATACGCGATGTCGGCGACGGCATCCCAATATAAGCTTGTGAGGTCGATGAACCGGGATATAAAAGACTGGGGGTGGTGGAGGGTGAGATCTCAATATAACCTTCACCGACACCGACGGTTGTTGAAGTTCTCTGTCGTCGAAATTGCGGGATGTGAAAAATGCCAAGACACGTGGTTTGCTTTTTTTTCTTTGGGCTCAAGCGAAGGGGAGTGAAAAAAAAAAAATGTAAACAAGCGAGCACACACAAAAACTTTCTTGAACTTCATCTCATTTTTTTTCTTCCTCTTCCTTTCTTTCTTTCTTTCTACTTCATATCTCTCTCTTCATTCAAGGAAACAAAAAAAATCTCTTTTTCTCCCTCTTGTTACATTGTTTTTCGTTCTCGAGAAGCTTCGTTGAGAATGTGAAGGACCTTTGGGGAGGACAATCGAAAGGAATAGGACGTTCTCCGTTTCTTTCGATTGTTTAGTTTCAACTCTACTACATCTATCATGGTATGTATTTTTTTCGCCTTTTATTCGTCTCCTTTGATAATTGAATACAAAGACACGAAGAAGCTAACGAGTAATAATCAAACACCAGCCTCGTCCACCACGCAGAGTCCCGTCGAAGAAGACCACCGCGTCTGCGGCACGGGTGGTTAAACCGGCTGCGAAGACTACTGCTGCTTCTACACGTCCGCCTACCTCTGGCAAGCGTAAATCCACGGACTCTACACGACCGGCTCGTAAAACTTCTGTGGAGGCTTCTGAGGATAATACCGTCAAGCCTCCAGCATTGAAGAAGCGACGTGTTGCTGGCGGTGTCGTTAAGAATGGTAAGTTTTTCACATATCGCCCTTTAACACTGTTTTGATGTCTGTTCCCTGAGATCCCTTTTTCTTCTTATTTTTTCTTCTATATTTTTTATTTTTTATTTATTTTTTTACCATGATGAAATATACATTGGTCCGTGTTGATGAGGCGGATTAAGACCCCGCTGCAGGATTAACACAATTGTCACCTTTGGTGCTTTCTGATTCATTCTGTTTTTATATACATATGACATGTTTGTTTTGGAAGTTTCTTTTTAAGAAAAATGAAGCTAACATTGTTATAAAGGCTCTTCAGCACCTCACCTTGTAGCTCGAAAGAAGAAGATCCTCCTTGAGGATATTGATACCAAATGGGTCAACCTCTCCGAATCATCGGTTGCTGAGCTATCCAAGCTTCTGCGCGATGTTGGACGCGCTGTCCTTTCAGACATGCCGTTGAAGTCGGCTTCCAAACGCGAAGAGGCACAAAAGACACTCGAAAAATCTTATCAGAGGTAAGCCTTACTCCATTTTATAATCCATATGATTTAGTTCCCTTCCACAAGACGAGAGATATCAGACAGAATGATGATATATTTTTAACCCTTACGTGCTCAAAAGAGTACCCATGGAGAAGAAAAATTATGCAACAAACACTCTAATTTTTTACTGATTGCCTGTTCCTCGTCTTTTTGATTACTTAACTATATACGCTTGAATTTGTTTTTGTGATTCTACGAGGACAAGACGTTAACAGTTTGGCAACTGCAGGTTTGAGCGAAGTCTCGCCAAAGTCAAGATCCCTCCCGGGTCATCCGAAAAGGTCTTCAACAATGAATGGCTTATAAACGAAGAGGCAAGAATCAATGCCCTCATACAGCCAGAAGCAAGGCAGATCAATATGCTTCAAAAAGAGCTCGCAAAGCAAAGACGTCTTTTAGAGACCGAGGAGCGTCAGCTCCTTACTCTTCAAAAGAATGCCAAGGCAGAAAAGGAAGTCAGGAGGCAAAAAGCCCTCAAGTTCATCCCGGCCCTCAAGGCGCCTCCGATGGATCCGGACCAGCTGCAACTAGAGATCGATAAGATTCGTCTTAATAGCGACAAATCCGAGAGCGATTTTACAATTGCGCGGGATCTATTGAAGGATGATGAAGGACTTTTGCCGACTATGACACAGTTGGAGAAACATTTGACTTCGATTGCGAAGAATAGGCAGGCTCTTGGGGCGATTCCGGAGTGGATCCAGAGTACCAGAGCTGCGGTTGATGATGTGCTTTATAATTTGAAAGGCGATCGGTATGCGGATTTGATGGATTTGAGCGTATAAGGCGTTAATACACTACCCTTTTTAAAAACACTGGCCTATAATTTTATGGAGATGGATGGGTATGGCGGCGTCTACGAAATACTTTGTCTTTTTCTTTTCCTTTTGCTTCTGTGGCGACGGTTTGTTTGTCACGACGGTCAAGGCGGACTGAATACTGGCGTTTACTGAAAGGCTACTGGCGACGATATTATCACTTAGTAACTAATATGTACTCTAACAAATACGCACAAATAATTATAACTAATAAACGGTCTTTCTTTGGCCGGTCTCTTTACCCCAATGTTCGAAATCTTCCTTCCTTCCTTCGATCTGAGAATGTGAGACCTCCTTTATCCAAACAGCCACCGCTGACAAGGAATGTACTGTCACATGTGTGTCGTGTGCACATTTTTTCCCACGATGAGATGACTAAACCAGATGCGGAATTTGGGGAACAAAACGCTGCTGCCACTGACATCAGAATGGTACGAGCGAGATCTTGGATCCACTGCAAGGCAAGGGAAATAGAAAAGCCGTGGCCTAAAGAATTAGCATTATGAGGATCATCTCGAAGTTCCAGAAGAAAAAAAACTTCCGATTGATGAAAGAGTTCGGAACTATTAGGAACCTCTTCTTTTTTTTCTTTCTGTTCGGCGTCTCTCTCGGTTTCTTCTTCGAAGTTATCCTCGGTAGAAGCCCGTAAGGCTTATAACTAATTCAGGCAGCGCTTTTGGGTTCATGACATTTTGGGGTGACCTGGAAGTATATTAAGTATATGAGCGATTAAATTATCAAATATAGTTACGCGGTGATGCGACTAGAAATGGTAGTCTGATGCAATGCACACGAGAGAATGAGCAGTGAGAAAAAGGGTTCTTTCTTCTGTTAACTTACATGTACTGTACTTACTTACTTACGTTCGAGGAAAATTTTTCAGCTAATGGGAGAGTTTTGGTGCCTGCAGGAAGGGAAGGGATGCAGCAAGCTACCTAGGTATACCAGTAGTTTTCACTGCCACCGTCTCTTTTTTTGTCCCGCCCCTCTGCTCATCATGGAAATGTGATATGATCCTGTTCTTCTTCTTCCCCAGGATTTCTTTTCTTCCATTCGAGAAGGAAATAGGCCGTGACGAAGAGAACCACGATATCTCGTTTTGAACTTCGGCAGACAGTTTAGCATGTCAATATCCCGGTTAACGGTATATCTCCGTAGCCGGACGCCTTTTCCCTCCTGTTGATTAATTCGTTTTTTTGAGGCTAATTGTATAGTGGACCTGTTTCCAACGTTTTACGTTATTTCTTTCTTTTCCTTTCCTTTCTTTTCTGCCGCCGTTTGAATTCAATTGATCATGAATTCGATTGATGAGATTCGATTCAATGCATGCATAAGATTGGTTGGATTGAATCGGATGGGGCCATGGCAGGACAGAGAACATGGGTGCAGAGGGGCTGGGCTGAGCCGAAGCCGAGAGGGCGATGGATGTTTGGTGGTTAGTTGGTTTAGGTCAGCGGGAAAGCGGTGTTACATGAGATCAAGTGCCCTGATTTGCCTATTCTTTTTTGCTCTTGCTTGTTCGCTTGCTTGCACGAGGTATGGCAGTATAGTCTATGATGACTACATATATTACCATCCCATATTTAAGGCCACATCCGTCGGTATCCACTATGGTGTATATATACCTCGAATCGATTATACGTATGTATGTATTATGTATGTATGTCGGATGGGGATGGTGTATATAGGATGGTGCAAGTGATCTGTCGATGCATGCGCGGGTGTGCGTTATACGTGCGTCTTATGTAAACTTAACGGTACCGGACCCGGCGCCGAAGAGGTTACAGACTTACTCTACTTTACTTTAAAGTATCTTCTGACTTATTTACTGGTATACTTTGACCGTATAATTATGATTGGAGCGAATTGAATTGAATTGAATTGAATTGAATGGAATTGAATTAAATGGATATATCCCATGAGGGAGAAGTTAACAGACTAAACTGGGAAAAGGAACGTTGGAATTGCGACAATTTTGACTCGTCTCGCGCCGCGTCCGTAACAAGTTACCAAGTCCAGTCCAGTCCAGTCCTGTCCTGTGCAGGGCCATGCATGGCATTGGGCTATTTCCATCCAAGACAACATAACATACTAACATTTGACTTCTTTTTTGTTTCTAAAACTTCCTTCGGGGCTGGCTTGGGCCTGGTGACTTTTCGGCTTTGTAACTTTTTCTTTAAAAAACGATTCGTTTTTTTAAATCTTTTTACCCTTTCAAACGTTAACGTCTGTCTATTCGTCTGCCTGTCTAGCTGGCTGCTACCTTTTTTTTGCCTTTCGTCCTAGGTCCAGGTTCAAAGCTCCTGCAGCAGCGCACGCAACCTTATCCTTTTTTAATCGTTACCTGGAGGATCCAAGGATCGAAAGCCCTTTCGCCCGAACCCGGCGCCTTTTTCCTGGATACTTACTGAAACTTAACGGATCACGCCGAAGGGAAACGAGACCAACAAACAGAGGAGACGAACTCAAAGGAAGGAGGGAAGGAAGGGAGAGAGGGAGAGAGAAGGGGGTCCTTTTCCGCTGCTGTACGACGACAACAATAACCTAAAATCGATTTCGAGGTTTAATTTGCGATCGTGGAATTTCGGCCTTGCGGGTAGCTACAGCGAAAGAGAAAAGAACTAAGCAAAACGGGCGTAAATAAGTGTGAGTTTTTTTGAACAAACAAAGCCGAAAAAACTAATCGGGCCCATTCGACTCTCCCACGAGGAATATCTGGATATATCGATAAAAAGAACTACGAGGAGCTAGGAAAGGCGAAATAGCTATAGGGTCTTGGGGGATTAGGTAAAAACTTTCGCTCTGGGAGGGACAGGTTCGAACAATTAAACGGCTGGCCATGTCGTCGGACTCGAAGGCGACAGCAGGTGATGCGGCATCGGCCAACCGACTCAAATTTGAAGACGATGATCATGATCTGGAAAACGACACTCCGATAGGGACGACGACAGCTGGCGGCGCACCCAGCAGCACCACCACGTCGTCCGACGTTGCGCACAGGAAATCCAAACCGGGAATCAACCGTAAGAAAGGCCCGAGTACTGGCAAAGACGACGGCGGCGCTGAATCGATTGCCAACGGTGGTAGCAGTGGCAGTACCAATGGGAGCGGCAACGTCAGGAAAAGGAGCGCCGCCAATAACGGCGAGGAATTGAACGGACACGAGGAAGTGAAAGACGAAGTACCGGGTGGGAATGCTCTGGCTGCTGCTCCACCGACATCTTCTTCACCACCACCTGCTCCTGCGTCATCGTCCTCAAACGGCAAGGTGTCGAAACGCAGGAAGGTTAACCATGGTCTGTCAACCGTCGCTCCTGTATGTGTCTTTCAGGGATTTGGGGGGAAATTTGAGAATCAAAATAATTTATCCTCTTTTTTCGAAACAAAAAACAAAAAATTATTTTTATTTTCTATTTCTCTTGCAAATGCAATTGTTTTATAGGTTTCTTCCCCCCCTCCCTCGAGCTCTCGAGTTTGGAGGGGAGAATATGCAAGAATAGGATGACCCGTTCGTCCTTTGCCCTGGGGTTTTGAATCTGCCGAACCGACTGAGCGCTTTCCTTCGGGTCAGAGCCGGCCGGAACAAAATTCTCCACCTGAAAGGGCTATATCATACGGCTTTGCGACAACCTCGCTAATCGGGACGGTTCCCATTTTCGAGTTTCCGGGCCATCAAAAGCTGGGGACGAACAAAGCCCGCCGGTTTCTTCCTATTCTTACCTTTGAACAATTTCAAAATTAATTTTTTTTTTCACTCATCCTTTTCCTCTTTTTTTTCATTTTCCCCTTCTCAATTCACTTTCGTTTTCCCTTCTTTCATTACTACGTTCTTTTGACTCAATTTCGATTTTATGCGGTTTTTTTCGTGGTATGAATAGTATACTGACTTGGGAGCCTATGGGTTTTCCTTTGTGTCGCGTGAGTAGCCTGTGTCTACTGTAGACGTTCACATATGACCTGCGATGATGGTAAGTGATCACTGGACAAAATCTCTTGCTTACTTTATTTTACCTTACTTTACTTCATTTTTCTCTAAAAATAAGAAAAATCTATTACCCTTATTTTTTTTTGTGGTTTTATTTTAAACTTCCCATTGCATGCCTTGCCACTGCAGATTTCCTTTTGCCCGTTCCCAATTGCCTAGCCTGTGGTCCCGTACAAGATTCTATCACAACAGGGGAACCGGGAAGGTGACAGATTCCTGGAACTTTTGGGATGAGAATTAGGTCCCAATGACAAAGCTTCAACGGAGATACAAGGAAAAAGCATTGACATCTAGCATCTGTCTGCATACGGATTATCCCATTTCTTTTTCCTCAGGGCTAGCTTCGAGCTCTACGCTTTCTTCCTTTCTTTTTTTTTTTTTTCTATTTCCCCGTTTTTTTTGTTTTTTTTCCGAACCTCACAATGGTTATTATATCTGCCAGAAATTTTGCGTAACTAACGTGATTGTAACCACTCTCTTTTTTGCGGTTGGGGGTAACTTAAACCCACACCGTGGAAGAGGGGGAAAAGAATATTGCTCTACACAGAACGACCCTGTACCCGTTGTGTCAAACGAAACATAGGACACCTCTGCCGCGATGAGGTTCGCGACGCGAAGAGGCTTAAACCTGAGAGGGATCATTCTACTGAGGAAGCTTCACCTTCGTCGCCCACAAGCCCCAATGAGATGGCTACAAATACTCCCGAAATCCAGGAGATCCCAGCTGAGGATTCCTCGGGTGAAGGTGGTTTGCAGCAGCATACACACCAGCAGAACAAGCAGAACCCGTCCATGCCTCCTCCTCGTAACTCAGTAGCTTCAACGCCTGGCTTACTTGCTCTATCTCCTGTGTCTACTACCCAGCGTGCCAATCTACACGCCCAGAACTGTATGTTCCTTTCCGCCCCCTTGCCTTACTTTCTCTCTTTCTTCTTTCGTTCTTGTCTTTCTTAAGCTTGACTTGCTCTTCTTTCCTGTCCTTGCTTCTTCTTTCGTTTCTGTCTTTCTTCAAGTTCTTTTCGTTCATTTTTACATTTCCATTTCGTCTCAAAAGGGTTTCCTCTCTTTCTTCCCGGGTTTCTATTATTTTAGCTCTTCCCGTGCGCACCCTTTCCCGTTCCGACAGTTGATATGCATGACGATATCTTATTTTTAGCCATGCGCCTCTGGGGAACAAAAGGTCCACGGCTGGGGCCGAAGAGGGGGCAATTTAGCTCCAAATCGGATGAAATCCCTCGAGTAAAGATGGCTGGCTAACCTGTACACCACTACGCCTTTGTGTTTTTTTGTGGTTTTCTTTCACATTATAGTTCTTGGAGTTCCCGACTGGACTGTATCACAGCAGAGCTGGAATCCCTATCACCACCCCATGATGTTTTCCAATCCCGAAGCTGCATCGGAATATGATCTCATGAACGAGTTCTTCCTTGACAGCATATATAATAACGATATGTTCCTGGGAGGAGAAGGCCTTCTCCAAGACCACGGCTTCAATGACAACAATCTTTTCGCTGCAGGAAGTACTTCTGGCTCCTCCGCTGCTGAAAATGGTGCTTCCTCTTCTACAACTGCAACTGCAAGCTTGAACGGCCTACGCGCAAACGCCATGTTACCGCAAGCCGCACCGTCTCCCATGATCCGCCCAGCGAGCGTGAAACCTACTCTGGAGAAAGCAAAGGAGCTCTACTATCTCACTGCCGCTGATCCACCTAAGGATGGTATACCCGAGGACCGTATGAAGCAAGTCTTGAAAGCCAAGCACGATGCGGGCCTCCTCAAGCCGTTTAATTACATCAACGGCTATCGGCGGCTGCAGAAATATATGGACGATAACATGCAGTCGTCGTCAAAACAAAGAATTCAAAAGTCGCTAGAGAGGTTTAGACCAAAATTTAGAGAAAAGACCCATCAGCTGACGGATATCGACCTGATATTTGTCGAAGAATGGTTTGAGCGATCTTTGATGGAGTATGATCGTGTGTTTGCTGCTATGGCCGTACCGGCCTGTCTGTGGAGGCGAACCGGTGAGATCTTCAGAGGCAACAAAGAGTTTGCGGAGTTGATTCATGTGCCAATTGAGCAGATGAGAGATGTAAGATTCCATTCTGTACTAATTTCCTTTTTTTTGTCTTCGAAGCTTTTCTAACTTACTCGGGGCGAACTTCTAGGGCAAGTTGGCCATATACGAACTGATCGCGGAAGACTCGGCTGTCAGCTATTGGGAGAAGTTCGGTGCAATCGCTTTCGACCCATCACAGAAGGCAATGTTAACGACTTGCTACCTGAAAAACCCGGACCCGAGTGCTTCGGACAAGTTGATACACTGCTGCTTCTCGTTTACTATCCGGCGGGATTCTTCACATATGTGAGCTCTGCTTCACCTTACTCTCTCTCATAAGACAAAAGACTAACAAGTATCTTCACACAGTCCCGCCATGATCATTGGAAACTTTCTGCCAATACCCTAAAAGTGCTTTCCCTTCTTTGTCTTGTTCTTTTTCTTCTCCATAGCTCCGTCCTCGATATTATTCTGTTCTATACCTCGGAAAAATTGTTTTCGATTCCCGTCCCCTCCATCCAAGGGGCCAAGGCAAAGACCAAAAAAACCCTAGATTGCATGAACTCTTTTTGTGCGATAAAGATCTAGCTATAGCATTTCTGGTGTTGATCGTTTCCTGTACTTTGTACTTTTTACTCTGTATTTTTTCTGCTTTTTTTGATGAAGATTAGGTCGTTATACTTGCAGCATTTCTCTGTTACTTAATTAGCTAATTTGAAGACTTCTTTTTTATGCCGTACACAAATCTTTGAAGTTGAGGTTAACCGTATTGGTTGTCATTCTCAAGCTATCCCCGTTGTGTTGAGATTCCTAAACAGGACGACTAAGAAATACCACACTTCGAGGGCTACAATTGCTTGCCGTCTGATATCGATACATCACGAACATCACGAACTACCTACTAAGCCTTCATCTTACTGAACCTTATCATTACCTTTGGATCTATTTTGCCCCCCCCCGCTATTTTGTGAGGCTATCTTCGTATAAATTTCACGGTTCAATTGAAGCAACTGCAGCCTTAAGCTTATAACAATCCAATCTTGTACCCTCGTTTTTTTGCCATCCGTCCAGTTCAGCTTCCTGACCCCCAATCAGCCCATCCCAATGGAACACAAAACGCCCACTGGTGCTCAAATCAGCCACTCCACGGTGGAGAAACGTATCAAACAGTTCCTCGGTATGAGACATTATTCCATTATCCTGGATGTTGGAATTCTCCCAACTGATTGATTGATTTTTGTCTCGGGTAATGGCTTTTGACGGGAAAACAACAGTATCACTTGACGAATTGATCAATGAATTGAAAAATTCCGGCTCGAATAAGTCACGTAATCCGAAGGGTTTGGTTGGAGAACAGGTTGAGGATTTGTTACATTCGATTGAGAAGTGTGCGAAAAGTAGGGTGTATCTGAAAGAGAAAGATGACCACGCTGGATTGGACTCAAGAGGTACGCAATATGTTACAGCAGGATCACTACGTATACTCTACAACTTTGAAATATCAAATCCAACTAATCTTGAAATTTACAAGGTACTGAGCTTTGGAACATGACTACCAAGCTCCTAAGAAGCGAAAAGCCATCCGATGTCGAAAACAAGAATACATATTTGAAACGTATGTTGCTAAATCCGGGAGCTCCATCCATGTTGGCTTCCCCTCAATACAGCTCCTCCACATCTCGGAAACGGAAATGACCCGCTAACATGGTATATTAACATGTCACAGTCAGGCACCTCGCCTATCTCACGCTTGATTGCGCTCAAAGAACGTGCGGGAGGACAACGCAAGGTCTGTTGTAAACGATTTGCCTTCGACTCTCCTCTCCCACCCCTTTCGAATTTTCGTCTTTCCAATTGGGCGGGTAGTCCTTGGAAAAAAAACCGGTCGACTCGGATCGATTCGATTTCTTTGATGACTCGCGAATCGAGGTTCCTTGCTTTTCTTCCCTAGCTGCAGACCAAGATGCATGCGTATACCTTTCACAAAAAATAAAAAGGAAGAAAGAGTATTAAATCTCCGATGACACCCTTGTTTCCTGCATTCGATATTCATCCAACCCGCAACCCCGTTTTCGGAGTGCAGTTGCCGCTTGGAAATAGCAGGGTATTTGAATCGTCTACGGACAAATATCCTGGACAAAAGAAAAAGGCGTTACTGTGTTTACGCCGGTGATATATTAGGCTTTAATCCTTGTTTCTCACTAATACCTTGGTCTTTGATATGCAGGCAGCCTACGACTCGTTAAAATCGCTGTTAAAGCCGGTAAAACGTATCTGGGTATGTACAGACCGTTGGCCTTTACTTTTTCTTCTCCTCTCTATCCTCCTTCGAGATTCTCTTCCCAATTGCTTGTCCTTTTTTTCGTTTCCCGCGCGGGGTGTGAAAAGTAAAACATGAAAAACCCATGCTACACGCATGTCTGCATGCGATTCAAATGGGAAGAATAAGGGGGATGGTGGTCCAAAGTTTTCCACTCCTCGCTCTCGTTAATCTCATTCGTTCGGATAGCAGCAATCCCCCCCTCCTCTTACCCTCCTCTTTCGTTCTGTGTAACCATATATTTTGTTGTTTGTTTCCTGGCTGCATATCTTTTGCGACTCAAGCTTTCGGTCTGGCGAAACGAGAAGAGAGGAAGGGAAAAAAAGGTTATCCGGGAAGCTGGGCCACGCTATGAGCTGCGTTCGGTATAGGCTTGTGCTAATCCAACATTTTTGTGTGAGGTGGGTGTCTCTTTTTTCCTCTTCCTCTTTTCTTCCCAATTTATTCTTCTTTCGGGGATCGAGAGGGAAGGGAGAGGGAGATGGAGAGGGAAGGCCCCACCGAAGCACTGGGGGTTTGGTTTGAATGTCTATAGATCATGATGAGGTTTTACTTGCGGAATCAGTATTGAGCAATGCTGCGAAGGTAGGTGTTCGTAATCTTAGCCACTTTGAAACCTGATCATTTGGTTTCACTTGATCGATGCCGTATTTGTGGCTGATGCTAATTTTGATATAGTATATCGACGACCTGTCGAAAAATACAACACCTCTCCTGGTGGATGAGGAGGGAGAGAGAATCAACTTGGAATGCGAGTTTCTGGTGCAAAGGATCGAACTAGTAAGCTTTGACTCTCCTCTCTTGACGGAAAATCATATTATTATTTTTTCAAATCTTCTTGATACGCCCTTTTCACACAAGTCAGCCACAATATGCTCACTTGAATTGAAGTAAACAAGTATTAACCATGCTGATGCCTTATATACAGAGTTTCCTCCAACATAATGTCAACGCCGCCGAACTCATGTGCAACAATGCCATGGAACGGTTTTCTCGGGACGAGAGTGCGGCAAGTAGACTTGAACCTAGGATTAGAGAATCGCTAGGGAAGGTCTTGTACAAAATTGGTAAGGATATGGTGAAGCGAGCGAACCTCACGAATGGAGTGGAGTGGCTGGCAAGAGCTTTGGAGATCGTCGATCCAAAGTATGTTGGGTCAGAACGGTTTGCAGCTGAACTAAGGTTTGGGATCATGCAAAATCTTGGTGAGTTCCTTTTTCTGTTGAAGACATTGGGATTTGTTCTCGTGATTATCTCGCCGATAATTACGACATTCAGTGTGTTATAATTAACGTCGTGATTATGCAGTTCAAACTAGTTTGAAGACACAAGTACCAAATGATCTTCGAAAGGCAGAGGAAGTGATGGAAGTGATGGTCAATGTAAGTTTTCGACTGAGCTCGTATTCATGCAATGATTGACTTGATCTATGATCTATGCTAATGGGATACAGGAATGGCCTGAAAGACTGAATGTCCACTGCTTAGGGCTCGATGCCATAGTTGCACAGGAACTCGGAGCCGAAGCATATCATGCCGGTAAGCTCATCAAGTTTGGGCCGACTGAAGCAGGGATCCTTGACGATGCTGATCATTATTGCTTCTCCAGCTCTCATGAAGATGATGTCCAGAATAGCTCTATCTGAACGTTCTTTCAAAGCGTGCGTATCACTATTAACGGCTCACTGCGGCTTCCTTTTTCTTCTTCTTGATGAACGTCCCAAAAACCTTACACGGGTGGCAACAGGATTGTTGGGAAATGCCACGTGCTGCTGGCGCAGGATTTGCAAGGTCGTGGGTACGTGATAGTTCCCAGAAGTTTTCTTGAATATGTCTTACTTTCTACAAAAGCAAGCTCAAGAGCCAATTGGAAATCGTCATTTCATAGCTAATCAGAAGGGAAACTACATTTGCATACGTGGGGGAGGGGTTTAGGCATCGACTCGCATGCAATGTACTCGATCACTTCGTAACGGAACGCCTGATCCTAGAGGATAACCAAGGATGGATTGAACAAGCATTCGTTACTCGAGTATGGATGATAATCCAAGACGCTCATCTTGACGAAGAAGTGATACAAGGTCTCCGGCAACTCTGTGAAGGTTCGTGCACTTACCCTTTATCCTTACCCTTACCCTCCTTCCTTCCTTCCTTTCTCATCCTGCATATGATTCCCTTTACCTTGGGACCGCGCCATGGTTACATCTTCCTTTTCGGAGAATTTATTTGCTGCATATGAGATACAACCAACAAAGATGTGTAACCACGCCATTGAAGGGAAAAGAAAAAAGAAAGTTGCGCCTCCAAAGCTTTTGAAGAAAGAAAACGGTGTACGGCGTTTTAACTAACTTCAGTTTCCCTCCCCATCCCTCTCTCGTATGGGGTACCGGTTTAAACCTTTACAGCTACATCTACAAAGCTTGCCAAACCATTGAGTATCAGTGCAACCCATGCATCACAGATTGTGAGTTACGAATCCGGCTCCTCGGAAATTTGAATGGAACACGAAAAGCTGTGGTGGAGGGTGTGTGTATGTGTGTAGGCTGACCTTCTTTTGCCAATCAATTGCTTTTTCGGTGATGAATGTAGTTGCTTTGGAAGGTTTCGGACACCCTGGTAACTTGTGGGCGGTGGCTTGAAGCAATTCAGTGGTGCCGGGTGGCCTTGCATCCCATCTTCGGGAGGTCTGGGGAAACCAATACCGGGAAGATTGCAAGGTGCGTTACTCTGGGTGGATGCTTGTTAAAAAGTTACTTTTTGCCACAGTTTCTAGGAGGCTACGAATGATGACTGTTGCTAATCATGAAGCGTGGCTGCTGCTACTGCCTGGAAGGCGTTTAATGCACTGTGCTATCGAAGCACATGACTACGGGGCTGCCCGAGATGCTTACGAGAGCATGCCTAGTTCGTGTCAGGAAACAGGATCAACGCAGTTTCTGCTGTTCAAAATTGCTTTGAGGTCGTTGGATTTAGATACGGGTAGATATTTCCACGATGCAGCTAAATACAATATCTTGAAGGAAAGGTATGGAGTATTTTTCGAAGCTAATATGATTTGTCTTTAGCAAAGAGATGCCTTGACAATATCTGCAACGGGCCAAGCAAGGATATAGCAATCCTTTACGCTTGTGCATTGGAGGCGCAATCCATGGGCAATAAAGATATCATTTTGAAGGTCCTGAGTCAGCTACTAGAACAGGCAGATACAACGACGCCGCCGGAAGGCGCCAATCTTCCCGCGATATACAGGTATGGGAATACATTTGCTATTCAGCTATGCTTCTATATTTACCCATGATACTGACTTCTATCTTCCTCTTGGTGTTCGGTAGAACTATGATCCGGTTAATTCTGTCAGATATTCAAGAAAATAAAGCCGTTGAAAGTGGGATCCTGGATACTCTGTACTCCATCTTCCGAAAAGGTACTCCTTGGAGCTACCCTGAACCCTCTTTTGATTGTTACGAACTTCTTGGAGGCAAAGATTGAGCCAGCTGACTCGATCCTGCACCCAACAGCGTTGAACAATGCTATAAAATCCAAAACAACGTGTGAAGCTGCAGCGGATGGAACATCAAAATCAATGTGGAGTACAGACGAGTACGATTGGTTCTCCCGCAATTCCTACAATCTCGCATTAAGGGCCCTGCAACATTGGCCTCCGCAGTACGCCCTTCATTTCTCACAGCTTTGTGTTCAGGTATGCCAAAAGTTCCTTGCTTACCGCTTTTCCCTTTTTTCCCTTATCACCATGGTGCCATAAAACCTTGGCTTCTATCTCGCATATCCCAGTTTTCCATTCCGTAATAAGCTATGCATGCACATAACCCCCATACCCTCCCCAAGAAAACTTGCCGTAAATCTTGTACGCAGGCAAGAGGAAATACTTCCCATTGGTCCATCATACCCTCCAAGCCCTGTACTTCATCCCCAAGCTTCTTCAACTGTCAGATCTGTTGCTAACCACCGTCATGCTGTGCTCCCCATCTCTTCCCTGCCTGTTTGACGGAGATGGGAAAAAAAAGTTTATTAAATTATACCCGTCAGAAAGTTGCTCCGAAGAGGAACTTGAGAATTTAAATTTACGACGGTCGTTTTGTGATTACATTTGTGCATCCACATGTATAGCTTTGGCGAGAGGACGTGAGAAAATGGAGGATCAGGTATGTAAAAAGACTTCTTTGCTTGGATAAAGTTCATTTAGTACGGTTGGTTGTGATGTATCCATGTTATGAATCCCGAGAACGTCTTACTATGATTTGGGATAACAAAAACTCCGAGTGTTTTTTTTTGTCGAGACGAGAAACTCGGGGATGAACCGAAGGCTTCAAGTTCAAATGCTAACCTTAACTCCACTTCGGAAACGGATCGATAGCTACGAGACTATGGTGACGCACGAAAATCAATCATAAGCTTTCGTGAAATACGAGAAAAGTTACATCCTCGGTTGACAGAGCAATCGCAAAAGGACTTTGGAGAAAGATATCTGGGATTGTTGAGTCATGAATTTGAGGCCTGCGTGCATCTGGAAGTGTGGGATGATTTACCTGGGATTGTTGAGGTAAGACCTTTTTTTTGCAGATCTAAAGGTTTTGATTCAAGGTATACAAGTATTTACGTTCTAATTATTGGATAATACTTGAATAGGAAGTCGCTGAGTTCGGTCAATTACAACCTTTGAGGAGAATTGGTGATATGATCTTATGTGCTGATGCTCCTACGGCGAGTATGTTCATGTCATCCCCTTCTTCATATAGCCCTCGAGGGGATTTAATGAAAATTTCACGTCATCTTCTAATCTCGTGGAACTATAGCCTTCCTTCTTGTCCTAGAAAACCTCATTAATCATTGCCTCCGAATCGAAAAGCACAAAATCGACAAGATCGCCAGGTGGGTCAGGGTGCTTCTACAAAAGTCTCTACAAGGGGATCTTGACCGTGCCGAGAGATTGGTTTATCAAATTTTGGATATCTGCCAACGGCGAGCGGTGGTGAGTTCTTTTTAATCTAATTTCTTGCTGAATTCCTTTTCACCTGGCTTTAGAAACGCAAGTTTTGCTAATGAGTGTGACCAGGGAAATGAATACCCACAAGATGAGCTCGAATGGATTGCAGCTTCACTTTGGAATTTGGGAATTGATAAGAATTGGTACTTTGATTTCCTATACAAAATACCACTTCAAAAATTTCTTGCCTTACTAACGGATGAACACAATTATAGTGCGGGTGATTACCCAGGATCTAAAAAGTGGGCAGAATTTGCTCTGTCGATAGCAGGTTTCGTCAAAGATGGAGGACAGCTTGAAAGCCTGTTACAGGGGAAATTTGCAAGTTTGCGAACTGGTTGAAGTCCTGGGGGCATACGTTTTTATATATGTATACTTATTGTAACTTCTGGGTGGGTTTGGTCTGTTTTTGGGAGGTACTGGTGCTTGTCGTTATCACGTTTAGTATCACGATGTCCTCGAGCTCGTGGACGCTTTGGGCTCTTGGTTTTTTGGGTCTTCAACAGAATCACAGTTTCTACAAAGCTACACCTTATGAATGTTCCCTCTTTTTCTCTTTGTCTTTTGCTTCCTTGAGAGATCGACACTAGTTTGTATATTACCATATCGACCCCAATATTCTGACAAATTTTGATGATTATTCTACACCAAAGCAATCGCTAAACCAGACGGTCATAAAAGATATTTCCTCGTGGAAACATACATATTCCACGATATGCACAGACACCACAATCCCTCATCAAATAAAAAATGAAAAGAAAAGGTAAAAAGAAGAAAAAAAGCAGCGGAACAAAGATCACCTAACCTTAACCTTCCCCATAATCGTCGGCGCTCCAATCTCCACCGCCTCAAATTCCTTCATCTTATTCTTAATAATCCCCAGCAACTCTCTGCTCGAATCCTCTCTACACTTTAACACCAAATCCACCCAATCATTGCTTAAATCCCAATATGCCGTCTTAAAGCTCACATACGTCTCCCACAGCGCCTCCTTCGGACTAACCGCCAACTGAATGAAATATTCAATAACAGGCCACGTCTGCTTCGCAGCGTCCAAACTCGTAGTTTCTCTGAAGTATCCAAACCCGCACATGACATCCGACCTGACCTGCCCAGCCACATCCGCGGTCTGTAATAAGAATTTGGCGTTTTTGTTCCTAACCGAGGATAGATACGATATCACCGTCATCTCCGATAACTCCAACGCCACTTCAGCCGCAATCGACGAGTCCAGACCAACCTTACAGTCCGACAGGTAAGATTCGATAGTAACGGTGATGGATTCCATATGTTTTGTATACCCCGTGGTACCATACCACTCCGGTGTAAAGAATGCAGAAATCGGTGCTTTCAAGTCGTTAAAGATAATTTCAGTAATTCGTTTGGTGATTAAGCCAGCCATATCCACGAATCCGTCTACAACGCTTCCTAGCGATTGTTCCAGATGATCTTGTGCTTTCTTGGGGAGCGCGTCTACTAATCGGGATTTTACGGCTTCAGTAAAGACCGCACAGCGGGCTTGATCGTTAGCGACAGCCATCATCCATTCGAATAAACCTTCGGGAATAGTCTCGGGTTGTTCGAGGTATGCATCGACTTCCTTTCGTGTCACGTCTTCCCACATCGCTTGTCGTTTCTTGAGTAATACGGCGCATTCGTCAATAACTCCCAATAAAACCGAGACTTTTCCGGCGTCTGAGGCAACATCTATCTGCTGGTTTATCATCTGGAAGGCGATGATAGCGCCCTGTAAGATGAAGTTTCCGGATTCGTTTGTCTCCGGTGCTTCTTTACGTTCTTGGAATTCCTTGACATCGGATTGGTTGACTGAGTTCATCCATTCGGTCATCTTGCTGACTATTATACTGAGGTACTCCTTGACTAGATCTTCTTCGGGGACACCGAGGACGGGTGGGTCGAGGGTATTTCTGTCGACTTTGAGTTGTTTAAGGCCTTGATTATATTGCCCTTTCCAAAGGATTATCTGGAGAAGACCCTGACCGTCTAGATCTTGATTGCCCACCAGCTTTGTGATGAATTCGTGCATTTGACCGTGATAAATATTGAGATATGTGTCGAATATTTTCCATTTTGGCGGGACGAGTTTTGTCAGAAGATCCTTTACAACGAAAAGATCATCAAAGTACCATTCGAAGGAATCAAGAAGAGTAGAAGAATCCTGTTGGAATAATTCTTCTGCTTCTCGGAATTTTTCTGCAACGGAAGATTTAATGCAGGCTATATATCGTTTCTTATATTCCTTCTGTTGTTTCGAACCGACGTTGATAGATTTGAAACGAGAAACGAGGTCTGAATGCTGCGATGTGGCGTCTTGGAGGGCTTTTAGTTTACTATCGGCTGTTTCTTCGGCTTCTATTATCTTTGCGATTCTAACAACCAATGAAACGTTCCTCCCACGGACCATATCCAGAATACTAACAAAGAACAAATCAAGCCGACTTTCAAACTCTGCTACCGCATCGTCCATAACGGCGAAATAGTTTGCAAGGGTATTACTCGTATCATCTGTCGCTCTCGTAGCCTGGAAGATAGCGTCGTCGCGAAAGTCGCGGAGAGCACCCAGTTTGTAGTGAACCGGTAGTAGATTTGGCATTTGACCCATTAGCCCGTCTTCGGTGTTATCGTCGTTGAGCATCTGTTCGATTTCCTCTATGTTCTTGTTAAGGTTTGCGAGGCCTGTCATGATTTCTTCGACTTGTGTGAAGTTTCGGTGGACTCGGGAGACTTCGTTGATTAAGGGGAAGTCTTTGATCATTGTTTGGGCTTCGGAGCAGAGTCTGTCGATCTATTATCGGCTGGTTTAGTTTTCTTGTATGGCATCGTAGTATGAGAGAGTGGAGGTACCTTGACGAGCTCTTCTCTGATAAGATTGAGGTCCTTTTGGGAATCCTCGACAGCTTTCATGCCGGCCTAGTAGTTGGCAGTGTTAGTTCTTGAGTAATTCTAAAAGCTATAACGTAATGATCATACCTTTGTGACATCCAGCTGCAGCTGAACGCCAGCTTTAAGTTGAGCATCAATGGCAGCTTTATCAGAGGTATACTGAGCTTTCAGAGCCGATATCCGTTCAAGATCCTAGAATTCCACCGAGTATTCAAGCTAACTTTAGCATAAGCTCTTTCAAAAATGGGAGCTGTAACGATATTCAAAAGGTATGAAAGGAAGCTAACGGACATCTGGATGCCTAAGAGTTTCGGCCAGCTTAGCTGTGCCTTTAACCTGAGCGTCTTCCATGGTTTAAATTATCGCGGTGGTGGTGAATCATATAATATCCGGGGTTACTGTTTTGGGCGAAGGAAGGTGGTTTCAAACGTGGGCTTTAAAAAGCGGTGGTAAGGAACGTAGCATCTTCGAACGGAACCGGATAATTAGAAGTCGAGAGATAAAGCAAATGCGCCCAAAAGCATAGCCGGTTAAGAGAGGAGTCTAGATTTCGATGGGGGGTAGCGAAGAAGTTGCAATGGTGGTGATGGCGATGATGGTTTAAAGGAGGCGCGGAGTGTGGAGTTGAATGGATTGGTGGTCTTCTTGTCGAGGGGTAGCTCGGCGCCGCAGCTATTCACGGAAACCCGAACCGAAAATCTTCAATTTTGGTTTCCCTCCCTCCGAACCAACAACCAAAATATCCCACCACGACCCAACTATCGAAGTTCATCGACAAGCCACTAGGAGGCTCAAGGAGGCAAAGGAGGGTCAAATCCGACGATGAGACTATAGAGATTCACGACAATTGATACTTTTTACATTCCAAGCGATATTCGAAAACACGGGAGGTCGGAGAAAATCTTTTCTCACGTCGAAAACAAACGACTCTAGACTACATCTATCGACTCCAATTAAAGAAGAAGAAGAAGAAGGAAAGAGAGAAAAAACCACGATGTCGTTCTTCAAAGTCACTCTCATCCGATCGAGCATCGGTATGCCACAGAAGAAGGTCGGAGTTCTAAAAGCCCTCGGTCTCCGAAAACGAATGCGAACGGTCTTCCACAAGATCACACCAGCGACGGCGGGTCAGTTGATGAAGGTCAAGGAACTGATTGCTCTCTCCACAACGGATAAGAAGCTGACGAGGAGGGAGATACACGAGAAACGACAACCGCCATGTGGGTTTGTGGTTGAGAAGTCGAGGTTTTTACGATCGGAGGAGTCGCCGTCGTCGTGAGGTTCGGGAGATATATGGACCGGATGGATCATGGTAGATGTCACCGAACTAGGGTCATGATATGATCATGGCTTCTCAAAGTGAAGTCTGTGATATATCGGCTCTATCTGCCTGTTGGATCATTTATGCTTTTGAGTCTAACCGGAGATTTGACGTCCATTGGAGGGGTCATTTGAGCCGGTAAAAATCTTCACCTATCCGGTCGCGCGCCCGTGAAGTCGCCGCTATGAAACAACCTGATATATTACATAACCTGTACATACTTGATGCTTCATACGAACCTCTTGCGAATCCAAACCGTGAATGGGAGCTCCAGAGTGGGGAGGGTTCTGTACTGTACATACATCCATAATACATACTTAAGTATATACTACTCTAACGGCGAAGGACCAATATAAAATGGGATCTACTTAAGTAGTCTAGTACTTCATAGGTTACATGCATCTGTCAAATTACTAATACCTGAATAACTGCCATGCACATGTCCCAACAAAGCTACGACATACTCCAAAAGCTCTACCCCACGATCGATACGTCGCAATGAATAAAACCTACCGGGGTCTTGATCTGGGTGTGGGCCAGGTCGTATCAGATTTCCACTTGAGGGCCAATACGAAAGCAGGGTGGTGGCCGTGGCCAAGACCAGTCCCATGCCTCGGTCCAGACTAGTCATTGACATCAGTCGCAATTTCCTCCTGCTAAAACCGTCAAAACTTCTTCACTCGTTGATATTAATATAAAAGACTAGTTGGAAGCTGTCTTTGGACAGCTGTTGTTCTGTTCTGCAGCTGTCGCTTTCATTGTTTCTATTTATGACATGACCTCTGCACTTTGAATTCAACCTTCTCCACACAATACCATAATCAATAATGTCTTCGCGCGTCCCGGTCTCGTTGAGGGAGACCTTCAACACCCAGAGAGCAAATCCCAGGAACCAGGCCCTGCTGTTTAACATCGGAGTGTACGGATTACCTAGCTACAATGTTCTATTTTACTTCGGACGCTAATTTGAGAGTAGCATCCGAAATATCGTCTTTGTCTACTTCATCCTACGCTGGTCTTCAAAGGCCGCCCGCCAATTACGAGGATATGGAATAATCGGCACTATCGTTATTTTTTACAACTACCTCCGAAGCACGGCATATGGCATAATACTGCGAGCTCCTGGCGTGAAGGGGAAAGTCAAAGCACAGCTCGATGAAGCAACGGCGAAACTAGAGGAAAAGATGGTGGTTCGGGATCCTAATCTTGTCCGCCATCTAGCTCTACCGAAAAATGGTATAAGTGCCGATAAGATCAGGGAAGAGCTAGCAAAGTAGGTTATTTCGAAGCTATATACCTATTCGCTGGGAATTGCTAACAGTGTATATCAGATTGGCCGATTTAAAGCACACCAATTGGGAGTCTGGCCAAGTATCTGGTGCTGTATACCACGGTGGCAAAGAACTCCTCGATTTGCAGACCGACTGTATGAGATTGTTCTCTGTTAGCAATCCCCTGCATCCCGATGTATTCCCCGGTGTTCGAAAGATGGAAGCCGAGGTCGTCGCCATGGTTTTGTCTATGTTCAATGCACCACCCGGAGGTGCCGGTGTCACTACAAGCGGTGGAACAGAGTCTATCTTGATGGCCTGCTTGTCTGCAAGGAACAAGGCATATGTCGAGAAAGGTGTAACTGAACCAGAAATGTGGGTACTATCCCGCCAGACAGGGTTCCTTTACACAAGGCTAATAGTGCATATATAGTATCATCCCCAAGACTGCCCACGCTGCCTTCGACAAGGCCGGTTATTACTTCAAGATGAAGGTCCACCACGTCGAAATCGACCCAAATACCTACAAGGTCGACCTCAAGCGTGTCGCCAAGTTGATCAACTATAACACTGTTCTCCTCGTCGGATCTGCCCCCAACTTCCCTCACGGTATCATTGACGATATCCAAGGTCTCAGCCGCCTCGCCCTTCGCAAGAAGATCCCACTCCACGTCGATGCCTGCCTTGGTTCCTTCATTGTACCATTCCTCGAGAAAGCTGGCTTCAAATCAGAACCATTCGATTTCAGACTTAAGGGTGTAACTTCAATTTCATGCGATACCCACAAGTGTATGTGTCCAAAAGGCCCCCAACCCCCCCTGTTATACCCCAAACTAACCTTGTTATGTTACAGATGGCTTCGCCCCCAAAGGAAACTCCACTTTGATTTACCGCAACTCCCAACTCCGTGCCTACCAATACTACATCAATACCCACTGGACTGGTGGCATTTACGCCTCTCCCAACCTTTCCGGCTCCCGACCAGGCTCCCTAATCGCCGGTTGCTACGCCTCCATGATTTCCATGGGCGAAAACGGCTACATCTCATCCGCCCACGCAATTGTAAGCTGCGCGCAACGTCTAGCAACCGGGATCACAGAAAACCTCTCACCAGACCTCTTCGTCATGGGTGAACCTCTCGTTTCCGTCGTAGCTTTCACTAGCAAAACGATTGATATCTACGATCTTGCGGATGAATTATCAAAGCTTGGATGGCATTTAAATGCTCTACAAGATCCTCCAGCTGTTCATATGGCTTGTACTACTTTGACAATTAAGAGCGTTGAGACTTTGTTGAAGGACCTTGGAGAGGTGTTGGTTATGGTTAAGGCTAGAGGCAAGGGTGCCGCCAAAGGCGATACTGCAGCGTTGTATGGTGTTGCGGGTAGTGTGCCAAATCGCAGTGTAGTTGGAAGTTTGGCGACGGCGTTTATTGATACTTTGTTCAAGGCTTAGCAGTTTCAATGTTGGACGGTGTGGTGGCTGTAGAAATAGCCACAAGTGGGTGATGTACTGTTGTCACAGATATTATGGACGAGACGGGTACTTCCTCTTCTTTCTTTTTTCGATACACGTTTTTTCTGGAAGCGCTTTTTTTTCTTTGTATCTCTTTTTCTTCTTCATCTTTTGTGTATAAAGGGTTTATAGGATATGATAGAGCGGGAATATGGAATCAATCACTTTGCATACGTTATTCTTACACAAGCCACTAAGGTCTCACCGACCCCGAAGCCAAGGGGTGGGCAGAGGAGAACAATATTAGTAAATTCCAAACTATATAGCGATAGATATTGCAAATGCGCATCCGTATCAGGCTATAGCCTGCAACTAGCTACGTAGGGGGTGGGTTCGAGGCTACGTAAAGGAGTTCTAAGAAATCCGAGTTACTCGATGCATGAAAGGCAGTGTTCCCCTAGATCGAACAGTTAACGTTATAACCCACTTGTTTCCTATATCGATCGTATTGGTAAAATTACAGTGACATAACCTACAAAGACTGCTGCGACACTCAATCCAAGGTTCGTAAACCGTTTTAAAGGCTAGGGTGATCTGGTTAGATAGGTTAGGCGCCGCAACTGTAGCTTGGTCACCAAATAGGTGTTTTCTCAGTTGAATTGTATATATATAATTCTACATTTCCCATCTAGGATCTAAATCTTTAAATTCTAGTCCCAGCTACTTAAGCGTCTACACAGTATTTTATCGCCCGCTTCCTTAAGTACTTTCGAGCGGGTATGTTTCACATGCTTAACATATAACAAAGAGATAGTTGGATAACGGATGTTACTTGTCTCGTCGACAGACTCCTTAACTGTGGAAATGCTTTAGAGCATCGTCTCCAAACTAACTAGTTCCTGATTTCATGCGCGCATAATTCTGAATATAGATGTATCATCCGGTACAGTGCATGAATTATAACACTCATTGTTTTTAACCTCGATCTTTAAGCTTCGTGGAGACATCTGGACGCACAGGGATCGATCAATTGCAATCGAACGAATTTAATTTATGTACGTGTATTATATCTATCCAACGTCATAATCCAATTGAACCCGCAAAATTAACGTGTACAAGATATAACACGAGTGCATTGATGAAACATCAACTATATCTAAATTCGCATATTAATATTTGTCAGTGGATTGGTTTCTAGGATTATCTGGTATCATAGTACCATTTAAAGCTCAGGAGGTTTAAGTTATGCATGATAGTTTGTCTCATAAACCAGACCTATATATAAGCGTACTACGAGTTAATCGACGTCCTACCCTTGATATATCTACAATATAACGAGGCGGTGCAACTGAGTGCGAGTCTTAACTACACACGGGCGTTATTTGGAAGTTGGGTAGGTCGGTTGGTATTTTAACGGTATAACGATCAAAGTATCTGGCTAGTTTTTTATTTTATTTTGCGAAGTCTAGTTTGAGACAAGATAAAGGTGTAGATATTATATACTACCAATCCACCCGCCGGCTGGACGCCTTCTTCTCAAGATCCCGTTGCCTGACCCCTCAACTTGTGCAAACCCCCCATTCTTCATAACTTATCTATCAAACAAAACCTTCAATATTGAATAAAATACGGAGTCAGCCGAGGCTTATATCAGTAATACCGCTGAGGAGGATCAGTATTACATTATACCTAACGACTACCATGCTCATCCCATGTATCCTCTTATTATACCACCTCACGGTAGCTACCGCAGCCGCCACGCCCTCGGAGTTAGCACGTTCTACCCACCCCCCATTTGGCCAATTATCTGGTGCAAGGAACCATATTCTTCACAAGCCTTCCGGCCCAGCAGCTGCCCCAGCCCACAATAGGAACTTCCGTCGACAGCGAATAGTTAGGACAGGAGAATTCGGAGCAAATATCTCCAAAAAACAGCGTCCTGTTCCAGGAAAACTAAAGGTGAAATCCGACAATTTCAGCTTCTTCGCTCAGATAGATCTAGGTTTTCCAGAGCCTGCAAATCTAGTATTAGATACATTCTCCAGCCAGTCTATTGTCATGGATAAAAAGGAGGCAGCTAAGAATGGAGGCCTTCTAAAGCTACCTAAGTTTAATCGTGAGGAGATCGTGGTTAGTCTCTATGGCAGGGATATTTTTTATAGTGATGGTAGTTGGGCCGTCGAGGATACAACTTGGTATGGGAAGATTAGTAGTCCAGCATCAGCCGAGCTTGATAAACCCGCGTCGTTTTATGGGTACCTTGCATTGCCGTTAAGGACCGGCAATTTTAAGAGGAGTGGGAAGGACGGAGTCCTTGCCTTGGCTCGAGAGCAAAGTCAATATAGTGGTACGTTAGGGCCTCACAGTCATATGCTTAGATCTTGAAACCATCAATTGTGCCCGGACATGATTTCCAAAATATATACTAAGATAACACAGCTAACACTATTATTTAAAACATTGAAGTCGAAATATGGAACGAAGAAGACCCTTTTGCTCCGAGAGAGGATTCCCGCCTACCATGGGGCGCGAAACTTCCTCCTATAAATGGGAAATACCCATTCTTCACCACTTACCTCAACTGGCGTGAGCCTGATAAACAATATCTCGGTCTTGGTTACTTGGAAGAAAAGGAGCTCGGAGGGAGTATTGGAACGTTAGAAGTTATAGGCGCCGACGGAAAATATGACGACATCGATGACTGGAGAGTTAAACTGCCGGAAGATGCACTTGAACCCATAATATGGTTAAAATCCGAAAATTTAACTTATGCGGAAAGGCTACAGAGGCTGAATGACAAAGACTCTACTGTGTTTCTGCTTGGTATGTTTGCATATCTTCATATACCCCTTGAGCCCAATTGAAAAAAAGGGAGGAGAAAAATGCCTTAATTGTTATATATCTCGCACCTCGACCGAGTCGTTTCCGGTACTAACATAGAGATTCGAAACCGAACATATAGATACTAAATCAGAATATTCATTCCTCCCACTCGACCATGCCATAGCCATCAACGAGGCTATGGGCGGGAAGTGTATACCCATAGCCAATTTCTCAGACTTACCCAACCTAATAACGGGCGATTACCCAGGCTCTAATTTCCAATTTGGCGGGAATATTTGCACTATTCCTTGTCTTCTCATGGAAGGAAAGACTACATTCTTCCAGACAAAGCCTATCACCCTTGACCTACCATTTGGATCAGGATATATTAGAATTGGGTCGGATGTTTCTTTAGTTGCGTACAACCCGTGGGAAACTATCTGGCCGGGTAGTCACTGTGATACTACTAGACCAGGCAACGAAGAATGTAAGCTACATACACCCTATCCTCGAAATATTTGGAGCCCTATATTTAAACGTTCAGGCTTATTTGTATATGTATACAGCCACACCATACATGCGCTAACATCGATCTAAATTAACTACTTAGGCGTCAATGAGTGTCTATCATCAATCCAACCAGCGCCTAAAAACGGACCAAACTACCCATCAGCTAGAGCAAAGAGAGGCTCCGGGAAGGAGAACGTTTACGGCCGAACCATTTGGTCAAATGTATTTGCGAAATGGGATGTTGAAGGCGGTGCCGTTGAGTTGTGGGATTATAAGGGAACTGTTAGGGATCCACCGTTTGGGGCATCACAGTCGATACCCGGAGGAAAGAAGACCGAACCCAAGAAATGACGGTATTGATCCCATTCGTGAAGATGGTTAATGTTTAAGGTTTTTTCGCTTTCGAGCTTGCTGTGGGGGCCGGGCAGACAGCCAAAAGTGGAGTAGTGATTTTAAATTCATCAAATACTTTTTCTAGACGTGAGAAATATTTATGTATGGGTTGAGAGGCCCAACCAAACTCGGTGGAGCAGGTATGTCATCAATTTTACGCATGCGTGGATATCTACCTATACACGTATGTTTCCTGAGGGCCCACGCCGTCTTTGGGTCCAGTCAATCGACCCCGCGTCAGGCGAGTTATTTATAGGGTTTGGTTCCGATTAATAATTCAAATGGTCTTTTATTTTTGCCTATGTATATGTAGTCGCATTAAATATGTCTGCAAGCCTAGAAAATATATATATTCGATAAAATTCAGCCAAATAATTATAAGCAGATACATTATGTCGATATTGTCGATCGTTAATATTTCTATATAGATATGCGGGACTGAAGGATGGCCCAGACGTTGGAAGTTGAGCAAAACCCCAGCTGTTTACTATGCTATTGAATAAAAATTAAATCTAACAAATAATGGAGGAAGAGTGATCATACGAAAATTCTATAAGTAGTATTAGAATACGGCCTCTCAAAATCTGAACCCGACGGTTGATAGCCTAGATCTACCATCCCCAATCCAAAGCCGTGACTTATCTCCGTTGAAAGCGGCAAGAAAATGTTGTACGTACACACATACATCTAAAGTTTCCCATCCTCTTTTCGATACTTTAGGAAAGAGATCTCGCGAGAACATGACCTCATTGCTTTATAGCGAAAAACTTTAATCACGGGGAGCACATTTATACACTCCTCCACCGCATAACATACATGTATTTTTTCTTTGGAATCACTAGAGCTTGGTCCAATTTTAGAGGGTACATCCGTTAGCCCTGATTACTTTTCGTCTTTTTCTCTCGCTCTTGAAAACTCCAGTAATAAATCTTCAATTGATATCGAAAGTTACACAAAATCCTGAAGCCGGTGTAACCCTTGACGTCGACATCGTATCACGTCGCACAGAACATCCCTGTCACTACAACACAAAACCCCGCCAGAATCCAACAAAATCACCATGAAATTAGCACTTTTCATCCTCCTCTCCCTCCCAGTGGTACTATCCCGTCCACAAGCCTACTCTGATGAAGCCTTTGAAATCAGCACAAACGCTGCAGCAGATGTCTCCCATATCACCGCCGCCACGATCCCCCCAGTAGACCAAGATGGTACCTGGGAAACCCTAACCACCAGCCACTACCACCCCGAAACCACAGGTTCAACACCCACCACTACTGTGCCAATTTCAGAACATCCATCAGCTCAATCTGTTGCTACAGACGCTTCAGTTTCAAGTTCAACCCCTGGTGGAGCGGTTGAGACATTAAGTCAACAAACCGCCCAGCCAATATCACCTACTCACATCGATAACCATGGAGTCAATGAATTACTGGCTGGAGTTAGTAATACTCTATCATCACTCTCAAACTCCGGATCCGGCGCCGATTCATTAATTTCCAGCGGGGGCACAAATACGGGGCTGGATACTTCAGACTCAGCCACTGAATCGCGTGATATAGCACAAGATATTAACTCCGTTGTCGAAAGTACTGAAAACGAATTCCTGGCGTCATCGCAACAAACAGTAGAACCGGGGTTTGTACCAGTATACTCCGCTGGGGGACATTTTGTAGCAGAAGTTACGATAGGTTCGAGTTATCTGTTGATAAAAGTCGATACCTCGTCTTTTCATTTTTGGGTTATAAGTAATTTATTACCGGATTTGTGTCGAGAGGCGACGAAAGCGGGGTCTGGGTGTTATAAACCTGATCCGGAGGCTACGGTTATCCCTGGGAATGTGGGGTATACCTTTAGATATAGAGACGGAGCTCAAGCTAGTGGGACACAGATATATTCCGACACCGTATCCGCCGCTGGAATCTTCGGAGCCGCATCATGGAGCAAGCAAGTATTCGCCTTACCTTCCCAACTACAACATTGGGACGGTTCAAGTGGTATCTCCGGAATCCTGCCCCTAGGTTTCAACGCCAAAGAATACTGGACATCCAAAGCCTCATCGTCAACCAGCACGACTAGTCCGACAAGTAACAACGCCACCGAAAAAATTCTGGATGAATCACCGTTAGATATTACTAATTGGCATTTTTTTACGACGTATTTTAAACCGGGTTCTCAGATGTTTGTTGGGTTTGATTATGATCCTAAGGATTTGTATCAGGGTAATTTGGTCGAGGTGCCTGTTGCGGCGATTAATGGGAGTTGGTTTGTTATGCCGGATTCTACTTGGGCTACCGTTGCGGTAGGGAGTGGAAGTGCTAGTGCTACGGCGGCTGCGACGGATGCGGGGAGTACTCCTGCGGCTACAGCTACGGACACGGGATCTGGGTCTGGATCTGGTGCGGGGCCATCTGCTGGGGATAGTGGGAGTGTATCAGCATCCCCTACTGATACCGAAACTAACAGCCCAGCAGCGACAGCCACAGATTCTGGGAACTCGACCTCGATAACAACTACAGATACTGGAGATGCTGGGTCGGCTACGGCAACAGATAGCGGCAGCACAACTGCCACTACCACTGATCAAGAAAGTACCATAACCGAAACTGCGAGCTCCATGGAAACAAGCTCCGTCGAAAGTCTTTCCGCCGAAAACGCAGCAAATACACAACTCGTCGCTACTGCAGGAACAGATTCTATTAAAAAGAGAAGCCTCCAAAAAAGACAGGACTCTGCATCTATGCAGTACCCCATTCTTCTTGGTTAGTTTTCCCCTCTTTGTGACCGATACTATATACACTTATTAACTTTAAAAAAAGACACCGGAAGCAAAGAAACTCTAATCGACACCGCAACCGTAAAGTCAATTTACAACTCCCTTCAAGGTAGTTGTCTAACCGTTAACGGCGGTTTACACAATTGTACTTTCCCTTGTTCATTCAACCATTCAAACTTCGCAATAACGCCTGAGTACCCCGCATCAATCGGTTTACCCTGGGGACAAACCACCATTCCTGTGGATTTGAGTCAATTCGCAAGTGAAGTTTATGATGGTTGTCATCCGGAGAGCGGGGCTGATAGTTGTAAGTCTTTTTTCTTCATATCAATACTCTCTTTACCTAAGCCCTCGATATAACCTTCGTGAAAAATAATGAAGACTGGTACTGATATTATATACTGAAAAAAAACAGGTTCATCAACGTGTAGAGGAATGATACAGGCGCAAAAGCCGGGGAAGGAGTATTATATATACGGAACTTTGGTGTTTAAGTCTGCGTTTTTCAAGTGGGATACCTCTGGGAATGGGACGATAGGGATGGCACCTTATGCTGGGAGGGCAGGGGGTTCGTGGTATTATCAATAGATTTCTTTCTTTCTTTCTTTTTTCTGTTGCAAATACAATGATGATATAGAGAGTGTCGAAAATGGTTTAAATATTGGATTTGTTTGGTATATATAGAGGAGTTCAGAGGTTCATGGATTAGAGTGGGAGTACGGATATAGATATAGATATAGAACTTGTTTCTGTAGATTTCGATGTATTGTTGATGTAGTGTGAATATCCGAGTCAGCTGCGCCGAACCTGAAAAGGAGTCTCTTAGAATGTATGAAGCAGGTAGCACGAGCCAGTTCGAAGTCTTTACCCCTTAAACTTGGATGCAATCAAGTATACTAGTTCCTATCATCACGAAGTCTATCGCCTATATAAGATCGAGGAATACATTTCCAAAGCGACTCAAGTTATTTAAATTATGAATTTAAATTAATAAGATTCAATCCAAATCTAGAGAAAACGCCAGCTGATATCTATCATCACGACCATAATCATAGAATGGTGAAAGATCGTGATCATGCACAAGCTAGGCACATATCTACAAGGCCTGGTCTGTCGGTCTGCCTCGGGAAGTCTAATGCATTATGTTTCTTTCCTTCCCGCCTCTTTTGACTTATTTTTACTTTTTTTTTACTTCTTGTGACCATATTCCTCGATGTTTATGAACTATGATATGTACGTATACATGTATACCATACATACATTAATATTCGCTGCAAGGTACCAAAATAGAGAGCACACTCAGCTCAGCCCTGTCTGTCATCAGCGTGAAGTTTACAGGTGACAACGCAAAATAGATCACGACTTTTACTTTTTACTGTTTTGTTTTTTACTTTTTCCCCTCGCTTTTGGGGAAGATATCCTTGTTCTAGTAGCGCAGGAAATGGGGGAAAGCGGTGCGAGAGCGAGTTGCAGCTGCATGGGGATGATGGATTTCTTTCGGTAAGACAGCCCTAAACCTTTCGCGGGAAGGACCTGTGATTTCCACCAAAAAATCAAAAGAAAGTGAGGCGAGAGGGAAGTGGGGAAGAAGTCGATGAAGGACTTTTTGATAGTATGGTATAGTATGGTATGTGGTATGATTGATGGTGATGAGATGAGGATATTTCTATCGATAGGGAAAAGAAGAGCTCTGCGAGATCATATCGATAGGCAACTTAACTTAAATTTTAATTTTGATCTGATGAATGAATGATATGATACGATATGATAGCTATGGAAAAGGTCATCCCTCTTTTGACTGAATAAGGAGAGTTTAGCGAATTCCTCTTTGGATCGAGTTCCTGCGACGGATAAAAGTCGAATGACATGTCCATGATCTGTGGACATGACGTCCTTCCCCTTCCCTTTTTTTTGCGACTTTCCTAAATTCCAAATTCCTGATGGTTCCGGTAAAAGTTTCCTTTACTTTACCTTTACTTTGCTCGAGGTTACTCTACTATACTATACTGTTATTGAAACTAGTTAAGTAGATATAGTGTTTGAAGTGAGATGGTATCAAGTGATGATAGCATGAGAATTAGAATTCCATTCGATGTATCGGAAACTTCGGTCTCGTAACTTAACCTAACTTAACTTGATTACCTGGAGCTCCAAGATATTCCTCCCCAGCCCCAGCCCTCCTCCGCAATAAAGTTAGTAGGCAGCCGATATCGCGATCCCCTCAAAGAATTTAGCTGGGAGGGAAAATGAAAATGAGGGCGGGGCGGGAGAAAAGGCAGGAAACGAAGAAAGAAAAAAAGAAAGCTTAAAGCGCGCGGGTGAGCGAGGGAATCAGACGATTCGTGGAGTGATACATACTTACACACCCAGAACGCTAGTTTAAACGAACTTGACTTTAGTAATGACCTGGGAAAAGGTCAAACCCATGTTTACTCTACATATCTTGGCTGACCTACAGCTTTTCTTGTGCGTCCCCTGCTTCTTTTTTTTTTTTTGTTTTTTTGTTTTTTGATGTCCGGAAAACGGCAAATGAGGACTTGGAGGCGTATCGAGAGAGAGGAGAAATGTGGTAGCGTGATAGGTATCGACCCGCATGCATTTGCACTTGCACTTGCACTTGCATTGGCGATTAGGTTGAAGGCTGGCTAATGGATCACATCACATCACGATAACGGAAAAAGAAGAAGCAGAAGAAGAAGAGAAAGATATAAGGCTTGAAACTGAGCGCCTGTTTTTTATTTGTAACTTTTTTTTTTCTATTTAATAAGTTTTTTGGAATTCGAAAGTTTGTATTGATATTGGTACGAACAGATAGGCAACGTTGATATCTATTGATACTGGTAAGAGTCCCTCTATTTCTTATTATTCTCTCTTCAAACCTACTGAATTTGTAAATGTAACTGTGAATGTGAACGAGAGGAGTGTCCTTGTGACTTTTTTCTCGTCTTGGTTTATGACTTATGCAATGTTGGCGACTCGTATTCGCTGGGAGCAGAGGAGTCTCTGCATTTGCGGGGAAACATGTACCCAGAATTCAAAACCAGTGCACCACTTAGCATACTACTCCTCCCTACTTTGTTTCAAGATCTTGATTTATCAAGAAGAAGAAGAAGAAGAATTCTCTCCATTTCTGTAGTATAGTCTGAGATTGATACCCTCTGGATTCGAATCGAGACTCCCTTTTTTTTTATTGTTATTGTTGCCTGACAGGTCGAACGGGGCGAGACACTCGGAACAAGCCGACTTGCAGGTTAACCGCTCCCCGTTTTCCGTTCATCTCTCTTAAACTCAACTTCATCCTTCTTCTTATTCTTTCAATCCACCTTCTTATTTTCCATCTATTCTTATTATTATTCTACACTCCTGTATTCTTTTTTCTCGATTTCATCCATCTCGTATCCTTCGAAGGCGACCCTCAAATTGGAACTGACTGGGTAGCTGACCGGCTGGCTGGACTAATCCTTGGCTAACTGCGATCAATACAGCACTACAATAACCTACCCTCTACCTGCCTGCAATCCTCATCCTTCTAAGCTGGAATTGTTTCTTTCGGCTTGCATGCGAGTTCCAAATACAAAATCCATCGACTTCATCGACTTCATTGACAATAACGATAATAACATCAATCTCGAAGATACCATCATCCAATAAAGTTCGTTTTGGGAGCTTAATCACAGCCGACTCGGGTTTTTTTCTTCTTTTGGCTGCTGCTTCTGCTCGTTTTTCCTCTTTTCCCTTTCTCAGGATGCTTCGTCCCACCACAACCACTGAAATCCCTCCGCCCTCCGCCCCAAAGGACATCGCTGCTCCCAAACCCCGTTCTTCATCTCCCAGAACCCGTCGGACCCCGTCCTTCCTCTTCGACTCGCCTCCTTCCGCTCCCTTGGCCCCTACGACCTCAAACGCGACTGCTACTTCTACTTCGAAACCGACTAAATCCAAAAACAACAAGGATAACATTCTTTCATCTCCTCAATCACCTAGAAGGTCTTTCTTCCCCTCTCCCTCGAAATCAAGCTTCAGTAGTGCCAACAGCGGTGGTGGTAGCAGTGGATTCGCCGGTGGAATCTTTTCATTATCTTCGCTGCTCGCTCGCATGCCAAGTGCTGCTTCCATAGTTCCCGTCCTCTCGTCATCCCACCACCATAACCACCACCCCGACCTTCCGAACAATCACTCCTCCCCTGCCTCAAAGACTACCCCTACCACTTCCCAGAGCTCTAGGAAAATGGCAGGCGGCTCTTCCAAGGATAAACCATCCGAACCTTCAAGAATGACGGCTGCCGAGAAGCAAGAAGCTGTTAGGAATGCTCAAGCAATATTGGCATCCGTTAGAAAGGACTGGGAATGGGCCGAGGAATTAAGAAAGAGTAAGCGACGAAGAATGGCCGGTGCCACGGCCGGTTCGCCAACCACCAGTTCTAGCTTACCATCCATCCAATCCGAGGAAGAGGAAGATACCGAAGACGAGGACGAAAGGGAATACCGGTCGCGTGACGAATCCGACACAGACGATGGTAGCAGACAACCAGGTTCTATGAAATCCGTAAGGAGCGTTTATCCCGACGACGAACCTAGATCCGCCTACCGATTCCACGACCCAAATACCATCGGCGGCTCCAAAGCCACGAAGGAAGAACGAAAAGCCCGTCGCAGGAAGGACCTCGAAGATGAAATGAAATGGAATGACGGTCTCCGTATCTGGATCGAACGTCGAGACCTCTGGACCCAAGCCGATAAGAACGGCCGTGTCCCGATAGGAAAATCCAAATTTGAAGATGTCAGTCCTACCACTGCTAATATTAACCCATTGGATTTGGATGCAATCAGATTTCAAGATGGCTTTAGCTATCGTGCTAAATGGAAGAACGAGCTGCTGACTCTGACTCCTAATTATGCGAGGTATCAGAATCCGTTTTACGATGCTATTATTCCGGATGCGTATCCACAATTATACCAAAGGATTATCATTAAGAGTAATACTCCGACCATCCCGATCAACCTACAGCATATGGTATATACATATATCCCCCCTCTGCTTCTTGTATGTTTATTGAACTAACATTCTCTCTCAGACGAACGCATTAATAGAAGGATGGAAAGCAGACGGCCAATGGCCACCAAAACCATCCCGTCCGGAAGCCTCAATCACAAAGAAGAAGACCGTCAGCGTTGGCGAGAGCATGGTCAAGAGGGTTTTCGGAATTGGTCGGTGACAGTTAGAGGAAAAGAAGCAGCCGCAACAGCAGAAGAAAAAACAAAAGAAAAGAAAGAAGCCAGTAATATCGTCCAAGCTTTAGTTTTTATTTTGTCCTCAAACGGCGTCGCGAAAGGGAATGATCAAAGAAGGAGTTTGTGTTTTTGTCCCGCAGGCCTCTTTCTCTCTTTCTTTCGTTATTCCATCAGTGGCATCTTTTTCGGGTCCCTTTTTGCGATTCGCGCTTATATATCCCGGGTGCTTCTTTGTTTATTACCGCTCCCTCCACCTCCTCAACATTCGATTACGAACGGCGCAATCAACGGCAGGTCTGATTGTATTTGCTTGCTTGCTCCTCTACGCCTTTTTTTATATTCTACTGTACTATGATCTTTTCGTGCCCTTTTTTTTTTTTTTTTTTCACCCGCCGTTTTCTATTTCAATACAGCAAGCAGGCCGGGCTAGGTTTTATTGGAATTTTATCATGTTTTCGGATTGTTATAAGGGACGGTGGTGTTTTACGGTCTTTCCTCCTGGGGTTTTCTCTCGCTCTCAATTTTTTTACTATCACCCTTACTACGACGACAACATCTCATCTCTGTCTTAAGAGACCGGTCTCGTGCACTGGTCCAGCCTCCCATAGGAGTTTTTCTACTTACTTACTTAGACACATATTGTCATACATACATACATCAAGTATATAGCAACTGACCTAACCTAACTAACCCCTCTTTCCTTACTTATTAATAGAAGGAAGACGGGTAGTTAGTTAGCTGGAAGAAGAAAGATTAATTTAAAAGTTATTTTGTTAAATTCATGAAGAGATATTTATTCATTCTGTAGATGACTAAGGCCCGAAATGTGAACACGATATAACTCAAATCACCCCGTTAACGAGCACCTAGTCGCGCAATAACATAGGATGGCATTGTTCAAGCAATTTCCTCCATGGCGAGGCCAGCCCCACTTGAACCCGGTAAAATACTTATGTAAATACTAAGTATGCATACCAAGTTCATCCCTAAGTATGCATACATACATTTTACCCTTTAAATGCCATAAACTTCACATCAAAGAAATCCTTGAAGCATGAAGAGCCAACGTCCCCCCAACATTAACATACCCAAGACAAAACCTTTCCCCAAAAACATTCTCCACCAAAAACCGACCAGCATCGTCATCAAGCAAAGACGAAGACGTCAACATATTCACAACCTTCACATTCGGATGAACAGCCAAATCCCTCAGTGCCACACCCTCAGACGGCATCACCGACATATCATGAACAATAGGTTTCCAACAATCCCATGTAATCCCAGGATTATCCCCCTCCTCATCCTCCTCCTCCTCAACTGATGAAATATACATATCCTCACATCCCACAATAAGACACCCAATAGGTCCTGCCAATATGGCGAGGGCGATACCAGCACTACTGCCACCGGCTGCAGCCCCCGTTGCGACGAGTGCACCTTCGCCTACTGCTACTACGGCGGCTCCGGCAGTCATACCTTCGATTGCTGCGGCACCTGAAAGAGCTGCGCCTGTTACTGCGCTGGCTCCGCTGGTGCCGAGGGCGGCGACGATGGGGGGACACATTACAATGCCTCCTATTATGGCGACCATTGTGGTGGTTGTGGTGACGGGTTTGAGGTTGATGTTGATGTATATTAGAAGTTGATATTGTGATAAAGCGGTGTGCTTATATATATAATAGCAGACTAACCTTTGGATTAGTTTTTAAGACTGAGTAGGTAGGGAGGTAGGATGAGAATATGCCCTTTGGAATAGCTGTAGAAGCTTGAATTTTAATCTAAAAGAGAAGATATAATAGCGGGTAGTAGTATGGCGAATTTATAGAAAGAAACGAAAGAAAAGATTAAAGAGGGACTGGCCGGGATTCAGAATAGCTTCTCCTCCACAGGTATAATACCGACCCAGCCTGGGCTATATTAGGCCGTGTGCTAACAAAGTACGCCTTTTATTCCCACATAATCATGCATGCATGAACCAAAAATGCATTTTGAATTAATCTTATAGCTGTTTATACAGGTGTGCATGTAGTGCGGTGGGGGGGTTATAGGTGTAAATGTACTTAACTTGCAAGCCGGCTATCTGTAAACTGCAGTTAGCAACGAATCCAGGAGTTCTTAAGAAAGATCAAGAACTCCTATAGCTAGATTCGAGGCTACGCATACATACACTACAAAGTTGCTGTCGTCTCGTGAGTCACGGAGCTATAGCTACTGATCACAAAATAAGGGGAGCGTTTGGGGGTAACTGATCATTGATCGATTCTGCAATGCCAGCTGGACGAGGCAATCCAATTTGGCCGGGTACTGTACATCTTGCAATGGGAATCCAAATAAAAGGTACTAGTTATAATCATATATACATACTAAGTAGGTACATATGAACAATCAATTATTTGCCAATCAGTGGCATCAATCAACCAAATACGCTTGATCACCCAAAAACAACAATTCAACATCGAATTAGAAGTCGAGAATTGATATAAATATATCTCGTGGGTAGCTATTGATTTATTAACGTATATAATACTCGGGGGAGTTCAGGAATAACTTACCAGCGTAAAGGAGGAGGACTCTGCATCCACGAAATATTACAACTACCCAACGTTAATCCGAGGTCCTAAGCAGATAGGCTGGAGTATATGTACACAGTATAGGTCCCGGTACTATCTATCATGCATGCCTGACCGAAAAGTGTTCCTATAGGTCCGCATGAGTACTCCATTACGACAAGAGAAAAAAGGATATTTGTGATATAATTAATCGGTGCAGGCATTTTAGCTCTTTGGTAGCCCCCCCGCTCGAACTAGTATTTTATCGCCGTCTTTTTCTTCTCTTTTTCATAGCATAGCTATCTTTTTTTTCCCCTTCGGGGCAAATATGAACTACCCTAGAGGCCGAGGGGATGTGTTCATATTGTTGTATTCTGCAAGGGCTTTCGTGGGGAACAACCTTCGCGATATGTATTCACTGTGGGGAATATACCACAAGAATGATATCAAAGATGTGCACGTTCGCTAGCTAGCCAGCTAACCTCGAAGAATTCGATTCGAGTTCAAGCAATTTATCAAGAGATCATAAAGTAGATGATACATTCTTCTAATACCAAAACCAACTAAACAAAACAGAAAAGAGAGTGAGTAATCCTAGCAGTAGCCAGTATCAAGACCAACATCCAGTATCTTGAAATCCTAGATCTCGAGTTCATAAAAGGAAGAATCCGATTCATCGAAGAAAACAAAAAAAAAAAAACTGTATAAGCTTACACATCAAAGAAATGCTGCACGAAAGGGAGCCACATCAAAAAGACTACAAAAAAAGGAGGACAGAGAGCTCCAATAAAAGGCTTCACAGAAAAAGAAACAGGGAAAGGACCAGATAATTGCAAACTCCGCAGGACCTCGTTGTACCCAGTTCAAAGCTTGTATCGATCAAAAACAAAGCAAAACAAAAAAACGACAAAAGAGAAAAATACTCCCCAAATCTTGTTATCCTTTCAATTGCTATTTCTCCCCTTCTAAGTCAAGTCGTCGGCAGCCTCTTCGATACTCTTCTGTGTTTTGGCGAGTATGTCGAGTTTCCAGTTGTCCAATGGATATCGTTCTTTGTATTGCATCACGTTGTTGAAGAAGCCCTGAGGTTCGCCGTTTTCGACAGATTCGAGGAGGTTCTGGGAGATAAAATATTGGCATCGCTTGTGTGTAGACAAGACATAAGGTGGAAACATACCTTCAAGAACAAGCATTCCATAGAGGGTGGGCTAAATGCCGGGTCAAGAGCAGGATACTGTCCTTCAAGTGCCCTTTTGGTAGCCACAATATCCTAGAAGTTTGTTAGCACCTCTTGGAAAAACTCGCGCCACATTCACCTGCGTCATTGCAAAGTGTGGCTGATTACCTTTGTAGCCAAATGGCAAAGTGCAGCTTTGAACAGATATTCCTTAACGCTCCATTTCATGAGATTATTATTGACCGAAACTTCAGCAATTCGTTCGTAGTGATTGATTGCTCGGTGGTAATCGCCAGTTTCAGCTGAGATATCTGCGGCTCTGATGTAGCATTTATTCGCCAGTCTATTATTCTCCGAATGGTCTGCATTAGCCGCCCATGTCCTCACGGGAATAAATGATGTTTCCCCGCCTTCATCTTTCACCCCAAGTAGTCAAATATCACACAAAGGAAGAGATCTTACGCCTCAGCATTATCATTGCTAAACCACTCCCCGGCCTTCTCATATTCCTTGATAGCCTCTGGTTTCGTAGCAGGATCTGTTTCCAAATGCTCTGCAAGAGTCTGTTTCTGTGTTGCTGCTCGTCGAACGTTGGTAAGAGCGTAATGTTCGATAGCTTGGCTTAAAGTCCTTGCAGCATCAGCCGGGTTTGTCTTTTTGTAGGATTTGAAGGCCTCGGTGAGATAGTTTGCGGCATCGTTGGGTTCGTTGATCGATTTGCTTAGAGCTGCGGCCTTTTCGAAGGCGGCGCCGGCTTCGGAGCCTATTTATTATTTAGAAACTATGTTAGAATGGGAGAAAGCAAACGGAGTGTCGAGTATGTTCGAGGTGGAGAGAGAAAGAGACCTTGACCGGATGTTCGAAATGCATTTGCGGCTTGAGCGTATAGTTCGATGGCTTGTTCGAGCTTATCCTGCTTGCTGGCACCGAACCAGCTGAAACCACCTGCTGATGCAGCTTCCTGCTTTTGGGCCTGTAGAGTACTTATTAGTTTCTTTGAGAAAGGTGAAAGTGGGGTAATGATTCCGGAAGGACGTACTTGGGCGAGAAGACTTCGGCCGTCCATGATGATGTTGTGGTAGTAGAATGATGTATGATGATGATTACGGGTGCTTGCTGGTGCAGTGCAGGGGGGAAGTTATAGGCGGGATGGACGTAGCCTGGATACTTTGGCAGTGGTGGGGAGCCATTGCTGGGGGTCTTGGCGTGATGACAGTGGCTGGTCGAGCTGGTTTATCGATTGCTGTGCACTCCAACAACGCGGTTTTTCCAACATCCAAATTTTCGAGGTTTCCTGAACTACATTCGTTCACTATCACTAATTGATCAAACATCATGAGTATTCGACGGTCGACGATTAGGTTATTTTCTACGACTGTTCGTAGGTTACAGCATGAGACTCCAGCGGACTGGAAACCCATTAAGAAACGTCCGAGATATACCCCATCCAAGGAGTCTTTAGCATATGTCGAAGCCATCCTCGAGAAGCCGACATGGTCAATAACAGAACTCCTACCACCCAGTCATCCAAAAAGTACTTCAAACACTCCTCCTCCAGATCCAAAAGACCTGATCACTCCTGAAAAACTCAAACATCTCTTAAGACTCTCTGCACTTCCTATGCCGAAGGATCAACAGGAGGAAGACGAAATGATCAAAGATTTGAATGATCAGCTCTACTTTGTGAATAAGATTAAGGAGGTGGATGTCACGGGTGTGGAGCCGTTGGTGGCTATTAGGGATGAGAGCGAGGAGAGGGGTATCACTTTAGAGGATGTTTTACAGGCGGAGAAGGAAGCGGAGGCGTTTGGACCTATGGGAAGAGAGGAATGGGACCCTTTGAAGCAGGTGAAGAATAAACTTGGAAGATACATTGTGGTTGAAGGAGAGATGGGTGAAGGACCTGCTGTGGATGATGAACTTGTGGTCAGTGCTGGGGAGGTCAAGAAGGTGAATTCTCTGGGTACTGTCGAGACTACTGGCACGGAGACAAGGTGAACGACTGCTTGAGCGGAGCAACACATGGGATTTAGGATCCCTTCGTATTTCAATTTTTACGATACTTTTAGACAAAAAAAGCACGATGGAGTTCTCCTAGCTTCCCACCTTCCGACCAACTTCAGCACTTCTCCGCCTACTACAGTATCTCTCGTCTTCAAGACGAATGCGAAGCCCATGGGGAATGGCCGTCTAGAGGGGCTTGGTTGCCGCCTCTGTTGTGATCCCTTGCCAACATTAACCCTGTCCTCTCATTCACATCACTCTCGATAGCCGGTAGATTTGAAGTTGTACGATGTGTCGGTAAAGTTTCGTATTGTGTCGGTGGTTCATTCTCCTCTGGCTCCTCATAATCGTCGCCGAGATTCTCAATGGTGCGGGTATTTTCATACTCGTTGTATTTCTGCCTCGCGAACCATTTCTCAGCAAAACCCGGCCTAGCCAGGATGATGATAAAAAAAGCGAACTGGCACCGATTGAGTTTCTTTTAGTCACTTGTCGCCCCACGGTCTTGTAACTGAATTGAATAAAAGTGGGATTACCTTTACAAGCAAGGTTATAGCAGCCGCTGCCACAACCAACCCAGCCGCGAGCTTCAACTCGCCCTCCCAAACTGGGGCACAGGGTAGATCCCGTCCTAGCGCAACCGAACAAGTATTCGCGGGGACTTCAGGAGGTTGACCCTTTCCTTTTGGGCCTTTATAAAACGGAAACGGCATTTCCGTCACCTTTCCGAATCCACAGCACTGCAAAGCATCCTGCACCCCCTTGATCGCATCTTTATCGTGGGCGGAATACCATGCTTGCCATGTATCTTTTAGCTGGCATTTTGACGCCCCTGATAGGTTCGGTGCTCCTAAAGCTATAAGCACCGAAGGAAGTATGAGCAGGGCCAAATTAATTGCGAGAGGAAACGCCGAAAGTGGACGTTTAGACGCCTTTCGCGAAGTTGCAATACCGAGGGAACGGTATGTCGTTAACAAATCGGCGGGTCCTAGGATGGCCGTGAGAATTGGTAGCGTGGTGAACGGTAATCGATATTTCCATGCTGTGAAGCATGCAAATACTCCAAGCACGGACACTGCCGCGAATACCTATTCACACTGTTAGTAGGTAGAAGTATATACTGCGAATACTATCGTAAATTGAAAGGTCCGAGAAAGTACGTACCGATACGAGGGCTAAAAAAGACCTCGGATATCTCATTTTGCAAATCTGGTATGACCTTTTGTCTGCCCGGCAGTTTATTCGGGGGTACTCTGAGATATCTTATATACGGTCGCGTCGGGGAATTAGGTCCTCAATCGATTAGACCCAATTACAATATTATCGCCTCGTTTCCGGGTATAATATTCTAGATATCTTTTCGATATCTTGACAAAATTATATAGACTGAAGGATAAAGATATAATCTAGTAGTTTTCAAGAGTGTTTTGAAAGTTCACAATTGAAAGGCGCCGGCGGGGCTGCTTTTGTAGAAACCGCCAAAGATTGCCTGAAGATTATGACGTTAAACGAATCGTACATTCCCTCCAAAGCGGATTTTTAGTGTTTGTTCTGCTGGCAGAATACAATGCCTGCAATGGCCCGCAGTTTGACTGGTCGAAAAGCTGACGTTGCCGCATCGTATCACAAAATACTCGTTAGTATGGATATGTATGATCCCATCCCAACTGCCTGAAAAGCTATTTTATACCACGACGAGATTATTCGGACGACCTATATATCCACAATGTAATTTAGTCTCGAGACGTATACTTCTTAAGTACCTGTTACTTTCTCTCTTACTCAACTAGTTAAGCCGAGCAATGGAGCTCAGGTCGCACTTGGTCTGATCTCGGTTAGATGGCAAGCGTGGGGTGTTGTAATGGAGGTGTCATGATTGGCTGCGCTCCTGCTAACTTTAGAGCCTGGTTCCTTCTGGCGGGTGAACCCGGACGAAAGGCCACGCAGAAGGACGTTTCTGATGAAGCCCGTTCCCGAATTACGGGCTGACCGATGAGGAAGATGGCCGATAACCAGAGTCAGGAGGGGAAAAAGGACGAGGGTTTCCCCTTGTCTTTTGAACAGCTTTGAGGTTAGTTACTGGTCCTGGTAATTTTTTACCAGAAGGCATTTTTATAGAGGTTAGTCGGTAAGGCATTTAAAATCTTTTTTTTTTTTTTCTTTGACCACCCCCATTTAAAACTGACCGGACCACTTTCTTCCTCTTATCCTTCTTTCTGAAATTCACTCATCCATAAACCGAAAAAAATCATCCTCACATTACAACGTCTTTTACGACACTCTCTTTAAAAGCCTTATCTTCTATTTCTAGTCTTCTTTGACTTTTTGATTATATTATAGACAAAATGCCTTTCGCTGAAGGTATGCATGACACCGAATTGTTCCTCGTGGGAGGAGGACGACGACGACAAAACTACGAAACTGTGGGACACCAGAAAATTGATGGCTAACGAGATCAATTGCTATTCTTCCAGGTAACGAGAAGGCCGGTGAGAAGCTCTTCAAGGTATGTTCCAGCATTACCGATGCTGTCGATGTCGAATGGAATAGTAGAGGAAGGATAATTCTAACATTCGTCTCTCCGTAGACCCGTTGCGCTTCGTGCCACACCGTCGAGAAGGGTGGTTCGTCGAAGACCGGTCCAAATCTCAACGGTCTCTTCGGCAGAGTTTCTGGACAAGGCACCGACTCCTTCAGCTACTCCGATGCCAGCAAGAAGGCTGCCGTCTCTTGGGGCGAACAGACTCTCGTAAGTTAAGAATGAAAATTTTTTTCTCTCTTCGTTGGGTTTTTATTCCTATATGCTTGGACTGTGTGCCTATCGTGTGACTGTGTCTGCGAACTACCAAAATATTCGAAATCATCTCGATTACTACGAAGAATACATACAAATAGCGACTATGAAGGCGATAAAATCACATCACATCATTCTAGCTGTCAAGCTGGCCCGTCGAGGCCGGATTACCCTGCATTAAGGATGACGTCGATTGGCCTGTCTGCAGTTTGCGTCGCAAACAAAAATTTTTTTGCCGTGGCTTTTTTGGCCGACTTGTACAACCCAGTCGCAGACGCCAAACAGTGCAGCAGGGCTGTCAAACAGTACAGCAGTGACAGGCACTAGTCCATTATCTTAGTTTTTTGGGCGGAAGATAGACCGTTTATCAGATCAATCGTGGAAACTGGATTTGCTAACATTTATTGCTTCATCTTCACTAGTTCGACTACCTTGAGAACCCAAAGAAGTTCATGCCCGGTACCAAGATGGCCTTCGGTGGTCTCAAGAAGGACAAGGACAGGAACGACTTGATCACGTATGCACCCCTCATATGCTTATTAAATCTATTTCATCTACGATGCAAATATTCAAATACTAACAATTTTTCTTTTTCGTTTCTACAGCTACCTCAAGAAGAGCACCTCCTAAACGCCCTAATGAATCATGAATGACTGTCCAGACGTCTCTATGCCCTGTTTCTCATTTCCTTTGTGATCGAAATAATTAGAACCCTCTCCTCTCTCAACCCCACACACACAATCTCACGCACCAACAGGCTCATTTTTAGGCCTCGCTTGGTGCAACTCTCGCTCCGTCTTGGTGCTGTTCCGATTGCGAATAGTATTCAACGAAGGAAGCTTACCAAAAAAAATTCATTTGTACAAAATACCCCTCCATTTGACTTCGGCCCCACGACAGAAATTCCCATTCCTATTTGTCTTTGAGCGTTTTTTTCTTCTTCATTCATTCCGTCATAGAGAGAGAAAAAAGAGGAATCGTTGGGAGGAAAGGAAACAAAAAAAAGCTGTTTTGAGAGGAGGAGTAGGATATGGTGGTGTTGGCGACCCTTTTCACCCTCGAAACCGTTCTTTTTTTTTACCATATTAATTCTTTGGGAATTCTCGTTATCAGCCGTAGATTGTAAAATAGACAAAATTCTTTTTTTTTCTTTTCTTCTCTTCTTTCTCCTTCTCAAGTATTTACATAGATCTATTTTCTCTCAACTCACATTCTTATTGAGGGGTTGCTAACTAGACTTTCGCAGCTCACTTTTCTCTACTTGTTTGAATGGTGCTATTGTGACGATGTCATCAATATGAAGGCCCACACGGCAACGCTGGCGTTTGGTCCCGAGATTAATGAAGGCCGAAGAATTCGGTTAAGATGCTGGACTGAGCCCGGCTTGCCGACCACTGAGAAGTACATCGCGGAATCGGCTACCTTTCCGGGCCACAGTTAGCTTCGTACCTCTCGGGCCAGTCGATTCCCTTCCCTTGCCCTTGAGTCGGCTTGTTATGCCGGGCCGACCCCATGAAGCCTTTTAACTGGGCGATTTTAAGATCCTGTTAATGTATAGCCATGGGAAATTAACACGCACCATCTACGCTATACCTTAAGCTTTTATGATAAATATAAAGAATCAGGCAAGATCTTGAAAACTGGGAAGAGATTGATATATATCAAGCCTAGGAACACCTCGATTGTTAACTCCTAGACCCTAATTTTGGCGATAGCTGTTCAACCCGCTAGAAATCTAGCTTGAGAGATGCATGTCAACGTATGTGCTCTCTCATAGAAACTAGGGATGTTTTGTCTTGACGGCCGGTCGGGAGAGTCAAGTGATTATATATATTGCCATTGAACTTCCAAATTATTAACGAAGAACATACTGGATCTACTATACTATGGTCTTTGTGAAGAACATTTTGCAAGTGGAGTTGATAACGATAGGTGAGTACTTAGTCATAGATCCTGGATATTAAAGGCAGCCAATACCTGTATGTTAACCTATATAACGCCGCTCCAAAGCTTCATGAGATCAAAGTTAAAAAATGCCATCGATCCCAACTTGTACTACGTAGCTACCACACGTATACGTATATGTTCTATAGATACTAATTTATTTCGAGATTTTCAACAGCGTGAGCCGATATTGAAACATAGATATTAACATGTTTGGCAGGTCACATTTCTCCTGCATCGCGTGAGTGGGAATATGATATTGCGAATGATTCCAAGGTCTAAGTTGTAGTTAGTTTAGCCTGGGCAAAAACTGTCCCGGCAGTCACACTGAGCTTCAGCCACTAAACATCGTGAACCAACGACATCACGACGACACCGCGACGACGATCCACCTGCATTATATTAAGTAATCTATGAGGTTTCTACCTACTGGCCTAGGAACCATACATACCCACGTGAACCTTCTTTTCCTTCCCATGTCGCTGCAGCATCGTTGCGGTATTAATCTTATGCCGAGACAAACAACCACTTACATTGTCCAAAACTAGACGAAACTGGAAAAAAAATTCTGGGTTTCTCCCATAATTATAAACTATCACCTGCAAGGTGCCAGAGTTTCTCGAAACTGGACTTGCTATTGATCATGCAAGGTAAAATGTTCCGGCAAATGGCAGGTGGCCACAACTTGCGCTGGCCCTCTTTTCGTGATAGCTTCGCTACTCGAGTACTCGACCCCCAGCTGCTTAAGCATGTTTTTTCGAGTACTTAAGACCAGGACTGCGGTACGTACTCCTCCGAGAAACAGTATGTCTACTTGACTTCTCGAGAGTCTGGGTAGTTATTTTCTCTCTAAAACGACGACAAAACAAGTACCCTTTGGGCTCGCATGGTGCAACCACACCTTGCCCCGGCCTTGCATCAATTTGATAATATTAACAGGATATCCTGATTTTTTTCTTCTTTTCTTCCCGAAATATCGCTCAATCAGTCGATAACCGTCGATAGCTACTTTCTCTGTCTCCCTCGCCCTCTTTCCTGGGTCATACTAGCGGGGTATATAAACTGTTCGTTAAATCCCGCTGTGGAGAAGCTTTGACGCATGGCTAATAATTGCTTGCATACAGAATTTTTTGATATCCTCTAAAAATTAAAAAATTAAAAAATTCCTTCCGGGTCAATCGAAGCATTTAAAGACCCCAGAGAAGCCTTATGAGCCTTATCGGAGATTCTTTTTGAAGTCTTCGTCGACACTTTATAAATTCGTCCAACCGGGAGCACTTTCGGCTTAAAACGAGGTTGTTCGCTGCTCTCGTCTAGCAACAAGGCTTATAGTTCTGGGCGCAGCTCAGCTCAGCTCCCAGTTGCCGTGCTACCACATACGTACCCCTTCGCTCATAGTTACCCTCCTGCCGACCAAACGACAATTTAACTCCACCAGCTTTCGAGTCGAAGATTATCCTTCTTACCTTCAGTTCAGCTTCATATCCGCTCGCTGTAATCATATATATAAAAAAAGTTAATTTTCACCAAAAGGAAAAAGGGAGAAATTAAACAAAAAAATTAAAAGATGTCCCGCCCAACATCCGTCCCTTTCTCCACAACGGGTCAAATCCCCATCTTGACTCCACCAAGCTCCTCCGGGTCGAATCAAGCATTTACCCACCTGACATCACCGACCAATAAATTCGTCCACCCGGCTCGCCGTCGTGGGTCTGCAGACTCATACCTCTCCGAAGATGACCACCACCTTAATTCGGCACGGTCTCCATCGTATTCTTATTCTTTAACCTCCAATCGCTCCAGTCGACGTTCTCAAAGTCCATCGTTGGGATCCTCACCCGGTGCATGTCTAATAATCCGTAGCAGTAGCACCAACCAATCTCCACACTCCGGTAGTCCAAAACAATCTCCACTCCCAGTTCCAGCTATAGACACCGGCCATGGACGTCAAGATTCCGTTTCCTCTGCCGGTGATCTTGAATTCGACGTAGAACCATTATCACCTTTTAGCTATGCACCACGATTCCCATCCGGTCCTCCCAGTCGCAAAAACTCAAGAGATGCGTATGCCCACATCTCACCACCATCACTCAACGCCGTCTCCCAAAAGCTAGAGAAACACTACCAAGCACCATCTCTCCCACCTCAAAAGGAAGATGAAGAAGAACATACCATCCAACTGCACATGATGCCAAAATCAATGCTTCTCCCCCTCCCGGATCGCAACGCGGAGATGAAGCATTTACTTACACATAATTCACAGTTGGCGGGACAGATCCGTAGACGGTTGGGAGAGGAAAGATATTCTCAGGCGGTTGACCTTTGGACCAGGACGAGAAGGAGCGAGGTTAGTGACCATGAATGGTTGAGAAGGAGTAAATGGTTTTTGCAAATGGATGAGAGGTTATGGAATGAATGGACTATGATGGTTGGATGGGACCATAGCGTTGATTTGACGAAGGACGAAAAGGGAGAGAAGAGGGGTGTTGATGAGTATGCGGATAAGATGGGTCATATGACGTGTTTGGAAGAGGAGGAGGAGTAGTGACACGTTTAGGAGGTTTTTGATATTAAACATCAAGAAAGTTTGATTAATGTGGGATGAAATTGAGAATGTGGCAGGTGGAGTGTAGTGAAATAGGTGGGGATAGTTTGCATTCGTTCTTTTATTTTTTTTGTCGTATAGCGAGGGGTTTTGATGGGTGTTCTGACTGTGTTTTTCTATCATTCGTTCTTTCTGTCTGTTTAAAGCGAATTGTATACCGTAGCCGTGGCATTGTTTTTTTACGTCTTCTTCCAACTCTCTGCTCATTCTTTACCATTTTCTTCTTTTACTTCGTTATTTCTCCTCATCCGTCTTTTTTATAATTACCCAAGCATTTTACTTATTCTTATACGTACCATTGTGGAGGAGTAGGTGTATGGATACTTATAATTACCTACACCGGTTGCTAAATGGATGGTATCCCCTTCTTTATAACGTACCGCTATCGAACAGCTATTTTGGAGCATTTTTGTGGGTAGTCAATATTGAGGATATTCGGGTTAACGTTTTCTATTAGTTCTGGATATATTATAAAATGGGTGCTGGTCCACCTTATTTTAATGATAGTGTACCCTCTTCTAGTTGCCGTTACTATACGAAAATAGTGAAACTATAAGCTATCTTTCTACGTCAGGTATCTAGTCGAGACATTATGACACAACGATGCGGAAGAGTTTAAGCTGAGATGGAGTTGACGGAATAGCATGTGAGAGCTCGCTAGACAGATATAGCTGGTGATGAGGTTGCTAGACGATCAACCTTCTTCGAGACAATTACAGAAACCCCCCCGCTTCTGGGGGTTGCGGGTGTAGTGGTTTTTTCTTACTAGTAAATAAATACCAATTTGCAGTAGGATGACGTTTCATTGATTGGTAGTATTTTATAGCGTACTCGGACTTAAGTTGTAGACCTAGACAAATATTCTGCGAGCTTGGTACTTAAGCTTGTGTCACTGGACTTGTTAAGGACTCTTGAAGTATAAATGGGGTGGAGTATTTCTAGAATTCTGGCACTAGATTTAGAGATTCCTTGTCTGCGTACTTGTAGATCTATTTAACTTCGGATCTTTCAAACGCTACTCCTCAAGGAGAACGGACACTATGATATCCCCGATATATATGGCTTTTTTGCATATACTTCGTCCTTCTTATTTTCTTCTTCTTTTTCGTCCCCTTCGATTCCAAATATTAATACAAACATCATCTTACTCAATATATTAATAAGTGACGGTGAGCCTCGCGGCCTCGGGAAGCTCGTTTTGGTAAATATGATTAAGCATATGGAAATCTCGGGCGATCTAGAGACTAACACCGTACGTAGACACAAGTTCTGTGTCTTGAAGGAAGGGTTATAATTTATCTGACATGCTAGGAGCACTCAATTCAAAGGCCCCCAACCCAAAGTGCCATTTACGCATGATCTTTCCCCATTACATTGAACGTATATTTGAAGTTTAGCTGCCGGAATTATCTATAATACAGAATTAACGTTTCTAGCTATAACCTGCAAATTCAGAATATCGAGATGGCTACTAAACTTAACATTATAAATACGGCTGGTGTATATACATGCGTGGATATCATGTATACATGTATCGTATCCTGCGCCCCAGGATGAAACTAAGCCTCAATTCTATTACCAAGATAAGCTATCTGATTGCCTAAACTTTGATTTCTTACAATATTCCTTCGAGTCTTCATTTTTAAAATTTTTCGTTTGTATACTATAGTACAAAGTGTGGCCCGCGTCTGCAATACGAGACTAACTATAGTACCGGTCTATACACAAGCTATAATACCTCTCCAACGACCAAACATCGCGTTGTCGCGTGGTATTTCCCACAAACCATAACCTCACGTGACTCCCCAGCATTTTTTCTAGGAACCGAAAGCAGCAGGGCCATCTTTGGGGGTTAAGTTTTTAGCAATCGGGCAAGCAACTTTTTTTCGATCCCTTCCCCAGCATTTCCGACCATCCGACGTCGTTACATTCAATCGATATATTCTATTTCCAAATCCTCCGGTATTACAAAAAGTTCGGTTTCATTACCTACCCATCCTGTCGTTCCCTTTACCTCCTCCTCAGCGAAATACTACCGGGGGAAAAAAAAGAGCTATTACGAAAACTCCGATAAGAAACCGAGCTTTGTAGACGATACTATCTTAATACTCTATAAAAAAAAACGATCACTCAACAATGGACTCCTTCACAAATTCACTGGGTGTTAACCAGCAGTCGAAGAAGCAGGCATGGATGGATAAGGTTGGTAAAAAAAAAAAAAAAAAAAACTACAAAACTGAGGTTTATTTAGAAAGAGAAAAAAAAGAAGAAGGAAGTGGGGATGAAAACTATACTATGATGGAAATTTGAAGGTTAACTTTTTCGGTGAATACGTTTTAAAAGATTAGACAAGAAGCTGCAGTTGAGCAGGCTAGAGCTTTGATTGATGTACGTTTCACTTTTTCCTACCCCCCTCCAAAATTCGATGTTTAGTTGGAAGGAGTATATTTTTTTACTAATATAAAAATTTGTTTTTTTACCACGGAATAGAAAGTTTCGGATAACTGCTTCGAGAAGTGTATTCCAAAGCCTGGGAGCAGTTTGACAAGCGGTGAGACGGTATGTCTTTTTTCTATATTCCGTGGTTTAACCGGATTCGAAGAGAGGAACCCTTTTTTTGCTGATGTTTATATGGTGTGGTTTTATAGACTTGCATAAACCAGTGCATGGAGAAGTACATGTCCGCCTGGAACGTCGTGTCGAGAAAGTATATTGAGAGAATACAGGCGAGGGATGTTTAAATTTGATCTATCTAAGTACTTAGATATGATGTTAAACATATCGAACCGGATTCTGGTAACTAGTTACCTATTGTCGAGGTAGCTGGTGTGGCGAGATCTCCACGCTTTGGGGGCCTTCTTGCTTGAATAGGGAAGGGGATTTGAATCCTTGAGATCCCAGGAACTGTGGAAGTGGGTCTCTGTATATATTCTAGATTCTACTAGAGTGTAAATTTTGTATAATATTGCCATGTGCATGATTTAAGCCTCATTGAACAACCTTATCAGGAGAAAGATATCGCTACCATGATGTGAAAAGGGTGGAGTCAAAAACCATCTCAGTTTTAAGAACCAACGAAGAGGATATTCCTTCTCCAGACCAATAGTTCTGCCATATACGCCAAATACGCCCTGTCAAAAAGTTTGTTAAAATCCATTTCAATCCACGAGCGGCTGTATACCGGGCTTCTCGGCGTCCTGAATTGGGATCTCCTGCACAGTTACACCTACGTCACCTTCGAAAACGATGGTGACTTCTTTGATAACATCCCTATAATCCTCTATCTCCACATTCCCACCACCAACTCTTCTAACCCATCCATCTACACTCTCTGCCCTCAGAATCCCAGAACCATCCAACACCACCGCCACAACGCCACACGCAATCGTTCTAGCATCATAAAACGTAGCAACAGAATACTCTGCCAAACATCTGGTCGCAAGACCCATACACTGTCGTCCCAAGAAGGTGTCTTGAGACTTCATAATCCCATCTTCCTCTTTCCTATCATCATCTTGATGGTCATAATCCTCGCCGGGGACGACGGAAAGGGATTTATCTAGAATTCTTGGGATGTAATCGTGTGGAATTGAATGACGGAGTTCAAATTTTAGGATTCGAAGGAGGTGTAGCTCCGCTGTGACTATTGTAGCCCTGATGGTATCGTATTTGTGAGAGGGGACTTCGATTGGTGGCAGGTTTGGGTGGAGAATTGAGTAAGCTGGGGTAATCAGGGCGCGGAGACGACGGGGGGATTCGGTGGACTTGGTTGAGAGTGAGAGGGTGGTCAGAGCTAGGGTCTTGCCCGGGTTGTATTCCAGTAGATTAGCAAGCGTCCTGCCGGTGAATAGGTGCATACCTTATATGCATATGGAGAGATATTGGCATGTATACGTACATGAGGATCTAGGAAGTCCGGGACGGGGTCAGGACGGTTTTTCGAATCACGAATGAATTTGCGGTATTTGTGGAGATAAAGGTAGGCCATCGCCAGGGTTTGTTCTTGTCTAATTGGCACGTTAGTAAGATTTATATTACACTATCACAATTGTTACGAAGTGGGACCATTATGCATGAACATACAATCGCAGGATATCGGCCAGCAAGGCCATGAATGAGACCGCATCCTTGCCGTGAAGAGACGGCCGGGTTCGAGAGCGACGGCCACTACTGGAGGCACTCGGCGTGGTAGTTACATCTACATCGTCGTGTGAGAAGCCGTCCTCGCGATGGGTCGCCATTGGGATTGGAATGGGAATGGGAATGGGAACGGTGAATGTTCATGATTGTGTTTCTGCGCGTCGATGCGGCATGAATTCGAAGAGAATCAAATTTGGATTTGGAGCTAAGATGGCTCGGATAGCACCTCCTCATCACGTGCCTGTTGCATTTTTTCGAGCAACACAAATTTTAGTGCCCGTAATCGTTTTAGTTTCGGAGCTGGACCAGAAAAGAGCCATGATTGGCCATTCTTCACCTTTTCATCCAGTTTCTCTAGCTCTTTCTCCAGTTGCACCGCCAAATCCAGCGGAGTCCTCCCGTTTTTATCTTTGGCGTCCGGGTCACCGCCGTTATCCAGCAGTAACCTTACCACTCCTTCTTGGTTGTCAGGTATGCGTACGAACTGGTAATTCCTGGGATCACCTTCCATTGCTAAATGCAGTGGGGTTTTCCCGTTCTTATCTTTCGCCTCCAGTTTAGCACCCTTCTCTATTAACACACTCACCACCACCGGCTTCCCTCTGAATGCCACCAACTGAAGAGCAGTCCTCCCGTCTACATCCCTGGCCTCCAAGTCAGCGCCCTTATCCACCAACAGTCTTACAATTACCTCGTGCCCTTCTAACACTGCCCATCCCAGCGGGGTCCTCCCTTCTTCATCCCTGGCCTCCAAGTCAGCGCCTTTACCCACCAGCAGTCTTACAATTGCCTCGTACCCTCCTAACGCTGCCCATCCCAGCGGGGTCTTCCCGTTGCTCTTAACCTCCAAATCAGCGCTATTGTCCACCAGCAGTCTTACAATTGCCTCGTGCCCTCCTAACACTGCCAATCCCAGCGGGGTCTTCCCGTTGCTCTTAAGCTCCAAGTCAGCGCCATTGTCCACCAGCAGTCTTACAATTGCCTCGTACCCTCCTAACACTGCCCATCCCAGCGGAGTCCTCCCGTTGCTCTTAGCCTCCAAGTTAGCGCCCTTATCCACCAACAGTCTTACAATTACCTCGTGCCCTTCTAACACTGCCCATCCCAGCGGGGTCCTCCCTTCTTCATCCCTGGCCTCCAAGTCAGCGCCCTTATCCACCAGCAGTCTTACAATTGCCTCGTGCCCTCCTAACGCTGCCAATCCCAGTGGA